>NC_051284.1:8592430-9229930 GCF_015220745.1 Sebastes umbrosus
TTTAGTGCATTATTTCTCCCTAAAGCAGGGTGATCACCCCAAAGGCAACTGACATCCCACAAAAAAAATATATTATCATTATTTTTTGTTTGTTTGTTTGTTTGTTTTTTTCCAAATGTATTGACACCTACAAGGCTCCGTTTGCCCAAATCATCTTAAGGCTAACATGATTGCAAAATCCATTTTATGAGCACTCCTGGTCTTAAGCTGTGTTTCCCCAAAGCATTGTAACATGAGACGCTCCTGGATATGACTGTAGATTAACGAGTTCCTGGAACCTCAAACATGTTTCATCTGCCAGTTTCTGCCCTCATGGTCCTCATCTCCCTGTTTTTTTTTCTTTTTCATAGTCATCTCTCTTGGCTTATATGCCACTTCCCTAATATTCTGTTTCCAGTTTCCACATCTTTTCTCTTCTTTTATTGTTTTTTGCATGTCTAATACAGAAATGATTGCAGAATGACATTCACAATAGAGGATGTGCATATTCATGACACTTATAGGATCTGTCATTGCTTGGTTTTTTAATATGTGCATAAGAGAAACAACTCCCTGGAGGAGCAACTAAATTCATCAAAGTTTACCGACTTCCACCCAGTTACATGAATTACAAGAGGCAGCAAGCTGAAAGCTGTTGACTGCTCACTGCTGACTGCACCTCATGCTTCAGTATCATGCTGAACAATTAAAAAAACAAAAGTATAAAAAAATTCTGTTGTGTGGTTTACTTTATGATGTATGTAAAGTATATGTATGCACTTTCAATTTATAGCTGACATATATAGTTTAATATGTCAAGTTACTTTAAAGCTAAAGTTGGTAACTTTGAGCAAATATGAAACAAATATATATACTATTGAAAGTTAATATACATTTTTTTATTATAAAACAGTCACTATATCCTGACAGTAGTGCATGAGACAGGTAATCTGAAAAAAAAAAAACAGAGCTGAGGAGTCTCTTCAGCAGTTGTCAATCACTGCTTGCAAAACTCTGAACTCTGTTCAAACGGTCAAACTAGGCAGCGCTGATCAAATATGAATCAAGATTATGTTACTGTAATGCCAATTTCTCCCCTCAAATATAAAAGTTTACTCTGGCCAGTGGGCGGTTCTCTGTTTTTGCTTGACTGTTTTCAACGTGGTAGCCGGGTCACAAACATTCTCCTATTTATTTATCTTCATCCTTTTTGTAAAATAATAAATTAACTGTTTGGCATTAACTTTTTTTTGTTAAAAAAGTAGATTTAATCAAATCTTTCTGGATATGATTTTAAAGGGCAAACATTTTCAGAAGAATTAAATGTTCAGACAAAGGCTGTGATATGTGTAAGTAATAACATATTTATTTAACCGACCTAATGGTCCCAAATGATATAAAATTGATTAGTTTTAAGACCAAAGTCTTGGCCTAATGATTCTTAATTACAAAAGATCTGATCACACACGAACAGGCGTGGTTTTAAATTTAATAGCTGTTCACAGACTGTGTGGGCTACAATGCACAAGAAGCCTAAGGGGCTGTGCATATGCCACGTTTTTTGCGCCCTCGCATGCATTATTAATGTAGATGCCGTTGCAACACGCAAGCATTCCCAAGCGTCTATTTTTCTCGGCTCGACGGCTGCATCCCGAGATAAAAAAAGATTCAACTTTTGGAACTCTGCAGCACGTGCAGCATGTCATGTGATGAGGAACAACCAATCACAGTCGGCATATATCTTTTCTCTCTACTGTAGTTAAACATTTGATTGCAGGGCTACCCAGAGCTTTTCGATCTGTCCCACTAACTATTTTACCTACTTCCTCCGTTCCGTCCCAGGACGTCACAACATCCGGTTGAAAGGTCAGCCAAGTTCATACAGATAAATTGAGCAGTAAAGTTACTGTGAGGGACTGACGGTGCTGGAAATACATTTATCTTTGTTTTGACTTTATTTAGTTTAGTCAGTGAGGCTTTTACTGAAAAAAAAAAGCACCTTGGATGAAAAGATAAAAAGATAAAAGGATAAAAGCGGCATGGCTGTTATTTTCCACACATTTTTAGACACGGCATGTGAGCGGCCCCTTATTCTCTTTTACAATATTTAACTTCATGTTTACAATCAGGCAGGCAAACTCATTAAAATGTGCAATAATTAAGATCAGTGTATATGATGGATTAGTGGCATTAGAATGTGCCAGAGACACCAAATTTGGACTTTTTCGACCAACATTTTCCCAAAAGCTGGCTACTTTTTCCTCACTGGCTGGTTACTGCACATCCTTGTGGAAAGCCCTGTTCATCATAGTGGAGTATACAAATTTGCAGCCACTTATTGAAGGCATTTATCATGTTTCCTCTCTCTTAAACCTTCCTTGTTTTTAGGGAGTGGTCCGATTATTCGTCCCAGTCCAGCCTTGGTTATAGTGAATGTAAAGCGCTAACACTACAGTAGATCTCCACTGGTATTTATTGGGTTGAGTGTTTAGCTCACTGAATAGCTAGACAGGGACATCTAGTGAGGCCAGTATTGTTTCCCCTCAACATTTCAGCACAATTACATGCTCTAATTGCTATGTCGGAGGCCATTACACCCCACTAAGGGAAAAAATGAATGTGTAGGTAATAGACGCAAAGGAACAATTCCTGGACTGAGGCTTTAAGTCATTGCTGAGTGTGTACTTTCCTGACCACTCATCTGTGTGCAAAAGGATTTCAGCCAATATTCAGCTGCCGTCTGCAATAGCCATAACAGCTAATCGATAGCTTGATCCACGGTGACAGAGGGCTAAAGCTTCAGCAGCTTATGTTGATACTTACAGTGCCTTTGTGCTCCCATCTTCAGCTTTTGCCTTAGTGGATAGAGTTATGACACAAATACTACCAGGGTTTGGGATTTTATGGCTTTAGTGGCAGCCAATTCTATGGGAATACTGTCTGACCCAATCAAATGCTGGCAAGGGAAGAGAATTTAGAAGATTAGCTCTAAAGAGTCCAGGTTGACAACTGCAAGTTTGTCCCAACATGTACAGTCAATATTGGTAAAGCTGCATAAGATCCATCATGATAAGCAGGTTAAGAATGTTCTAAAAGGCTAATATTTGAAAGCGAATGTTTTGAAATGATAAAATTGTAGGTAGTTTTCCCAACCGTACAGTACATCAGACCTTATCCTAAATTGGTTACTGGATGTCTACCTTTCTGATCACTGATCCAAGTCACATTGAGGGGATTTCTACCCAGCCATCCAATTATTTCAGTCTTACCGCTGTTTCCAACATGGTCCCCAGATGATCAGACAATCAATGCACTGATCAGCACCACTGGAAAGCCTACAGTTTTAGTGGCTTAGTGTGTTAAAAGCATTGGTCAGTGACCGGTCATGACACTGTGCTTGTTAAGGACAAGCCCCTTGTTATAAATCTTATAAAAATCAGATAAGAATGATTTTAGGTTTATAAGAGAGGACCTATTGTTCAGCCGATCTCTAGTGATCTAGTTGGGGAGAACAGACACCATCGCAAGGATCTCTTTCCACTGAAATAGATGAAATCTAGAAAGAAAAATAGAGTTTGGGGATTAAGTGTGTGCTGAGAGTCTACTTTAAATTCAGTCGTTATCTGGAGAGGAATATTGTGAGGCAGTGGCTGTCCCATAAATTCCCTATACATCGATATGTATGAACAGAATTCAAAGGGATAAACTCCTGGTATATATTTCACAGATCTAAACTGATTTGTTGAAGCTCCTAGAAATATAATCTATGAATTCTGACTCAGGATGGACTTTTTTTTTTTTTTCTTATCAATTAGCTTTACCAGATGATCAATAGCTTAACTGACAACACTATCCAGTAACCACCAATCATATTATGTGCATATTTTACTGGGTAAATGACAATTTCCCCATCTGATGGCACTAGGTGAAAGGTCAGGGAATCACCAAAGTCAGTAGGATACATCCTCTGGCAATCGTGAATGTCTGTACAAAATTGATTTACACTGAATTGAACAGGCATTTCATTTAATAGGTGTCAGTTTGGTGGTTTATGCCAACACGTCACATACTGACGCTTGGTCAGGACCACTTGGCGTCGTTTTCTAACGCACTGGGTAGCCAAGCGAGTCAAAATATGACGCTCCACAATGGTCGCAGTAAACACGTGGTTAACTTTCAAACAAAAAGACTAGGTTTAGGCAACAAAGCCACTTACTGTAGTTAGATTTAGGAAAAACATCATGGTTTGGCTTAAAACTATGATTGTAAAGTGAAAGTGAAACTTAATGCTGTGTTAGTTGTTGGTTTCACACGGGACATGAACAGCGATCTCCTGGATGAAAGCTATGTGTTTGTTGGACCCATCCAACACCCCTCCCACCTGCCCTATGTGTGTTTTTTAGGTCTTTAAATCACATCACCACATTCCTGTAGCACTTACTCGGAGCGTTTAATATTGACATGTATGGGTTTACATTGGAGTTAGTTGAAAGCCCGGTGCGTCTCATACAGATACTAAAGGGTACCTTGTGCGTTGGTGTCAGATGGTGAGGGGTGTGAGAAAGCGTCGGTATTTGACCTTAAATAAACAGAATAACCGCTTCTCAAGGCAACTTCACCAACAACAAAAGTGTACTGTAGAGCTTACTACAGTTCATATACAACCATGGGAAACTCCTTTATTAAATTTAAACTAGTATCCCATTAGAGACAGAACTAAGCAGATGAGCTTTCAAGTTTGCTAACTGACCATTAGCAAGCTTGTTAGCTCGGCGAGCTTTATTTTCTCTCTTCAATAGTTCTTTTTTAACAAAATGGTGTGCAATGGTGGACAAAATGCCATGGGAAAGTAATCAGAACAGTAGACCGAAAATAGAGAGAAGTTCCGAGTGTTATTGTGACTAAGTTAATGGTTAGCTTGTCAGCTACAGCAGTTCAACAGTAGCCCAACGAGTAGTCACCAAGCTTCTAACCCCCACCAATGTGAGTGGAAGAGTGAATGCACTTTGTGATGGGAGTGTTGCATTACACACCTGAAGTCGAGTTGCATTGTGGGTAATGTAGGCATCAGGCTTTGACAAGGAACAAGAATGTAAAAAAATCAAATAAAAAAAACGACAACGTATGTTAAACCATACCCACATTGGGTCTGGGCAGTAGCTTGCATGTTACCGTAGGATGGACATGTTTTGAACTTCAGGACCAGTTGGACATACAATCTGTGGATCCAGTTTAGATGGCTAGTAGCAGAAATGAGTACGCTGTGGCGCAGTAAAGCTGTAAAGTGAACACTGAAAGGCAAAAATCCCTACGCACGGTCATGCAATTGTCGAGTGACTGGTGATCAACAGTTTATCGAGCCCCTAGCTTACTGTGGTCCCTTTATGCTATGGCATTGTGAGACAATAAAAATAGCATTTATTGCACCCATATGTCCCTTAACAATAACAGAGTGGTATTACAGGATCGATTATATCATTGAATCGAGACACAACAGATGTGCTTGATTAGGCTTTTAATGGTTAATCAATAGTCAATTGCGCCCATCTATGATCGCTCAGCTAACAAATGAATAGAGATTTCAGTAGGGAGCTATCCCATCAGCCACCTGACAATGTCTCAATGACTTTTAACAGCTGTTAAGAGCTAATCAATAAACTGATTGGCAGCAGCAGTCGCCTGAAGGTTAGATTACGCCGGTTTATTGTCATGACCAATCGTTCTGTAGCGCTGAGGTAACACCGGTCACGTGATGCAGGGACTGGGTTTAGCTCAAGTATGGCCACATTTTAAAGATAATTGATTAAATGAATGTAAAAGTGAATAAAAATCAGCCACCCACCAACTGCTAACTATAGCATGCGTGTAGCATCTGTATTCCCTCCCATGAACGAAAAAATATCAATACCAATCAAAACACTGATGTTAGTTAAGGGCCCTTTAGCTTCGCCTGAATAATATAAGTGTTTTATATATAGTGCGATTGATTGCTATTGTCAGTCACTCTGTTGTGTTGTTTTGAGGCACAGCAGTGGAATTTAGTTTTAAAACAAATGTCCACTATATTTAATCCCACATGAGATACACACTCTAATTGAACTTCAGTTTATTTTTATTAAAGGGGAACTATGCCCATTTTCAAAATTCATACATGTTATTCCTATAGTCTAAGACAGTCCAAATAATATTAGTAAGCATGAACAACTCTCTCCCAAATCCTATAACTAGATTGCTAGAACTCAAACTTGTGATGTCATAGGGTATAGAACTGCTCCATAGACAATGAATAGGGAAGGTTGTTATAGATGACACTGAGAGCACCCAGGGAAATGTTTTAAGTATATGGGTACATTTTCTGGTTCACAAATAACAACACTACAATACAATAAAGCTCATTTGGGATTAAAAAATAAAACAAATATTCTGTGGGTCCACAAAATCAGTCTTCCATTTATTGTCTATGGAGCAACTCCAGATGTTACACTTGATGACATCACAAGTTCGAGACTTACTTTTCTGGTTTCTGGCTTTGAGAGGGAGTACATCATGTTCACAAATATTGATTGAACTTTCCTAGGCCATGGAGATAACATATTGGAATTCTTATTCCTTATAGGAACAATATGTAAAACTGTCAGCTAGCATTTAAAATGAGTAACAGCAGTCCAAATTCAATTCAAATATTGGAGACGTGGCCCATCCACTCCTCCGGTGTGACTGATAGCATCGCAGGTTTTCGCAATTTGAGGGTTACCTTCTACTGTAGACAGGACCGCGTTAGCCTCAGCCTAGAAGTAGTCTGAATCACTTCACTGGCTGTGTGTCTCAAATACTCGCTGCCTTGATAACCCAGCTGCACACGGATCAAAGAGAGATGTGCCAAGGCTTTAAGGTTGGGTAGAATCTAACGTTAACGTTATCTCTGTTGATCCAGTTTGTTTGCTTGCTACCATGGCTGCAGAAGGCTGTGTTTGCGTGCCGATTTGTTTCATATGTGGCAACAGGGTGTCAAAATGCACCCGATTTGACTGTTATCAGGCCATTAAATAGGCGTTATCAGTAGCTATAAGCTCTATGGATGTGGGTTATTAGGCACCTACTATGTTGTAAAAGTGAAAGTGAAACTTAAAAGCAAGACATCCTAATGTGTAAAACTGAATGAAATGTCACGTTTTGAACACAAACAAAAAGGCTTCTTCAGCTTTAAGCAAAAACACGACAACTTCCTTAGGTTTAGGACAAAAAATACGTTGTTAAGTTTAGGGAAAAACATTGTATTTTGGGTTAAAATAATTACGAACACAAAGAAAACACCTTTCACACGGGACGCAAACTCTGGTCTCAGTTCTCCTAGACATTGCTGGCGTTTTCTTTTATACCTTCTGTCAGTGATCTACCATGTGAAATGATGATACAAACTAATAGTGGGGGTAGTAGGCCCCTACTGACGCTGATAGCCTGACAACAGTCTAATTGGCTGCGAAATGGGCAGTGAATTGGATCACACAGATCCAAAACAAAAACAGACGTTACGGACCGGAATGGAAATTTTAGAGAAGAACATACCCAGCAACCCTCTGATGATTTATATAACCCAACCCCAATCCCACTTCAGGATTACAGCAGGCCAATACTTCATCTGTGAACATTGAATCATTTGACATCAAATTTTGCTTTGCCAATTATTGATTAACTGGTGATGAAGGCCTGACCAATTATGTAAAGGTTAATGCAGCAATATAAGGGAATGAATCCCCCATAACTGACGAAAGAAAGGTTAACAATAACCAACACTGATTGTAAAGAGATCAAAATGACAATGATCCACAAACGCATTTCACTTATATAATTTCATCATACATTGCTATAGGGATTAATAAATGCTCTCTGACAGCAACATCCTGCTCTACATTTGAACGTATTCACAAAGCACTGGGATTCTGTTGACTTCACCCTGTTGGTCCAGCGACTCAAACTGTAGACCTCCCAGTCTCTGCTTCAACAGATTACCATCAGGTTTATCAGTGCCCTGCAGATCTCCAATTTTGTCTTTTATGGCACTGAGAGCTGCTACGGTCCCTCAGATGTCAGCAGAGGCATCAGCTCAATAAACCCCTGAATCTGATAGCAGTTGCAAACAAAAATCCACCTTAAAAGAAATAAAAAATATTATTATAGACTATCAAGCCATCATTCGCATTTCTTGAAATCTCTGCCTTTCAAAGTCATGAAAAAAAAATATTTAATACGAGTGTCACATCATACAATAATATATATGGAGGCACATTGATGTGTTAATTCCCAGGCTATAAATGAAAAAAAGCAGAATTTTATACAAACACCTTCTTAAAACCTGCAGTAGGCAGAATATTTTTGGTATCATTTGGCAAAAATTCTAGAATAACCTTTCAGCATATTGTAATTCAAGTGTTCTGAGATAAAACTAGACTTTTGCACCACTTCATGGCTCTGTTTTCAGGCTTTAGAAAATCTAGCCCCTGACAAGAGACTTTGGCCAATCACAGGTCATATCAGAGAGGGAGCGTTCCTATTGGCTGTTCATTCAACAGAGGCAGCTGTCAATCACTTGCAAACTCCGATCAAACTAGGCAGCGCTGATCAAATTTGAATTAATATTCTGTTACTGTAATGCTTATTTCTCTCCTCAAATGTTTTCAGAGACATATTGTAGTGCACCGTTTAGCTGTAAAATGTGAAAGTTTGCTCCGGCTAGTGGGCGGTGCTTGGTATTTCCTCAACTTATCTCAACATGGCTGCCGGGTCACAAACTTTCTCATTTTACAGCTAAACAGTACATGATAAGATGTTTCTGAAAGCAAATGAGGCGAGAAATAGGCATTACAGTAACAGAATATGGATTCATATTAATCAGCGCTGCCTAGTTTGGCCATTTGATCGTTTGACACGGAGGACACCGAAGGACAGAGAGACACATTATTTTCTTTTCAGATTTCCTGTCTCATGCACTACTGTCAGGATATAGTGACCGTTTTATAAAAAATAACTTGTTTTAATCATATTTGCTCCAATTCTACCCACTGCAGCTTTAATTTGAAAAAAATGATGTTGTACAGTACACCTGCCTCTCTTTTTAGACATGCAATGTTACCTTGATGATGAAGCCCATCCACAAACTGTATGGGTTTGTTACTAACTGCCCCTCCCCTCTTCTCTGATCTCTATACCCTCAAACTCTACACAATATTCTGTATAACAGCAGTCAGTCTTTTAGACTTCCCCCTCTGTCACACAGAGAAACGCCTTCTCAAATGCCAGAGTATGGTTAAGAAAATGTAATGCTAGGATCATTATTAGTATTACATTTATATTCAAAAAGCTGTTTAGTATAACTTTCATGTGAGCCCATGTACCGTCCAGCTGACAGAGTGTGTAGTCTGCCACAGAGCGTTAGTGCAGAGGGGTTTCAACAACTTCCATGCAGCAGGCTTAAAGGTGCGTCAAGTGAGACTAGGTTACCAAGGCGCAGTCCGGAAATGAGGCCACTTTTGCTTCAAAATAAAAGCACTGGCACAGTAGGTGTCATTCGAGTTTATGAAGCACAGGGAGGTTTTGGTTTGATATGGCAAGGTAGGGTCATAATCACACTAAACTTCTCTGTCCTGCTTGTGTGTTTTTCTCTCTTTTTGATGATATACGTGATATAGGCGGATAGATATAGATAGGTATATTAATCTATATTAAAAAAGGTGATATATGTAGTGGGTAGTTTGATATAATTACTTTATTATCTAGTCAAGTCAATTGTTTTTGAGTAACTTTGTTGACATGATTACCTTTTACCTGTGTCTTGATATCAGTTTTTTGACCAGATGGATTTATTTTTATAAGCTATATCATTGACCAGTTACCTACTACTGCCTGTAAAACCAGAATAGAACCATAGCGACACGCTAGCAATTGTAAATTAATTTCATCAACCCTATTTAAACTAATCAATCATCAATTTCATTAATCCATTTGGGTGTCCTGGGGCAAAAATGAGCCATGGTGGACCCCTTTTGAGACCTAGTACCACCACCACCACCTTTATGTGCATGTTGTATGTAGGCTATATAGCACAATGTCACCTTAAAATATCCAAATTAAACATATTTATATAGGAATAGCATGGGAGCATCAAAAAACCCTTTGAAAGAATTCAAACTTTAATGAGAAATTGTCCTACGATTAGGTTATTATGGCCATTTCACTTCCATTGTCATTTAGTGGTGCATAAATTGCAATAGTGGTGTCTCACAGCTGGACGGTCACACTTTCAAACCCGGCTTCCTCCCACAGTCCAAAGGTTAGGTTAATTGTTGACTCTAAATCGCCCATGTGAATGTGAGTGTGGTTGTCTGTCTCTATGTGTGATATTCCCGTGATAGTCTGACGACCTGTCCAGGACGTACACCCAATGTCAGCTGGGATTGGCTCCAGCTCCAGCTCCAGCCCCCCCCTTCCCCTGCGACCCTGAATAAGGTAAGCACTTTCAGATGATGGATGTATATTCCCATCCTGTTCTTATTCCCAGGGCGTCAAATACTGATGCTTTGTCACGGCTGTCAGCGTGGCTGACACCAGCACCGGGCTTTCCATGAACTACATTGTAAACCCATCCAAACGCTCAGGGAAAGTGAGCTGGGGAGTGTGGTGACGTAGCTTTAAGAGTGAAAAGACGCACACTCCAGGCGGGCATAAGGGGAGGTGAATGGGTCCAACAAACACAGGGCTTTCATCCAGGAGACTGCCGTTCGTGTCCCGTGTTCACAACGTTCAGTTTCAGTTTTTAAGCCCATGTCTTTTTTTTTGCTAAAGTGGTTTTATTGCTGGAACCTCAGCAATTGTTTTTGTTTACTTGTCAACGTTAAGCATGTGTTTACTGCAACCGAAAAGAGTGACACCGAGGAGTCTGCCAAAGCGTCAGTATGTGACGAGTTGGAATGAGAACGCGTTGATATTCCCCCTGGGCAGTTGACCAAAATCACACACTCTGGTGGGACATTAGTGTGGGGGCGGCTGTGGCTCAGATGGAAGAGCAGGTTGTCCACCAATTGGAAGGTCGGGGGTTCGATCCCAGGCTGCTCTGGGTCGCATGTCGATGTGCCCTTGAGCAAGACACTTAACCCCAAATTGCTGTGTGAATTAGTATTTAAATTAAATCCTGCTGGGCAAAGTTGGTACCTTATTCAGTGTATGAATATTCGTGTGAATGGGTGAATGCTGACATGTAGTGTAAAAGCGCTTTGAGTAGTCGGAAGACTAGAAAAGTGCTATATAAATGCAAGTCCATTTTACCATTTAGTGTAAAAAATAATGCAAAGAGGCAAGACATATCATCTCTAGATTATGGATAAGAAATATAGTGTCCAATAAATAGCTGATGGGTTTTATTTTGAAAACAGCACCAGGAAGTCGCACTCTTTGGTTCTATCAAACCTGACACATGTCATGCTGCCCGCTGCGCTATATGGATTAACGGTGCGACCGGCGAGGAGCACTGAGGAGGATCAGCGGGACCGTAGACTACCGGTAGAAGATCCCGGTGCAAGTGACCTGGAGACAGCTTCAGCGGGACGTTACTTCGTCTTTATTCTATTCTATTCTATTCTATTCTTTTTCTCTTCTCTTGTACTCCAGACTGCAGAGGAGACGCGCAGAGTCGAGTTAGGAGAGGGTGAGCGCCATAAGGAGAGACTTAGAGAGAGAGAGAGAGACGGAGGGAGAACTAGAGGCTGTGAAGTGAATATCCAAAAAGCCGTTTATTACAAAGGTTTAACGGTCTCCAGCATAGCAGGAAAAGGCGCAACTGTGGATTTTTTAGGAGTGTTTCAAAAACTCTGCGTCCATTACGCACTGGATTAATTACACTTTTACGCCCTTTTTGCCTGGGATATTATTTTTTTTTCTTGTAGTGGAATTCTTCAAATTTCACCTGCACGAGGACAGCGACCGGCTGGGAGAAAAGGAAGGAAGGAGAGAGGAGGCACTGCCGAGGAGAAGAAGAGGAGAAAAAAAAAAGAGAAGACAAGAAACGGTTGAAGGAGAGGAAGAAGAAGAAGAAGAGGAGGAGGAGGAGTGGGGGGGATCATTTCAGTTTCTCTCGGATGGGATTCTTCCCTCTCACCCCGTGGATGGAGGGATGAAACCGGGAGAAAAAGCCGGGGAGAGAGAGAAGAGAGCGACAGGAGGGAGAAGAAGAAGAGGAGGATGTAGTCGTCGGGTTGCTGTGAGAATGCAAAACGGACGCACCCCTCTGGAAGACCGGATTGAACTATAAAAACCCATACGGAATTTACAGCCACCCGAAGGATATTACGCACATTTACCTCGACATAAACATATATATATATGGGGCGCACTCTTCTTGTATCTGGAACCTATTTGTGTTGGAGTTTACAACTAGAATCACCACCACTGTCGTTCAAAATGATGGGATTTGGAAACCTAATTGCGCCCTGACACCCGCCGAATAGAAGGAACCATAATCAAGAGGTAAAGTTTAAACTCTTTATTATCTCTTTTCTATTCTACGTGTAAAATGACGGTTTGGTTTTCTCCTCCTCCTCCTCCTCCCCCCTGTCTATCTTTGTCTCTCTGTTTCTTCGAATTCTTTCTCTCTTGACTGCGTCTGCTGGAGCAGGGAGAATGGTGGTTGGCTGAGGTGTAGGAAAGGGGGGGCACAGGTATAGAGTTATTTCTAAAGGGGGCAGAGGTAGAGCTATTTCTAGATCTCCTTGTTGAGACGTGTAGTCTGGATGCTGGGATGGGTTGGGAGGGAGGCAGAGAGGACGGAGAGGATGGATGTGGATAGCAAGGGAAGGTGCTGTTGCAAAGAACATTGCAAGGTCAAAATTGAGCTAAGTTGTAGAAGATATGTGTGTGTGCGCGTGTGTGTGCGTGTGCGTGTGTGTGCCTGAGACCGTTTTTGGTGGAGCCAGACGTAGGTTAGTTTCAGAAGACTACGTTTCAGCAGCTCTGCACCCAGTTGTGTGCTGTGAATACACGTCTGTGTGTGTGTATGTGTGTGTGTGTGTGTGCGCGCGCACGTATGAGCGCGTGTTAGTGCCGCCAGAGAGCGAGATAACTTGTGTGCGCGCGCAGTGTGTCTTCAGCAAGTACATACTTGTCAGGTATAGGCTACAGGATGGTTTTTGCGCACTTTAAGGATAAAGCGAGTTATTGACGAATAAACGCACAAAACATTTGTGTGCGTTTTGTGCGCCACACTGAACCTGAACGGATATGTATATGTGTTTAGGCTTTGTGATGTATGGGTTATACAGTTTAATATATGCAACTGTGAACTAAGATTTCAACAATCAGTGCAAAAAAACAGTGCATCTGTGTTTGTGCGTAATTGTGCGCAACTGAACCCAAGCACCTTGTTGGCACAAAGCGCTATAGATGATGATGATGTTGATGGAGATGGAGCTTCTGTGTCCTTTGTATGCTGTGTGTTTGCATGCATGTGTGTGTTGAATGCGTGCGCGAGTCCCACGTCACTTGTCAGTTTTCGAATGATGGCAGGCGCGCGCGCACGTGCGTCCTGACATACAATACCGCACATGTGACACCAGTGAACGGAACAGCAGGGTCCAGTTTACACTTTACACAGTTTAACTGAGCACTATACTCTAATTAAAAGGTGCATCTCAGTCAGTGTTCAACATTCTCCTTCAGCTGACTGTGAATATGTGTCATTTGCTATTAATAATAACTTGCATAGTCACGTGTTGTAGTGAGACATTACTCATCATTTGTGTTTTTTTATTTCAAATTGTCAAGAACAAGATAAATACAAAACAACATTTAAAAAAAAAAAATCCCATTTTCAGCACAAACACTGTGTTTACTTGCTTTGAAGGACTAGCACTTCTATCCTACTATGCTGTTTTATTCTCTTTGTGGTAGTGGAAGCATATTCTACTGTAAGCTGTCCTTGCAACAAGAGGCTATGCTTACTGTAAACATGTTGTTGGAGCAGGAAACATGATGAATATGGGATGTAGGATGACGTACTGTACAATGAAGGTGAAAATTGGCTTAAACCATGTATATGCACATGTATTTGTGCACATATTTGTTTCATGGATTTGGGATTTGGGGGTTTGGAATTCTGCTTGGTCCTTTGGCTGGGATGTATACGTTATGGGGGAGATGATACACCAAAGGGCTTAAGAAACATGGCACCCATCCCGATGAATGAAATATTGTTTTTGTTATTGTGAGATATGCTAGAATGTTGCCTACTGTATGATATGGCTGACTCTGTGATCTGAGCTTAATGACCGTTTTGTGCCAAGTCCACTGAGCGTGTTCATGACTTGAGAATAGAGATGCACCATCCAATTTTTTCAATACCGATACCGATACCTGGACTTTGGGTATCAGCCGATACCGAGTACCGATCCAATACCAGTGTTTAATTAATAAGCTGTATGCCTCACTGAGTTGAAGTGACTGGGATCATTCTTAATTTTGTAAAACAAATGTAACAAATAAATAGATATACATTTTGTGAATTGTTATCTATTATTAATATAATGAATCGTACACCAACAAATTGGTTGAAAAATCTTCAAAATCCACATGATTTACAGGTGTGAACCTTTTTAATGAAGCAACAAACTAGACAAAATTTAAACAGCGATTACAATTACAGTTTATAATGTATATAGTATGTAAACATAGAATCTAATTGAATAGATAGGCCCCATTGTCACCGATATCCAATCCAGCTATTTGAGTCAGTATCGATCCGATAGCCGATCCAGTATCGGTATCGGTGCATCCCTACTTGAGAAGGTATTTGAAAATGAGTAATGACTGCATGCTCTATCATGGTTTCCTGTCAAATCTGCACCTTAAAACATGTTTTCCTGAGCAGCTGCACTGAAAACATCTACTTTTATACCAATGGGTTCTGTTGACACAGGTCCTGCATCCTCTGCAATTGAGAAGTCATGAAATTGAATCATAATATGCAGTAAATCAGTAGAAATTATCTCAAATTATCATTTTAATCAACCCCTTTTTTTTTCCAAATGAGGGAGTTTAAAGTGTCTCTAATTTAGGACGGTGGCATGTCATGACATGTTTTATATTCTCTCCCGTGGCTCTATCTTCCGCTGGATTGGAGTTGCATAGGTTTGTACTGGTACAGTAGCTCGCATTGATTGATCAAGGCGATACATTTACGCACGCGGGCCACTCATGCTGGTGCTAATGGCCCGTGAATATGGAGGCATTATGCAAATGCATCCCCGGCTCTAGAAAAAGCATGTGGGTGACTGAGCGAGGGAGGGAAACCGGTGATTTTCAGTCCATTTTAGTTGTGTTTAGCCTCCTATTTACGTCTAAAAGGAGTGGTTTGCTGTGCCATTAGGTTCAGGATGAATGGCAACGCATTTGTGTTACAGGTTTTTGAGTTCGGGGGAAAGTAAGAGATTATATTTTACAGCTTCTCCTGGCTTTCACTTAGTTTTCGATATTTGCATTTTAAGAGCAGGGAACTTGCCAATAAACATCTGGTCCACTGCTATCTTGATAATAAAAGATAATTTCCATAGGTGAGTCAGATGCCTCTATTTTTTCCCCTCTCTCTCATTATTTTGTGTCTCTCTTTCACCCCAAAAAGCCTCCAGAAAAGGAAACAAAATGTGTTGGCTCTTATCAGGCAGTAGTACAGGGGAGTAAAGAGGCTGTAAGGACTGTTCTTTATTCTTTATAGGGGCGGGGGGGATTTTTATTATACCCGCCTTTCTTCTTGCCCTCTGTTTATCTCTCTGCAACTCTCTCTCTCTCTCTCCCTCATTCTGTTTAGCTATCTGACAGAGGGCTGCAGGATCCTGTGGAGTGGGTGGTGGAGCTCTAATTCAATTTATTCTACTGCTCAGAGACAGACAGAGAGAGAGAGAGAGAGAGAGAGAGAGGGAGATAGCAGGGATGGAGACCACAGATGTTAGGGAACATTTCCTATTAACAGTGGAGAGGCAGGCTTTATAGGAAGCTGCCCTGACGCTGTGACATCTGGATTGATTGTGCGGGTGACTGGAATTGTGTGAGAGTGTGCATGTGAGCGCCTGGTCATTATCAACTAAAACAATATGTCTTTAAAATGCCATCAGTGAGTATAAAGGGAGGAAACAAAGACAAACGCTTTTTTAATTCCTCCATTTCTCACCCAACCAACTATCAGCTGAAACGCAAATGATTGACAAGTCAGACTGAATCTTCCAGACGATCTCAACTGAAGACATGTCCAAATTCTTGCTCTGAAAACCAGTTGAAGATAATAATCTGGTTTATCAAGCCATTTATGATGGGGATTACTTTTAGTGTTACAGAAGATAATGAGACAATTTATTAAGGAATACCTATATTTGTGTTTTTTCCCTTTCCTTTAGTGTGTTATATAGTTTTTTGTGCATGTGAAAGGTCTGCAAAGTTACAAAGCCCAAAGTCCACTCCAAAGGGAGTTCCTCTCCCCCACAGAAGCACTGCTCCTGAACTGCCTGAAACTCCTCGCTTGAAGTCTGGCCTTTTCTTCCGTTACGTGGTGATGTCACCAAGTAACACATTTGCACAATACCTGCCTTGCGGCTAGTTTGGCATGCCCTGAAACAAAGTTAGTTAGAGCGGAGCACAAGCGGAGTCCGAAGAGTTTGGTTTGGTTGACCAATCACAACAGAGTGGGCCAGCTGACCAATCAGAGCAGACTGGGCTTTAAAGCATGCAAACATGTTCTAGTAGGAACCCAAAATATTAGTATGCACCTGAAAATAAGCACAATAGGTCATATTCAGTTGATTCATATACTGATACAGATCATACATATCTAAGTTACCATTTTGTTCCAAGGTTTTAGAAAATATATATTGCATGGAAAATGAGTTATTATATGTCTAGAACTGAGAGTTTAACACCTTCCAATGTGATCACAAATGGTACCTCATAAACAGCAGAACCTCAGTGTAGGTTTAGATGTTAGATGTAAGATTAAATCTTAGGGTGGCTATCGACAACGTCAACTACGGTTGGGCAATCCAACGATAAATACATTCTTCAATCATCTGAGATTTTGCCATACCATTTATTTGAACAATTGTAGCTCTCTTTCTTCAATATCTCTGCTGGAAATGGGCCATTTTGGACATTGTTGCAAATTGACAACCATACATTTTTATAGGATTTTTGCAACAATGGTACAAATTACCTTGATTTGATTAGCTTGATTATCCCAAAACAGACATTACTTTGTTGTTATATCATCCATAAATAATTTCTCAATTAAATTTCTATAAAATGTACTTTATCAAGATATATGTTGACTTAGTGTGCTAGGTAATTCCTGTATTACTGGGTCAGCTTCACTGTGTCTGCCCTTGACTGCTTTAAATCCTACCTAAATCGAACTTGCTCAGTTGAGATAGGAAATTCCACATATTCAACTGCAGAAACCAGCTCCAGTGTGTGCCTAGGGGTTACATCTCGTGTCCTCATCTCATTTGGAAAATATGGAAAAAAAATGGAACAATTCCTTTCATTGCACATGACTCCCAGTTTGACCCTGAATGAGCTGATTGACCCTGACATAAGTGTTGCAGAAGTTTTTGCAACTGAATAAAATCAAGTCCCACATTTGTCCCTCAGTTTGTCCTCCTGAAGCTACCGCTACATGTCAGAAAGACCTTGGGGATCTGACATACTGTTGGATGTTACGCAGTCATGGTGTTCTTTTTGACTTGGCATACGGAGTTGATGGTCAGGTAAAGGGCGTTATTACTGTCATTCATTCCATTTTGTAACCTATCCAGAATCAAACGTTACTTACCCTCTACAAACCTGGAACAGGTCTGCTTTAATTTCATCTCACCTGACTAATGCAACTCTGGTTACTCTGGCATGAGCCAGACAACTCTCTCCTCTTTACAAAACAGCTGCCAAGACAATGGACCATATCCTCTACATTTCACCCTTCATGCAGTGTGAATTCAGGATTAATTTAAAACTTTAACTGATCAAATATTAACAGGCAATGCCTTTACCTCAGCCTGCATTTATTACGTATAACCCCCCTACAGCTCATAATGTTACACAAGTTAGCTTATAAAACATAATAATAATTAACACTAATGTATTTTTTGACTCTTTTGACTTCATCCAGAATTCTAATGCACATATTCTTGATATATTGCATTCATAAATGTTCTGGCAATTTACATGCAACTACAACTAAAGGCATTTTTGTCCTTGAAATAACATAAATATATAAATGATATTAATATTTTGCTTCGCTGACAGAAAGTAGTGCTGCTGGCACCGCTGATAAAACTCAGTGACTCTAAATAAATAGCCGTAAGTGTTTGCCAAGGCGGGATTAGTCTTTGGCTGGCTGGTAGCTCTAGTTAAGTTCCTGCTTAAAATCCATTACAAAGTCATTAATTACATTAGAATAGATTTGTGTGTTGTTGTCGTTGTTGCTGTGGTTTGTGTGGCATTTTCTTTGAAATTCAGCTCATATGCTTTTTCATTGCAGCGGTCAGCAACAAGTCATCTTTGTAAAACATGTGGTAAATCACCCTCATACAATGTTTTTTTATGATATCTTACAAAAAGTTATTTCTCATTTTGCGTGCGTTTTCCTTCGAATGTCCAGCAACACGTGTCAAATTTTCGCTCGTTACATACATACAATCTTTTCAAAATAAACTTCCATCTTCACAGGAAACAATTTGGTTAGATTTAGGCAACAAAACTACCTAGTTAGGTTGAGAAAAAAATCATGGTTTGGGTTGAAATAACTACGGATGTGACTTTGACTTCTGTTTTCATACAGGATATGAACACTGATCTCCTGGACAAAAGACTGGTGTTTTTTGACCGACACATCCACCCCGACATCCTCCCCATGCGGCGTTTGTTGCTCTTTATACTTCCTGGTTCATAATTTGGTGGATTACATACAAATTGATTTTGTGGGATATATACAAATTATAGCGCATAGAGTTCTCTAGGGATGACATTACTTTGTAGGCCAACCTGGATGTTAGCATCGCCCTGGTTCCCCCGAAAAAAAAGCCAATGGAATTTTTTCCATTTGGTTTTAGATTATTGCAGAAAATAAGCTCTGTGGAAAACAAACGTTTATGACACTTACAGGTTTTGTTCTGTAAAATAATATCCACAAATGAACACCACTGTTATGATTTTTGAAGCATAAATCGGCAGAAGTATAAAGCTAACGTTAGGATACAAACAAACTATACCACGCGTGATGATGATTAATAGACTCATTTAGCCACTTGTTAGCATCTTCCTTTTTTAAGACGTATAAAGCCTTCAAAATTCTCGAGTGAGGTATTTTCTGACATATTTTATATCATAAAACTAAATATTAAACCTCATAAGCCTGTGTTAACCACATACCTTATTTCAGGCATCTAACTTAAAACCCATTCAAAAATCCCATTACCTTCCAGAAGAGGGAACCGGAAGAGCTAAAATGCTCATTTCCGGGTTTTAGAGGCTCATTCCTGTAGCAAGCTATTACTTTTCGTAGATATAGCTATGAATAGAACAGCCTGGGTAAATGCATAGAATTTTAGGTGTTATATTCAGTTGTCGATATTCACTTTCACTGGTTCTTTCTTTATCTCCTTATGTTTTCCTGTGTAAGTTAAATGACTCTCTCACCTATATGATCCCCCCGCCACACTACCCCTCCTCTCTCCACACACCTGCTGCTTCAAAATCACCCGTGACGTGTCTGACACTAGAAGCTGCTTTAGGAGGCCAGCGGGGAGGAAGCTTGTGTGTCTGTGTGCGAGCATGAGGAGTTGGTGACATGACAGATGTGAGACACGTTGGGTGATAATGAGCTGTGTTCAGGATAGATAACTGTGGGTGAATGTGATACAACACAGACAGGCTTCTGGCTCATTGCCCACAATCCCACTGTCTATACATTATGGTAAATAAAGGGTATTCAGAGCTGATAAAATATGCAGCCATGTCAATCTCTGTCTCATAAACAGGAAAGAAGAAACAAGAAATAATGGTAGAACTTCACTGTTGTATAGCATTTTAAATCAACCTTTAGCAACCTGTGTGTGCTTCTGACCCCTTTAAACAGAAGCTATTTCAATCAGGAGAGACTTCATTCAGAGTGAAAAAATCAATTTATTACATTTTGCACAATAAAGTTAGAATTGTGAAGAATCTTTGGCGATTAGACCCCGTCGTGACATAGTGATATTTAGGGGGGATGATGGTGCCATGGTTAGTACAGGAATATCAAATATTTAAATCATTGTCACTGTGTCTGGACAATTAAAAATTCCAAATTCATGCGAGGAAAAATGCAAAAAAATAAATTTTAATATGACGGTGTATTAGGACCATTGTAGGTAAAACAAAATAAAATAAAATACAAATTACGGAGCTGGGAGAGGGGGATAATATTCCGAGAGAAAATTTGAATATCTGAGATTAAAGCTGTAAATTTATGAGAAACAAACTCACGCTTTTATTAGAAAATAACTTGAATATTCTCTGAGATTATAAAGTCACACATTTAACCACCTCTGAGCAAGGTCAAAGTCTTGAAAGATACATATACATGTTTTCTTTCATGTTCTTTTATGAGCATAATGCTGACTATGCATGGTACATTATCCTAATCTTAGACCTGTTTTGTGTTTCCAATCAGATAAATCCTAAAGATAGCAGTTTCTCGATCTCTTTCTGATGGACAGCTCCTGAACGAGGCAAAGGTCCTGAAAGATACATATACACGCTTGCTTTCATGTTCTTTTATGAACATAAATAAATACTAAAATAATTCATATATTTCGCACTCGGCTGCTCATGTAAGTGCAGTGTTTAACAATGCAGTTGTGGTACGATGAGGATGATCCAACCTTGCAAAGTGAAGCGATGTGATTCCCTGACATTAACAACAACAACAAAAAAACACTATTTTCCAAGTATTTTGTCGTAACTTTGTCAGCTTTTTCTCCTTAATTTACCAGTTTAATGTCAGAGAATATCTGAGTTTTTGTTTCTTGTAAATTCTGAATTTTTCCACGGAATATTACCCCCATCCCTGTAATGATTATCTTTACCTACGATGGCCCTATTATGCTGTCATATTTAACACTGATTCTATGATTTTTTTCTCTATCTTTTCAGAAACTGATAATAATTGTAACACTGTCTAATAATTACATAGTTATTAATCCATATTTTATGCATAGAGAAAAGCATGATTGCTGCTTTGAATTGTGGCTATCTCTGCACTCATTAGGCTGAACGATTTCCATTGATTTTGGTGGTTGTTATATCATGTCATCTGCAATTACACTTTTTTCAGCTTCATGGTCAGTGGATGTTTTATAGCAGGTTCACCATGGCATTTGCGTTTACATTTGTTTGTTTCGTCCTTACTGTAACTGTAAATGCCAGTTCTGCTCTTGTACAAGGTCTGTACTGCTTCAACATAATGTCTGTATAAACTCTATGTGGGACAGTGTTAGAGAGAGCCACTGTGAGTGCTTTACTAATGAGCTGCAGATAGATATACTTCTTAACATGAGTCATCTCAGTGTAATAAAACAGATAAAATTGAGAGGAATTATGATGCAAGCTTTCCAGCCTATCCAGGACCCGTCATCATAGTACTAATTATAAATATTGCAACACAGTTGTCAGTAGGGGATTCCGCCACCAGACATGGCACTCAATCTATGATACTGGCCCACACTCCATAACACACTGCTTTGGATTACTCAATCCAACAGTACAGTAGCTCTTCTGAAAAAGAAAAAAAAAATCCCAAGGGTAAAATGTGTGAAACATCAATGCCGGGGAAAGCTTTTCATAAATTGAGAGAGATGCTTTGTAGTATTGCCATTTGAAAATATTGTGAAATTCCCTTTGTAGACAGACATAGCAGGATCAGACTGGGACATACACATTTAAAAATGTCCATCTTACACATTGATGTTAACATTATGTGAACTACAATACATCGAGGGGCGAATCCGCAAAAGGATTGCTTTTGCGGCTGCTAAACCTTCACAAATAAGACAAAAAGAAACCGTGTAATTCTCAAAGCACCAGCAAAAAGGTGAAATGCAACCCTAACTGCGCTGCCAAGCAAATAGCGTCCTGATCCTCCGGTGCTATTTGCATGTATTTAAATGAGGTAATATCCATATGGTGCAAAGATACCCCTTTCTATGCAAATGATCCTCTTTACAAAAACAGTCCAATTCACAAAGATCAACGCTCATAGCCATACACAGTTACAGTGAAATTATTAGCGTCTTCACAGAGTCGGTGGTAACTGAAGCGCATTTATACGGGGTGTCACGCCCGGACTTTACAGTGATCATGGCAGCAGTGGTTGTAGCCTGGCGAAGGCCTTGTTATGGTCCACTGAATCTCATTTATTTTGGGATTCAATGACATTTGTGTCATGGAAAATACAAGTCATTTTTAAAAATACAAGAGAGAAAAAAAATGAATTAAAAAAGTTATTATATAAACAAACCAACAAATTGTTATCAATACATAGTCGGATGACGGATACTACGAACTGAAAGTGAAAGTGTCAGTACGGAGTCCCAGCACAGAGTAGCAGGAGTCAGATTTTACACACACGGGACGAGAGAGAGTTGACAGACAAGACGATGGCGGAGGATTTGGGGTCAACGCGAAAAGCAAAAGCGCCTATTTAGCAATACCTTGGATTTAACCCAATGCTATCAGGGAACCATAATGTTAATGAGGCAATCGCCGTGCGGAGGATGGAGCGGTCACAGCGGCCTTGCCATGAAAGCCGTACTGGAGAGGCCAGACATGCAGCCATCCGACATTAAAGCTCAAAGTAAGCGCTCTACAGATATTGACCATCATCTTTTCTTGTAAAATGTCCAGTGTAATCGGAAACACCGGTGCTGTCACAAGTTTATTAACTGGTGGGAAAATTTCCTCACCGTGACATCCCTAGCAGATAGCAGTTGTAAATGATGCGTTATTTATGGTGCTATGAGCGGCTACAATCCATTCTTTGTGAATTCACCCCTGATTGTGATGTTTAGTGTAAATGCAGCCAGATTACTTACATTTCATGGCCTACCATTAAGCATTCCCCGTATGCATCCTTGCATTTATCTACCTACAGAACAGCCGGCAAACTTGCTGAGTTTGTGCAACTCTAGATGCCTGTGAGTCCTCAGTTTCTGATAGCAAAACATGCTGACAACATGTGTGGTCTGTGGTTTCTGCAGAGCAGCATTTGTATATTGTGCCAAACCATCATGTCATGTCCATTGTGCAGGACATGATGTCAGTTTAGTGTCTTGCACAAAATCCTCTTGAGTGTTGCCATGATTCTTATCTTCCAAGTTCCTGGTTTTTATACTCTAAAACACAAAGTATGTAGTGTAAACCCAAATGAGGGTGATAAGAAATAGAATAGTTTCCAAATTAAGGTGTGATTTTGTACATGCGCAGTCTGTGTGTGTGTTTTTATCTCTTTGGAAAATACTCCCCCTGGGCATTTCCATAAATAACAGTGTATTCTCAACTTGTCAGGTTAAATAAGGGATAAAAACAAGAAAGACCACCCCTGCCTCCTCAAGCCTTGCAGCTGTGGTTGTAATAGTGGAGCAGGAGCATTAGGACAATGAAAAAAGAGTAACATTAGACGGTGGATCTTTTAAATTTTAAATAATATCATTAAACACAATACATATAGATTTCCCATGCCGACATTAGTCTAGATATAGGACTCCATTCACAGGATATAGAGATTTAGGACAGTAAATGAGGAAACTTAAAGGCTCCCATAGGAAATGGGTCACTGCAGCAGTAGAGAAAAGCCTATAGATTAGATTAGTGATAACACACAATTGTATCAAAAGAAGATAATGGAAATGTGCAGACAATTGAAAGAATATATTTTTCTCTTGTCAAGTGTGTTTGGCTTTGTTCACATCCACAATGAGTGAACCGTGAAGGACTCAGAGCCCTTGGGGGACATGTTTTAGCGCATGGGGGACCATGTATAAAAAGGGCTAGAGTTTCTAGACTGTTCATCAGATATGAATGTAAACACCCTCAAATTAAACCTACGAGTCAGCACTTTAACCTCACAGGCATTGTTACATTTCCAACCTGATGCGCTGAAGAACAAAGCCAAAACAACACTTGCTGTTATATCATCTCACTGCACTGTATCACTCCATATATATTTTGTATGTGTACATTTAGTGGAGATATTTCA
Source organism: Sebastes umbrosus (assembly GCF_015220745.1). Classification (NCBI taxonomy): domain Eukaryota; kingdom Metazoa; phylum Chordata; class Actinopteri; order Perciformes; family Sebastidae; genus Sebastes; species Sebastes umbrosus. The sequence goes on from NC_051284.1 coordinate 8,616,726, forward strand.
GGCCCATGGACAGCTATGCTGTGCAGTTACAGCTTGAAGTAAACATTACAGCACCATGGACAGCTACAGCTTGAAGTAGACAGTTCAGCACCATAGACAGCTACACCATGCAGCTACAGCTTGAAGTAAACATTTCAGCCCCATGGATAGCTACACCATGCAGCTACAGCTTGAAGTAGACATTTCAGGACCATGGACAGCTACACCATGCAGTTACAGCTTGAAGTAAGCATTTCAGCTCAATGGACAGCTACATCATGCAGCTACAGTTTGAAGAAGACATTTCAGGACCAGGGACAGCTACACTATGCAGTTACAGCTTGGGGTTAATATTTCAGGACCACAGGCAGCCCCATTGTTTAGTTACAGCTTGAGGTAAACAGTTCAGGACCATGGACAGCTACAGTATGCAGGCACAGCTTGAAGTAGACATTTCAGGACCATGGACAGCTACACCATGCAGCTATATCTATAACTATAGCTTCTAGACATTTCAGGACCAGGGATAAGTCAGTATGCAGCCGTTACCGGTGATTCCAGTTCGATATCACAGACAGCTCTGTGCAATCACTGACTGGCAACATTTTCCACAGCTAATTTAATTATATCTGTACTATAGCTATAAATGCAATATATGTAGATCACTTTGCAATGAGAGTGGTTGAAGGACATTTTGAGACTTCGCTAACTTCATGTCAGTCAAGTTGCCAACTGACTCAGGATGTAACAATACATTCTATTGATTATCTATCTAAGGCTCTTCATTTCATACACATTCTCAAACTAGCAGTTTACTATGTATTACAGCAGACCTAAGTCAAGATAAAAGTAAGCCATTCCTTTCTTTTGTGCCTCTTTTTTTTTTTTTTTTTAAATGCATCGAATCCAGACACACATCAAATTGTGAAGTAGTTACACTCCTTATAATGAATCCCACCACCTCTGGTTGACACTATTTAAGTTAGTGACATGAGCTGTTTTACACAGTGGGAATGATACCCAGCGCTTTTTGCTGTGGCAAGTGATTGACCTGCCCTAGGGATAATTTCAGAATTGTGGTGCTACATTGCTGTAAATGCTGAAGGATAATCTGTGAGTGAGACACGTGCAATTTCAGTCCAAACATCAAGTGCTGTAAAGTCTTGTAGTAGTTGAATACAAAGAGGCTCAGTATAACCCCAGGATGTATACAGGATTTTAGCCACCTCAACAAGATATATGGATCTCTGGCGGTTCTCACTGTATGTCTTATGATATTTTGTGTAAACGTCCATATAAAGTATGTATCCTTGTTTTATGCACCTGTATATCCTAAGTTATTGGTCCATCAATATCACCATGGCACTGTCCAACATCGGTTCTTGTAGAGGCACTTTTATCATTATGGATTTTTTACCATCTTCATAAGAATTATCAGTTTTGACAAGATTCTATATTATTGATAGTCATCATCAACAACAATACAATCATTGGTCAGGATGAGGATAATTTCTTAACAAACACTGCCTGTAAATCGGCGGCTTTCTGTCAATGTAATTGGTTCAACCGTGTGATGATCTAATCGCCAGGACGAGCAGGTCATCAGTGATGAACGCCGGTGTTTTTTGGAGCAGCAGAGGGCCTGAAAACTGACTAGATTAAACGGTGCATTTAATTAAGAGGCTAGGGATCAGGAAGTCAGAGATCAGTCTTGGTCCATGCCAACAGTAGCTACATTTAGCCTAGCTTGTTAGCGCATGCCATCTGTTCACACACAGATTAACGCTACACAGCAGGCGCTAGCTATGGGTACATTTTCTGGTTCAACACTGTACGGGCTGCTATTCAGTGGACCTTATTTACTCAGACAGACTTTGAGTCTAATGATCCAAACTGAGGATGTAACATTGATGACGTGTGGCGTTTCTTTAGTCAATTATTGTGGGGTTCAATTAAAACCACTAACAGGGTGGGACTTTCTGTGATGGGGGAACCTTTTATTTCACTTCTATATGCGTTCACACTACCCTCCATGTATGTGTGTCTCATTAAACTCACCATACGTCAAAACTAAAGTGACTCTCAGGCATATTAGCAGCTAGGATACTGTATGTTAATAAGGACATACATCCCAGAATGGATTTCTCGTTATTCACGTTTGTACAACTAAATAAGAAGCTAAGATTTTTTTTTTTTGTGGCTTGCAGACATGATTGATCAGGGTCTTTGTGTCTTTGATTTGTGGTTTTCAGCTTTTATGTCATAGCTGTTCATCAATACACATACTGATCAACCGTCGATCATTATATTGATAACTGGAATAGTTCTGTTCTTGGTGGATTTTATTTATTTTTCTTCCTAGTGAGTGCTGTGACATGATTATAAGCCTCACTTTCACCATTTCTTTTCATTCTCAAACTGATGGACGAGTCATATTTCAGTACTATCTGATCTTTCTCTGCAAAGTTCAATGTCAACAAAGCCATGACACCCTCCGTGTTTACTGTTACAATCACCTGGGAGTTGTTAAATTGTTTTTCTTTCTTGGAAACGATCATTTGCTGACATTTAAAATTACTATTATGACTTATGTTTAGGGCTGTCAATCATTTCAAATATTTAATTGCGATTATTCGCAAAACAGTTTTTATCTGGTAAAAATGTACCTTAAAGGGAGATTTGTCAAGTATTTTATTCTCTTATCAACATGGGGTTGGACAAATATGCTTGCTTTATGCAAATATATGTATATATTTATTACTGGAAATCAATTAACAACACAACCAATTACAACTATTGTCCAGAAACACTCACAGGTACTGCATTTAGCATAACAATTATGCTCAAATCATAACATGACAAACTCAAGCCCAACAGTCAACAACAGCTGTCAGTGTGTTAGTGTGCTGACTTGATTATGACTTGCCCCAAACTGCATGTGATTATCATAAAATGGGCATGCCTGTAAAAGGGAGACTTGTGGGTACCAATAGAACCCATTTGCATTCACATATCTTGAGGTCAGAGGTCAAGGGACCCCTTTGTTTTATCACTGTTTTATGGTGTCTTTGCTTTTACATACATTTTACAGTAGGCTCCTCACTCTGGCTAGTTAATGTTTAGCCATCTGCTCTACAAGCAGTGATCACTTCCAAATCACTGCATCCCACTTAGCTAGCTTTTACACCAACTACTATAAAAAGCAGCCACAGAATCCTAGCTGTTGGCAGTATTTTATTTAATTTTTTTTATCCTTTCTACTTGGCACTAACCTGAGCTCAGCAAGCTGCTACTCACCAACAAACACTCCAAAATCTGATGGCTTGATAGTTTTTGGCCGAAGGATATTGGTACGGTTTGAGGCAGCTGCCAGTAAATTCAGGAAATCTAGAGGATACTCTTATAATATTGAGCCCAGTTAATTATGTCTTAATAAAAACAAGCACAATTTGGGCAGATTGAATGGGAGTGAAATTGAGCTGTTTGTTTTGGGATGAATTAGATCAGCAAGTGAAAGAAAAAAGACTTTGGATAGGTCCAAAGATGAAGTACTTTCATCCAGGCATTGAGTCTCAAAGGCCTGCACTTGAAGCAACTTGAATGTAATGATCCTGGTGGCAATGGTTTCTTTGGAAATCCTATTTTTTGTGGCGCTATTACTGTCAAGCCCTATGAGGTGAGAGGCCTCAGAGGCCCACGGTTCTACCCATCACCCCCTCAGACACACAAAGACATCACGATGGTGTGATGTCTTCAAAGTAAAGACGTTTTTGAGAAGCAATTTGACTCAAGAACTGTTATTAGTCATATCACGTAGGCATATACTGTATCACATATCACAGGCTGTGTTAAGGTTCTCCCTAGGCCTGTTCCGTAATCCATCCATGTTTAATCCCTCAGTCCTTGATGACCAGATAACAACGGATACATTAATTTGCTTCATGCGGTTTACAGTATGCGTTTGAGCTTTGACCTGGTTATAGATTAGACTACGTTGGTCCATTAAATCCATTTAAGCCGATGATTATTGTTTGAAGTAGGTTGCAGTATAGATGAAATAAAATGCATTTCAGACTGTGTGCATTTGAAAATTAAGAATTAAAGGTACCCTGTGGTGTTTTTTTTTTTTCCTTTTTTGAATAAACAAACACAATAATTGAATTACAAATTGTATTCAACTATGAAAAGACCACCGACACTTCAAATTAAGAATGGAGTGTGCCACGTGTATGTTAAATAAAGAGCAGTCGGCCAAGGGGACTAAACTAGGTTGGTGGCATGCAATAAGAAAGACCATTTGGTTTTATGAGCTGATTATAATGAAAAAGTCCTTTATCGGTAGAATGCCAACAATAGTAGTAAAAAGCAGGGGACGACAAATTAGAATGAATCACCTGTCATTGTTATTAGTCCTTAAGGCTTGACACCCCAGGCAAAAATATTGTTTTTCATGCATTTGTTTGAGATTTTGGGCTATTTTGATTTCATAAAATATCTTCTTTCAGACTAGTGGAAAGAAAACATCCAAAATACACATTTAGGTTTTTATTTTACTACTTTGTCTATTAGCGTCTGTAGATTTCTCCTAAATTCACCAAAAGTTAGCATTATTACATATAATATACTGTACATGTTAAAATATTACATTTTCATGAAACTTGTAATACAAAAAACGATGTAAGTAATCAACTGGGGAAGTTGCATGGTGGTGCTATCTTAGTTAACGATTTTTACCCTATTCACCTGTAGTGTTTTGTAGAATACATGTAATTTTACAATACATATCTTTTTTTTTCTGAAAATGTCATTTTTCTCAGACTATATATATATATATAGCACATATTTAATATGATAATGCCTCATTTACATATTTAAACCTAAAATTTCAGAGAACTTGTAATACAAAAAATAATTGACTAAATGCAAGTAATAACCCGGGGAAGTTTCAGTGAAATCTGTTATTTAAAATTGTTACCCTATTTTAACCTGGGTGTGCTTGGGTAAACTGAGGTTTATAATGTCATGTGAACAATGTAACTGTGATAAATTGTTAACTTATTTATTGTATTTTATCAATCTAATGAAATATTTTCCCTAAATGTGTTTATTCAAATTAATACAAAACACCAGATTCTCTGTTTTGTCTTATATGATTCAATGGGGTACGCTAATGGAACCGTCTGTGTGTGCGTGTGTGTTTGTGAGTGTGTGTGTGTGTTTGTGTATGTGTGTGTGTGCCTGCCTCTACCCTTAGAGGCTGTTCGTCCCTGCTAATGAGCTGTCATTTTCAAAGTCAGTTGTTAAATGTAAGTTATATTTGCTTTTGTCCATATGCTCTATATACTGTAAGTACCAACCATTGTGTTTGAGCTGCATTAGCCTCCCCTACTCTGCAAACAAAATGTCTCATTCGACTGGAGTGCTAACAACAAAGAAGTAAATACAACGGGTAGTTCAGGCGGACCGAATGACAAAAGGGGGGCGATCATAGATACGGATGTTCAAGTCTTAGAACGATGGAGTTCAGGTTGAAAATCAGCGGGGTGTCCCTTTAAGCCTGATATCAAGACTTAAAATCTGCTTATCCAACAGTATCTGCAGTGTACTGTACACGTTTCTGTGCAGAAGCGGATGAATGCGCCATGATTAATGGATAAGATGCAGAGAGTAGCAGAGTGTGGATTCATAAAACATAAACACTCTTAAACACACTGCGAGAGCTTCTCTGTGAGCTCCCACAGACTGCAGGTACCAAATACAGCATGCACGCCAAATACCTACGGTACTTATGTAGGCAAGTATCTGCACACACACACACACAAAAACTCAGCAAGTGGGCCGATAAAAGGATGTACAACATTACCGCAGCTGCCCTCTGAGAACTAAAGCGAAAGCATGACTCAACCATTTACCAGCACCTGGTCGGCACATCTAGAAGAGATGGACTAGGCATAGTGAGACATCCAACCGATATATGTACACATAATATGTGGACATACCGTATATGCAGTACATAACCGTTTCCCGGATATGGTTGATGATGTGTAACATTACTGCTTTATTGTAAGGCTGATGATCGTTTCTCAGCAACACTGCAAAATATGTTTGATGGAGGAAAGGCATTGACCTCTATGGGTTGAAGTTAATAACTCTTTTACACCTATGACCTCACCATTGGTCACAGCTGGGTGTGGTCAGGTGTAAACAGACCAATATGAGTTACACCATAGTACAATACTACATTACGACTGCGCAAAGAAAGAGCATGTAATCACCACTAGTTTAGAGAGCAGAAAATATTATTTGCCTGGGTGTTAAAAGCAGTGGTTCCCAAACGTTTTCACGTCAAGGACCCCTAAAATGACACAAATTAGACCATGGACCTCCACTTGATAAGATTTTGCCCCAGGGTCCCCCATCTGATAGGATTTGTTTTACTTTTAGATGTCTTATTACAGAATATTTATGAAACCCATGACAAAATAGTCATATATTCTGTCACTGTGTTACTTATGGATGGAATTAGAGTGACAATAAAAAGATTCCCCTATTTGCTGGGGACCCACTGGAACCCCCCCAAGGACCCCTGGGGATCCCCTGGATCCCACTTTGAAAACCACTGACTGTTGTGATTAGTCAACCGAATCAAACTCTTTGAACTCCGCTCTAACAAGCTTTGTTTGAGGGCGTGCCAAACTAAGTAGTAGGCTAGGTATTATGCAAATGTCTTACTTAGTGACATCACCATGTTACAGAAGAAAAAGGCAGGACTTCAAGCAAGGCATTTCAGGCAGTTCAGGAGCAGTGTTTCTGTGGGGGAGAGTAACTCCCTTTTGCGTGGACTTCGGGCTTTGTAAAACAAACTATATAATTCACTAAAGGAAAGGGAAAAGACACAAAAGCAAAATTGGTCCTCTTTAAAAAAGAGTGGGGAGTAGAGAACTGATTTACAGCCTATTGTAAAGTTACTGTTTAAGGCCTGTGTGTGACAAATCCCAGCATGAGTCTAACTCATCTTATCTTCTCTCGCTGACTTTCCCTGCTGGGGCTTTTCGTAGCACATGAATGAATATACAAGACTTGGAGCAGACGTGACATTTGAAAATCAATTTTTCAGTATTCTCGTCAACAGGACAAACATGGAACATAAGTACTTATAGATTAATTGAGACTGAGACAACTCGCCAGAAGGTGGTGGTACAAAACCTGAAGTAATCAAAGAATAAGCAACCTACTGACAGTTTAGATGAAAAGATTAGTTGTATGTTTGGATTCAAAGGCCTCAGCAGAGTCAGACTGTCTGATCTCAGCAGGGAGGTTAATCCCGAGGAATGGGCACTAGCCCGTCTTTGTAATATTCAACCCGTAAAAGCACATCATCCATTGAAGGGACATTTAGTTCATAAGAGTCTAGGCCATCACAAATAAATTGTGTTAGAAACCACCAAGATTCAGTTAAAGATTAGCAGTGTATTTTTTATAGCTCTATATACTGGGTCAACTCACCAGCAGTTACAGTTTTAAAGAAATTGCTTGGCAATAATAAATGCACATCAGACCATGTCAGGGAGAGCTCTGTGCTGATGCCTTATTGCTAGGTGTGGGTTTTACTGAGTCCAGGTATATTGCAACATGCAGTGAGTCACAGCCTGTGACCCAGTTGAGCTTTGTCGCTCAGCATGACCTCATTCTGACTGCACAGTGCAACAAATCTGACGCTACTGCAGCTGGTTTCGTCAGGCAACATCACGGCAAAACTTACTTGAGCATTTCAGATTAAATTTGCCGTATTTAAAGTGCATTTCACTGGATTTGTGCTAGAAAAACAACATTGCTATACTTTCAAGGCTAGCAATGTGTATCATAAAAATGCATTCTGTCATGCTAGGTAGCATAATTAGCTACCTGATACAACAGCATATTAACATTGAGGCATGCAATCGCAAGTGCTGAGAACTGACCGTAACACAATGTGTGATCTCAGGTGATGTCGAGCTTATAGACAACAGGCTAGTTGGCCTTAATCCTGCATCAGAACACAAGTACAGCTCTGTGTGTGTGCGTGGGTGTGTGTGTGTGTGCTTGGTCGTATTAGACGTGTCATTTGTAACACGTTAACAGGCGTGCACAAGACCACACGTACACACACACGCGCAGTATGTGGTGCGATAAGCTCGTTAGCAAGGCTTTGGCTCAAAGGAAGTATCTGATTGTGCTTACAGTATCCAGGCAGGGTTAGTTCCTGTGGGTGATTGGGTGTGTGGGCGGGTGGTGAGAGGAAAGAGTGTGTATGATCATAAGGATCAAATAGAAAGGAAAGGAAAATGCTCAAATATGCCTGGTGTCAACTTAAATACAAGTTGGATTAGGTCTAAAGATTATGTTAGCTGTCACATTTAGAAAACCTTTGCACGCTAACACACTAAACTAAGTTGTGAACATGATTAAAAATGATACCTGCCGAACTCCAGCATGCTAGGTACAACCCATAGACTGTATATGAGAAGTGGACAAAGTCACCGTGACGTCACCTATTGGTTTGTGGATCACTGTTTTGAAGCCTGGAGTTGAGCATTTTGGCCGTCGCCATCTTGTTTTTTTTGGCAACCAGAAGTGACACAAGGGGGTGGAGCTAAGTACAACCGAATGCTGAATAATATATTTTTTGGGCGGCCAAAATGTTACATTTAACCTGCATGAACTGAAAACAAAAGGTGAATGACTGCACAACGCCGTGGTAGCAACCTGTCAATCACAAAGTAGCCACGCCCTAAAGCATACCCTGCTTTATGGTCTATTTGACTCTAAATGAGACCATAAATTTACTAAATGAGCATCATGCTGTATTGAAGAAGACTTGAAACTAGCGGTTGAGACCATAAACTCATGTTTACAATGTTTACTGAGGTAATAAATCAAGAGAGAAATAGGATCATTTTCTCATAGACTTCTATACAATCTGATTTTTTTTTGCAACCAGAGGAGTCGCCCCCTGCTGGCTATCAGAAAGAATGCAAGTTTAAGGCACTTCCGCATTGGCTTCACTTTTCAGAGCCTGAGGTTGCCGCCTGGTACAACCTCACAGAGCAGCTAGCATGGCTGTAGACTCCTGGTCTTGTTACTCCAAATTATTTTGCATATTGTGATGAGCCTTTCACATCTTTGCCTATGCAAACAGGTATGCAGGCAGCATGAGAAAGACATCCAAGGTAGGGCTGGGTGATATGGCCAAAATATATATCCCGATATACTTTAGGTCATTTCATATTTCAATAATGATAAATATCACAATGTAGCATGTTTTCTGGTAATTAATAAATAAATATATATATGAAACACCCACATGGTAAAGTCTATTTTGTTTATTCTATGTATTTGTATTCCTGAGGGAATTCAATATTTATCAAATGAAAAGTGTTTTCTTATTTTAAGAACTTGAGTGCAAAATGATCATAACAGTTTTAAGTGAAGTATAGAGAAAAAATAAATAAGTATAGGCCTAACCTATATTGCGATAGAAACAATATATAAAAGTATATATACAATATACATTTTTATATAATTTTGACGATATGTATCGCCATATTCTCCCGCCCTAATCCAAGCAAAGGTTGCTCTGTGTGTTTAAAATATCACATCATTCTCTTACAGATTTGTGTTCAGTATTACAGTGGTACAGTGTCTTACTCCAGCTCAAACTCTTACAATACTGACCCGGTTTCAATTCCAGGACAATGTCAGCATTTTGTAGGCAGCACTATCATTAATCTACCCTGTTTATATGGCAGTAATCTTCTTTAATCTGATCGTTTTTATCAGCCGACCTTGTACTTCAGGAACCCGGGAGAGATATTGGCAACATAACAGTGGCAGCAATCCTCGAGGACCAGCTTTAATCTTGCAATAAGCCACTGTTGAGTACCGACACCAGGCTTTGTTAAATGTGAATGGATTACATTTAAAACTCTGTATTTACTTTCTGATTCCTTTCCTTTCCTGGCGCATCAACATGTGAGTGTTTGTCGAGTAAACTTGTCTATATAGTGTCACTTTCTGTTGGTGTCAATATCTTTACCCACTTAAATCCTTTTGGCAGCTAAATTCTGCGCCCATTTCTAATCTCTTTCCTGTCTCTGATTTGTCTTTCTGATATGTGAGACGTTGTCTCTGCCTTTAGAAAGAAAGCCTTCACAGTATGTGTGTTTCTTCACGAGTGTGTTTGTGCGTGTGTGTGTGTGTGTGTGTGTGATCATTATGTCGTGATCTGAAGCCATCTGGGTTGGCTGGCTCATTTGCATATGTGGTGTTAACCACTATAAATATTCATGACCAGGGTCTAAACTGGTATGAATATTCATTTTGCCTACGGGCCGCAGACGGGTGGAGTGGCTGTGATTCCAATCAGCCGTACAGAAATTAACTCAACCTTTTGTGTGGTGGACGAGGACACTTGATGAGTGCCGCGGTATGCTTGGCGAGCTCCATATGTGGAGTACTGCATTCGCTTTAGTCATATGGCGTCCTTATTGGATGCACATCATACTTGGGAAACGGTGGCTGCAAGACAGAGAGGCAGATGGAGACAGAAACAAACTCAACTTGTCTTTGGATATAATGATGGCGTCGAGCCACCGTGTTGGCATAACGTGTGACGCTGTCAAACCAACTAGGCGGAATTCTTAATTTCTTTGTTAACACCACTAATTGCCTGCTTGACAGTTTCCTTGATAAAGCTAGTGTTAGTTCAGTAGAACTGTTAGAAATGCCTCTGCAGTTGCTAGCTGCTGTATAAATTATCCAACTTGATCTGAAATCAATTTAACATGAGCATGGAGACACTCGCGGTTGCTGTTATGTTTCATTCCTCTTGTTGTGGCCTGTAATTTTGGACCTTGACCAGTTCTGCCTATCATGACGATATCAAAGGGGAATTTGGGTCTATATTTAATTTTCTCTGATTTTCATCCAATGTGGCTGACATGGTTCCGTCTGTGATGTGTTTACTCTTGGATCGGTTGCCTTTGTGTTTGTCCTTGGTGACATAAGAAATGACAAACATGATGATAATTAGGATGATAAATGTGTATGAAAATAGCAAGAAGCAATGTTGGCAGGTGAGATATCACTCAGACATGCATATCATTAATTAGCAATAAGACAAAATCACCCCTCACTTTGAAGTGTGAACCTGGGCCCTCAAGTGTAGTTACTCTGCAAGGCCCCCGGAGGCCCTCTGCTCCCATAGGAGCACGCCTTGAGCGATGCAACATAATACAAAGAGCCACAGATGCGAATGTGAATTATATTAAAGTTAAATAGATCTTAACATGAAAGCCAAATTTCATCAAAGGGAAGAAATCCTGGATGGAGCCGAGGTGGGACAAGCTCAGACCAACCACCACGGCTGATAGGCTGACATAACTGTCAATCAAGCAACAACACTCCAATACTTGAAGTCATAATCCTTAATATTTCCATCATATTTAATATAATGCTACTACTTATGGTTGGTATTTATTCTACTATAACCCTGAAATGTACAGTGATTTGTTACCTTTCTATATGTTGTTGTATTGGAATTGTGGAGTTCGCCATTCTGGTGCTTGTTTCAAATGACTTGCACATGCACATGGGATTTACAGGAAACAACACATGCATGTTCGGGACAATGTTGTTAGCTTTACATTAATACATATGTTCTATAGGTGATATAGAACTGATATCTTGAGGATTAGAACTTCAATATATCTTTAAAGTTGGGGTGTAACAGTATACAGAAATTAAGTTTCGGTGCAAGTTTGATACAGCGGGAAAAAAAACAAACAAAGGATACATTTTTCTTCATTTTATTTAGTACATTTTGAACAGACAGTAGTGCGAATGTCAGAGATAGACAACATCCTCCTGCTGGGGACTGAAGTAGAATTTTTCCCTCTGTAAATTTTGGTTTCAGTTGCTGTTGTGCTGTTGTAGCTGACCATTTCATTTGCGCTTGCCAATGTGTGAGTGACTCAAAGTATCCTTGGGCAAGATACTCAACCCCAAATTGTTGCCGAAGGCTGTTCCATCAGTGTTTGAATGAGTATGTAGATTAGATCCTGATGGGCAGGTTGGCACCTTGCATGGCAGCCTCTGCCATCAGTGTATGAATGTTTGTGTAAATGGGTGAATGCTGACTTGTAGTGTAAAGCACCTTGAGTTGTCAGAAGACTAGAAAAGGCGTTATATAAATGCCATTTACCTTAGCCATTTACCTACCTTGTTGTGCTAACCTTGGCACATGTACTGCTAAAAACTCCTCGGGCTGAACTTCTGCTTGTGAACTTTGGTTCAACATTACATGCATCAATTTACATAATGTAGTTTGCGTGTGGCTACATGCACCGGACCGTGACCTCCGTACCGTGACAATTCGGTATGATTCACGAATACAAAAACCGTTACAGCCCTACTCTAAAGGGACAATTATTCTTAAAATCGGCATCCAAGACACACACTGTAAGACAATAACATTACCTCTGAAGTAATTAATATATTCAATACTAGTAGTAAGCTTATTCTTTCTCACTCCAGTTAATCTTATGAATATAAAAGGTGTGTCTGTGTGAGGGAGAGAGAGAAAGACTGAATATATCAGTATTCCGGACAGGCGGTTTAGGAAGTGCCAAACTATAATGATCTCTCATCTACAATAATACACTCTCATACACACGCGGCATTGTTTTCAAGTGTTGCGGTGAATGCTGATAAAAATGGTAATTTGAGGTGGTCTTTCACATGCATAGCGATAACACACATTTACTCAGATACACCACACACTCTCCTAGACATGCTATACAAAATGCTAAACACCAAAAGTCACATATTTACAGACTTTACACACACACACAAATATTTACTAGCATGCAGAAAACACATTTTTGTCTCTTCTCTGACAGACGTCTGTACACAGAGAACAAAAAAAAACTTGATGCAGGAACATGAGGTTGTTTTTTCGGAAATATGGCGTGACTGTGTCGGTTGCCCCGTGTCTCTGTTTTTGTGCATGTGTGCATGTGTGTGTGTGTGTGTGTGTGTGTGTGTGTGAGAGAGAGCGTGAATTTGCGTGTAAAAAGAGTGAAAGTGGAAGAATCTGGAATGAGTTTAACTTCATTCAAGCACACAAATGCTGCACACACACTACCCCAAGTGCTTTAAAAGAAAACACTAGGGGGGAGAACAAAGAGCCTCCTTGAAGAATAGACATGAATTATTCACTCCATCAGATAAGAGGACAGAGAGGGAATGAGAGAGAGACATAGAGGGAGAAAAGGAGAGAGAGATGGAGCATGGGTGATACAAAGAAAGAGACAGACAGATGGATTGACAAGGACAGTAGGGTATGATATTGCATTAGCAGCAGCGGTGACAGTGAAGGTCCTCAAGAGATTTGAGATAAAAGAACCCAGCATGCCATCATCTACTAAACCATGTCTAAAAATCCACAGGGTGTAAAAATATTTAATAGACCAAAATGAATAAATAAAAACAACTCCTGCACCGTCAAAATACATGGCATTACTTATCTGTAGACAGCCAGATGCTTTGGAAATCAGGGTCTTTTACTGACTTGAGGGGTGTTTTTGTTACCTGAAGGGAAGTGTTTATCCTGTGAAAATCCACAACCAGCAGCGGCTTAGCTGCAGTATCTGCTTTCCACCCAGATACGCTTTATCAGATCCAAGCGGCACCTCTTTTGTATGCTACTAGTAATGCGGTGATGCTATATTACTTCAGTAACAGCAGACAATCCAGATGCTTTATCTAATATGAGGAAGCTAGTAACTAGAAAAGTCAGGCTCTTTATCAGCTGCAAACAGCTGTGGTAGTCTTTATTGTAGTGCTGCGGTGGTTCTGTAAAGGGATTGACTTGGCACTTTAGAACATATAATAGTGGCAGTCAGTAACTAAGTGCATTAATTTAAGTACCAGTGTGTTATTGCTACTTTTACTTGAGTAAATGATCTGAATAGTTGTTCCACCACTGGTGCATTCACCAGTATATCATCTGTACAAATGCATTGTACACTACCTGTATTGAAGCATCTACCCAGTCACACTAAATGGCATATAAATGGCGATTGCAAGTCATTTCGTGTGCAATAAGAACGCCGTTTTTGCTTTTAGCCTTTGTACGCCTTGTAGTCTGTATTGACTGCAATGTCAGCATTTCCGCCAGAAAAGTTGTTAGGACTGGCGGTGGCGGGGGCAAAACTCAGAGGAGCGGCTTGTCATGATGAGAATAGTGCTGGTCCACCTTAACAAGCCACCTTAAGCGAGCCTAAGCTGAAGCCTTCAGTAAACAGACTGTGGTAAGCAAGACACAAGAACTTGGTTTGTATCTTGAGGAGTTGTAGCTTTTCCTCACCAACAGCCTAAACTGTTTACACTCACATACTGTTATCTTCATACTCTTCATATAAATATATCTTAATCTCACTAATGTTAAGCACACAACCTACGCACTGAGTTATTCCGTGAAGGAATTTGCTACTTGTATAACACATTTTAGTTTAAGGACATCTTAAAAATACATAATTCATTGGTGCTTAGGCCCAGCAGGGAGTCAATTTAGGCCTGGGGGACCGCCAGCCTTACAATACTCTGGCGGAAACCCTGAATGTGAATGCATTCGCGTAAATATGCTACACTCAGAGCTAGTGATGTAAAACAAAAAGTGAGAAAGACTGCTTGTGGTTAGTGGGAGGTGAGGTGGATGGGTCCAACAAATACAGGACTTTCAAGTGACTTTCAGCCACTACTAAGCCTACATTCAGGAATCACCTGGCTTGTTTTGAGTCTTTAAGCTAGCTGTTGATGGTCAGTAAATACGTCCAAACCGCAGGCTGGCTGCTTGTTAAACCACAATGTCTTGTAATTTGTTTCTACACGTAAAATATAGAAGATGTGACATATGGGTGTGGAGGATTTGGAGTTTTTTAAAGGCACTTTTTGATGGAGCTGGGCTGATTAACTAAAATAATTTAACAAATTACTTTTGCTATTGAGTAATTAGTAAACTAAATTTGCCAAGAAGTAATATGATCTGTAAACTGTCTCTTTTTGGCGGCAGTTTTGTGCGTATGAATGTATAGTGCCTTTGCTCGTGTTGTGTACTTCGTCAGATACACACAAAAAATGTTTGTGTTTTTGAAAGTGCTTTTTTCAGGGTTCTTGACCTTGCCTTTCTATTACTGAATGCTTTTGAATTGATAGTGTAGCTATGCTGATTTTTGAAAGTTTAAACTAAAGAGAAGCTGAAGTTCTATCATCTTATTGTGCAAGTTGAACCTTTATTCAAGTAAACATGGTGTGTTTTACCCAGGCTATGAAAGGAATTCGAAAAGAAACAGTAGTTCTGTAGTACTATTTGTAGAAATTACCAGGAGGAAGACAGAGACAAATTAATGAGATAAAAGAGATTACAGGACAAACAACTGCAGGGAAAACTTTGCAATCTCATCCTTTATTCAATTGCAGAGATAAGAATGAGAGACAGTAACACAGGCTGGAAAAGGAAGGGAAACAAAATACTAGAGTGATTGCAGAGCCAGATTGAATTTCATCATTTATTCAATAGTTCAGAAGAAGAGAGAGAGAAAGGCAGGGAGGTAAAGTGAGAGTGAGAGTGAAAGGGCCTAAGAGGCTTTAAAAGACCCTGTAAGAAGTTTATTATCAGGTTTCCTAATCTTCTTCCTCCATTTCATCCCTCAATCATCAGCTCCACAGCTGGCAGACAGTCGCTCGGGAAGGTGGGACCCGACAGTACTACAATGAGGTAATTTGCATTCACTTATGCCATGTCTGTCCCTTGTTACATTAAACCTACTTCTTGCTGGGCTGACACAAAACGGAAGTGTGGTATCAAGTGACAGAAAGAGGTTTATATTTATCGTGATGATGGGTTGGGAAATTCCACAGGAGCGATCAGCTTGTTCGGAACTATAATGGACACAAATCCAAAGCGGTTTTCACATTAGCTTTTTAAATCTTTTCTTCATCAAATTCAGTTAACTCAGTCAGGGTGAAACATTACGCTTCTGCCTCATACGTCACACTTAATCACCATGTGAGGAAAAAAAGCAACTTATTTTAGAAATCATTTCTTAGTGTTATAACTATGAAGCGGTAGATCTTCAGAAAAAAAGTTACTTGAGCTTGCTTCTGAAACTTTGCAGTTGAAATGGCTGAAATACTGAAGCAGTTAAAGTTGTAGCTGAAGTGTCAATACAATTACTGAAAGAAGTGGAAATGCCAGTTAAAATGGAAGTGCTGTAAGAAGTTTAATTTGAAGGGAAAGGAGTTGAAATTGTATGTGTTAAGATAAGTGTAGAAGTGTCAGTTGAAGTGGAAGTTCTGAGAGAAATTAAGCGGTGAAGCAAAAGTCAGAGGTGCGGTCTGTCACTAAAATGAGAATAGCGGTGGTCCACCTTTTGAGGTCAGCCCACCTTAAACGAGCGAGCCTGAGCCGAAGTTGACACTTGCTTCAGGGCTAACCCACTTCATTTTAATCAGCAGGTGGCACAGGAACTTGGCTTGGGTCTTGAGGAGTTGTATAATTGATTAACCGTCAGTCCAAACTGTACACACACTGCACTGCTATGTTCACAGCTATAATGTTACTACTGACTTCATACTCTCTGTCACACACATACACTCTACCTACACTTGCTAACGTTAAGCACACAACCTACGCACAGAGTTATTCCTTAGGCAAGGCAAGGCAAGGCAGCTTTATTTGTATAGCACATTTCAACAACAGGGCAATTCAAAGTGCTTTACAGAAACATTCAAGAACATTGCGACAAAATGCAAAAGAACATTAAGAAATAATTAAAACAGTTATAAAAACATAAAAACATTAAAACATTAAAACATTAAAGATTAGAAAATAAAAACAAGCTAAAAATAAAAGCTAGGATAGAAGCTAAAATTGCATAAAACTCAAAAGAGTAAAAGTTATAGTGCAGTGTCAGAATAAAAGGCACCCGCAAACAGGAACGTTTTAAGCTTTGTTTTAAAAGAAGTGAGAGTTGGAGCGGTCCTGCAGGTTTCTGGGAGCTTGTTCCAGATATTTGGTGCATAAAAACTGAATGCTGCTTCTGCATGTTTAGTTCTGACTCTGGGGACACTAAGCAGACCTGATCCAGATGACCTGAGAGGTCTGGATGGTTCATAACACAGCAGAAGATCAGAAATGTATTTTGGCCCTAAACCATTTAGTGCTTTGTAAACCAGCAGCAGTATTTTGAAATCAATTCTCTGAGAGACAGGCAGCCAGTGTAGAGACTTCAGAACTGGACTGATGTGATCCACTTTCTTGGTCTTAGTGAGGACTCTAGCAGCAGCGTTCTGAATCAGCTGCAGCTGTCTGATCGATTTTTTAGGAAGACCGGTAAAGACGCCGTTACAGTAGTCAAGTCGGCTGAAGATAAATGCATGGACTAGTTTTTCCAAATCCTGCTGAGACATCAGTCCTCTAATTCTTCTTATATTCTTCAGGTGATAGAAGGCTGTCTTTGTAATTGTCTTAATATGGCTGTTAAAGCTCAGGTCTGAGTCCATGACTACACCAAGGTTTCTGGCTTGGTCTGAGCTTTTTAACATCACAGATTGTAGGTGAGCACTAACCTTTAATCTTTCTTTTTTGGCTCCAAAAACTACGACCTCAGTTTTGTCTTTGTTCAGCTGAAGAAAATTCTGGCACATCCAATTATTGACTTGTTCAATGCACTCACTCAGTGCTTGTATTGGACTGTAGTCTCCTGGTGATAGAGTTATGTAAATTTGTGTGTCGTCTGCATAGTTATGGTAATTTATTTTGTTGTTCTCAAAAATCTGACCCAGTGGGAGCATGTAGATGTTAAACAAAAGAGGCCCCAAGATGGAGCCTTGGGGAACTCCGCATGTGATTTTGTTCAGCTCAGATTTGCAATTACCTATAGACACAAAGAAGTCCCTGTCTTTTTGGTAGGATTTAAACCAGCTGAGTGCTATGCCAGAAATACCCACCCAGTTTTCCAGTCGGTCTAGTAATATATTATGGTCAACCGTGTCGAATGCAGCACTGAGATCCAGTAAAACTAAAACCGTAGTTCTACCACTGTCTGTGTTCAATCGGATGTCATTGAAGACCTTAACAAGAGCAGTCTCAGTGCTGTGGTTTCGTCGAAAACCTGACTGGAAGACATCAAAAGAGTTGTTTAGTGCCAGAAAGCTATTTAATTTTTGAAAAACTGTTTTTTCAATTATTTTAGACAAGAATGGAAGATTTGATATCGGTCTGTAATTATTTACTACTGATGAGTCCAGATTGTTCTTTCTGAGGAGTGGTTTGATGACAGCAGTTTTCAGGGCCTGTGGGAAGACTCCTGAAACAAGAGATGCATTAACAATCTGTAAAAGCTCTGAGACCATACAATCTGATACTTTTTTGAAAAGGCCTGTTGGCAGAATGTCAAGGCAGCATGAGGAGGATTTTATATGTTGTATGATTTCCTCCAGGTATGTCTGATTTATTGGATAAAACTGTGTCATGGTATTTGCGCCAGGTTTAAGTGGACGCAGGGGAAACAAACATCCTGTACCTGCTATGGAGGAAGTGACTGCTTGTCTGATTTTGTGAATTTTTTCTGTAAAAAAGGAAGCAAATTCATTGCAGGCCCTGGAGGATAAAAGTTCAGAGGCTACTGACACAGGAGGGTTTGTTAGCCTGTCGACAGTAGCAAACAGGGCACGTGCATTGTTATTGTTTTTGGTGATGATGTCAGAGAAGAAGGACCGCCTTGCATTTTTCAGTTCTGAATTATAAATGCAAAGTCTCTCTTTATAGATGTCATAATAAACTTGTAGATTTGTTTTCCGCCACTGGCGTTCAGCTTTTCGACACTCTCTTTTTTCATTTCTTACCAACATGGTATTTCTCCATGGAGATTTTTTCTTACCAGAGACAATCTTCACCGTGGTGGGTGCAATGGTATCAATAACATTTGTCATTTTAGAATTGAAATTATCTACAAGCTCATTGACAGAGGTCCAGGGGAGGGTGGGTGTGGAAGAGAAAGCCTGAACAAATTGATCACTGGTATTTTCAGTGATATACCTTTTTGTGATTACCTCTGTCTTATCATTTCTGTGCACAGGAAGAGTACTCTCAAAGAATACACATGAATGATCAGACAGAGCAACATCCATCACTACAACCTTGGAAATGTTCAGGCCCTTTGATATGATTAAGTTCAAAGTGTGTCCCCTATTGTGTGTGGGCTCTGTCACATGCTGACTCATTCCATAGTTATCAAGAACCTGACACAGTTCTTTGGCCCCTCTGTCCTGTTGGTTGTCAACATGGATGTTAAAATCACCAACAATGACTACACAGTCAAAGTCAACACAAATTACAGACAGCAGTTCAGTAAAATCATCCTTAAAGGAGTTTGCTACTTGTATAACATATTTTAGTTAAAAAAAAATCTTAAAAAATACATAATTCCCCGATGCTTAGGCATGGCGGTGCGTCAATTTAGAGCTGGCGGGCTTGCAATACACTGACGCAAACCCTGTGTAAGAACTTGGAGGAAGTTTGAGAAAGTTACATGAAGAGTTCAGTGAAGAAATAAGACCTGAAATGGTTTGAAGTGGCAGTTGGAGTGTACACATTAAAAGGAGTTGAAATGTTTGTTGTAGTGTAATCCCTGTAAGGAGATGACCTCAGTTTGTCTGTTGACATGTAAATGCTGAAAGCAGTCAAACTGTCATTTGAGGAGGAACAGATGATAGCAGTTGAGAAGTCAGTTTACTCTAAGAGAGGAATAAGCTCTATCAGGCTTTGTCAGCACAGGCAATACTTGTTAGTGGAACCAGCTGGCCTTATGTTTGATGATGACTTACACTGTTGTTCACTTCTAATATCTTGAATATGCTTATTAGATTACATTTTCATTAAATAATTTTACAACACCATACTAATTGTCCATGATAAGAAGTTTAACTATTAGATTCAATTTGTGTTCTGGTGTCTAATAAGATTAAGTTGTTTATGTATTTGTCATGGTATATTTTAAAGACCTCTAACTATATTTCAGATATAACTTTAATAAATAAAAAAAAAATGTATATTGTAATCCTTGACTGGAGTGAATGTTCTTTTTCCGAGTTAGCTGATTTAATAAGATGGTGATCATGCACCAACATGTGGCCATTTGTTTCGTCTGGAGCCCATGGTGACACAGGAAAGGTCCTGACTGAATAATGTGACCGTTTTCTAATTTGTCTCCAAACCTGCGGGGAAGCCAGCTACTTGTTACCTGTTAGCAGCTGTTCCCCCAGAATGACAAGAACCCAGTGCAACACAGCCCAGACACCTGGTCACCAGAACACACACGCGCACACACACACACACACACACACACACACACACACACACACACACACACACACACACACGCACACACACATATGCACACACCGGGCCAGGCTACCAGATGCTGTCCAGACAAGGTAATTGAGAGGAGGAATGGATGGAGAAAAGGGACAGAGAACAACAAGGTTGAAAAGAGAGAAAATAAAGTGTGAAAGAGAGGAAAAGGTGCTTGTTAAGTCACAGGAGAGGAGAGATAAGAATGTGAAAAGGAGAGGAAACACGAGAAAGGCATGTTGTAAAAAGTGTGAAAGGTTGAAAGAAGGGATGGAGTGTCAGAGGAGAGGAAGGGATAGTCACATGGGGTGGTTCGGATGGATGGAGAGAAAGGAGAGGTCGAATTAGAAACTGTAACAGTGTGCATCACGCCACATCACTCAGGAAGAGGAGAGGAGGACAAATAGGGACATAGAGTGTAGAGAGAGGAGGAGGAGAGAGAGGAGGACTGCAGGAACGACACAAATATGGTCGAAATAAGAGGAATGTTTCTTGGCAGAATACTGCAAGATGACTTTTGTTAAAAGCACATTTACCAGCAAGGAAGAAAAAAACAATGAGTTAAAGGAATAGTTAGACATTTTGGGAAACTTGCTTACTCGGTTTCTTACCAAGAGGGAGATAAGATTGATACCACTGTTAAGCTGGACGCTAGTCACCAAGAAGCTAGGCTAGCTGTTCCTCGTTGCTTCCAGGCTATAGGCTAAGCTAAGCTAAGCTAATCACCTGTTGGCTCTAGTAACGTTCACAGATTGATATTGATCTTCTCATCTAACTTACGGTAAAAGTGTGTTTCCCAAAATGTTGACAATTTCTTTAACTTGTGCAGTGTATATTTTAATCCACAGTTAAAGTTACTACAAGGAACTTTCATTTTGTGTTTGTTTTGGCGGCCCCTGTGGACTAAAAGCGGCAGTGTTTCCATGAGCACCACCGCCTCGTGTCATAAAGATTTGCAGCTGCCAGACTCCTTTTTGAAAACCTCTCATTCTGGCGTTAATCAAACCCAAATTGCGATCTTTTTCTAAGCCTTACAAAGCGGTGTTGCTTAAGCCTAACCGAGTCGATCTATTCCTAAACCTAACTAAGTTGTTTTATTTTGAAAAGACTGGAGCAGAAATTGACACGTGCATCACGTGTTGCTGAACATTCGTAGGAAAGCACACCAAAAATATGTTCACGCATCACGAAAAAAGGGTAATTTGTGTCTATGTACACAAATTAAATAGATTAAATTTTGTAACTATTTCATAAACTGCTGTGAGACTGTGTTGGTAGGTCATATATTCGCATCAGTATTCAAATGAGACTGTTCCATAATCAGTTAAAAGTCGCTTGTAGTAACTTTGAAGGAAGGATAAAGCCAGGAAAACACAAAGGTGGGTTTTACCTTGACAGTCCACACTCCCTTATGTGCGTCCTCACTAGACAAAATGCTTTTCTTTGGCACTTTGTGGTTGAACACATTCATTCTGAACAAGTTCAAATCAAACAATCATTTGATTTTGTCTGTTTTTTTCCGATTTCTTTATTACCGTGGGGTGGCAGCTGAAGTTTAGTTCTGCTGGTTGATCTCAGTAATTGTCAGAAGTTGTTACTTTAGAAAATGTTGGTCCCTAACATGCTGTTTGATTGCTTCACTTGTCTTTGCCAAACAACTGTCTTCACCACTCTTCTCTTTCTTTATTCCCCATTTCTCTCAGTGAAAATGTCTATGATTTTCTCTCTCTCATCTCTATACTCCTGGATCTGCAACACTCAATACTCCAATGTCATAATTGTCTCTATTCCAAAGACATTAAGCACAGACTAACACACACACACACACACACACACACGTACATTAGCCTGACCGTTTAAATGATGTTTGTATTGCTCAATTCAGTTCACAGTGGGCAAGCTGGGAGCAGCTTCACAGCCAATTCTCTAACTACTCCTACTGTGTGTGTGTGTGTGTGTGTGTGTGTGTATGAATGTTTGCTGATGGGAATATGGCAGCGGGTTAACTTAGCCAGCAAGCCTCTTCATTTATTTTATAATGACGCCAATAGAGAGACAGACAGAAAGACGCAGAGATAGAGTGAAGGACAGATACACAGAGTGTAATAGTGCTTTTCAGTATAGATCTTTTACTCCGATGGGACTGAGAGAGCATCAGAAATACCGGAGCGAAGAGAGTGAGTGGTGCCAATGAATGCCTGAGGCCTGACTGTGAAGTAGCTCTGCTTTCATTCATAATTCCAACACACAAACACGAGTGCACACACATGCAATCACACTCACACCCAATGTAATTTGTTACCTCCCTTGTTAGGATAAATTATTAAATGTGCCCCCGCCAGTTAATTTCATCATGATTTAGGGGGTGAATCTGATAAAAACACAACAAATTGCCTCTCTACAATTCCCATGGTTACATCTGAATAAATTTCCCATTGAGTGCATGCATGCGCACACACATGCATGTGATCTGGTCTTGGCACTGAGCCCTGCCTCTGTGTTCCTTGACAAATCAGGGGCATAATAATGGATCCCACCATAACGTCAGCACACACACACACACACATACACAGGGGAAAACACACAAGTGAGCAGGGATAATTGAGATGTTTCAACATGAGACAGAGGGAATCGGCGGGTCGTTTGCAAATCCAGGCAAACAAACAAATCATGAACATACATGCGACACAATTAGACACAAAGCAAAGCTATGTTCGCCCGGCCATTAGTCTCCTCAATGAAGAGATGGGAGCGCTATTTGAAGAGGCTTTTAGTGATTATAACCATGGGGAAAAAGTCCAGTGGATTTTATGAATGTTCACTATTTCACAGAATGTATTAAACAAAAATGTTCTGACATTTAACAATCATAATGTAACAAATAGCAAATGTCCTTTTCCATTCCTGCATCCCAGTAAAATAAGAATAAAAAAAAAAATTAAAAAATGGGCACATCACTGAATTCACGCATGAAGATCTGTTTATTGTCACTGTAGATCAATTAATTGGTTTGGCCGATTAATAGGCCGATAGGACGTTTTACAAACTATCGTTATCGGTGTAACTGGGCTCTGAAAGTTCCGATGGCTTTGCAGCCGCCACCAGTCATGAGGGGAAGCTTTTGCATGGAGGCTCCATACACAAAGTCAAGGTAGAGGGGGAGAAAAAGAGTTATCTCTCAAATATGTAACACAACACTATCAGCTCTTCCCAGATACAAGACAGGCAGACAAGGAGGAAAATACATCATTCACTGTTACTTTAACTTGCTTACTGTACCAATTTGGCGTTCTCTTTTCCAAATAATCCTGCCAATAACAATTCCATAATCCATTCATGAAATGAAATAGCGCACCTCAAGATCCTCCTGGTTTGCAAGAGTAGCATTTAACAAAATATGTGACGCCCAACAGAAGTAACCCTAGCCAGTCATATGCTACAGAACAGCACATCACCCATTGCAAATACATAGAATATTTTCCAATGTTGTAATCCACCAAATCACACTTCAGCATTTCCTTTTACGAATTATTGAATTCGGACTGACAAAAAAAATGATCTATTAAAAATCGCGTTTGCAAAAGTAGCTGACTAGGCTTCTGCAGAAGTAAAGAATTGTCTATCGACTGTTCCCTGCTTCGGTCGACCTCTAATGGGAAGTCATTCTCAGCCTGTGAAAACATTTGTTTAATATCCTCCGTGGCTCTGGAGGAGCTTTGTCAAGTCTGAGAAAAAACAACCTTGATAATGTCATCGTCTTTGTTATTGTCTTTACTTGGGCAATAATAGATTACATACTGTAAGTATAACAGGAAGCCTGTGTCACAAACTGGAGGTGTGGAGTTTGAAATATGTGAGCTTTAAGCAGTCAGGGATTTTGTAATGGAAGATACTTTTTAGTTGCATTATGGGAATTGTATGACCTACCATTTTGGAGCTTAACCCATACACAGGTCTAAAAGTCAAGCTACTTCTGGCTCTGCTGCTTTGATGGTGACATTTTGTTTTTTTTAAATCTGTTTATGTAACTGTAGACATGACACATGATTTTGCTGGAGTACCCCTTTAAGGTCAGAATGTTGACATTTGTGTGGTATATAGATGGAAATGGAGGCGAACACGACTGGAACAAGTGAAAAAAACAGATACCATACGCTAACTGCAGTGCTGAGCTATATATTGACAACAATGTTAGGATTCAAATTCTGTCTTCCTCCTGTAATTCACCTTCCCCAGTGAGACAACTGAATTATTTTAGACCACCTCCACGCCTCGTTTTTTTTATCTCATTTCTCTCTATTCCAATTAATTTATGGTAATGACAACAACACTTTTCACAAATACTGGGTGTGATAATTCTAGGAGGCCAACATATGCAACAGTACATTTTGTACAAATAAATTACATATGTTGTTTCCTCATAGTTATACTGTCTTCACATTCGATAATGTCTGGGATAGAAGGGTTCAAACATAAAGCTATTGCTTCTCTAAACAACATCTCACAGTGTTTATCTGTAGTTTGCAATCCTATTTCATCAGACAAGTTTCCAGATGTTTGCTCTCAACGTCAATGCTTTTTTACATCCATTCTTGATTCTTGCTCTCTACAATATCTTTGCATGCCAACGATGGTATTGTAAGGATTTCTGGTTTCCTGCGTCAAAGTCAATCCACCAACCCAACCTCTAGACCCTTATGGCACGTCATTTCCACGCATTCATTGTCTATATAAGCAGCCATGCAATGCATTCTGGTAGCACAGCACTGAGTTTCGAGTCACTATTCACTCCTCATTTGCATAAAGTTGAGGTCTAGGCTACTTTATGCAAAGCAGGGGCGTCCAGCGCGACCTGTCACCTCTGGAAACTCGAGAAAAACTAGATTAACCATTATTGATCTCAAATGAAGACAGATTCAGCAACTGCGTGTTTCTTTTCTTGCATCAAATGTTTTCAGAAACACATTTTGGTGAACTATTTCCGTACTATACTAAAAGGTTTCCAAACTAGCTGCCATGTTGGTTCCAGTTTGAAAGCTGGGAGCACCAGCCCATGAGGGAAAATCTTCATCCAATCAGGTGCCTTGTGTCTAGTGGCAGCCCATCAAGCGTCCAATGCTGGGAAGCGACGCAACCACTCACGTCCAAAAAATGGCCATGTGGACACGTACCAATACTCTCTGCCTTGCTACACAAAGTGCACACTGCTTTCAGCATTGGCACTGAATGTTGGCATTGGACATAAATTGTGAGAGGTAGATTTTCACAGTATGGACATAATTCCTGAGACATTTTGCATATTGTAAGGCTCATTGTATTGGTTACCTAAATTGCACATTCAAAACCTGATCATCACATGTTCTTCCATTATGCTGCCATCAATAGAGGCCAGATTTCACACAAGATAGCAGTCGCCTTTGAACGCCAAACTGGACCGAGCATCGGCTGAATTATAACATATTTTCCCCAGCCTTCGCCTCTCACTGGACTGCAACTGTGGTTGTCGGATTATTTGTCCAAAAAAGGTGTTTGCTGAGTTCGGTGTTCTTTTCCAGCAAAGTCGTGCCTCACATTCATTCACAGTTACACACATTCACCCTGCAGATTTCAACTGTCAGCTGCTGGGAGCTTCCCAGTACACCAAGACTTTTACACTAACCTGCCAATTGAGGAGCATTACAGCACTTAGTTATATCTAATATACAAATATCTTGCTCTGGGGCTTCCTAACAGTAGATTATTGCTACCGATTAACACTTTTGTAGCCTGCTGAGGATTTTAAATTGAATTTATTCCCTAAATAGACCCATATTAGGTCCATAGAGTTATTTGGTTAAACCACTAGGATGTAGAATTGAAATAGAAATGATTACAGTAAAATCTACCCCTTTTCATCCTCTAATAGGTATAATGAGCTGGTCCCTGGGTGGCCCCAGACCCTCATTTTGAGTTGTGGTGATTTAGGTCACCCCTCCCCACAGATAACAACATGATAAATGGAGAGAAGGGAGAGAAATAACACGGTGTGTATGTAAAGTTGACAGGTGTTGGAGTTGCAGGGTCATTACCACCATAATCACCCAGTAATGACACACTGGGAGAAGTGGGAACAAAACACTCCCTACTCTCTTTTTCTCCGCGTCTCCCTACCTCTCTCCACCTCTCCATTCTGACCTTGCGGCAATCAATCAGTGTGCAGCCGATTCATCCCTGATTGCAAACTGCGTGCGCACCACTGTCTTTGTGTGAAATGGGATTAGTCGAGAACGTGGTTTGGCAGTCGTGATTTTGAGCTGCGTGTGAGCGACCGTTTAGAGTGTGTGTTCAGGTTTGAGCGTGACGAGTCTAGAGGAAAGTGGATGTGACATGTGGCATGCTTGGTGGGCAGCAGCGTGACAGTGTGTTGCAGGGAAGCGGAACACACACACACATCGAAGCACACTGAACAACCTGTCACCGTCGCATTGGAAGCTTTTAGCACTTCTTAGCAGAGCAGTCTTCCTTGAGACTGTGAAAAGACACATCACACCAACACAGACCTGCATAGGCAGTCACGCTGGGGAATAGAAGCGGATGTGCAGTCAGAAAACATGTTTCAGATCAGACCAGATTTCAGGCATTCGGCCACGGAGTGACAGAGCTCTTCCGACTAAAAAGGCTAGCGTGTTTTTTTCAGCAATTGTAACATAATTTGCTGCAGCGGGATCCACAGTGTGTTCTTCAGGCTGAACTTGGATTTAAAATATGATTTGGCTAGTTTTAACATTGTTCTAGGTTACTGGACAGGCTATCTAGTAAATGCCTGTTTATTCTCAGATTTTTTTTTCCTATGAGACATGTCTGATTTTTACAATATGAGGGAGTTTCCTATTTGCTCACCTGCTCTATATGACCATAGGCTTATCCTTATGTTTGACAGCCACACACACATTGCTCTGCATGCAGATACCCTGTCCATACCATAGACTGTATGTAAGAAGTGGCTGTAGTCACCGTGATGTTGTTCACCATTGGTTTGTGGACTGCCGTTTTGAAGCTTCAAGTTGGGCATTTTGGCCATCGCCATCTTGTTCTTTTAGTACAACCGAACACTAAATAAAAACGCAGACAACACTCAGACCGGACAAAGCTGTAGTAACGACCTGTCAATCACAAGGTAGCCATGCCCTAAAGCATACCCTGCTTTAGCGTCTATTTGACTCTAAATGGGACCACAATTTACTAAATGAACATCATGCTGTATTGAAGAAGACTTGAAATTAGCGATTGAGACCATGAACTCAGGTTTACAATGTATACTGAGATAATAAATCAAGTGGGAAGTGGGGTCATTTTCTCATAGACTTCTATACAATCAGAATTATTCTTGCAATCAGAGGAGTCACTCCCTGCTGGCTGTTAGAAATAATGCAAGTTTAAGGCACTTCAGCACTGGCTTCACTTTTCAGAGGTTGCCCACTGATCTTTACACTTGGCCATGGTTGGACAAAGGACTTGTTAAGGACTAACTGGGGCTAAACATTATAAATGTTCAAAGATTTTGGTGGTTGCATTGATGATTAAGGGTATACCAAATGACTATTTACATCATCAAAAACTGATTTTCTTTAGGCCACTTGGGGGCAGTGGAAACATGCTGTGAACACAGCATTATATCAAGTTAATGTTGCTTATTTACAGGTTCAGCAGCCATGGGGCAACATGACATTTTCAGCCATCA
Source organism: Sebastes umbrosus (assembly GCF_015220745.1). Lineage (NCBI taxonomy): Eukaryota > Metazoa > Chordata > Actinopteri > Perciformes > Sebastidae > Sebastes > Sebastes umbrosus. Next base: position 8,644,880 of record NC_051284.1, read on the forward strand.
TGCTTTTGTTGGCATGTTTGTGTCCATCCGAATGTACTGTAAGTCCAATATGCGTGCTCTATTAGCTCTGTTTTTGATCTCTACCATCTCCTCCGGGAAATATCTGGGTCTTTAGCTGCTAAATGTTCCACTACGTTCACCGGCTAGTCCCAATGTGTGTGTCTGTTGTTTGGTACCAAGCAGGTATTGTACAGTGGGTTTTTAGAGCATTTTCCTCCTGAAAGCAGCTGCCTGTGGCGGCCAAAAAAACATGAGTGGTGAGAGTGAACCACAACAGTAAATTTGCAGACTGTACAGCTAAACAATAAGCCGAAACTCGCTATAAAGCTTTGTAAAGCTGAGGGGAGCTGCAGATTCAGGTGAATTATTTGTAGGTTCATCACTACTTTGACATTAGATTAGATGAATCTATAATGGAAATAATTTTGAGTGCAGGTCTAATTATTATAATATTTTTTAGGACTTACTTACAGTTGTCGTTACTTAAAAAAAAGTTTTTTGATGGGGATCCACACCACTTTGTATCTCTCTTATTGTCTCAACGTATATAAGGATAAGGATGCTACACCACATTTTAGATATCTACACTACCTTAATGCACTCTAAAAATGGCAACCAAGTTTAGTGTTATATTCTCTAAAGTCAAGCTGTTTTAAGCAATTACTACGCTGCACAGTAGTTGTCTGCTACGCTGCTATTTCTGTGGCGGCTCCATTATAATGGCGGGAGGTTGAACAGCTGGCTGTCACTTATCTTAAGGTGAAGAGAACCTGATTCATTAAAGTTTAAATTTAGGAAGGGCACAGTTGTGGTGAGCTGTCATTGTTTACTAGCTATTTTGGTTTTTGCTTAACCTTTTCCACTCTGGCTGCAAATTATGTTGTTTTCGCTCCTACTCACATTTTCTCATCAACACACTGATTCTTTTTAAATTAGTGTGTTTTGTTCTTTTTTCTGCACAATGATCTGTCTTGTAATTACAATCCATCCACCTAGGATGCTAAAATGCAGAAAGTCTTTAAGTTTTCAGACTTACAGCTCTGTGGATGGACTGAATTTATGGTTTGGACAGAGGCGGTCGGTATGTTTATACTGGATGAGTTGTGAACTGCATGCAGTTACGAGTGCATAAGCCAAAAAAGCTGAGGAAAGCAAGACTGCTAGGGGTGATGATACTACTGAAGTCAAGCAATATAGACTTAAACACAACAGGTTAGACCCAGGGACTATTCTGATGTGTTTTCGTGTGTGTCAGGCAGTGCTCGATGTGCGCCAGTATTTACTGTGGTACTGGCACTTCTATACTTTACTCTGGCTTACCGTGACATTTCCTTGTGCTCTTTTCTGCCCTCTTCATATCAGGTTATTTGGGCGACTCAGCCGTATGAACATAAATACAATGTGGAGAGCATCTGGACGAGAAGTGAAGTCACGTGATGTCCCTCTGTGTGTGTTGTAATCCGAGCTTCTCTGTGCTTTGTTGACATAGCCGGGCCGGCCGTGCATGCCTTTTGGTGCATATTTAGGGCTTTTAGTGCACACGGCTGCTGCTCTGCGCTCATACGGCAGTTACAGCTGATATCGCTGTCCCGACCAAAGGTGTCGTTGTGGACGCACAACACCCACCCTCAAGTTCCCCCTCAAGTTAACACTGTTAGCTCTGCCAGCACTTTTGCCATTATTTTTACTTTTAGTGCTGCTAGCACTGTTAACTGTGAGCCGCCAGCTCGCCGTTGACATGTTTAGAGCCGTTGGAGGCAATAGAAATGCTTGTGATCCCGTAATTAGCACCTTTAACACTATGGGTAACTATGCAAACACACCGCCTTAACCCTGTAATGTTTCAGTTGGAAGATTATTGGAGTATTATAGGCCTACTATAGAAGATGCATAGCCCAAGTATAATAATATAACAATACAATCACAGCTGATTATGACTGACACTGTAAAACATGCTTAAAGAAATAATGAATTAATAGGATTAAGTAGCAAGTGATTGCTTATACTGGCTGATATACAAGCCAGCATGTGAATAAGGGGAGAACTGCCACTTCAAGCACTGGTGTCAGGGAGAGAAATGAAGATTGTGTAGGCGTGTGCATAAATGTTTCTCCATGTGGGAGAATGCTTGTCAGCAATGAGCGATTGTCTTTTTGCCTGTGGAAAAAAAAAGAGAGGACCAGACTGAGGAACCCCGTGTGTATATGTTTGTGCTTGTGTGTGCACTCGGTTATTCAACAAGGAGCTGCCCTCCACGGCTAAAGCACGGAAACACGGTTTCAATGCCATTTTTGGCAGACAGACGGCGGTTAGTTAAGAATCTGCAAGCTGAAAAAGGTAGACTGGGCTCCCTTGGCTGTGTGGTTCTGAGAAAAGGATAATTTTTCTGAGATATATAAGGGGGGGGGGGGGGGGGGGGGGCATGCCTACGTGAGTTTGCACGAGCATATTTTTGTACGTTCACACACAATTACTGAAGTAATTGACAAGTGATTATTTAATAATATGCAATTACGCTGCAATATTTTCACACAACAGTTTGAAATGAGCTTTAACTACGATTTTGTGTACTGGCTTTGACTGTGCAATGGGACTGGGAGTGTGTGTGTGTATGCAGCCGTGAGAGCCTGCACAAAATAGCAATTAGCTGTACAGCGTAATGTGCATGAACTGAGCTCTCAATTAGAAGCAGTTCACTTCATTTATTATTCTCATAAAATTTACTGCAGGTGCAAGCACACTGTGGAGCTGTGTGTGTGTGTGTGTGTGTGTACAGTGTGTTGGTGTTTGTTTGCTAACCTGTGCATGCGTGCTTTTGATGGCCTTTTTTTGTGTTTGCAGCTTTCATACATCATCTCTGGGCTGACATTGCTAAAGACACTGTTCTGATTAATCATCTACACACACAGACACGAATACAAACATAAAAGCTATAGCTACACACACACACATTGTAATTCAAGGTTATGGTCCAGTTATGTTGTCTTTAGCTCTGAGTACATCCGAAGGTGACATTGTTTTGGCAGAGAAAGGGCGTGTTTGCAGCTTGGGATCTTTGTGTGCGTTTGTACATGTGTGTCCATGAGTGTTCTTACCGTACGTCACCAGGTATTTAAAGATATAGAAAAGCATAGAAGCTATTCATGAGCATTGATTTTATTTTATTTAGAACCCTCACCTTCATAGGAGGCTTTCTGGTTGCACATTGCTTATGTCTAGTGTGAATGCATAATAGGCAGAGAGGTCTGCAAATTAAGTGAGTAGGCTAATATGTAATATCTTACTAATAATGAGTCACACTGAATATCCAGAAATCAGACAAAGACTGAGAGGAGGAGGATGATGAGTTCTTTAGCGACAACAATCCAAACGTGCTTTAGGGAGAAAAAAAACAGGGACAAGATGACCTATTTTAAAAAAGAAAGCATTCTGTCACTTTTGTATGATTTTTTTTGCTGCTTCGAAAAGACAGCGAGACAGCCTCCATTGAAGCTACTTTGACAAATAACAGTAAAGTGGAGGAGGCAATGATAACAGAACACCAGAAATGGGATTTCAAACTCCTAATGATCAAAACAACCCACTGCTCCGAAGGATGTCGCAGTGGCTTAATCCCGTGAATGTCACAGCGAGATAACCCTTGCTGAGGATACAGTCCGTATTTTTACATTTTCATCTCTGGATGCAAGATTCAAATGTCAGACCAAAAAATAAATGATATTTCCTTTATCTACTCAGTAATGCTGGCTTAGCAGTGAGCATCTTGTATCAATATTGTGTCTAGATGTGACTACAGGATTACATGTTAATACTTTAATAAACATTTTAAGTGCCAGTAACAATGATTTATCGCTATGATGTAAAAAGCAACAAACTGTATTCATGTCTTATGTTAAAGACAGTTTTTTATAGTGTTTAATGACTTTACATAGTAATACATATTAAAGCTAATATAATGAATATTTTTGCTTGTAGTGATGAATTCACATTTAATTACCACCTGACTCTACAGAGATTTATTGCGTCTTTTTATACCATTGTTTTGGATTCCGTGCTCACAATTTAAATAATAATAATAATAATAATAATAATAAAAATAATAATATAATAATAATAATAATAATACTTCAGATTTATAAAGACACAAATAATAAAATTAAAGAAACAAATTAAATAAAATGAAATGTCAACTAAGAAATAAAAACATGGGAGTGGTTCACATGGTGGTTTGAATGATGGCAATGTGGGGGCATTTTTGATATTGATGGTTAATGAGTTCCACAGAGAGGGGGCAACAAATGAAAATGCCCTGTCACGCCAGGTTCGGCACTTGGTCCTAGAGGCTTGCAGGAAGTTGGTATCAGCAAACCTGAGGCATTGGGAGGGGCCATGCTGGTGGAGTAAGCTGGAGAGGTAGGGGGAAAACAGGTTGTTGAGGGGCTTATTGGTGGTGAGCAGAATCTTGAAGTTTATCCTGTGTTTAACCGGGTGCAAGTAGAGGACACGGAGGACTTAAGTGATGTGATCACTTGAGTTGGTACTGGTCAGTAGGCGGGCAGCAGTGTTCTATACGTACTGGAGTTTGGTGAGGACTTTGTTTGTGGTTCCATAGAGGATACTGTTGCAGTAGTCTGGATGCCTGGATGTTACAAATGAATGTGTGAATGAGTGTTTCTGCAGCAGTAAGTGACAGTGAGGTTTCGAGACGGGCAATGTTACCGAGGTGGAAGAAGGCTGTTCTGGTGATGTGGTTGGGATGGGGCAGGAATGAGAGGGTGGGGTCAAGGATGACTCCAAAGTTGCGTATTTAAAATCTGCAAATGTTCTAGTTCACCCTTTCCACATATCAGCATTGTTTTCAGCCAAAAAGCTTTAAACATACAACGTACGTTATCAACTAGCTGGTGAAAATTTAGGTGGATATTGCAGCACAAGAGAATCTTAATTAAAGAGTACCTCAATTGTATAAGGTGATAATAAGATCATCTTGTGCTTACAGCTAATGCAGGTTTCATTCAAAATATAGGCAAGATGATTGATCTCTTCCTAGCCCTGTCACCTAACAGCAAAAATACTCTTTAAATATTTGGTAAACTTCTCTCCTTGTGGACTTTAAATGAGTATTCGTCAGACTCCATTCCTTGTTTCCTGACTTATTGCCCTGTATGTTCAAGGATAGGCTCCAGCTCCGCAGTGACCGTGAAAAAGAATAGAAAAGGATAAAGAAAATGAAAACTATAGATATTTTAGCAGAAATCCAGGACTTTATTAGATCTATCTAGATTCAACCAGATCTAACAAGGTGTCTCCGGATTTTACAATGAAGTTTTTTTTTTTTTTTTCCTTTGATCCGTCCTGTTGGATTTCTTCCAAACTGCGTACTCCTGCACACATAATACTCACTTGAAACATCCCACCTGTTCTCATCCAAAAATATCTATTCATCATTCATTCTTCGTCCTTTGTTCGACCTAGTACAGTGTGTGATGCTCGCTTCCTGTTCCGTTTCTGTACTCAGCAAAGGTGTATTTCTGTTTTAGTGTGTGTTTCTATATGTTAACTGAAGGCACACTGTATTTACATTGTTGCCCCAGTCGTGTCTCTAGTCGCCTCTAGAGGTTTCTTAATCTTATTGGCTGGAGTTAGCTCATTCACTGTTGCATGCTAATGTTAGAAACAAAGCAGATCTGATATGGTTTGAATAATTAGATGCACTACTAAATGGGCCAGCATCAGATGACTGGGAAGATAACTTCTGTTATTAGAAAAGTTAGGGAAGTTTTGTATCAGAGAGAGATGGAAAATGAATTGACACAAGCGGCAAAATGTGAAAGCAAATTTAATGTCAGCGAGACAAAGAGATACACGGATAGAGAGGACAGCGGTAAAAGTTCCAAGTCGGATGCCTTTTAAACAGGCGCACAGTCACTGTCACCCTCGCAAGCCTTCAGTGTCCGCATCGATGACAGTGCGAGACTGAGAGAGCGAGGGAGAGAGCAAGGTAGAGCGAGTGTAATGTCATCTTCGAAAGTGAGAGAGGTAAAGGCTGCGACCTGTGTATCGCTCACTGTGCCTGACACAATGACTGTTAACAATGTAATTACATCACTGTCTGGCAGACAGCCCAGCTCTGCCTAACCCAATATCATACAACCAGCTTGGTCAAAGTAAAGTCTTACAAGAGAAAGGCAGAAAAGACACAGGCAGAAATCCCAGCACTGCACACAGCAGTACCTAATACAGAACTAGAATGGCACTCGGATAGCGCAGACCTCCGCCGAGCTGCCCAAGTACGATTGCCGCGCGTGTTTTTGTTTACGTTGAAATCAGCTGTATGTAGCGGAGCCTCGTAAAACACTTCATTCAAACTGGACAGAAACAGAATAAAACTCACCTAAACTGTCGTCGTTACTCTTTCCAACAATCAACAAGTGTGCTTTGGTCAAACTCAACACTAATTTAACAGAGTTTAATGTAAAAAAACGCAGTTACCCAGTTTACAGTTGGACTTTTGGAGTAATCCTGCTAACAGACAAACAAACAAACCAACAAACCAACAAACCAACAAACCAACGGCAGTGAAAACACAACCTCCTTCCTAGGCCTTCGGCCTTGGCGGTGGTAACAAGATGAATTGCTGTTCTGTTGGATCCTGAATTTTTTTGTTTTATACAGTGAATGTATGACCTAGTTCAGGATATTTTTTGGTTCCTAAGAGCTCAAACAGTCCAATTATTTTTCAGTTATATTATTTCCAACCCAAAGCTGCATGGGCTCCAGAACCGGAAATTATCTTGAGTCTTGATAGTAGATTTTTGAAAATGTGTACCCCAAACTTAATAATCATATACTGTTTTGCAAAACACAAACATTTCACATAGACAGAGTGAATGGTTGCCCTCCACTGGCTCAACAAAAACATGATCATTTTTTTTAGCTTATACCAACCCAGTCACATGGGAAGTCATATAAATAGCACGGCATTACAAGGACTTTCCGAAATCACATTTTAGCCTCTCAACATTTGTACGCTTCTTTTGCATGTCATTTTTAAGCCGGCAGCAGTTAGCTTTAGGCAACAAAACCATGTAGTTAGGTTTCGAAAAAACATCATGGTCTTCATCATCTTATTTCTTATTCTTATATTTCTTATTTACTTATATTTCTCTACATATACTGTGACTATATATTGTAGCATAATGCACATAATGTACATGTTACATACTAATTTATTTATATTTTCTTACATTTCTTTATGTTAGTTTAAGAGCAACTATAACGCCCCAATTTCCCTGCGGTAAGTATTTCTGATTCTGAATGCATGTGAAATGACTTGCGATTACCGTGTAATTTACACGTCATTTAATAGCGACCGGGTTGCTTAAAGTGACGCTAAGTAACTTAGTAACTACTTTCAACATGAAAGTATCCTATGCCACACTGTGGCAAACAGTTATTGTTGTTGTTAACCGTCCACTGGCAACCCCATGATGCCTTGGATTGAGTCTGTCAACCAATCAGAGACTGTGTTCCTCACTGTGTGGCAACTCTGATCTCAAACGCGTTAAGATAATGTGAGATTGACCCCATCGTCCTATCCTCCAGTCTATATTATTAGGGCAGCACCCGAAATAATGAGAAGAAAGACAAAATTGTAATAAATAATGTGTAGATTCGTTCCGCTCAGTCCTAAACCGTGGTACCGCCAGCCGCCATCTGACTTCCTTTGCTCCTAAAGTGGTGTTATTTTGGTAAGGATGGCCTCTGCGGCATTACCACGATTTGCACTCAGCGGCTCACTTTACCACAGTCTTGGAAAGGAAGGAGTGAGCGGAGGAGCACTCAGTTAGTTGCAGTCCACAATCACAGCCACTAGATGCCACCAAATCCTACACACTGTCCCTTTAAACAGAGCTATTGTTCTGTCAGACTGCCTTGGCAGTGCTAGTGTTAAGGTTGAAAAGAGACAAGAACTGATGTTGCCTTCAAGTGCTGCTCAAGTTCCATAAGTCAGGTATGGTAGACAAGGTGATAATAATTCAGGACCTGACTTTAGGCCTTTAGTATCTGGAGCCCCATATTAATTACATTCTTTCCCCATTTGGATGATAGGCACATTGAGCAGGGAGAAGATGACGAATGTACATAAGGTGGGTAATTGATGTCTGAACTGATATATACTCAAAAGTTCAGTTATTGGTACAGCTTTCACATTTTCTACTCTTGAATATCTCATTTACTCTCATATCATATGACAGATGATGCCCTCTTTCCCTAATGTATTTTCTACATTGTCAGATTAAACATCTGCTGGAGTCATTTTTAATTTATAAAAGAATAACCCCTATGTGTAAAGTGAAAATGTGCACAACTAAGTAGACGGTGTGTTGTGTTGCGTGCTTGGGGTGAAAGAAAAAAAGGTTGCTATTAGTCATAGACATGGTCACTAACGTCATGGTAACCAGCTGGTGGGTGTTTCAATCATGATCTTATGCAATGCACATATAGGTAGTGTGGGCCTGCATTATTATGCAATTTGAGTACATGGATTAAAGAGTAATCTCTCCGAGAATGTGTCATACTGAGGTTTATGAAAGGTATGATGGGGGGCTTAAAGTGGGGGGTCACGAGAAGGATGAAATCAGTATCAGATCAGAAGATAATGCTATCAGAAGATGATGCTATCGTCCTCTATGCGCACAATCACCATTTAAAGCAGTTTAATGCTGAAGTGTTATGCATTAAACTTGGGTACAAGAAGATAACTAGAGAGCCTCAGAAGCTGGTGTCACGAGCTTGAGATGATGAAGTTGAAAAGCGGAGAAGACAGGAAGGAATCTCTTCACCATATACTGTACATACTGTATGTACTACATGCATATGTAGTTTAATATGTTCAAAAGAGGCACATATGTTGTGACAGCGAGCATGTTAAAGCTTTTACATAACGCAGCTGCGTCCGTTTCAACTTCAGCAATCCTGCACTTTTGACCACACATGAATTATACATATGAATTGAAATCACAAACTGCACACATATAGCCATACGCTTATCAGTGTATGTAGTTGTGTATTGAATTGTGTGTGTGTCTGTATACATAATGCATAAATAAGTGTACTGTATGCAGCTCAAAAGGCAGGGCAGAGCACTAACACTATCAGTTCAGTGGGTTCAGATCCACAGGGGCCATACTGGATATATATGCAGTACCCAGTGAACCTTCTCTTTACTGCTTTGTATACAGTATGTGTTGTGTTCAGTAATTGTTTCCTAGCACTATGATGCATGAAGAAACATTAATCTGAGGAATCACTTTAGATACAATGAGTCCCTTTTATGCATTTGTATGCAACTCATTTGGTTCAGACTGTTTGCACAGATGCTTGGAACTTGGACTTGGAATTAACTTGTAGCCATACTGTTTGTGTTCCTCCCCCCCATAGGCTTTGCGGTTGATATAGCATAACTAAGAGTTATATATGGATGCTAATTAGTTCAGAGGCCACCCACTCAGGCTGAACAGGCCACTGATTTCACACCATAAAGGCGTGGAAACAAATGCCACCATAAAGTGGGGGTAGGCAGAATGTATTTGGCATCATTTGGCAAAAAAGTCCATAAAAACCTTTCAGCATTTTGCAATTCAAGTGTCCTGAGAGGGCTCTGTTTTCAGGCTTTAAAAAAATCTAGCCAGTTCCTATTGGCTGATCATTCAACGGAGGCAGCTGTCAATCACTCGCAACCTCCGATCAAACGGTCAAACTAGGCAGCGCTGATCAAATATGAATTAATCTTACTGTCAGTGTTACTGTAATGCGTATTTCTCGCCTAAATGTTTTCAGAAACATCTTGTAGTTTACTGTTTAGCTGTAAAATGAGAAAGTTTGCTCCAGTTGGTGCTGGCGGTGCTTGATATTTTCTCAACTGATCTCAACATGGCTGCCGGGACACAAACTAGTCCACGAGTGATTTACAGCTGCTTATAGATGGCAGGTTCCAGCTCGGCTCTGATTGGTTGTTTTCCTCCTGATTGTGAAATCTTGCAGATGCCATTAGGAGCAGCGGAGGACACCGAGGTACGTGTTTTTTTTTCAGATTACCTGTGTCATGCACTACTGTCAGGATATAGTGACCGTTTTATAATAATCAATAATTTTTAATCATATTTTCTCCCATCTCGCCTACTGCTGCTTTAAAGCAAAACTTCCATAAGCTGCTCCTCCAGCTCCAGTTTGTAAACATAAACAAGCTGATCCCTCCTCCTTATACAAATGTTCACAAATCTCAAATCCAATTTTTCCGAGATGATTATTACTAAATGAACTAATTCTGGGGTGTATTTTTCCCTCTGAGTATTTTAATATGTATGCGGCCGCCGGTTTATCAGGCGAGATGCAAATGTGTGTGGAAAAGCAGTCAGAAGCGCTTTAACGGCTAATGAGACTTGTGAGTATTGATACACATCTCAAATGTTTGCGATGGATTCTGGCCGTATAGTGAAGCATTTTCAAACGCTCCGGGTGCAGAAAAACATTTTCTATCTAATGCCCAATAACTCACAGATCTGCTCGGCTTCTTATGAATCACAGAATCGAGTTAAGATGGAAGCAGTGAGTCAACATGTGAGAAATAATGTTGGATCACATCAGCAATCAAACGCACATTACTAATGGCAGTTGTTTGTTGTCTGTGTTTTATTTTTCTAATCTTTTAATTATGATGATCATATATGACTCAATCTGCAAGAATATTGCCAAGTGAATACATTTTGCAAAAACAAATAAGCAACAACACACATTAATAGAGACTTTAGTAAAGACGGAGACACATATTATGACTTCCAGCTGATTAGGAACACGATTTGTTCTTGTCGATTGATCAGACAAATAGGACAGAGCCTTTTCCAGTATGGGTCATTGGTTTGGTATTGACATTGATTGTAATAATTTGTCTTCTGATTTAGTCACTGCCCGTCGTTTCCAATAAGATTATTCCAAACATGTTTAATATTTGCGACTGGAATCTGAACATTGATGAAATAAAATGGGCTGAAAATATAATGCAAATGGCAAACTAGAACAAAGTGTTTTGATTAAGTGCTGAGCCAAATTTTTTTTTCACTGGGGGTGCCCAAACCATAGAAACTTCTTATGGCCTATCAAAATGGATAACCAAAGTACCACCAAGTAAAAATAGGGCAAAAGTTAGTAATCAGCACAAAAAAATTAGAAGTGAGTGGGTTTCACCAGACTTAAGTTCACCCAGGCCACACGCCCACAACATACACACGTTTTGGTCGCTACTTTTAAAACTACAAACAAGTGACAAAGTAATGCAATCCACCATAAAGTACATTTGATCCATACTTATACATTTACATGACAATTGTAGGCTGACTCAACCCGGTCTCACAGAAAGGTGTATAGATACCACGACATTACACGGACATTCCGCGTGTCACAAGTACGCATTTTAGCCTTTTCACATGTCAATCGTCACGTGACAAACGTCACTAATGTAACTTACAAAACAAAACACCGGGCAACAACGGTCTCGATCACAGGTCTCCTGGTTAAAAGTCCAGTGTTTGTTGGAATCCACCTCCCAATCCGCCCACCATGAATGGTCTTTCTCGCTTTTCGTACTACGTCTCTAACTCTTGCCAGCATTTAAATGGTTTCCCCCCTTTTGTGGCATTTATTTGTTTTTTTTCCTGCGAATGGGCTGGACTTACCACAGTTGTGGAACAACTCCCTTTACTACTACCTGTGACCTTCTTACGCTGCATTCATTTCTACATTTTTCAAATGATCTATAGATGACAGGAAGTGTTTTACGGGTTGGCTCACTTTACGACTGCGCCATGCCATTGGTCCGACCGCACATATAGTCTGAGAAATGGACCAAAAGCCCATTTGTCCAACAGCCTGTTATCCCAAAAACACACCCCTATTGTTCCGAAGACTCACTGCTCCGAAAATACACACTCTCCCTGCAACAAACACATGACTAATCATTATGCAGAATGGTGTCATTGTGGTATTTTTGCTTATGGGAGAAGTTAGCATTCAGGGTTTTCTGCTAGAAAGGGTCTATTTTAACTCAAACCCTGATATTTTCTTAAATCTGACCATGTAGTTTTGTTGCCTATACCTAAGGAGATTTCTGGCAAAATAACTTCTCCCGTGTGCGAAAAAAGATCGGGGAGGTTCGATTCTGCATAATAATTAGTCAACTGCTTCTGTTAGTTGCAGGGAGAGTATTTTTGGAGCAGTGGTCTTAACGGGCTGTTGGAAAAAAGGGCCAATGGAAAAAAAATTTAACCATTGGGGTTTCAGAGTAATGGTCTACCAGAACAATGGCATAACACCCTTGTAAAGTGAGCTAACCCATAAACCACGTCCTGTCAACTATAGGTCATTTGAACATTTTTGAAATTAATGCAGTGTAAGAAGGACATAGGTAGTAAATTATGCACTTTTTTGTCACTTCATGAAACCATCAAGTAGCCAAAACGTAAAGGGAACTGTCGGATGACACCAAAAAAAGTAAATATAGACACACACAACTTTAATTCACTGCTAAAAGTTGCCACTTTGACACCGCCTCCCTTACTCTGTCAACCTTCAATTGACAACGTTACTGTTCTCCCGATATAATCACCCTTCATGTAGGATTTCCCCGTGGGTGCCCACAGTTTTTTGTGAGTATTTGAGCATCTCATTCTGATGAAGTTCTCTCTCCTCCAGTTCTCTTTGTGGGGTTTGTGGTCTGTCATTTCCCCATGCACTATCTCATCTAGTTTTTTTGTCCATTTTTGTTTCAGTACAGGAACACACGAGAATTCGCCCCGTTCTCACTAGTTCTTCGGCGGTTGCCTAGCAACAGGACTGTTTTGATAGTCTACCCGTCACCAGATGTGGTACCTTTAGTTGTAGAGTACAGTATGTGCTTCTTTGTGACTTTCAAAGGAAAATAAATCTGTGCAAGCTGGAGTTTGTCCAGTTTAGTCGTCAGGCCCCAAGATTAAGATGAGATAGTTTGTACATTGAGCATCTATAACTTGGGACCATGTGGCTGCATCACCGTGTGTGTGTGTTTGCATATGCGTGTGCGTGTGCGTGTGTGTGTGCATGTGCGTGTGCGCTGCCATCTTGTTATCTCTCTCTCAATGTTCCTACACTGACTCTTCATCCTTTAAAACTTCTTTTGCTCTTTGGTCAAAGATGCAAACTTAGCTGGAATACATACAATACCTCTGTCCCAGATACATACACATGCACACACACACACACACACCCACCCACACACTCACACGCTCACACACGCACTAAAACACACTGCTGCAGAATATATTCTGGCCTATTTCTCAAAATAATGGGATCTGCAGTGTGTGCGTCTGTGTGTGTGTGTGTGTGTGTGTGTGTGTACTTGTCTGATGTCCTTTGAAGTCCACTGACATTTTGTTGAGAGATACATAATTATGCACACACTCATACACGCACACGTATACACACCGTGCGTGCATGCGTATGTAGGCTGGCCAGTTTCATGGGGCTGCAGATCAAAGGCGTTTGTGTCTCCGCGGTGGACCGTCTTCTCCCTCTTTCTCCTCCAACTATGTGCAGTTTTTTTTCAAGGTTAGCAGAAATAATTTTGGGTGAAATCCAGTGCTGTTTCAGTAGCTGAGACCAGAGATATCAGATCACCTAGAACTGAAAATCGGCATGTATATTTATAAGGATGGCAAGCGTTTTTTGACAGTCATTAGTCTAATTAGTGTTGACAGAAGGTTGTGAAGTATGGAACATTGCAGGGACTATTACAGGTGAGACATTTTCATGATAAAACTTGCACAGACTTTATGTCAACTGAAAGAAAAAGGATATTTGTGTGCAGGGCAAACTTCTGCAGAAATTAATCTATATATATATATATATATATCATTTTAATTTTTTTTTTTTTAAATGTGCAGGAGGCGGTGCTGCGGATATATTAGAGTTGTTGGGGTGCAAATATAGGTCTGATGTTCTATAAAAAGCTTGTCCAGATCACTAACTTTGCCTCTTGATTTTATTTGCATGTAATCGTAATGCCCTTACTGTTCTGGCGTCTGGATTTTCACAAGAAAAGTCTGCATAAATTGTGTGGATTTAAAGATGTTATTTGATGTTTTGTTTAACCTTAAAAGCACTTAACATGACATATATATTTTTTTACATAAATGGAAGAGATGTGTTTCTAAATCAAGTTTTCTGCACGATTAAAGCTGGTGTCAAACTTGTGTGCAGTCCAGAAAGTCTGTGGTTCATCTCAAAGTGTTGGATGGCGCTTTTCCCCTCATACAGTATACAGTATGTCCTGACCACTATATCTATTTTGTTTTTATAGTAAAGTAGCCCTAACTCTGTAGCTTGTTGTTGCTGTCTTTACCTACGTATAGTTTAATACTGTATCCATTAATTTTGAACTGCAAAACAAACACCAGTTCTACTGTACGGTTATTAAAAGTTCATTCACACCTGTCACCAAATCAGAATCGAGAGTTTTCAGTGGCCATGGTATAAGTTAGGGCTGGGATGATACACTTATCTACCGATTCGATACTATCACAATACTTGGGTGCCGATATGTATTGTATATGTATTTTTAAGTATTGCGATTCTATAAGTATTGCAATCCGATATCACAATTTATTGGGATTTTTGTGAACTTTTTTAACACTAGACCATGGGAAAAAGTTGAATCATACACTTCTAGGTACTTTTACTTTGGAAAATCTCTAAATTGATAGTGTAAAAATGTTTGATTTTCAGCATGTATGTAGTCAGAGATGTCCTAAAGTCAAATATATCAGTCATATTGTCAGGAATTATGGAGCAATGTGTTTTTATTGTGCCGCAAACATTTTCAAGGTACACATATGGGACTTTTACTTTGGAAAAATCTCTAAATTGGTATAATCAAAATGTTTGACTTTCAGCAAGTATGTAGTCAGAGATGCCCTGAAGTCAAATACAGTACAATTTGTTATACAATACAATACAAAAACATGTTTCTTCTTCTGGTGAATATAATACAATACATCTTATTTCCATAATGTATTTTATATATAACCTTTGTTAACACCTTATTTTGAAATCTGGATGTGGTCACATGTTTATATTTCCGCAAACTTGGCCAAGTCCGTCACTAGCTCTCTGTAGCTCTCCCCGTCAGCTCTGATCTCTTATTACATCCATGGTCACCTCGATTGGGGTCGTGTGAATGCATTTAACATAAATGTCAGTATGTGGGTGCTCTACAGTTGTGGCATTGGCTGATTTGTTAAAAAAAATATTACAAAATCATAAAAAAAACAAGTAAAATTGCAATACATAGGTGAATCGATTTTTTTCCCCTACCCCTAGTATAGGTCCAGACCAAATTTCTTTAAATTACAGAAGTCACAAACCTGTCTGAAATCATTTGAGCAAAACAGAAAAAATCCCTATACCCATCCTGTTATAAAACATAAGCTCTCCCTTTCTGTATGCAAACATCTGTAAACTGCCTAAAGAAATGTTCTACATTATGTGATTAACACCGTCATTCAGCTCCTCCTTATTCTCGTCTCCTTTTTTTGTTGACAAACCATCTGCTTGACCGGCCTGTGAAAATGTATTCATGCTGACATATCACCCAAATGCAGCTCAATGGACTTAACAGTGTGGAACAAATAACAGCATTATTCTGAGTGGATTACACTTACGCATCCCTGGACCACCTGTTTCATGAAATCAAAATGGCATAAATCCCAAATGAAATAAATAGATAAAACTTTCTTTCACGGCAGGAGATTAAGCTTGCGTTGATTTAGCGAGTGAACTAAACGGAAAAAATACTGAACAGCTGTCGAGTTGGCTGGCTGGCATTGCTGTTTCAAAGAAGGGGCTGTTCCTGTCAGGATAACCTCTTCAGAGACTGAATTGCCGGTAAATTCCCAGAGTACCTGGTAAAAGGACTGTGGTTTGTGACCAGGCTAAAATTGCTGGCTGCAGCTGCAACTCTGATTCATCCGTGCTTCAAAATGAGTCTGCAGCAATTTGCAGACCAGTGATAAGTCGCTCTCTGAAAGGGATATAAAAGAGGCTGTGTGGCCAAGTTGTTCTGTAGATCCGTTGGGGAAGATTCTGTGAATATGATTACCTAATGCAGATATATTTGACTCCAATGACTCTACCATCCTTCACACTTACTTTAAGTATAGAAAGTATTGGAATAAATGACAAATGAAGTCCAATAAGTGAAGTTTGTTTTCATAGAAGATGAGTAAAATGCCTTTCCCATCAGTAACCCTGGGAACCGTTTCACCAAATTTGCAACATAGAAGCTGCAATTTGCAACATACGATCATTTCCTCTGGCTCATTTTGCTATTCAAAACAAATGGAATACTTCCGAGGCATGAGCATGTAAGAGTGACAATTATTTGTGTGTGTGAGCAGTGCTTGCAAATCACTTTTGCGAAATGAGCCGCTGGTGCAATTATGGTAAAAATATGCTGTGCAAATACTCCCCTTTGGTGCAATCATTCCTAATTTCTGAACTGCTGTTTGAATTAAGGGGCATCATGTTGGAGCAGTGGCCTCACAGCAAGAGGGTCGTAGTTTCAAACCTGGCTTGGGGCCCTTCTGTGTGGAGTTTCCCCCGTATCAGTGTGGGTTTTCTCCGGGTTCTCTGGTTGCCTCCCACAGTCCAAAGACATGCAGGTTAGGTTAATTGATGACTTTAAATTGCCCGTAGGTGTGAATGTGAGTGTGAATGGTTGTCTGTCTCTATGTGTCAGCCCTGATTAGGATAAGCGGTTACAGATAATGGATGGATGGATGGTTGAATTCAAAATTAATAGATGAAAAGAGTTTTTTTCCATTTTTTTTACTTCAAAAATGATTGAAACAATGAATTACTTTTCTGCGATCGACTAATTTATTTACCTACCAATGGTTTCAGCTCTGGTCTGATGATCGAGGCAGTGTTTAGGGATTTAAAACTACCCCTGATTGATGTTTGCAGTGTGTTTGAGCTGTGTATGGTCATCTAATATAGTTGAATTACTATATACTACAGTAGAATACCGTTGAATGGAATAAATATGGTAGACCATTCAACTGTATTGTACTATATACTAAAGTACAATGCAGATGACTGGGATAAATACGGTACAGCAGGGATACAGGAGGTCAAGGGCCAGTTAATAAACAAAAATAGTAATATTTATCAGATAAAATTAATAAACATTAACCCTTTAAAAACGTCTTGTGGAAAATTGTTTACTTGAATGATCCTGTTTAAAATCTAAAATAAAAACCATAATAGCATTTATTCATTTTGCAGCAGAAAGCTAACGGTTCTGTCTTTCGTGTCATCACGTTGTACGCTTGCGATGAAGTTGTTGCGTTACGTGCAAAATGTCTTTGCCTCGATCTGTTAATAAAAATGAGCATATCTCAAAAACTAAAAAATGTGCATAGTTCAATTGACTTAGGGGGTGTTAAGGAACATGTTGGACATGTTTCTACATTTAGAAATCTCTATGTTTTATGTGTTTATTTTGTGACATTTATGAAAAAAACTTGAAATCCTGAAGATTTTTTTTTTTCATTTTATTAACGACAGTTTCAATATTTTTATCAAGTATTATAGACTTACATAAGCTTTTAGCTTGTACAGATTGTATGGATAGAAGCATTTGACGATATTCCAAGAAATTCCATCACATTAAGCAAAAATACCAATGTAGCCTTTTAACCCTTTGAACTCTGTTGCAGAGTTCAAAGGGTTAAAAGGCCCATAACTCATCTCTTTCTATGATTTGAGGACATTCGGGGCTCAGGGATCCTTTATCCTTCTGTTTTAGCACTTTTCTATGCACTTTTCAATCATGAATCAATTTATTTTCATTGTTTATTAGAAAATGGTCGGCAGGCCACCTGGTAGCATATTGAAGGCCAAATTTGGCCCACAGGCCATAAGTTGGGTATCACTGTGGTATGAGAGCTGAAATGATAATCGGATTAAAGGTTTTAAGATATTTTGATAATCGATTAATCATTCCTCCATTTAATCAGGAAAAAAATGCCAAATATTTGCTCTTTACAGCTTCTCAAATATCAGTGTTTACTGCTTTATTGTGTTGTATATCCTTGAATTAAGCCCGAGTCTTTGAGTTTTGGACTGGTGGTCAGAAAGTAAACATTTGAAGATGTCACTTTGTGACAGCCCAAGGTCACTATTTCTAATTTCATAGACTTAATGATTAACCAGAGAAAAATAACTGACAGGTTAATCAGTGATGAAATTAATTATTAGAAGCTACTACAACCTTTTGAGCAGCACCTTTTGCCATGACGCACAAGCATTTTGCAGATTTCCCGGTAATCTGATACAATAGACATTGATGAGTGAATAGATGAGTATCAGTGTGTTTAATAGGTTTATTAACACATCTCACTCCTGTTGTGTCAGCGCTACACTGTATCTGAGGTGCTGAATCTGGAGCTGACAGCATCTCTGAGACATTGATGGCACATTTGATTGGGTATGTGTCTTAAACTCCAGATTCAGATGTGTATCTGAGAGTTTTTATTGGTAAAGCCTTTCATATGGGAATCCACAGCAACTTTGAAATCAACATATGTTCAAGTGATCCGCACAGCTATTTATGTGTGGTAGTGTGAAAAGCGAGGGAGCTAATTAAAGCAGAGGCGCAGGGATTCGGAGTGTCTTGTGATTCTGCTGAGTGGGAGGTTATTGTTCCAAAACAGTGAATATGTATTGGAGAATGAGTTTTGAAAACCAGGCGTCTCAGCACTTGGCCAAGAAATTGTTGATTCACTGTTATTGATCACCAATCCGCCACCCTTTCACAGATTACTGTGGTCACTCTTTGCATTTTTATGCCTCCGCGCCGTCAATAGCCGTGGCCGGAGGCATTATGTTTTTGGGTTGTCCGTCCGTCCGTCTTTATGTACGCACGTCCATTTTTGTGAACACAGTATCTCAGGAATGCTTGGAGGGAATAACTTCAAATCTGATTCGATTTTGTGGTCAAAGGTCACTGTGACCTTACGTCCGTTCCATTCTTATGAAAGCGATATCTCAGGAACACCTCAAGGGAATTTCTTCACATTTGGCACAACCGTCCACTTGGACTCCGTGATGAACTGATTAGATTTCAGTGGGCAAAGGTCAAGGTCAATGTTACTTTACGTTTATCCTATTCTCTTGAAAGTGATATCTCCGGAACGCCTTGAGCAAATTTCTCCAAATTTGGCACAAACATCCACTTGTACTCAAGGATGAACTGATTTGCTTTTGGTGGTCAAAGGTCAAGGTCACTGTGACCTTATGTTTGTCCCATTCTTGTGATATCTCAGGAACGGCTTGAGTGAATTTCTTTAAATTTGGCTCAAACGCCCAACTGGATTCAAGGATGACTTGATTCAATTTTGGTTGTCAAAGGTCAAAGATCAAGGTCACTGTGACCTCACAAAACACGTTTTTTGCCATACCTTATGAATTAATATCCTAATTATGACAATTTCACACAAATATCTAGGAGGATAACATGATGAAGTGATGAGATTTTGGACAGACATGGATGAAACTGCAACTTGACTGGTTGGCGGAGGCATACAACCATGAGGCGGTAATTCTAGTTGAATGTAATGTGCATCTCTGTCTGCCAGCGAATTGACAGAAACATACCAAAATGGTGGATGGAGGATTTAATATATGACGATTTGTTATTGTATTGCATTAGCGTAAAGATGAAAAATCCATATGATGGATGTGATGATTACCCACTGGTGATGGTTAACTCCAACATGACAATATTTCTCTTTTTTTATGGCACCAATTAGCCAGTATCTAATAATATAAAAAATCAGAACTTCAGCTGCAATTCAAGAGATTTATCACTTACATTGAACGTAATTAACATTATTACCTATAACACAAACAAACTCCAGTGTAATGAAAGCAGTATCCATGCAGTAAAAAACCTGCAAGATGATATGGATACGGAGAAGTTTCCAACCAGTGATTTACCAGTTACTTAGCAACAGCTTTGGGTTATGTTAATACCATGCTGCCACCAAATATTAAAGGCTGAACTCTGCTCTGATCTGCAGTAATCACAATCCTTGAACCTGTCTGTAATGAGGAAGGAGCCAGTAAAGCCCAAATCTTCTCGTGCACAACAGCAACCGTGTTACTGAGGGGATACTAAGCTTGTGTTCATTTAAAGGGATGAGCCTGTCTACTGACAGTCCAATACTTTGTCATGATTCAGTGAGGAAGGTGCTTCGAAGGCCAGACAGATGGAACAGAGGCTTTATGACAAGTATAATTTGTGTATGTTTTTGAAGAAGCAGCGCATCTTGCAAATTGGGTAAAAAAAATAAAGAAAAAATAAAGAAAAATGTCTTCCTTGTGGGTCAAGAACTTTGTCATCTACTGTATGAGGTATAAATATCTGTCATGTGCTACAAAATTGAATGAAAATGAGAAAAACAAGCTACATTCTTGACCTCTTACTGACAGGCCCTTTTTCTTCCAAATCCTCCTGTGTGTATGCGTTTAAGCCAAGCAAAGCAAAAATCATCAAACTATGTCTCAGAGGGTTTCGACTTCAAAAGTATTTCAAATTGAATATTCCACATTGTCATCCAAAAGGTGTGGCAGCATTTTGTTGTGTTCATTGTTTTTTTTCAATGGAACATTATGAAAGGCTCTAAAACCAGCAACGTGGCCTTTTGCAGTGTCTTTTTTTTGGCTACCTCTGTTAGTGTGAAAGGAGCTTAAGTGGGGCTAAGTCGCTAGCAATGGGATTTTAGAGGAAGCCCTGCTTGCACCGAGTGCAACTTTGCTGTGTGTGTCGGTGCTGAGTGTGCATCTGTGTAGGAGTGGTGCCAAAGTTTTAAAGAGTTGGGTGCTCACTTTTTGACATTCAAATATTCTCAGCCTCTGTGTTTGTTGTGTTATGGAGCCATTTGTAGAAGGTCAAATACTAGCTCGGTGACCCTTTGTTGTGTAGTTGGAGTGCAGGGCCTGCCAGGCATGCCAGTGATGTTAAGTATCTAAGAAGGTATGTCCACATGGCTTTGAATCTCCAGTTTGCGGATAACCCTTCCTGACCATTGTTTCTCATCTGGAATATAATGTAGGATTATGTGTTTAAAGGGGCACTGGGGGATCTGGGATTATGTGTCTGATAGAGGACTAGAGCAATCCTCTGTTCACTATACACGATCACATACTGTATGTAGGTATACTGCTATACAAAGCCTAAAGGATAAAGGCAGTTACTGGCCTACGTATTTGGTCAAAACTGAGTTAAGACACAAATCTGCCTTTTGACCTTTTCTGTTTTACTGTATAAGAATTATTATTCAATATAAATGTTTAATTTATGTGAAAACAACAAGTATCCATTAACCAAACCTAACTGCAGTAGCCTTACTGCACTTAAGCTGTATGTTAACTGAATTGTGGCTTTGCACTGCCTCTCAGGCTGCAGTTCCTGCACTTTGGCCTAGTAATCCATGGACTAAATCCCTTACATCTACCACTCTCTGTCAGAGACAGACAGGCTGGCTAGTCTTGGCTAAAGCTAAATGCACATGCTGTTTGCTGTGATTTCAAATAAAGAAATATTAGCTACAACAAAACTGCATCTTGGCAATTATACATCAATGACTAAATAATGCAGCTAGACTGAGTCATGATAGAAAAATGTGTATATTGCTTTAAAGACGTAACTAGCAAATAGCAAAATAGCAGTAACTGCCCTCTCAACTTCTCACTCTATAGTGGAATTTGTGCACTTTGACTTGGTTAAAGAGCACTGTTTGTTTGTGGATACTGATTGTAGTCCATATTTTGTACAGTCTATACTTTTTTTCAGGTAAAACTGCCTAAAAAAGTATAAAAATTAATGCATTAAAGCATTTCATTTCATTTCATATGTTGACATAGTTTGTTAACCAGACTAAAAATGTTTAAAAGCGTCTAAAAACCTTCTCCTCCACTATTTCTGTAGTAGTTTTGATTTGGTTAATGAAAACTATGACTAAATATGTTCATCATCAAGACAAGACCATGACGAGACGGCACCAACCTCATTAAACACTGACGGTGACTATCAACATGCAATATTGATGAAAAAAAGATGAGATTAAAATGTTGCTCAAGAAGTAAAAAAAATATTCTCTCTTTATTTTCTTTGACTATTTTCTTTTTTTTTTCAATGCAGCAGTTCCATGTGCTGCACGCCACAGTTTATCAGGACTACAACGGCAGCCTGCATTTTTTTGCCAATTTACTCAAATTCATCCCACCGCCAAGGGTCACTGTGGTCACCCAGCACTGCTGCTCGGGTTTGCGCTTGCTGAGTTGCTACAGAGGAAAACTGAAGGTCCTTTTTTCCGGAGCTGCCGTTGAAAGAACGATAGACTGAAAATGAAACAAGGTTATATTTTGGCTGAAGCAGATTGACTGAAATGTCCAATATAATCTGATGACTAAAAAAAGACGATTGACTATAACTATACTAAAATAGTTACGGTTTCTTTGACAAAGATACAACTAAAATGTCCAGACTTTTAGTCAACTAAAACTTAACTACAAAAACAGGATGAGGTTGACTAAATATGATGAAAACTAACAAGGACATTTGACACATAACCAAGACTAAAACTAAAAAAATAACACTATATTAACACCATTCTGTAGTTACTTTTCTGTCTTTGCAGGGCAGTATACTCTCGTATAAAGATGATCTAATTTCACATCATCTCACTCATTCACAGTGATTTCCTTTGTGGATGTGTATGTTACATTTGTTAGGCAGCTCGACAGACAGCGGAGCTTTTCTTTTCATGCATGCACACATTATGCTTCTTTACATCCATCCTCCATTTACATCTCGCTCCCTCTACGTTGTTCATCACCCTCATTCATTCCTCTATGTTGAAACTAAATGTCAAGCTGGATGTATGTGCTGACTGACTTGACAAGACATTTACATCTAGAACAGCTAGCTAAATGCTATAACTCCCTACTCGCAAATGTGATTTACCATTAGGATACAATAGTAACATAAAATACATTGACAAGGATTGTGTTTGTTAAGGATAAACATGAAGATTAAGTTCTCAAGGGAGCCTGAATGCTATCTAGTTAGATAGTTGATGTACTGCGGTTTTAAATCTTGACACGTGCAATACAAAGAGGGGTTTGATCGTCCGCCGAAAACACTTTCAGTTTCCACAATGCAGCTAAGGGGGGTGGATATAGACGAATGCACTGAGGGATGATGGGAAGGGAGAGGGAGTTGGGTGGGCAGAGATGGATGGATGGACGGATAGGCGGAGAGAGGGAGGAGGGGTGGGCAGCAGTCACAGAGATGGAGGGATGAGGTGGGGAAGAATGACAAATGCAGAGATGGAAGATGTTCCAGATGGAGAGACCCCCACCACCCACAACACACACACAAACACAAACACATACACACACGGTATGTTGTCATCTGGTATTTACATTTTCACACTGAGCTATGTGATATTAAAAAGCAAGATGTGAGGCTGTGAATAACGGAAAATTACTGAGATGTCAATGCCCCTGTTTTTTTTTTTTTCTTCTTCTCATTGGAGATGGGTGTCAGTAACAACCCAACCTGTCTGTCTAACATTCAAAAACATACACACTGATGAGTGATTGAACAAGTCTTGAAAGACTGTTTTTTCACCTTAAGTGACCTAATTTTTTTTTATTTAGTGTTATGATGATGTCAGTGCTCAAATTATGAGTCAGTTTATTCACCTGATTCGACTGTTATCAGGCCATTAAATTGGCATTTTCAGTCACTACCATAGATGTGGGTCATTAGGGGCCTACTACGCCTACTAAGTTGAAGAAGTGAAAGTAAAACTGCTGAAACTGTGAAACTGCATGAAATGTTACATTTGAACACAAACAAAAAGTCTTCTTTAGGTTTAGGCAACGAAACTACAGCTTCTTAAGGTTTAGGCAAGAAAAAAACACTTTGTTAAGCTTAGGGAAAAACATGTTTTAGGTTAAAATAACTACACAAAGACAACTACATATTGTTGGTTTCACCCAGGATGCAAACTCCATCCCCCTGAGTGAAACCTGTGTTTGTGTTTTCTTCGACCTCTACCCCTTATGGAGCTTAACACTGTCTATACAGCATCTGACTTCCACTTCTGCTCCTGTAATAATTACTGCAGTCGCTAGAGGTCGCTGTTGTGTTCTTTTATACCTTCTTTCCGTGATCTACCATGTGAATAGATGATAAAACCTACTTGTGGGTGTAGGAGGCCCCTATTCACCCATATATATACGTATATGGTGCTTATAGTGACTGATAATGGATAATTCATTGCCTGACAACAGTCTAATGGGCTGGTTTATTGGTTTCTTGTTTGAGTATCTTATCAAATGCAAATGCTATAACACTATAGGCTGCAACTAACAATTATTTTCATTATCGATTCATCTGCTGATTATTTTCTAGATTAATCGATTAATCGTTTGGTCTATACAATGTCAGAAAATACTGACAAATGTCCATCCCATATTCCAAGGTGATGTCTTTAAATGTCTTGTTTTGTCAGTCCAAACATTTTCTTGCATGAAAATTTACTTTTAATGATTAATCGATCATCAAAATAGTTGGCGATTATTTTTCTGTCAATCGACTAATCGATTAGTCAACTAATTGTTGCAGCTCTAAAACGCTGCACGGCTACAGCTGCTCAAATGTGCTGTTTTTCTCTGTTTCACAATAGCCTATATGTGTTGGGTACTTATTTTTCAGCAAGTAGTTATTCAGATACTGCCATATCTCAAAAACTATTGGATGGATTGCCATGCACGTTTGTACAGACATCCGTAGTGCCCAGAGGATGAACTCTATAATGACTTTGGTGAATCCTGACTTTTCACCTAGTCAACACCATTGGGTTGACATTTGTCCTTGATGTGAAATGTCTCGCTGACTGGATCATCATGCAATTAAGAGCGGACATTAGTGTCCTTCTATGAACTGTGGTGATTCTTCAACAAGTTATAAGTCGCAGCCCCTGTAAAGTTCTGTTAGACCAACACACTGATTGGTTTTGTATTGAGAAATGGATTGATATAATGGCAGTTCCATGGTTGGAGTTGCATAAACACCACAGATTGACCACTCCCCAGTTATATGAGTGCTCTCTGTTGTACACCACCAGCTCTGTGGTGTGTCAGAGTTACTGGAAGTGTTTGTGTGTTAGCATCCATACTGTTCTCTACTGAGAGGGTTTAACTCAAACATATAGTACCGCTGCACTAATTAGACTTATTTATTCACTGTATACACTTATCAATACCAGCATTGTTTACCTCTTGATCTGCAAATATAACACGGTGCATTTGTAAGATAAGCTGAGTCAGTAAGATCTTTATTGTCCATGAAGGGACATGGGGGTTTGCAGCAGCAAATAATGCAGGTGTATATTGGAGAATATATATATTAAAAAAAAAGTTAGGAAAACAATTAACATCTTTATGGTGATAATAAAAGAAGAGTTGTACTACTCTTCCAGGCCAAGAGTAGTAAAACTGCAAATGCCTGAAGATAACAAAGACAATTCATCCAAATTATGCAAATTCGGTCCCATAAACTTCAAATGTTTTTTTCAGATTAGTTGGACAAAAATATTGTATATCCACAAAAAAACATCTTGGCTTTTATTCTAACCATCATGCAATGACTGAATGTAGAATCTTCTTCAGAGGAAGTTTGTTTTTACTAAAATAGTGAGATGTGCCAGCATTCCTTAACTTTGTACAGTGATGATTGTGTCTGTCAGCACAGATGATGATAATTATCCACAAACAGATTAAACAGATTAAGAACTGCCTCAGGATCAGATGACACGTGACATTTGTTGACTCAGCGTCAAAAGACCCTCTCAACCTTGGCTAATTCTTTGCTACATGTTAGAGAATTAGTTAAATGATTCACATCTTCTTTTTATAGCATCTCTGTTAATATTTGAGATGCACCAGATGTCTTGATTATTGTTTGATTTTCTTTCAGTTTGCACTTGGTAACAGTTATGGAACTGTAGCCTACTTAACAAATATTACTTTTAAACCAAATTCAGACATTTTCTTCCAAAAAAAAACAAACAAACATTGCAGTGCATTGTTGTTTTAACTAATACCAAGACTCAAAGTGAATATTGACTGAGTGGATCCAAACAAAAATCAAAAGAGAATTTTTTTTTTTTGTTCCGCCGCTGAAAAGTACAACAACTTGTTTGTTCCACTGGTGCGTTAAATATCACAGCAACACAGATCAGAAGATCTGCCTGCCATCTTCATATTTATCTCATCCAGGAACACTGGTTACCCATGGTATTTATTCTACTGCGCTATTTATTCTAGCCCCTGCTTGGTTTATGGAAAAAAAAACAACAACACGGGACAACGGAAGAGCAGAATGGACTGCAGCTGCTCTGAAGCTTCTTGCAAACTCATAGGGGCTTTTGAAGAACTATTAAATATGACCATTATTAATATTGCCAAATATGAATCTGTTCATTACAGGGTCTGTTATAGTTTTTTGATGGAGCTCTGTATTCAGAAAGCTAGAGTTGTTCCGATACTGATACCAGTATCGGGAATGCGTCCGATACTGCCCAAAATTCGGTATTGGGTATCAGCCAGTACGCCATTCTATGCACCAATCCCATACCATAATTTATTAACCCTGAAAAAACTATTGTAAAAAAGAGAGTTTGTCACATGATGTTAGCAAACAACAACAGTGCGGTGCGAGTAGAGAGTGTAACCGTAGTCAGAGCGAGGAAAATGTCAGCCATTTGGCAATATTTCACAGTGGAACATTTAGCAAATAAAACGGCGATATGTACAGTATGTAAGACTTCCGTTTTGTGGGTAGGCAGTACCATAGAAGGGTGTGTGAATAATGCACCCTGCAGGACAAATTAGCACACAGACTGTCCACTGAGATTACGGAATTGTTATTTATTCTGAGCGCCATTTATTTATGTTCTTTGTAACTGACAAACTGAATGATAAAAGAATGTTCTATTGCTTTCATTCTCTGAATGTATTTGTTAATGTTTTACAAAGGGTATAATCTGAGCCATGGGCCGTACAACAAAGATAGTAATCATATCAAATCCATACATGGTCAGTAGTAAACATCTGGTAAATAATCAAAATAATAAATACATATTTGTTTTTATCACGCTGGTATCGGATCTGTTCTCGGTATCAGCCGATACCGCAAGTTCAGGTATCGGAATTGGTATTGGGGAGGAAAAATGGTATCGAAACATCTCTAAAGAAAGCCCAGCTGTTTCAAACACACCTAATCCACTATTTGCAATGTTTTACATTTGTACAAACTGTAGTTGATATTACTCCTGTTTTCTATTTATTAGCTTTGAAATGAATAGAAGGCACAGCCATTAATCCCCTCTATACAGTCCTGGATAGAACAGAAAGCTTAAGCTGTGAATCTGCAGTGCAGTGCTGTACACAGACAGACAATTGCAAATACACACACTCTCTCACACACACACACACACACATGCAAACACTGTTCTCCTCCTGCTTACTGACCTGTTTCAATAATTCAGAAGAGTGACTTGCTGGCTGGCTGGCAATGGGCTCTATCCATGGACTCGGTCAACCGTTACACACAAACACTCCCACACACACCGACTCACATAAGCATGGTGTTTGTTATGCTTGGCAGATTTACATCCATGCAGCTATACACACCAAACAAGCTTCACAGACTCGATTCCATAAGGATATGACATGTTTCGCTTCACATCCAAAGGTATGCATTTGAGTCTGCTGTGTGGTGCATGGATGGGCGTATGCATTTTGAATCCAGTATTCCATATACTGCAATGTTAAAACACAGGAGCTAATGATGTTAGCTAATGGCAGCTAATGGACCGTGTGCACGCTTGAGTGAGAGATGCATTCCTACAGATTTGCGGTGTGTGTGTGTTCATGTGTGGAGTGTCTGTGTTCCAGGTGTACAGGTTTAATGACTGGAATAAAAAAATCAAAGTGCTTTCCACACAAACAACCCAGGCACCTGGGTAAACATGGATATTAGATTATACTACATCCACTTGTTTTTCAAGAATAAAAGATGAAGTACTGTTTAGTGGCATACTCTTGTAACAAAATTGTAAACCTTGAAAGATTGTAAATGTTATCCTTTACTTTGTTATTGTCATCTATAGTGGTAATTTGCATAAAAACACACAATTCAAATGATTAAGAAATACATTGCTTTGATTTAAATATTTGCTTTGACATTAGTAGTTTTAATTATGTACTATAAGCTGCTTAGAGCTAGTGTTAGGAAGATAAACAGGACATAATTCCCTCTATAATATCTGTTTTATATTGCTGTGAAAACATCTCCTTCAAACAACTGGATTTATTCACGTTTCTCGCCAAAAAGATGTAACCTGTGAAAAATGTTGGACCATGCAACAAAATCAACTCCTCTTGCTTGCTTACTTGTCGTTTTATATTTAGTTTCTTTGCTACCTATATATGAATTAATCCTCGATCAGAAGCCCACACCTTAATTTCATAATATTTATTAGCAATGTTGGCCCACAAGGCTTTAGAGATTACTAGTATAAATGCAGTGATTACATTAGAGGTACTAATCCCACTACCACTCAGTTATTTTGACATTTTGGGAGTCGGCTTGGTTGCTGGAACTAATGGCGACATGAGATCAATTTTGTCCATAGACTGTATATAAGAAGTGTACATCATGACGTCACCCACTGGTTTGTGGTCTGCCGTTTTGAAGCCTCGAGTTTGGCATTTAGGCCATCGCCATCTTAGTTTTTGGCCATTGCCAAAATTGAAAATTGGTGTATTTTATCAGGTGCAAAAAAAACGAAAAAAAAACATGTCTGCATTATATATCGGCTGCCCTGCTCTCTAAATACCGGCATTGGCCATTAAAAAACCCATATACTGACCACTAGTTGAAAGTCAGCTTTGATGGCTGTTTCTGTTTGTACTATTCCTGCCATATTATTTATAACTGGTCCGCTGATCAAAGAGCGCAGCATTTGTTCACATCTGATTTATTGAAGAACAGCACCACTAATGAAGCTCTGCTGGTGATATTGCATTTCATATAACTTCTTCACAAAAAAAAAACATCCAGCCGATTTGCCACTGAAAAGCATTTAATGTGATGTAGCTCCAATACGGCTGGAAGCAGTAAATAGGTTGATATCTGAAAGCGCAAAGAGGAACACAGGAGTAAAAATAACTTCAGGCAGAAGCTACAAATGTACTGAGAGATAATTGCAGAGACTTTTAAAACACAGTTTTCTTCCCAGTCTCCAGCACAGACGCGCATTAGTTTAGCCTCCGAGGACACAGCTAAGGGGATCACAGGTTGGCAGTGGTCCCACCTGCTACCATCACAGTAGGACCACAGCAGGGCATCACGACTTGGCACAGCGCGGCTAATGCTGGCTGACCCGGGCTCATGGAAAAATCCTATTAGTTTCTTCTCTTCAAACACTTTTCAAACAAGTTTCTTAGAAATATTATTGATTCACTTATACTCTACTTTCCTCACAGATCAATACTTTAGGTGACTCAAGCAGAACAAAAAGACCATTTAATTTTGTACTTAAAGAGGACTTATTGTGCTTATTTTCAGGTGCATACTTGTATTTTGGATTTCTACTAGGACATGTTTACATGCTTTAATGTTCAAAAAATGCTTTATTTTTCTAATACCGGCTGTCTGAACTACTCTGTTTGAGCTCCGGCCCCGCCCCCCACTCTCCCGAAAAGCCCAGTCTGCTGTGATTGGTCAGCTGGCCCACTCTGTTGTGTTTGGTCAACTGAATCTAACTCTTCGGCCTCTGCTCCACCTCCGCTCTAACCAGTTTTGTTTGAGGGCCTGCCAAACTAGCCGCTAGGCAGAGATTATGCAAACGTGTTACTTGGTGACATCACCATGTTACTGAAGAAAAGGCGGGACTTCCAGCAAGGCGCTTCAGGTAGTTCAGGAGCAGTGTTTCTGTGGGGGAGAGGAACTCCATTTCGGCTTTGTAACTTTGCAGACCTTTTATATGCACAAAAAAACGATATAACACACTAAAGGAAAGGGAAAAAAAGCACAAAAGCATAATAGGTCCCCTTTAATTTAGCAAAATATGGTGCCATTTGGTTGAATATGTGTTATCATGCACATAATGTTACAAATGTGTATAAAAACCCTGGGAATGATATCATGTTGTGATAATTGCTTGCTACATACATCCTCGGTTTGACTGCACAAAACATAAATGTATGATGTCTATATAATGTCCATTCTGTGAGCTATAAAAAGAAGAATAAACAAGCTGTAATTCAGCAGACTTCTTACAGCTGTGCAGTCTAGTTATGGCTTTTCCTAATTTGGAGTTACATAAGATATTGAATAATTGAAAGTAATTATTTTTAGGAGACAGTTTTTCCGTGGACAGAATTGTGATTCGTGTTTCATGTGGGGATTCTTAAAAGCTTTCATCATCATCAGGAACCATGTTGACTGTGGCATGTCACCCCAGGTACCCAGGCTCATTAAAGGGATATACGCACTCTCGCAAAAGTCCAGACCCAAACTGAGTAAATGTAGTCTCACCCTGGGGATGCAGGCTCATTAGACTGCACCAGTTATCTTCTCCCATTGGGAATCTACAAGAAGCTAACCAAAGTGAACCACGGTTTATGTAATGATGTTGTCTGGTGCAACTTTAATGCTTTGTGCTGTTATGGATTCCATCAAAGTTTAATGTTGTTGCTGCTGCTGCTGCAATTGTCAGATTCTTAAAACACGAGTTTAATGGCGACCGATGCTTTTTTAATAAAGGCAGACATACGGATAGTATATTTCAAGCATAGACGGGTGAGATAGACCCATGGCTTTTATGATTCTCCTATGTATTTATTAGGGCTTTCAATCGATTAAAATATTTAATCACGATTAATCGCATGATTGTCCATAGTTTATCGGGATTAATCGCAAATTAATCGCAAATTATTGCACATTTTTGATCAGTTAAAAATGTACCCTTGGGGGCGGCTGGTTAGCTCAGTCGGTAGAGCGAGCGCCCATGTATCGCCAAGGCTCTGTCCCTTGCAGCGGTGGACCCGGGTTCGAATCCGGCCTGTGGTCCTTTCCACATGTCAATTCTCTCTCTCCCCCTTTCAACACTGTCCTATCAATAAAATGCTTAAAAAATGCCCCCAAAAAAATAACATTTAAAAAAAAAAAAAAAAAATGTACCCTAAAGGGAGATTTGTCAAGTATCTAATACTCTTATCAACATGTGAGTGGGCAAATATACTTGCTTTGTGCACATGTATGTATAGATTTATTATTGGAAATCAACTAACAACACAAAACAACATAACATGGCAAACTCAAACAGTTGTTAGTGTGTCAGTGTGCTGGCTTGACTCTGACTTGTCCCAAACTGCATGTGATTAACATAAAGTGGGCATGTCTGTAAAGGGGAGACTCGTGGGTAGCCATAGAACCCATTTTCATTCACATATCTTGAGGTCAGAGGTCAAGGAACCCCTTTGAAAATGGCGTTTTTCCTTGCCAAAATTTTCTTTTAAATTTAGGCTTTGTTGCGACAGACATGGTTGGTACCAATGTATTCTTTAGGTTTTTCTAGTTTTATATGATGCCATTATCTTCTGCCTCAAAACTAAGCCCAGTAAAAACTCCAAAAGATTGTATAGCAGCCAAGGCCCAGCAGTGGTTTGTCGGATTTTTAAGAGGTTAGGCTAATTAAAGGTCGCAAATTGCGTTAATTTGTTAAAGAAATTATTACCGTTAAAATAAATTAGTGTTAATGCATTATTATCGTGTTAACTTCCACAGCCCTAGTATTTTTAGGCTTCTTTTATCTCTCAGAGCATGTTCAATATTTTACATATATATTTTTCTCCTGCGTCTTTGGTGTACCGCTGTACTGTCTTGTTCCCCATGTATTATTTTATACTGATTGCAACTGTGTGCAGCAATATTGCCCAGGCTAAATTTCCCCTTGAGGGACCATAAAGTATATCTTATCTTATCTAATCTTAGATGAGATTAGTCAGATGACTTTTATTTGTCTCCTTGCTGCCACAACAACGTATATGGTGTGGAGTTACATAATGGCCTTGGACTGGTTTCTGCTGTGCAGCCACTTTCCACTTTGTGGTCATAGTTGAGCTTCTTTCAAGGTCATATTCAGGTTGGAATAATAAATAAACAAATAGCTGGAGAAGAGAACAGATAATAATCAATTTATTAAATCAATCATTCAGTAATATGTTTTATATACTGTATTTCCCAGTCAATCACTTTCGCTGCTCCTGGCAGATTTGCTGACAAAGAGGCTCTATCCTACCACCGTATAATTTTAGTTATGGCTTTTTTCGTGTTGCCAAGGTCATATTGAGAGTGGGGAATTAATAAATCACAGACGTTATCCATCATTCAGTTCATGCCATCTATCTATCTACTCTGTCCAATATTTAAAAGTCAAATACGTTATCTGATAAGTCCAAACAATTCAGGGTTTTATAAAACTTTTTAAAAAACAATACTGTGATGCATTCATGTCAATTGAGATCACGACGATCAATAGTGTTCAGGCAGTCATACCTGTGATTGCAATCCAATGGACTGATTTATTAAGAAAAGGTAGATTCTGCACGTGATGCACAATGCATGTGTTTGTGCTGCTCTAGGCAGATTTCATTATTGGCTGACTGTGATAATTCTTTGTGTGTGTGTGTGTGTGTGTGTGTGTGTGTGTGTGTGTGTGTGTGTGTGTGTTATCCTGCTGAAACTAGACACCGCCACACTATTGATGTGAGAGCTCTCTCTAACTCTCCTCTGCATCTATCTTTATCTCCTTCCGTTTTTCTCTTTTTCACTTTCACATTCATCCCTGTTTTCCTCTTTTTTCTACCTCCCTCCATCATCATCCTTCTGCTTTTTTTTTTTGCTTTTTTCTCGGTAACATCCCTCCCTGTCTTTAAGTCCCCCCACCACTCCCGCCTTCTCTCAGTGTTGCCATCCCATTGCCCTCTCTTCATTTTCTTGCCAGCCCTGTCCTGCTCACCCTCCCTTCCACCTTACTCTTTGCCCTCATTCTTTCCCTCCTTGCCTCATTTTGATCCTCCCCTCCCTCCCTCCATCCTGCTGGCTCAGCTGGTATAGAAGCAGCCTTTGTTTCAGCTGTGTCCTCTATCCTTTGAAGGAGAAAACCTGAGAAAAAAAAAATGAGAGGGATAGAGGGAAGACGTGAAGCATGGACGGGGTAGGGAGATGAGTAAAATCCAAATGGGAAAACGAGATAAAAAAGAAGAGATGGGTGGGAGGATGAATAGAAACAGGGGGAAGGGAAAGGGGAGAAGGATTAAGAAAGGAAGGAAGGAAGGAAGAGGGGAATCTTTGGATCAATGGGAAGGGTTGTTCAAGTCATTGACATCCAGCAACAGCTTGTGAGGCCTGTATGTGGGGGCATCAGTCTATAGGACATGTGCTCTCAACTTAGCACACCTCCACTTGGTTCAAAGGTTACTTTTATTCTCAGTTAAAGGCCAAACAAGCAGTTTATTAATAATGAAGCTGCTTTGAACACAGTACATGCTGGAAAACCCTGTACACCTTTACTGTGCTGCAGGCCAAGTAAAACAACAGCCATAATCACTACAAATACATTTTAAATGTAACAGGTTCTGGTATGGAGACACAGACAGTGATTCACGTTGTCATTTTTTTAATCATTGCTTTCTGAGTCCAATATTTAATATATTTAATATTTGTTTTCTTCTTTATTTCCTGTTCTATAGTGAGTGAAGACAGAAAGACGATTTTGGACCTTTACCCCCCTCCATGATGTTGTAGCCATGGTAACATGTGAATCCTGAGGCAGAGTGTTATCCGCTTTTACATCTCTGAAGGTAAGGTACTTTCTTTCAGTGTTTTTTTTTTTTTTTTTTTATGGATTTTCTTAAAGGAATACATTACTATAGCCTAACAAAACATTTTAAGAAATACACTGATCTGCTTTCTTGCTGAGAGTTGGATGTGAAGTTTGATACCACTCGCATGCCTGTACGCTAAATATGAAGCTATGTACAGAAATGTTATATCTTGTTTGTTTGATCCGTATAAAAAAATGAAAAAAATAAATAAAAACAAGTTGTTTCATGGGAATTTATTGCACCCAACCAAGAAATAGTTCCAGCCAAAGACTGTATAAGTAGACGTAGTCACCGTGACGTCACTCATTGGTTTGTGGACTGCCGTTTTGAAGCCTCGAGTTCTGTATTTTGGCCGTCGCCATCTTGATTTTTTGCAACCAGAAGTGGCACAAGAGGGTGGAGATAAGTACAACGATGAGTACGAAATTTTTAGGTGACCAAAAATGTTGAAAACAGACTGTAAAAAGGGTTAACGTTCTAAGACGAAAACAAGGACAACACCTGGACTGGACAACACTGTGGTAGCAACCTGTCAATCACAAGGTAGTCACGCCCTAAAGCATACCCTGCTTTTTGGTTTATTTGACTCTAAATGGCTCCATAATTCACTAAATGGACATTATGTTGTATTATAGAATACTTGAAACTAGTGATCGAGACCATAAACTCATGTTTACAATGTTTACTGAGGTAATAAATCACTTGAGAAGTAGGCTCATTTTCTCATAGACTTCTATACAATCAGACTTCTTTTTGCAACCAGAGGAGTCGCCCCCTGCTGGCTATTTGAAAGAATGCAAGTTTAAGGCACTACAGCATTGGCTTCACTTCTCAGACCCGGAAGTTGCCCACTGGTTCCAGCAACTTTCAAATTTTACAATTTTGTTTTGTACGCATTAAGAGGCCTTAGATGTGCTGGTTGGTGGATTTTCTCCTTTTTTTTTTACTTTGTGACGGAGCAAGGCTAGCTCCTTCCCCCTGTATCTAGTCTTTATGCAATGCTATTAGCTAATCTCCTGCAGGCTTCTTCATATTTAGTGCACAGACATGAGATCAAACTTTTCATCTACAGTGTACCTCTCAGCAAGACAAAAAGTGCATTTCCCTTTATGTTGACTTTGTCCTTTAATAATTCTGCTGTGGAGGCAGGTGATAAAAATGTGTTCCTCCTGGGACACTTCCAAACAGATTTGCTGTAATGGAGGACATACTAGCCTGGTAGCAGACTCTGACGCTGCTTAGCTTTAGAGTTTGAGTCACAGTAGTCAAGGAAAGCAAGTTGCACCTGGGTCAAAGCAGCAGGCTTTGGGTTCGTCACCTGGAAACCAAGCTAGTTTGGCCTTTGTAGTGGAAACGGAGATCTAGTGGAAACTACGTTAGCGTTTTACGTCATTGTTTGACCCAGTAGTGGAAACCTGAATAAAGTTATTTGGTTATCTGTGAGTTTGGCATTGAAATTGGACTAGCCGTGCTTTTCCCTGTAGTGGAAACCAGTCTAGCCCAGTCTGGACGTCATTGACACCAGGCATGTGCCAGGCTCTGCTGTGGAAATCAAGCTGGCCCACTTACTGTATTAGCAAGGCTTGTGGTCTGACCAATGGCGTGATGGCTCTTCCTTTTTTTGTTAATACATCTCCACATGTTTCTCATTGACACCAACCCTTCCTCTCTCATCATCTCTTATCTCCCCACCAATGTTTTCAGGCAGGAATATGATAGCTTGTCATCTTCATATAGGCTTTTTCTGTCATAACTCCACCTCTAACCTCCTTACCCTTGAGACTCTGCTGCTGATCTGCTCTCTCTCTCTATCTCTCTCTCTTTTCCCCTACCCTGCTTTCCCTTTTTCTCTCTTCAGCAAGCTGTTAGATCCACACTTCTAACCTCGATACCTCCCTTTGGGATGTAGCTGACTGCTGAACTCTGCTAGAAAGAGGCAGGAGGAAAGGAAAGAGGGAGTAAGTCAGGGGAGGAGAGAGAGAGGGGGGAAATTAGAAGGTAGAAGGTAGAAAGAAGAAGACGAGTCAAGAATATATGTATCTATCTATCTATCTATCTATCTATCTATCTATCTATCTATCTATCCATCCATCCATCTATCCATCTATCTATCTATCTATCTAATCGAAAGATCAATTCTGGCTAAATCTGTATTATTTAAACCTTTGCACTGCATTCTCAAAAACCCAGTGGATTAACTGAAGCAGATATGGAGGATGACATGGTGTGTATGTGTATTTGTACGTGTGTGTGAGAGCTATACATTTGTAACATTGCCTCAGGCACACATGAAATCTGCTCTGACCATAACAAATCTCAGACATATTCATATAAAAGGGTGTTTGCTGAGATATAATCATAGCTGGAGGTGGAGGATTTCTCACAGCATGTTACCCAGCGCTCATGGTTTGGACAAATGCCTGCATGCGTGTTTGTGGTTTGTCATGCCTTTCACGGAATCTTCGTCATTGCTCTTCGTCATCCTCAAGATAATCCCTCTCATCTTAACTCTCTCTCTCTCTCCTGAACCCATCAACACCTTGACCTCTTCATTTAATTATATTTATAGATAAATTAACCCGGTCTCACAGGAAGGCATATAAATAGCACGACATTAAACTGACATTTCGTGTGTCATGAAGACACATTTCAGCCTTTTCGTGTGTCATTTGTACGCCACGCAACAAAACTACAGTAACGTCTGCAGTTAGGTTGAAGCAACGAAACCACTCACTTAGGTTTAGGTTTAGGTAACAAAACCATTTAGTAACGTTTTAGAAAAAACATCACAATTTGGCTTGAAATAAGTATGTAAACTAAGTAAAATACATCGGAAACAACGTAACATATGCAGGGAAAACACATCAGAAATGTCACAAAAATACATGTAACAAATGTCACTAACTTACAAAACAGAACATCGGTCTTGTGCATTCGTAGGAAAACACACGAAAAATGAGGACTAACTTTCGGAAAATATCATATACGAACCGTTGCATGAGAGTACGTTGAGCAATCAAACAGGCAGGCCCACTAATAGTATTCATACTGCTAAAATATATAGCATGTGAGTGTGTTTGTGTGTTTTCAGTCCACCTGGCTCTTCTTTCTTTCCAGCACCTGTCAGTCATCCTTCCTCGTGAATGTGCAGACACGCTGAGCGTTAGAGAGAGGGCTCTGCTGCTGCTTCAGGGAGAGAGGGAGTGAGGGATGCAGAGACAGACGGGGAGAGAGATGAGAGATCAAACAGCAGCCTCTGTTTGTTTTATCTTTTTAATGAACAAAGTGTCACACATCTCAATGCTTTGGAGTTCACTCAGAGGCTTATGCACCAATGGGGGAATTCAACCCGCAACCCTGCTGCTTCTGAGAGCAACTTGAACTAATGCTC
The DNA here is from genome assembly GCF_015220745.1 of Sebastes umbrosus. Lineage (NCBI taxonomy): Eukaryota > Metazoa > Chordata > Actinopteri > Perciformes > Sebastidae > Sebastes > Sebastes umbrosus. The sequence continues at coordinate 8,682,399 of NC_051284.1, forward strand.
TCTTTAGAGCTGGATCGGCCTTGCGGGCGTGTGTGTGTGTGTGTGTGTGTGTGTGTGTGTGTGTGTGTGTGTGTGTGTGTGTGTGTGTGTGCGTGTGTGTGTGTGTGTGTTTGTGCATGTGCTGACGTCCTCAACTGCTCAGCAAAACAGATCAAAGTCAAAGTCAAGTCTCCCTCTGTCCCCTACTCACTTTGATGAATGGAGGCTTGGATGGATGGATGGATGGATAGAGGGATGGAGGGAACGGAGGTCGGATAAAAAGGGAGAAGATGGAAAGAGGGATGAATGAATGACTGAAAGTACAAGGAGTTCAGGATGGATTGACGGATGTGGGGGTGGTGGAGAGAATACGTGAAGTGGAAGTAGATGGATGAATGGGTGGAGGGATGGGTTTGACCTTTCCATCACCCTCTTCAGAGATGGCCCTAAGGTGCAGAATCAGTCTCATTTTCTCTCCCTCTTTTTTTCTTTTGTCCCTTCTTCACTGTTTAAAAATTTCTAGAGAACCATCTTTTTCTTTTTTCCTCAAATGCTCTTTTTTTCCCCTCCTCTGTTTCTCCTCTCCGTCCTTCTCCCGTCTCCTTTTACCTTCCATATATTATTCTTTTATCGCTCCACTTTGAAATGTAAAATTTATTTCCCGCTTTCCCACATTTTCCATCTTCTCATCTTCATCCCGTATTTCATTTCCCATCATTTTCCTTTTTTTCTTGGCCACATCTTTCTTCTCCTCCTGCTTTTCCTCCGTTAACCTCCTCGTTACCTCCTTCTCTGGCAGCCTGTGAGTGTGCATGTGTGCGATAATTTCGCCAGGTTGTGTCTGGATGTGTGTGTGTTCTCTCTCCCAGAGAGTTGAAAGACTGCCTGGATCCCCAGGGGGAAGTTTGGCCGCCGAGACCCGCCGTGGGCCATCCTGACCCGGGTCACCGAGCTAACCTCTCCCACCTGCTTCGCCTCTGGCCCAGTGGGATGCTAGGTGTGAGGAGGAGAGGAGAGGAGAGGATAGGAGAGATAAAAGGGAAGAAAGCAAGGGAAAGGAGATAATTCATACATGAGAAGAAATGCAAATACATGAGACACACACCCCAAGGTATTTAGTTAGTCATGCTTAAAACTGCCTCTCTCTTTGCCTCTGTTGCTTTTATGTGCAGTTGTTAGTCATGCTGAACACTTCCTGAGTGTTCTTTTCTTTCTTTTTTGTTTTCCCTTGGTCAGCAACAGCAGGCAAACACTTACACACCACTCCCAGCATGACACAGATACCTGACAGAAGATGAGCAAAAGAACACAGGTGCCATTTAACATGACTTTGAAACAAAAAAATAAAGTTTAAAGAAAGTTTACTAGAGGTTTGTGCAAATTAAATGTAATAATGTGTAATTACATTATACGGTTGAGTAAGCAGCTAAGAAATAAAATTATCTTGAAAGCAATGTCAAGGTCAAGTATTTTTTATTTTTACAGGAGCTGAGCTGGTACAGATAGATTTGTTGAAATGTAAAAAATGATAATAATGAAAAAAAGACATTAGAAAAGGAAAGAAATCCAATACACTATTACATTTTTTTATAACAAAAACATTTTACAACAGACTATAGACAGACTCTATTTGGGTACTTTCTATTTGGGTACTTTCACTTTTATTTTTGCCCCTGTAGGCAATTGGTTTTACAGCAATGCATATTTCAATACTTGAAAGAACATAGACACACAGTACAATAAGGAGAGGGGGGAGGCGTCCTGAATATGTGTCCCAAAGCGCTTCAAATTGTGTTTTTTTCCTATAAAACATTTCATAAGCCCCTCTAACTCTACCACACATGGCACAGTTCTGCAGGAATGACTCCATACAGGGAATCTGAATATGTACAAGTAGCTATAGTAAGAAAAATATGCTGATTTGCCAATAACAAAGACAACTTTTATCCAAGCCACACTGAGAAATACAGATTTTTTAAACTTTTTTAATGTTTTGACTTTACAAAAAAATCAAGATTTACTGATCCTAACACACTAATACATTGAGATCGTGTTTAGTTGTACATAACAGTAAAGGCCGTATCAATTTTACAGAATAGTTTGAAGCTTCGAAGCATCATTCATAACGTTGACATTCAAATTCAACATTTGAATGCCCCATAGCTTCTTTTTTCCACGTCTTTTCGTTCTGTTTAAATACGGTATTTCTGCACAGTTGCAGAAACAGATTAGGCTACATTAATCAGTTTTTCCCAGATATTCATTCTGCATTGGCGGTGCACACGATCATTAATATCCTTTGCTCTCGTGTTTCACCAATTGCAGGGTTTAGCTTCTCCACACACACACATGGAGCGGAGCAGAGGAGAGACAGGCGATGTAAAGATAACATTGTCGGTAGCCTACCGGTTTCAAACAGGCTTGGTAGTGAATAGTTGAATACTATTTGTAGAATTAGATTCCACTGGTTGCTGCATAGAATTATTTCCGACTCGTGTGATCCAAACATTTGCAAAAAACGCCAAAGCGTTGTAAAGTCCATAAAGTCAAAATTGATTGACAAAAGATAGATGTAATATTTCCAAAATGCACAAAATATTTTTATCTAACAAAATATTCTGCTTAAATATATATTTGTCTGCGTTTAGCCTTTCAAAAACAACATTTTCACTGCGGTCCACTCGCAGCACACAAAGGCACACACTGACTGAGTTATATTCATCAAAGAAGGTTGATGTAATACAAAAAAGACTAACTAATTTATTCCGATAAATCATTATATTCAAATTGAGGATTTTGTTTTATGTATATTTTTTTAGGCTGATGACGTCCAGAAATATGACAACAGACATTCAAAGCTTCATTCGAAAACCTCAATAGAAGCTTTATTCGGTACAGCCTTAATAACATACTGACAAAATATCAAAAGAACTGGAAATTAAGAGGAGATGGTAGATTAACCCCAGATAGGTAATTTATTCATGTATCCCTTTTGGTTTGACGGATAGGCAGTTGTTCCTTACTGATCTACAGGTGCCATTACAGGAACTGGTGCAGTTTCACATATGGGTGTTTGGTCTACACATCTTTACAACGTTTGGTTGAATGGAATATAAGGATTCAACAATCAGACTATAGAGTATAACTAAGTGGGACTTGCCACCAGTGTACACAGCCACACCACTATTTAGATAACAGAGTTGCTATTAAACATACTCTGCTGATATTTACTTTACAGCACAAATAATACTTGTTTTGTGGCAAACATATGAAGAGTGTGCTGTTCTATATCAAACACACAAAGCAGTTAATTTCCCTCATGTTTCTGCTGTATTAGGGCCATTTCTTCTTGTTTATGAGATTTTGAAATGCAATAGTATTCCACAAAAAAATGCCCCTCAGGATTTTGTTATCTTTTGTATAGGAAGTGAGTTTCTGTCTCTATCACGACCTCATCACATCGCACACAGTCTTATTATTTTTGGCTTCCTCTCTAAAATTCTCAGCAATTCTCTCCATCTTTCTGTTCTTCCCTCACCGTAGGCAGCAGTAGGAAATGGAGTGTGTAAAACAGGATGTGAGGGTAACCATACTTGTTTATTTTATACTGAAAGCCCACAGCCTGCCTAGAAACCACTGATGGATGACAAAAATGGACAGAGACAGTGAGGTTAGGGACACAGACAGAGGCTGGTTTGATTTTCACTCTGTGTTTTGTATGCTCGTGATGACGTTTTGAGTTATAAAAGATTATAGAAAATAGAAGATGTTGATGTATAATGAACCCGGTACTTCCAAAAGATTCCAAAAAAAATGTCAATGATGAGTTAATTCAACAAAATTAAGACACAGTTACTCTCAGGGGATGCATGTTTTGAGTTTATTTTTTAAATTAAAAGTCAAAAGTTACTTGCAAACATTGCTCACACCGACGTCTATCATCTAATGTCCAATGTGGTGTCATATATTAACTGTTCTTATATAAGTTATATATTATATTAGCTTTTTTTAATATTAGCCATCATAAAAAGGCATTGTCATCTAAGAAACACTCTGAGAGGGTTCATGTGAGTACTGTGGATATTGTGTATGTCACCCTGTCTCCTAAAAATTGTGTTCCGAAACAACTTAACTGCATTCTCCGTAATATATATGGGAAAAGTATTTTGTTATGGATTTGTCTCTCACATATCACAAATAGTCCGTGGAAAGCCACAGCAAGTGACGTAATGCGACGCGCAGAGCAGGTGACGTAGTATATTGAGCAACTGATAATGAACCTTATGTGGAATAATAACGTTATTGAAAGTTGCGTGGTATAATACCAAATAAAACGTGCGAAAGTCCACTATGGGGGGGAAAGAGGGGTAGTGGATGGGTCAAACAAACACAGGGCTTTCACCCAGGAGAGCGCTGTTCATGTCCCGTGTGAAAGTCAATGTAGTAGTCATTTTAAGCCAAACCATGATGCGTTTTTACTAAACCTAACCAAGTAGTTTGTTGCCTAAACTTAATGAAGTAGTGTTGTTGGGGTTTTTGTTTTGTTTTGTTTTGTTTCAATTTGCAACGTTTACCACGTGTTTAAAACTGTTGTGACCACAATCCGTGAGAAATTACATTTCCCCTCGAAATGTAAATGAGAATGCCATTAAATTGCATGGGAATGTAATTTTGTAGGAGACAGGGATGTACTGGCAAAATAAAGTATATCATAAAGACACAAACTAGATCTATGGATGTGTAAAGAGTAAGGCATTCGTGCTGTATGCTGGGACATTACTGATGTATGGCAATAATTAGAACAGAAATATACGGAAGCAAAGAAAGGCAAAGCTTTTAATCAGCTTAATTGTGAAATTTAATCACTACTGTATACTTAATGTTGAATTTGAATACAACTCAATTTATAGTATTTCACCGAAATATTATACTGTCTGAATTTACCTGGCATGAAATTCCTTTTATTTCAATGCTATGAATTCTGTCTTTTTGAAATTTCAACATTAAGTTTTCAGTAGTGATTCAATTTTGTAATTAAGTATTCGGTTGCTAATAAAATTCCACTTATTGTGGCCTATCTTTGCTGTCAAAGAAAGACAACATAAACACAGTATTTGTGTGTATTTTACAAACAAAACTGAAATATAGTGATCTCTCTTTACTTGTGTGTTGTATTTAGAATGCAGTTCCCCCCACACACTCAGTGAGGTGTAAATAGATTACATGAACTCTTCACTGTCTACGATCCAGCACATTTCAAAGAAGGACTTTGTCAAAGTTGATCTCCTCTCCCCAGCTCACCTCTCTTCCCTCCAACTGTGCCTCTTTTTTTTCATCTCCATCTCCCCCGTCTCTGTCTCTCTTTCTATTTCTGTCTCTAACATTCCAACTTTACTTCCCTCTGCTTCTCTCAGCGTCATATCCATCACTTTGTCTTCACTGTTGTCTTCACCTGTCTGACAATGTGCTGCTGGTGTGTGAGTACATCTATATCCATCTTTATCGGCGTTGCAAACGTAAGTGACTCAGCTGCAGCTGGTTCACTCTAATTTATCTCAGGCTGTTCTCATTCACTGTTCGTACAATACTTACACCTATGGAAAGAAATGCACTGTAATTTGTATATAACCCACTTAATTGTGAGCAATGACGTGCAGGGATGCCTCTAAGGAAGTCAGGTTATGTAGTATAAAGAACAACAAAGTCCACGTAGGGAGAAGGTCGGGGTGGATGGATGGGTCAAACAAACACAGGACTTTCACTTAGGTTGTTTATCTCCCATGTGAAACCAAAGGTCAATACTCATTTTTTTTAACTGACTTTTGTTACATAACTTCAATGGGCAACCTCGGGGTCTAAAAAGCGAAGCCAATGTGGAAGTGCCTTAAACTTGCATTTTTTTTCTAATAGCCAGCAGGGGGCGACTCCTCTGGTTGCAAAAAGCAGTCTGATTGTATAGAAGTCTGTGAGAAAATGACCCTACTTCTCACTTGATTTAATACCTGGGTAAACATTGTAAACACAAGTTTAACAAACATACTTATTTTAATCCAAACAATGTTCTTTTCCTTAACCTAACCAAGTAGCTTTGTTGCCTAAATGGGCTTTGCGCTTCAGGGGCTTGCACGGGCGCACTGATCACTCGTGTTACTGGACATAGGAGAACGCATAAAAAAAAAAAAATTTAAATATTTTTTCTTAGGATAGCATACGAACCGAAAATATTGTGTATTTGTATGCTGTATGAGTCTTATGGATGTGTGTTACAGTTACGGTGATAATGGTTATGTGGAAACTTTAAACCTATATCATTTTTATGTAGTAGGTATTCTGAGCAATAAACTACTATAGACCTTCACACTGTATTTTATTCACAAAATGGGCATTGGGATCATACTTAATGTATTTTTTCTGCAGTGGGCAAACAAGAAATGAATATACTTTATTGTGCACCAAGGGATACCGAATAGGATAAGCGGTTACAGATAAGGAATGAATGAATGGATATTCTTGAAGCTGTCTCACCATCACAGTAGGGGCACCTCTGTCTCTTTGTGCATTGCATTGTGCGTCAATAGTGTCAGTCAACAGTATACTCAAAAACCAAGAAGAAAAAAAACTGATTTTTTCCAAACAGTATCAGCTCAAAACTGCAGCAACTCAACAATAAGGAATTACAAATAATAACTTTTTATAACTAATACAGTCTATGTCAATAAAATTTCAATCCTCTCTTAGTATGAACTGAAAGCTGTGACTTCCTGAAATGTAGAAACACAATTACAATATATTCTTTGGAAAAAAAGTGTGAGGTTTGGTGAAATACATTCACCATACATTTTGATGACTGCAAAAATAATCCCCACTACTCCCTGTAACATTAGCGCACAGCTAATGCAACTGATCTACAGTTTGCATAGTACATGAGGTCTTATACATTATTTAGGACATTGCTTTGGGTGAATTTGTATTGTGGATATACAGCCATAAGAGGAAAATAGGCTTTGTTTAAAATGCATTGGATGTATTCCCTGTTGTGCTTTTTAATTTAGCTGTTTCATTAATGCACGTCAAACTCTCCACATTTGTCTTCCCCCAGCTGCCCCCGTTTCCCCTTTAAAACCGATGTGTTTAGTCAGACAGCTTGCAGATGGTATCCTTCCTCCCCTACAGCTAAATGCGTCTTTGCCAACATGTCTGCCACTTTTTTTTCTTTTTTTCTCCTCTTTGATTCCCTCTCCTCTTCTTCCTGCTAGGTATCTCTTATCTCTTTTTGCTGTCCCTCAGCCGGTTTCCACTCTTCATCTCCCTCTCTGTCTTTCTCTCTTAATTGTATTAAGCACTTTGGCTCAACATTACAAGGTTTCATTCTCTTTCTTTCTTTCTTCCTTCCTTTTTTCATATTTTTCTATCTCTGCATTCTATGCCTTGGTTTTCTTATCGATGTGAGTACGTATACCTTTCCATCTATCTCTACCCCTCTGTGTCTATCTTCTCCTCACTGTCTTTCCGGTGGTAAAAATAGATGCTCCAGCAGCACATCCCGAATTCCTAGCAGAAAGCGTGTGTAGTGCTGGATCTTTCATAACTTTGGTGTCGATGTGTTCTCTTGTTGAGATTAAAAGGACAACACTTGTGTTTTCTGAGTTCATTTTGTGGTCATTCTGCTCTAATTAAGGCTGCATTTCTACCTCGCATACTGCATAATTATTTGGCTTATTATTGTAGTGTTTCTTTTTTATTATAATTTTAGCTGCAGTGCCCATAATGGTTGAAAAGCCATTCCAGAGGCTTTTTTTTAATTTCTACACTGCCGACATGTGAAATGTAGGCCTGAGCTGGGTAGATAATGCTCATTTCTGTATTCATACTCATGTCCAGAGGCCACCCCTCACCACACGATCACACACAGCGTCCTAAAGAGCTCCTGCACAGATACACACCATGTTGCTTTATTTTATATGGTTGTTCATGGAGAATGTTAAAGGGGAACTACGCCTCTTGTCAAAGTTCATACATGTTATTCCCATGGTCTAAGACAGTCCAAAAAAACATTAATAAACATGAACAACTCTCTCCCAAATCCAATAACTAGAGTGCTAAAACTCAATATTGTGATGTCATTGGGTATAAAGTCTAGAGCTGCTCCATAGACAATGAATAGGGAGAGATGTTCTAGGTGACACTGAGAGCACACAAGGGAATGTTCTGAGTATATGGGGACATTTTCTGTTTCACAACTGACAACACTACAACAGAATAAAGCTCATTTGTGTATAAAAACGAAAATAAACTTTCTGTGGGTCCAGCAAATCTGTGTCCCATTCATTGGCTCCAGACTTTATACTTGATGACATCACAAGTTTGAGACTTACTTCTCTGGTTTCTGGCTTTGAGAGAGAGAGTAGCTCATGTTCACAAATATTGATTGAACTTTCCTAGGCCACGGAGATAACATATTGGAATTCTCAATGTACGGTATGTGGAGTGCCCTTTAAGAGTAAAATAATTGACAGTTTGCTAAACCTCTCCCCAAACGCTGACCGTCCAATCATTACTTACTTACTTGAGTAAATGCCAACAACAGCTTCAAGTCCGATCGGACACAGGTGCCGACAGGCAATGCACAGAGGCAATGCACAAGGTGTATAGAGGCAGATTTTTTTTTTTTTGTCATCATCATTAACAACATCATCAACGTTATCAATGTCATGAAAATTCTGATTAACATCAACAACATCCTCAATATCATCATCATCAATATCGTCATCAACATCATCATCAATATCATCGTTATCAACACCATCAATAGTATCAACGATATTAGGTGCAGAGGTTTTCATGAAAGAGCTGGGTCTTTAGCTTTTTCCTAAAGGTGGAAAGGGACTCTGCGGATCGAATGTTGAGTTTGGTAACTCATTCCACCACTGGGGGACTACAGAGAAGAAGAGTCTAGCTAGCGACTTAGGGCCCTATTGTGATACGTTATCCAAGGAGTACCAGGCGCCTTTCATTCGCCGAGCATAGTGAGTGGGAGGGAGTGTAGACCTGGATGAGGGAGTTCAGGTTGGCCGGAGCCGTTTTTGTTGCTGTTTTATAAGCGAGCAACAGGGTTTTGAATTTGATGCGAAAGACAACTGGGTGCCAGTGGAGGGATATGAAAAGCGGGTTGACGTGTTTTGTTTTGGGTTGGTTGAAGACCAGTCGCGCTTATGCGTTCTGGATAATCTGCAGAGCTTTGAATGTGCATGCAGGGAGGCCTGCCAATATATAGTGTATAGCCGTTATAATGTTAGCTTTTTACTTCTGGCGATTGCATTTACGCTTCAAAAATCATAAAATCGATGTTCATTTATGGAGATTATTTTACGGAACAAAACGTGTAAGTATCAGAATCGTTAGAGCTTATTTTCTGAAATAATTCAAAACTCAATGGAAAAATCCCATTGGCTTTTTGTCAAGGGATATACTACAAAAATACATCATCCCCGCACCACTCTATACTGTACTATAATAGTGGCTCTGACTAGGTCTAACAATACTACTCTCTATTTACATGTCCTCATCGGTCCTCGCTAATGTTTGCTGTACGATTGTCTTATGTTCTAGTGAAATGCCACAAAGTTGCAGTGTGCCTTTTAGTGTGTCCTGGGAGGAAAGGCATCATATAGGTGTAGGGAATATTATCTTTACATAAACCAATTAATAAACACACGAGCAGATGCACATTTAAAAAATAAATTAGGTGGGTTTTTGCTCCGCTGCATCTCTGATATGTCCTCATTCTCTGTTTTCCTTTGTTGTTTTTTTCTCTTAATCCATCTGTCCCATTATGCCTTTGTTAAATGCTGATGTATGTGGAACATTTAGAGAGGAAGTGCACCGTGGTTGTCCAAATATGGACGTAGATGACTGTACTCATTGGAGAAATATGCTGTCAAGTCCCTCAACAGGAAATGTGCTGCCTACGCCTTCTTAATGACTTGTTTGTGTGCGTGTGCGCGTGTGTGTGTATGTGTGTGTGTGTTTTCTGTTAAAAAATGGTCTACTTTATAGACTATACGTCAGCATTCACCAGAAGCAGTGGTGTAATGTTTCATGTTAAAGCAGATAAACATGTTACAGTATAATGATGAAAGGCTGCATACATCTAATATTTACAGTGCATCTTTATAATATGATCTTCATCATTTGGCTCAATGTATCACTTTTTCACTCATTGCACAGCACCTCTGTGACTCTGCGTGTCGACTGAACTATTAATTCCAACAACATTTTCTCGCATTCTGTTTACAGTATGACTCTCTCATCTGGTAAACAAGCTTAACTGATGTAGTGGGTGGTGAGAGCAAAGAGATGAGATGTCAAGTTTTCATTGATAATTAGAGTTAATATCACACTGTTTTGAAACCGCACAGCTCCATATGGTGCCCAGGAATAATAATAATAATGATGATGAATAATTATATAATGAATGAGGGAGCGGGGGTAAGTATCGGTTTACTGTATTGGAATCACTGTAGGGGTTTTGTTAAGATTGTTTGCTAGACAATTTGACAAAACAAATAACACCGGTGCCAATGGGCCATGGTTATTGATGAGCGATAGCGTTTGTTCCAAGGGGAAGAAATGTAACTTCCTGGAGTCCACCCACCTGAGCTGGGACTTTTAGCTGAGAGAAACTACATTGTAAAAGCTGGCAAATTGATCTTACTTAACAAAGAAATGTAGGGAACTGGTTGCCTTGAGCTATTGGTTTTAAGTAGAGCTGTCTAAGGTAATGAGATAATAACATGTTACGCAAATTAGTTTTGACGCCACTAATTTCTTTAATGCATTAACGGGCTCAGTTTTAAAGCTAGAGTGAAGATACTGGCATCCCATGAAACTAGAAATAATAAGGGAACCATTGGTACAATGTCATACTAGTTTGTCGCAAAGGAGGCTAAATAATGCCAAACCTATACTAAATTTTGGCAAGGAAAAATTGTCATGGCCATTTTAAATGTTTCAGGAGTCCTTTGACCCTTTATCTCAAAATATGTGAATGAGAATGGGTTCTATGGGTACCAACGAGTCTCCCCTTTATAGACATAGTCATAGTCAGCACACTGACACACTGACAGCTGTTGTTGCCTGTTGGGCTTGAGTTTGCCATGTTATGATTTGAACATATTTATATGCTAAATGCAGTACCTGTGAGGGATTTTGGACAGTATTTATCATGCTTTGTGTTGTTAATTGATAATAAGTATATACATATATTTGCATAAAGCAAACATATTTACACCCCGATGTTTATAAGAGTATTAAATACTTGACAAATCTCCCTTCAAGGTATATTTTGAACAGATAAAAAAATTGCGATAATCACAATCAGCTATGGTCAATGATTAATCACAATTTAATGTTTTTAATCAATTGACAGCCCTAGTTTCAAGGTATATTTACTTTTTTTTCTAAGTTTACTCAAAATGTATTTAATTAATTGTGTTAATACAGTGTAAATATTGCAAGTCAACTTAACTTGTTCTTTCCAAGTGTTGGCAAATTAAATAAACTAAAGGTATGTTAGTAAATGGCAGAAGAATAGAAGTATTTCCCGTAGCTCCAGGACACTGATATGCTGGGCTAGCCCTGGGCCAGGGATGTCTTTCACCCTGTCAGAAGGGATCTGCCACCACCAATTGGAGATGCATCACTGGCTCCATTGCACATCCTTTGCCAATTTTCTCTTTGCTCTCCCACAAGCAAGCCTAACCATAACCGCCTGAGGGTAACCACGGTGGCCTGTAGGGGACTGCTCAAGCTCGGTCTTAGATGCCAGAGGCACCTTTGGACCAGGCACATTTACAGTAGATCCACTGTAACAGCCTGCACTGATGATACCATGAGCCCTAGGAGACAGAGTCGCAGCTTAAGTGTGATCTTGACCGCCTTCCAGAATCCCGAGTCCCTCAGTGGCATGTGCCTCTTCTTTGTGAACATCAACAGCTCTGTCTAGGAATCCACCACTAGGCCCAGGAACTGTCTCCAGCATGCTCCTGGTGCATCTGGGGTGCAAAACTGAATGCTTCAGTAGTTCCAAAGACAGATGGCACTGGACCTCTGTGAACATAGCTACAACCAGTGGTCTAAGTAATTCAAAATCCAAACTTGATTCTATTTCAGGGGGGAGAAAGCACCACAAACAAGCAAAGGATGACTGTCGCATTCTTTCTATTGCTGATGCTGAAACACTTGTTCATGCATTTGTCTTATCTAGGCTTTATTACTGCAATACACTTTTCTCTGGTTTACCTAAATCAATTATTAGCCAACTACAACTACAACAAAATACTGCTGCTAGGATATTAACCAAAACTAGACAAATTGTATCATATTACCCCTGTTCTTATTTCATTACATTGGCTCCCTGTACATGCTAGATCAGACTTCAAGATCCTACTTTTAACTTCTAAAATATTACACGGATTTGCACCAACCTACTTATCACCCCTAGTCACCCCTCATATACCTGCTAGGCTTTTACTATCTCAAAATGCCGGTTTCCTTACTATTCCAAAAATAAATAAAACATCAGTAGGCGGTAGGGCCTTCCCTTACCAAGCCCCCCTTCTTCGCAATTGTCTTCCTACCCAAATTTGAGAGGCTACCTCAGTCGAATCATATAAAAGTTAACTCAAAACACATCTTTTTATCAGTCTTTAACTTCACTTAGTCTGCCTAAAATACTAATTACGGTTATCCAACTTAAAAGTATGTATGTGTTTGTATATTTTGCTAATATTGCTATTATTTGTATTGCATATATTGTTTGTGTCTGTTTATAATGCTTTGTATGTAGTTTATATAACTTTTTATCACAGCTCTTTGAGGCATGCTCTGTGATATTGGGCTATAATAAACTTTTACTTGACTTGACTTGAGAAGCCAGATCATAGAAATAGTAACACGTCCCATTAAACCAAAAAAATAACAGTCAGTGCCCTTCCCAGATCTGATATCAGATTTGAAAATACCCATCCTTTAGATTCACTATGATAAACTCCCTGCAAATATTCCTTGAAAATGGCTTCTCTAAACCTGGGGACTGTCAACATTGTGCAAAATTGTGTTCACATATATTTGATAAGTTCCAATTAATGTAAAGAAGGGAGAATGTCATCCTTCTTGGAGCTGTGAAGCCATCCTGCTCGTCACCTGGTTCTGATGAGCACCTTTTTCCAAAAATAGTGGACATTTTGACTTACAAAGTAAAATCAGTAAGTGGCTGGCAACACATGGAATGCATGGTATCATCAGCAAATGGTGGACACCATCCACAGCATTATTTTCACAAGGCCAAGTGAGAATTAGAGGGAACTTTTAACAACTTTCTCTTACACTATGCTGTGGCAATTGCTGCCCTCTCACACAAATATCATCATCACCATACATCATGTTTCTCATGTCAACTTACTATGGTGACTGTAGACACACGTGTTTCTGTATGCTACAACTTCACATGTGGTTGGCAAGGGGGTCACTCCCTGTTAGGGATGGGACTCACCAGAGACCCCATGATACAATTTTATCATGGTACTTAAGTCACAATACGATCTTATTGTGATTTTAAACATTTTGTGATATGCTAGTATTGCAATAAGATATATTGTGATATACTGTATTGTGATTTATTACCTTTTGTTCAACTGCAAATTGTGCAGTTTGTCAACATCTGTTTTATCTAATAAGATACAGTTTCCATTCTGCTCATCTCAGAGTCTTCAGGTGAGAGGTCACTTTGAAACTTTGGAACTTTGGAGCGTGATTTAGCATTATTTTTCGACAAGCTAACATGACATAGTTTAACCAAATGATTCCTTGTGTTTTCTAGTTTCACATGATACCAGTATCTTCACTCTAGCTTTCAGACTGAGCCTCTGAAAGACAGAATAGCAGTCGGTCCTGCCAGCAGGCTGATGGATTGTTAAGAGGTTAATAGTTTATATAATAAAAGCTTGATACTTGACCTCTCTGTATCGATACAATATTGCCACGCAAAATATCGCGATGCTACACTGTATCGTTTTTTTTCCCTCCATCCCTACTCCCTGTTCATATGGACTGTTAAACAGTGTGAAGAGATGGCCCAGCATTGATAAAGAACACCATCTTCTGTAATTGTCTGAATGGAATAAGAGCATGCAGGCTCTCTGCCCTCAATGGCACGTTCAGTTGTTTGACATCCCTGTAGCTGTGCATTCAGCACCATGGAGAGCTCTTCCCTGCCAGTAAATAGTCTTAGCCGTCTGTTCAGCTTCACTTATAACAGTCATGTGGCAGAAGGATCCCAGATTTAGAATTGAAACGCAACTTCTTTGCATAGCATGGCTGTTGCAACACTGTAGCACCTACCTTAAACTTAAGCACCATGACTTTACAATCTTCACATTTTTCTTTTTTAATTGAGCACTACAGAGTGTTTCAGCTCCTTTATAGAGCAGGTGAATCCAGTTACAAGCTTTCAGAGACACAATGTCTCAACAATTGTGGCCCCTTTGAGGTGGACAGATTGAGTTTTAAGCTCAAGTTGTAGAGGGAGCTACACACTCATTCATCTACATCACGTTAGTAATTCAAAACGTGATCCCTTCTCTGTTCTCTTGGGGATCAGCCTCATGTCAGTACAGCTGATGTTAGAAATTGGTTGCCACGTTAAACCTAAACAAAATGTCTTTGTTTTGAACCCCAAAATTGTCTTTGAAATCCCACGTATATTCACGTATTTCCAAAGAAAATGCACACAACTGTGTTACATATTGCCAATGCCAATAGTGTTAGTTAGTTATGGGGATGCCTGTTGATGCTGAAATGGCGAATTATTTACATTATAATGATGTCTGTGACAAGTTTAAATGGGTGTATTTATAGAGAAACCGTAACGTTTCATCTTTCAGTCACCAGTGAATGATTCTATGACTGTGAAGTGACAAGTAGCTTTTGATGGATAAATTTAGATTAGTCACGCTCCCAGGTATTATGAAGCGATCACACACAGTGGCGTGCAGGTATTTTTCTGCAACAGCTAATACACACACACACACACACACACACACATACACATACACACAAGCTGTATTTAGCCTAGTTATTGTGGTGGTTATTTATGTATGTTTGTATGTGTACACATGCAAATAAGCACACACACACATATGCACTGGTGATCTGTATTTAACCTAGATACTGTAGTGATTAGCCAGTGGCTATTGATAAGTCCCTGACACATTAAAGGCAACATAGTACATGCATACTCATCCATATACACACACACACACACACACACACACACACACAGACACATATGCACACAAACACTCATGTGTACGCACACACACACTGAGGATGACAACATTGACGGGATGCGTACGTCAATCAAGAGGATGATTTACTCCAAACTCTAAAATGAATCCAAATTATTTTTATTAGTTAGCAAAATGTCCTATTTGTATGTAAAACCTCCACCAGAACTCCCTGTGTTTACAAAATGACTCGGTCTTCAGTTGAGCAGCGAGGCTTTGGCCTCTACTTGATGAAACTGCAGATTTGAATCCATCCTCCACTTTCAAGTTTTGCAAAAGAGCTGTTTGTTTTCATTAAAACTGTTTGACTCACATGGTCTGCAATGAATAATAAATGTTTCAAAATCAGTTGCTTCCCACTTTCATTTATGGGATCTGATATATCCCAAATGTTTCTCTTTGAGCCAGCAAGGTGAGACAGTGTTGTATGTGTGGGCTTACATTATTGTGGCCTTTACTTCAGCTCATGGCTGTTATAGCTGGACTGTAGTTAGAAAATGTATGTAGTGTGACTAGTTCAAGTCAATACTGTAATGCCAAAGCAACCTGGGGCCAGTTGAAGACCGGTGTAAAAGCTGTACAGTTGTTGCTGTTTGTCTTTGTGCATGTAAAATTGAAGCTGAAGGGATTTCTTGAGTATCAACAGAAATGTAAAGTATATACATTCATGTTCAGGTTTTCTATGTCCTTCAACACCTAAAATCACCTAAAATGTTCTATTTTTATCGCACTATGGACATAACAAACAAAATATAGCAAAAAGTCAAAATTTCTTGAAAAGATAGACGTAATAGTGTCATAAATTCACACCGTGTTTTTATCTAACAAAATATTCTGCATCAGTCCATATTTGTTGGTGTTTAGCCTTTCAAAAACAACATTTCACTCACGAAAAACGTGTCAACCGGCGGAATTTTGATGGTAAATGAGCGGGGCCTTTGGGTGCTGGCAAAATGGAAAGAAGTTCAACATTTGCATATACTATCCACATTGTAATGATACGAAGCTGGTTGAAAATCGGCAAATAATCACTTTAAGCAGCCCATAAGTTCAGAGACTTATAATGATAGAAAACTCTCTAAAGTAGTTAACTGTCTCTGCAATGTAGGGTATATTTTATATATATAGTTTTGTCTGGTAAAAAGCCACAATAGATCATGTATGATCAAGCCTCAAATAATTTGGATACGATCAAAAAGTAACATTTTTTAACCAATACACTGAAAAAGGTTTTGCATTTTTCTTTTCCTAGTTATGGTTTTCATTTGTTTCTTATATTGCACTTAAACTATATTTCTTGTCTGGCTTACATTGCTCTTGCAGTTGATTTAATCTTCTTTTTTGCACTGTACTTTGAGCAACTGTTACATGAATACATTTTCTAATCATAATTAAATATATTAATGCTGTTTTCCAGCAGAACCCTGCTTCACATTCATACAATTCAGCCCACACCTGGGAGCTGCCTAGTACCGTATAACCTCAGACTGCTACTTTTAGCTTCAGTGAAGCAGGCAGGGCAGCTCAAGAGTATTTGCTCAAGGGCATCTTCGCTGTCGCTAGAGACAGACTTCGACATTCTTGAATTCATATTCAAGAAGTTGTTGCCCATGTAGGATGGGCTTTTGGGGGAAGAAGTACTGGAAAAGCAGCAGTTGACCTGACCACAACCCCACTCTGTTCACTTTGAAGTACTATTTTTATTGCTATGACATGATGGGACACCAAGCTGCAAGGTAAACATTGAGAAAAAAAAGGTTTATGCAAGTTTAATATTGTCCCCGCTCTGTTAGTCTCCATGTCTCCTGCTGTGATTCACCTTTACTTCTTTCCTCCTTGTCCTTCTCTCTCTGTTGCTGCGTAACATTTCTGAAAAATGTATGATAATTCGTTTCGACTGCCTTCTTTTTTCAATGCAGAATGCATTAAATGTGGCACTTGTGTGTGTGTGTATGCGATTGTGTGTGCTGCCTGTAAATAATGAAAGAGTGTGCTCATGTTTGGATCAGTGTGAATTATTTAGCCGAGCCCACACGCACACAAATACACCCCTGCGACATACTGCTAGCGCGCCACAGTTCTACCTGTCTCTTTCCGTCCATCTCTGCCTCTCCCCTCTCGCTCTCTGCGTCTCATTTCTTATTGAGTGCCTCGGTTGGAAATTACAAGGTCAAGACAGCTTTTCTCAGGAAGTAAACATCTCAGTGGGCTGGCTTGGGACCAGCAGTTTCATAGTCTGTTTCAAACTTGACCGAGTCTAAAGTGCAGCCTCCAACTGGACTCAAAGGGAGGGTGGAAGATATAAAGTCTTTATTTAGTAACTTTGATAAGAGGATGGAGGATACATTTAGGAGTCCACTGTTTATTAAAGCACAGACTCTGTCTATATTTTGTGTTTTGGGTATACTTTTTCATTTATATTTTAGTTGGCTGAGTAACTTTGCTTCTCTTTCTTAACCAGAGATGTTGGCCTTGCTTCCAGATAACAACCGATCTTAGAGTTACGAGTGTTTTTCGGAAAGCATTTCTATTAATACTCACATTTTTAAGCATTTTTACAAAGCAGCACCTGACGCGTGTGCGGTATTGGTTCCCATTGTAAGGACGAGAATGCTGAATGCACTTTAAAGTTGACAAATTTAGCTATGTGTAAGCCAAGCTATGTATGTTGTTAAAGCTTCAGTAGGCAACAAGGTTTTGGCATCATCTGGCAAAAATTCCATAATAACCTCTCAGCATATTGTAATTAAATTCTTCTGAGAGAAAACTAGACTTCTGCACCTCCTCATGGCTCTGTTTTCAGCCTTTAAAAAAAAATCTAGCTCGTAACGCAAGACATTGACCAATCACAGGTCATTTCAGAGAGAGAGCGTTCCTATTGGCTGTGCTCCGGCTGGTGGGTGGTGCTCGGTATTTCCTCAGTAGATCTCAACATGGCTGCTGGGTCACAAACTTTCTCATTTATCAGCTAAACAGTTCACTACAAGATGTTTCTGAAAACATTTGAGGCAAGAAATAGGCATTACAGTAACAGAATATTGATTCATATTTGATCAGCGCTGCCTAGTTTCACCGTTTGGTCAGATTTTGTGAGTGATTGACTCGTGGCTCTCATAGACGGAAGCTGAACGGCAGACTCCAGATCAGCTCTGATTGGTTGTTTTCCTTCCGTCTGTGAAATCTTGCAGATGCCATTAGAAGCACTGGAGGACACAGGCCTACATTTTTTTTTAGGTTACCTGTCTCATGTACTAAAAACTTTTTTTAATCATATTTGCTCCATTTCTACCCATTGCAGCTTTAAGTACCCACAATAATAATGTGTTTATTCCTTGCATTATTCAGAACGCAGTGCTCAGAGTGCAGCCAACACAACAACATTAGGACAAGTATATACCTACAAATAAACAAAAATGATAAAAATGTCAATGGAACATGTAGTTTGCGGTTCCTCTTGTAGGCTCCAGAGCCTTTATGGCACTCTTTGAAGTTATGAACACTAACTTGAGGATATAGGAGGTACTCTTTTTGCTACTATCATATCTAAGGGTGTCTTCAGTTATGATGCTTTTGGGAAAAACCTTGTAATCTTAAGAAGGTCCGTGAAATGGATTTGGGAAATGGAGCCTAGCAGTGTTCAGTGCATTCAGGTAATTTAGATTCACACTTTTTACAGGTAAACAATGGGTTGTAAAGGAAAGTCATGTGGACTAACAAGTGTGTTGGCAATTTGTTGGTGATGTGTATTCCCAGAAGGTTAAAACACATCTGATTTCAGTCTCTGTAACATTGTGTAGGAAGGACCAAACGGGTAGCTTCAGATAAATGGGTTGGGGAATGAATGCACACTGTTGACATGAGGAACTGCTGCCTACAAGATGTTAACATCCAACCCTCCATTATTACAGATGATGACAGAGTACTGGTGATGGCTTTATACTGTCAAATTCAAACATTAATTTTAAAAACCACCAAAATGAAGTCCCCAAACCAGCTAATTGTACAGAGTGTAACTTCCAGACCATTATTGCCTTCACAGTATTCCTTCTGTAAAATGTAAATGTTGGAGGCAAACAAAAAAGTAACATAAGAAGTAGGAAGTTTTTAGAGATGTCAGGTAGTTTGGTGAGAGTAGAGGAGATATTGGCCTCTGAGGGCAAAGTGAAATACTTCTTAACCAGACGTAATTTGCAATCAGCCTTCTTCTTGACGGTTGTCAATGCTGAGCTCTGACTATTGATGGAGCTGCCAATATTGTGTTGTGTCTGACTCCCACTGGGGATTTAAGGTAAATTACTGCCCAATAATTACAAAGCAATGGTTATAAATTAAGAAATAATGGTGGTCATTATTGAGACATATGCAGATGAGAAGAAGGCGCCCTCACCACGCACCTTGTTACGGTTGGGAGAACAGGGCATTATGTAAATACGCAATGTTAACACCAGTGATTGGATTATAATCACTGCTAATGGAAAGGTTATGGTATTTCTAATCTTAAGAGATGTGCATTTTCTTTATTTAATGTTTAAAGGCAAACACTGCAACACATGTTAAGGAGGGTAAAAAAGCACAGAATATTTATAGCCTTCTACGTCAAAACTTCTTGGCTCCCCCTTCTCTATAGTTGTGTTCACACTACGAGCGACAAAATTATACAAGTTATTTTCAATGGAAACCAGTGACATGAAGCTACAAACTGACGCCTGACACTTCTTAGCACTCCAATGACGAAGTGAAACGTCAACCAATCATGTGTTTTTGTTTCACCCTGTTCCATTACATCTAAAAAATAGGCCATTAGCTATTTTCCGGTGCTATTTAACAACATAGTTACATCAACGAGCACTTGAGCAACACTTCAACAGTGACTCTGTGACAATGTAGCTGGCCACGCTTACCTGTTTTGTTGCTTTTGTTATTCGTAGTGTGTTAGCTTTGCACCCCCCCTCTAGTGTGGCCGTTGGGAGCAGCTATTAACACTTTTGACTCCCAACATGGTCGGGCACCACGTCTTAAGAACTTCTGTTTAAGCATAAACTGAATCTTAGTTAGTTAGAGTAGCTAGTTAACCCATTTGTGCCCAAAGACTATATTTAGTATGAAAAGAAAAATACCACATTTTTTCTTAGGGGTCAAAAGTCTTGAAATTTGGTACAGACTACTTTGGGCAAATATCTAACAGTACAACTTTGAATTTTTTAGATCACATAAAAAAATCACACTTCTATTAATAATCTTTTTTTTCTACACTGCATATGTGTACATATTTTGATATTCAACATGTTATGAGCTCATAGATACCAAAAACTTGATTGTACTCCTTGTAGTTTCTGAAATACAGCCATTTTCTTATCACAATATAGTCTTTGGGCACATGGGATTACTGTTTCCTTCCTAAAATATGACGGATTCTATTGCAAAAACAGTAGTCCCATGTGCCCAAAGACTATAGAGTGATAAGAAAAAAATCTTCCCTGGCCAATAGAATCCGGAACACTTCCGATGGAAATAAAAAATTTCAGTTACGGGCACAAAGGGGTTAATAGTTATTTCCGTGTCATGCCAAACATTTGGCCCGTACTGCATGGGATTGTGTGTGTTTTGTGGTTCCCAATGAAAATGAAACCATAGAATTCACCGCAAAAAAAACAAGAACAGAACAAACATTGCAGCTTAACACAGCCGCATCTGTCAGTGTACATAGCAGCGCTTTAACGGCATAACAAAGTAATTGTTAATTAGCTAATTAGTAAATATTACCATTAATCCTTAGCTATAAAAGAAACAATAATGGTGCTGTTTGGAAAAAGCAAATGAGATATAACCTTATTCTGATCTTATTCTTTTTTTCACTAATTGCATCTGAAATCTCCAACAGGAATCTCTAATAAGTGTCATTAACAAAGGCATAACAGTGCTTTCCAGCAACATACACACAGAAATATAAATGAATGGCGTAGATGTGCGTGATCTTGAAGAAAATGTTGTTTGTCTCTGGTGCAACATTAGCAACACAGGTGTTCACAGATGTGCCCGGACTGTCTGGGGGCAGGTTAACTCATCACACATTTTGGAATCTATCTCAGGATGATTACAGTTAAATTGGATTTCTATCTGATTCGGGATTTTTTAGAATGAAACATGAATTGGTTAAGTCTCAATTTAACTGTATTACCGTCGCCCTCGTCTGTGCAAATTCAAAGTGTGTTCGGATCTCCTTTCAAGTGGAAATCTAGTTAGACGAAAATAGAGCATTCAAGTAATTCACATTCAAGGTAACAGTCAGAACTAAAGGGGCTGTTGGGGATTGTCTCGTATGCTTGTTAGAGATTGTAGCTGTTTGATTGCTTCTGCTGCCAACACAGAAAGAAAAGTCAATAGTTGACATGTGAGGGGAAGAAGAAGCTGCTCCTTCTGTAAGAAATATTGTCTCGGTGAGATTCTCCGCGCTCTGGTTTCCCATTGAGGATTTAGCTGTTTTATTCTTAATTGTTTGTAAGATGAAACATGTCTGCTTCTTGGTTCATCATTTCAACCGCAGCCTCTCTCTCTCTCTCTCTATCTCCCTCACACACTTCCTACTCTCTCTGTACAGTGAAAATAAGATGAGGGATAGACAGGCACGGAGATGAGAGAGACACACGGGCTATTTCCAGACACCACACACACACGTAAAACCAACAATGTCTCATTACAAGCTAATGCCATAATATGTTTGCCATGCCCTCCCACAATATCTTTGCTCCGTAGGCCAACCCCATTTACTGATCTGCATACAAACAAACAACAACAAGGTCTTTGTGTGAGTGTGGAGATGCATATGTGTGCTGTGTTTTGTGTATTCTTATGTAAGCATGCAGCCTCCTCTTTGCCTCGAGGATGATGATGGAAACTGTTTGTCATCCTCCCACCTCTCTCTCTATCTCTCTCTCTCTCTCTAACTCTCTCACTCCTGCTCTCTTTCTTCATCCATTCAAATCAAATGTGCTTTATTGCCACGGCAGAGACATTTCCAGGCTAACATAACCGTGCCGACACACACAAATAGTTAATTAATTTTGAATTTCAAACGCATATCAATGCGATGTATGCTGCAGGGTTTTTTTACTCAAACGGCGTGACATGATGTCAGATGTTAAGCTCCCCACACAGTTCTGCTGGATTGCAGAGTGGAGGCGAGTGAATGATCCCACAGTGTGTCAGTAGACACTGCAATGCCAGCTGACAGCCACTGGGAGAGAAATGCTATCTGTGAGGGAATGAATGAGGATGTGAGTTGTCTAAACTACTTTGTATGAAAAGGACAACAGACTATTAATACATGTATAAAATACAAGCTTTATTGTGTATTAACTGTATTCCTCCCTAAAATAAGCAGTCGGTGCACACTTTTTCAGATAATGCTTTTTAGGGCTGTCAAAGTTAACACTACTACTAATAATAACGTGTTAACGCAAATTTGTTTTGACGCCACCAATTGCATTAACGCAACTTGTGATTTTTAGGTTGTAACAGACCCATTTTTAAAACCAGAGTGGAGATACTGGCATCATATGAAACTAAAAAAACCTAAGGAATCCATTGGTACCAACCTTGCCATACTAGCTTGTTGCAAAGGAGGCTAAATAATGCTCCAAACTTACGCTAAATCTTGGTGAGGAAAAACGGTCATAGCCATTTTCAAAGGGGTCCATACCTCTGACCTCAAGATATGTGAATGAAAATGGGTTCTATGGGTACCCACAAGTCTCCCCTTTACAGACATGCCCACTTTATGATAATCACATGCAGTTTGGGGTAAGATATATGTCAGCACACTGACAGCTGTTGTAGCCTTTTGGGCTTGATTTTGCCATGTTATGATTTGAGCATATTTGTTATGCTAAATGCAGTACCTGTGAGGGTTTCTGGACAATATTTGTCATTGTTTTGTGTTGTTAATTAATTTCCAATAATAAATATATACATACATTTGCATAAAGCAATCATATTTGTCCACTCCCATGTTGATAAGAGTATTAAATACTTGACAAATCTCCCTTTAAGGTACATTTTGAACAGATAAAAAATGCGTGATTAATTTGTTATTAAATGCAATTAACAAGATTGCAATATAAGCTTGAAACATTATGATTATGTCAATGTTGTGTTTGCAACTTGATTCCACTGCCCCCAAAAGAAACTGTTGTATAGACTACGTTATGAATGCTAATATTGTTCTGTCTCTGCTGGTTGTGTAGACCAGACGAGAAGTCCATATCAACTATATAAGGTGATAATAATGTCAATGATGTGTTCACAGCTTATTCTGCTGCCCCAAAGCAACCAATTAAATGTTATACCGTCTAGTCATACTGTTTCAATATAATATGATATATAAATAAAGAAGCTAATACTGTATTTGTATTTCATGACATTTCAAAAGTTTGCTTCAAATGTTCCCGACACTTGAATGGAAACAGTGTCTTCTCTCGCTCCTGTCTCTTTTTCCGTCTCCATCAGTCTTATGTGATCTTGCTCTGCCTACTACTGTATTTCACTCCATTACTGTCACAGTCTATCTCTCATATCTTCTAATATGAAACAGCCTGACCCAATTTAGACTGTTTGAATAAAATATTCATTGCCCCTTCCCAATTCATGATTAATACTTTTTTCACCCCAGAGAGCCCATTATGAAAATAAATCCTTTCTGAGTATCTTATTTCCTACTAGTCTTTTAGTGTTTTTTTTTTGTCTTATTTTTAGTCATCTCATTTTGGCCAGCTTCCTTTTACATCAGCTTCTTATATTCGGTCACATTTTCTTGAATTTCACAATCTGCTTTTTTTTTCTGAACTTCAGTGTTTTTGCTTGAGAACTACAGTGCATTCTGATTATAATATATGCATACTGATTAAGGCTATATCATCCCTTATGGTTGTGCTTAGTTTGTCTGTAATTGTACATTCACTTTGTTCCCACACAGACTTCAAACAGCTTAAAATAGTTTGAACATGCATACATTTACACTACACAGCATTTTAGCATATGCAGAATATGTGGGAAGACCAAAGAAAACAGTATGTACTGTTTGAAGTCCTTTACAGATCAACAAACTGTTAAGGACCATATTCATCACCATAACTTCTGTGTGCCAGTTTCTAAAGTAAAGAGTAGGCTACCGTGTTTACTTTGAGGCGTTCTCACTCCCAATTCGTCAAATATTGTAGCTTGATCAGTGGCCCAATGCATCAAACTATGACGCTCAATGTACCCCTTTAGCGTTAGTTTTGCATGTGCAGGGTTGCCTCTTGTGGCCATTGTAATTATGACGAGAGTAAAGGAGGAAGTCAGGTTACATAGTACAAAGAATCCGTAATCAGTCGATTAAATGGTCGTTATCAGTTGTTCCCTGGAGCATAGATCTGAGTTGATATGGCCCTATTCTACCTCCTAGTTGGCTCAGTAGGCCGTTATCATCTATTGATGAGCTGGATCACACCAGGGAGGTTGAAAATTAGTTAGGTGGTGACCTCTAGTGGCTGTAGAATTATAAAGGGATAGTAAACAGAGCGAAAATGTCAACGTAGGGAGGAGTTCAGGGTGGATGAATGGGTCAAACAAACATAGGACTTTCACCCTGGAGACCGCTGTTCATGTCCCGTGTGAAACCGAAAGTCAATGTTGACTTATTTTAACATAGTACGTTATATATGTTTCCCAAATTATGTTGCAAACGTACTTACTCTTAACCCAAACCATGATCTTTTCCTGAACGTAACCAAGCAGTTTTGTTTAAATTCACAATGTTTACCAACATTAAAGTCTATATCGGACTGTCCTGCACATTGAAAAATGATGCTATAGGGTCACCCAGAGCGTTAAAATGTTAACACCAATAGTCCTGACCAAACATCCATATGAGACGGGGAGGGACTGGGAGTGAGAACGTGTTGAATTAATTTCCTAATTCAAAGCAAATTTAAGTCTCTGCAACTTTGGTTTAATGGTATATTTACATGAATGGACACATCTCATAGCTTGTGAGGTTTGAATTCAATCTAAGTCGTTGTTTTTGCTCTGAAATATGGTGGAAAGTAATGCATGCATAATCTGTGGTAATGATCTCAAAACTCAGACTTTGTAATTGCAGAATAATAATGAAACCACAAATAAGTAGATTATCCTCTCCACATAGTCTGTTCCCAATTCCTTGCGATACTAACCGAGTTAGTTGAGATTCTGTGAGGGTGTGAATGTGTGTGCATGTGGATGTCCACTTGTGTGTGTGTGTGAATGCAGATGGGAAGATCCAGCATTGTGAAGTAGAGTACATCTGGCAGATTTGGTCTCAGTTGGAACTCAGACCTGATTGTCTGAATCAAAATATGTGTCGTTTACGTATTTCTATCTGCATGCATATTAAAAAACACCAAATTTGCATAGTGCTTTCCCTCGTGTAAATGCCCAGGAGGATAAAGTAGCATTTGTAACGACAGGATAGATAAATGGGATTTCTTTTGTGCAGAACGCACCTCACCCTCTTTCCTTATGCTTCTGGCAGGGGAGTGTATCCATGCGCTGTGGCAGTTTGGGTGACAGAGTGAAATAAATGGTGTCATTTTATTAACATCAAACACTTCTCCGCCTCTTAGAGGATCAAAACATACTGAAAATCAGCACTAAGAAAAGCTCTCATTGTGTTTCACATTTTGAGACGCTGCATCCTGTGGGAGATGTGAGGAGGAAGAAAAGGAAGCTTGTTCAGTGTGGTGTTGTGGAAGACATTGTTGTACTGTGCTACCAACACCTCTTAAGGCATTTTCACACCTATTTGGTTTGCAGCAGTCATTTTAACCCCGGAGTGGTTTGTTTGGGTGTATAACAGCTCTGAAATCGCAGCGAGACCTTGCTGAGTACATTTCCAGACAAACCTTTTTGTTTTGGGGATTGAGAGTGTGATCCGCTGCAGCGGCAGACAACACTGAGCGTTATGGGTTAAATAAGCTGTGACCTATTAGTCAATGACGCACTCCCTGAATGTGTTATAGCACCTAATAGCGCCTGGAAATCCAACTATTTCCTCCCCTGACGTTTGGAAACTCAGTTGTGCATAATATGTACTTGGCTGCAAGGCTTGATTCTTTTCTTTCAGCATTCTGGCAAACATTGACCATTGACGTGTTTTTCTCTGTCTGTGTTTTTATCCACAAACAGCCAGTGGACATGTTTCTCTGACAGTACAGAGGATTGCTTTAACAAAACACACTATGTGTGAATTGTGCCTGTGTGTGTGTCACATCCCAGACAGTCTGATTTCAAAATTTAGTAGAAACTCTTTCTACTTCTCCAACTCTCTTCTTTTTCCTTGAGTCAACCTCATTTTTTTCTTTTTTTTGCTCAAGGTAGGAAAAACAGGTAACAAAAATAAATGGATGAACTTGGAGATGACCTGTTTTTGCTTGAATTTCCGTTGGCCTTATATGCATTCACAGCACCTCTAAGTTTTGCTTCGCTTGCTATCTGAAAGCACCTTTAGCGTCGTGGTCCTTAGTCACTTCTTGTTTGTGTGTTGCTGAGGGCACAGATGAGACACCGAGAGTGTGTTTTTTTCAAGCTAATTCTCAATACCAAAATTCAAACCAGCTTTTTGCAGTGCTGCATTTCAGAAGGGGTTCGCGAGTCTCATGCTAAACTCTAACAAAGGCTAGACCTACCGATGAATACTTACTACCTATACTGTAATTGTACATGGAGCATTACTGTACAGCTTGGAATTTTACTCGATCTGGCTCTTCCCTGTCTACCTCAATACTGTCCTATCTAATAAAGGTCAAAATGCACAAAAAAAGCCATACAGGAAGAAAACAGCATTGATTTTTTTTTATTGACTGGGGAAATAAGCTCATAGTGACAACGGAAAGCTATACTTGAGGCGTTTCAACACCATTAATAAGCTCACAACATACAGTATATGTGTGATCTGAACAGCTGCCTGTGGAAATTACACTTCATTAAGCTTGCCAGAGGGAAAAAATAGAATGTATAAAAAAAAAATGCAGAGGATAAATGTAGTATTGCACGTTACAAGTGGTGTGGATTAGATATAAGTGTATCGTTTTTGTGAGACTAGTGCAGTGCCCGTTCAAAAAGCGCCTGTTCGGAATGGGACGATTTTGCTTGGCCTCCGGTATTGGTGCTTGCAGCTTTCTCGAGAGCCACTCATCCAAACGACTTCACACTCGACACTGTGCTTCCTTGGGTCCTGAGAAATACACCTGCCATGACATGCTTGCATCCATACACTGTATACAAGCAGTGGATGTAGTCTCCGTGACATCACCCATTGGTTTGTGGACTACGGTTTTGTAGCCTCGAGTTCGACATTTTGGCCGTCGCTATCTTGGTTTTTGGCCCTCACAATCTTGGTTTCTGGCTGTCACCATCTATTTTCTTTTTTCAACCAGAAGTGACAAAAGAGGGTGCAGCTATGTACAACCGAACGCTGAATAAGAAATGTGTAGGCGACCAAAATGTTACAACTAACTTCCACGAACTGAAAACACACTGTGAAAGGGTTAAAGTTCTAAGAGGAAAACGCAACGGACAACGCCGTGGTAGTGACCTGTCAATCACAAGGTAGCCACGCCCTATAGCATACCCTGCTTTATGGTCTATTTTACTCTAAATTGGACCATAATTTACTAAATGAACATCATGCTGTATTAAAGAAGACTTGAAACTAGCGATTGAGACCATTAACTCATGGTTTACAATGTATACTGAGGTAATAAATCAAGTGAGAAGTAGACTCATTTTCTCATAGACTTCTATACAATCCGACTTAATTTTGCAACCAGAGAAGTCGCCCCCTGCTGGACATTAAGAATGCAAGTTTAAGGCACTTCCGCATTGGCTCCACTTTTCAGAATCGGAGGTTGCATCCCCTAGAAATGCTAGAGTATACGCGTCATTTGGGTGCACACGAACATAGCTTACATGGTGTAATGCAATTTTATCCTGGGGCAATGATGTATGGACTACTTCACATTCTATAATATGAGTTATGCATTTTAATGGCACAAATAATTCTTGATCCCTCATAGAACGATAAGCTAAGAAGTCATTTTACATCAGATACTTTGCAGCATCCCGGATGTGTGCACTCATATGCATTTTGAGGGATAGTGATATTAATGTGTTGGCAAAGAAACTGTCTTGTGAACACAATATCATCTGATAGCCAGTGATGGATGCACTCCGACGCGTTTGAAAAAACACTACCGTGATGTAATGGTGCGGAAATAGCATTGTAGACCAGATATTACACATCACTGCCATGAATCAGGCACTTAAAGCACCGCTGTTAGGCTCCCACCGCCAAGATCTCCTATTACAAATCTTCCTCTCTCTTTCTCCGTTTTTTTCTTTCACTGCTTCTCTTTCTTTCCCAGTCATACTCATAATGCGTGTGTTTATAACCGGATCTAAAATCAATACTCAAGTGGTATCTGCGTGTGTCTGGTGTATACTTCTGTGTGTGTGCATTAAACATGCATTTGCATTTGTGTGTATGGTATTAAGCGTGCGTGTGTGTGTGTGTGTGTGTGAGTCCATCTGTGTGTTCTCTCATTCCGCGATGGGACTGACCTTGGCGGTGATTGTCTCGTATTCCTGGCAGCTCATGTACTCTTCCAGCTGGCTGTTTCTGCCTTTGATTAGTTTGATTTCATCCATTAAGTCCAATTTAGTCATGAAGAGGAGATAGAGATGGAGGGGTGGAGGCAGGTTAAAGAAGGATTGCTCAGCCTTGATGTAATACACACATGCATGCGCAAAATGGCTCGCAGGTCAATGTGAGCAAAGTGGATGGATTGGAATTGATACTAAAACCCCTCCCCTGGACAGCAATTGAAAAATATCTAGTGTGGACGGAGCTGTAGTGAGATTTATACTTGGCATTTAGAGTTTGGAAGGAGATGTGTGTTTCTGATTGATTCTGGTCCTTTTTTGCCGTTCTGGTCCGGTGTACAAGCTTAATCCGATTTTATTTTATGCAAACCTAACAGACTATAATGGAGCACTGCTTGACAGGCCGTGCGCAATTTACTGCCGAGCCGAGGCCAGCAACATGAAGAGATTACATTTCAGTAGAGGTGGAAGGGGTGAAAATGTACATGGCGCGCGTGTTTGTTTACTAGAAAGTTCATGTGTGTTTTAGGATGATGAGATGAGACAGAGCAGTTAGTCTAAAAAAATAAGTAAAACAGTACCAATATGGCACAATTATGGATTTGAATTTGACGAAAGGGGTGAGCCGAAAAACATAGATGAGGCAACAATGCAGGAGTCGCTACATTCTCATTCATGGGCTCTCTCAGTCCACGCGGGAGCGCATGTTTAGTCAAATGCAACGCCTAGTGGTAAAATTTGGTATAACGGTCTGGTCCAGTGTTTGGCTCAATATCAAACCAGTTTGAAAGTTTATCCACCGGCCCAACCCAAGAGGTCTTTCCAGCCTTTCCAAAACCAAAAACACAAGTGTAAAGATAAGATAAGAAATAAAGAAAATGAATGGATTAAACTGTGTGTTTAATCTGTTGCAACTGTTAGCATGTCCAACTATCTAGCGTACTAGCTACTTTCAAAGGTAGTTACAGTTTAGGTTACATTACAAAAAGCCTCGATCACGGCTAGCGTGTACACTGTGTAGTATTTTCCCACTGTGTGGAAGCCACTCCTGGATGCTATCAGTGTTTAGACTAACATTAGCAACTCTGTCCTGCTCTTTTTTGCATTTGGCGAAGTTTACACTCCAGCAACCCAAGCTAACATTATCCTAGATAGCTTTACGCTTGCTAAACACAACAACCACGGTTAGTCCACATCCCAAAAGCCTTACTTTTGGAATGTTAAAAGCAGGCAAACATAGTTACGTTATAATTAATCTCTGTAAAACAGATATTTGCATCTGAATGTAGAATTTGTTGGCAATGGGACAATATTTCGGTATCGGAAGCATTTCCATTTGTAATCTGTTTACAGTCCGAGTAGTATTGACCAATCACGTTTGAGTGGGCTTTGGTTGCATGTATAGGTAAACAGTCCGTGTGGAGAGCTTTTTTTATTTATGTATCTGCATTCATATGCAGATGTCTGTTCATAGAGATTAGCCGAAAACGTAATTTCTCAACTCCAACTCCATTCGCGCGTCTCAAGTTACTAACTGAGCTGTAAACAATGACTGTCGCAAGGATAATTAATAAATAAAGTTTTTTTCTGGATATATGTTATCCGGATATTCGCTGGCTACACCAGAACCCCCAAAATACTGGCTGTTGGCCACGGAGGCAAAATCGTCGCCAGGCCGATAGCAGATGGGTTCCGAGACTGTGTCAGAATGAGATAACAGTCTGATCTTACTGGTGAGGATGCTGACTTTTTGCATCAGTCTTTCAGGATTTTATACTAAAAATTTGAGTGGTAAATCTGTCACTGTTGTCATTTTAAAATGCATATCTGTTTTTTCTGGGCCTGTGTGATTCAGGCTGTTGGAATGTCTTATATTCAAAAAAAAATTCAAGACTTCCTGCTAATGCTTCCTGTATGTGTGTGTGTCTGTATGCCGTTTATGCACAAACATAATGCTTTTTGCTTCTGTTTTGGATGTAAAACACTGCAGATGAAAATTGACTCTTTGTATGGTTGGGATTCATTTTACTTGTCTGTCTGTGATTGTGCTTGTGTGTCTACACTAATGGTTGGTTGCTCTTAAGCTCATATAGGCATGATGTTCAGAGTTTCTAGAACATGCCTGTGTGTGTGTGTTTGGCCTTGCTCAGTGCAGCATTCTTAAAGTGCACTAATTGAATAAAGAGTAATTGTGATGTATTTAGGCAGCTGCTGACCCCTGTTGTTCAAGTGGGTAAAGCCATTAGCTTAAGCATAAGGTCTACTCCAGTGGACAGACAGGAAAACAAAGCCAACGAGTGGAAGCGAGAGAACAGGAAGGCAGCAGGTTAGTTAAGTGGCTTGGGCTTTGGTGCTTTTTTGTTATGCATTAGATGCTGGTACAAACAACCAAGGTACAAGCTTGAAGGCACAGAAGACCATGTTAACTATTAATTCACTCGAGAAAATGAAAAAAAAAAAAAAACAGCTAAAAGGTTTTCCAGCGGCAACAGCAATGTACATGCTTTGAATTAAAATATGTGCGGCGAGTGTACAAAACATCGGGACTAAATGTATTCCCATTTTGCACAAGCTTTGTGTTGATTGTCTCAAACCCTTCCCTAATGCGTGCTGTATTTCAAGTGCATCTCCTGTCAATACGGATGTGCATTAATGAGTGAAATCAACAAGGGATCAGGAGGTAAAAAGGTTTGTCCACTTAGCATAAGATTGGAGGCTCAATCCCCGGCTCCTCCTGTCCGCATGTCAAAGTGTCCTTGGGCAAGATACTGAACCCCAAATTGCTCCCGAAGGCTAGATTACATTATATTAGCTTGGCAACTTGCATGGCAGCCTCTGTTATCAGTGTATGAATGTGTGTATGAATGGGTGAATGTTGACATGAGGTGTAAAGCGTTGGTCGGAAGACTAGAAAGGTGTTATATACTGTATATGCAAGTCCATTTACCATTTACAATAGTGTCCCAAGCGCTTTGCACTTACTTTATAAATTACACTCTATGGATGTAATTAACGTGTGTCAGAAAACATCTAAAATGTTGTATCATGTTAGTTTGTTTGTATAAGCAACCTTTCAATAAGAGGTTCAAAAGCCCCGTTTCAACCAGAGGAACTTTCCCCTGGAACCTTTTGAGGAACTCGTTTCCACCACAGGGACCAGGGTCTAAATTAAGTTCCCGGGACATTTTAAGGGGCCTTTTAATTTTTTTTCCAGTATGTTTTTTAGATGAAACAGGCGGACACGCTGAACTGCAGGCAGTGTTTTGTGCTGTGACCACCGAAGCCCTCATCCCATGTCATGTTGCTTTTCCACACGTCAGTGGACTAATTTGCCTAATCTTTGCAGGTCTTTAGACCACGGTGGAAACACAGACAACAGTGGGATGAAGGAACCTCTTAGTTCCTTGAAAAGTAGTTCCAGGGATTATAAATCCTGGGATCCTTTTGTGGAATCCCAGGTAAAGTTAACGCTTGATCATGGAAAAAGCATGAGAATAACAATCAAACAACAAGGACCATTTAGTAGCTATTGTTGTACGTCTTGTTCTTTCAATCACAAGAGTTTGCCTAGTTGTCATGTAGTTGTAGATTTGTAGTTAAAATTTCCAATTTTTCTGAGAACTTTATGAGAAAAAAGTAATATATACAATAGCTGTCAGTTTCCTTTCTGACTATTTCTTCAATAGAATGTGGTTCCAATGAAAACCAAAACCATCTGCACGACTATATTCTATGGTTAGGTAACAAAGCATTTTTATTTTTTTTGTAATTCGAGTTAACTGCCATGCTGATAAGCAATGTGGAGATGTCTATGATAAATAAAATGAGAGGCACATCTGCAATAACACATATACAATCAACAATCATATATACTGTACTATAACATCAAAGTGTATACATTATCTTAATCTTTGCATGCTATATTCCATAATAGGTGATTTAAATGTGACAGAGCAAATGCACTATGTCAAATGAAATGACTGAGATATGCATTAGATTAATCTCATATTACTATAATATGCTGCAGCCTTCAGGAATCCGACAAATGAAGGAGACAATCTAAAGCAGAGTTTCTGTATTTGCACCAGTCTGTACAGTAATCTAAACAGAAATGCTTATTATGAAATCTAGTCTGTAATGATGCAATTTTCTATGCTAAT
This sequence comes from Sebastes umbrosus, assembly GCF_015220745.1. Taxonomy (NCBI): domain Eukaryota; kingdom Metazoa; phylum Chordata; class Actinopteri; order Perciformes; family Sebastidae; genus Sebastes; species Sebastes umbrosus. Next base: position 8,715,559 of record NC_051284.1, read on the forward strand.
TAAATCTTTTAGGTCTGTGTGGATTGCGGAGCTGTTTGAATATTACATTGCTGTAAACAACGTCGCTCTTCTCAGCAAGAGCCCAGCGCTCTGAGACTGTTGGAGAACCCTTCAACATATGAAGTGTTTTCCTAACTCTGACATGACTAATCTATTTTAACAACACAAGTACCATAGTAAACTACCTGACACTCCTCAACAAAGAGCCCTGCAAACCGCTGGATGACACTTTAGGATGACAGAGTAGTTTCCTACTTCTAAAGCCACGTCCACATCATGTGGTAAAGATGTTGGCTACGAGCTCTTGACTTAACAATACAGTTCGCCTAAGTCAGTCAGAATAGGTACAGTTCAGCTCTTATAAATATTACCAGGAAATACTTCAGTACAAGCATTAAGGTTGAAAAACCATGTGGCAGTTTATGCTATGTCTCAACTTGTTCTGACTTTTTGGAAGCTTGTGAAGACTAATAAAAGCTATATAATGTTTACACAGGGAATTATTCAAACTCAAGAATTTATGTTCTCATGGCTGTGCAATACCATCGATTGGAAATATTCTAGATGATTGTACATCACTATTACACATTTCCACAACATTTAGCCTGAGAAGCTTGGTATCTTTTGAAAACGTTGGGTTCCCTACTAGAATTGTGAGTAAATGTGTGGGTCTGAGCAAAGTCTGGTGGCACAGCGTGAGTTTGTAACAATTTGACCCACTAGTGAGCTGATGCTTGTTAACCAATTCCTGTTTGAAAAACTAGTCATCATGGAGCTGCTGCTGTGTCACTTAGCATCTTAGCTTGGCTGCACTTTTAATGGGTTTAGCTATAAACCAAACAAAATGCAATGGGATAAAATGAAGCTGCATGCTCAGTTGGACTTGATTGCTATGTCAAAACAATCCATAGTTCAGCTGCAAAACTTAATGTATGATGAAATCACTGTATAAGGTCTACCCCGTAGGTGATTCAGAGGAACGCCATATAAAAGCACACTGTTCAAGTGCTCAGAAATGGTCGTAAAAATTGTTTTAGCTTTCAGATTGTTCTAGTTCAGCTGACTATTAGGGATGTCAGGAGAACCAATACTTCAGTACCAAGTCAATGCCAAAATTCTGAAAATGTGACAGCACTCGTTTTCCTACAGTACCCCAGTAACCAGGTATCAGGGCTCGAGACTAACGGCGTCCTGGGTATGAAAGAAAATGTCGCTGATAATGCTACATTGTGAGAACAAAAAATCTGTGTTGAAATCGGCAGGAGTGTAAGGTCAGCTGTTTGCAGCACTGGACTGTCCTGCTTGGTTATCATTATTATTAAAATGTTGTTTTCTGGTGAGAAACTTGAGGCGAATCATCGGGGATTAATCATACATTTGTAAAAAACAGTATGCAAACGGTGGGATTTATGGTTTTGTTTTTGTTATTTACCATGGTATTGAATTAGGTATCGAGAATCATGGAATTTCACTGGTATTGGTATCAATTAATAAATTTCTGGTATCGTGACATCCCTACTGACCATTTCACTAACTATTTGCACACTTGCCACCACATTTATAACAAAAATCATATTTGTTTATCGGTCAAATACAAATGCAAATGATATATAGTACTATATTTTGTCTCTACAATGATAACTCTGTCTCCTTGCAGTCTATTGCACACATTTGCAGAGGGAATTGGTCATAAAATACATACATACTTTGTTGATGTTGTTTTGTTTGTAATTGTTAATATATACAGTAGACTTCTTCAGTTCAGTCAGATAATCAGTAATCCTCTTTCTGGAGTCAAAATGACATTAGTTTGACACTCATGATAGTGTTGCCATCATAAAAGCATACATAATGAAAAAAAAATACTTTGGGAAATTCTTGAAATGACCTTAGCAGTAGAAATGTGCCCCTATAATGTATGACCTTAAACCTCAGATACAATGACCTATAACAGCATTTATGTTCTACTGGACACAGCAACTGGGTTTAAGAGATTACATGATTGTTGTGTCATCCCCTCTTTCTCCCCGTTTCATAACTATCACTGTCACTACCATTAAAGGCATAAAAGGCCCAAAAAAATATTTATAAAAAAAAAGAGATAACTTGCATTTGTTCTAGACAGCACAGGTTTAAACCTGTCTTAAACCTTAGACTGCAGCTAAGCTAATGACAGACCAACAGCCACCCCATTGGATTTAGATAGAAAGGTATTTTGGGATTCTACATGGCTGTTTAGCTCAAAGATACCAATAATACATAGACAATAGGGGTTTGAACACAAGAAACCAAAATTATATTACTGGATTTCCTATTCGTTCTGAACACTGCAATATAAAGTTTGCTATAAGACATATAACATCAGATGTAGCGCTGGCTAATTGCCTATGCATTAAGTGTGGAAAACCTGATCAGGAGCAACTAAAGTCTACAGAAATCTTCAATAACAGCTTCTTGGTAGCTTCAAAAGAGTTTGAATGTGTGAATACTTCCAAGTCGTCGCTCCTGTAACTGCCAAGTCGTTCCGCTGGTTATCCCCGTAAGATTTGAATGCAGCCTTAGATCGGCTTCAGCGTATGGAGCGTGTGGAGAATCCATTCGAGCTGTCCGGGAAGCCAGTTGTTCATCAGTGAGCGAGCCAGGGGTGAAACTGGCTTTATGGAAGCTCTTTAGGGAACTAGGGGTGTCAGTGTGGAAGGCTTTCAAAGAAGTGGATCAAGCGGAGCTGCAACACATGTGTGAAACCGAATCGTATTTTACACACCACTACAAACAGAGCTTAATTTGTCCTCCTTACCCGTAATCCCTTTGGTTAATTCGCCATTCCATTTGATCCCAGTGGTCCCACATGTCACCTCAAGCTACACACGAGTGTGTAACGTGCATGTTTGTTGAGAGGACTTCGTGTGAAATTGAGCTCAATTTTAGCGTCACTTTTTTTATCAACATGTGACAAGTGACATTTAGCCTGTGCGTCCTTTCCTGTACAGTGTGAAATGTTGCTTTGCATGTTGCATATAAGCATGACAGCGCGACATCATCTATCCTTCCTCGTTCCTTTTTGCTAAATGAAATTCCGTCTCCCCCCTTTTTCTTTCACGGCTCAGCCCTTATTTTAATTAGCTCGCTCTCTGATCTCCCTTTTTTTCTCCTCTCCCTCTCTGATAATTCTCCCTTGTTTCCTTTGCATTTCTCTGTCTCTCTCTCTCTTTCGCTCTCATTACTGTACAGTCATTTCTCAGAGTAATTAATGAGCTGATATCTGCTTTCTCTCTCTCTCTCGTTCTCTCTCTCTCTCTCTCTCTCTATCTATCTCTCTCTCTCTGTGTAACATATGAGTCATCTGGCACTCTGTCTTTCTGCTCTCCTTTCTATGCACTCAAATAGAGAGAAAAAACAATATATAACCTAACCTATATCGCCGCAGATTTCAGCTCAGTAATTACGCTGAGAAATAAAAAAAGAAATGTATAAAGAGTGGTCCACGAAACTAAAGTTGAATGGCTTTTTAGTCAGACCTGGGTTGATATAATATGAATATGCAGCATCATTTGCATCATCTTGCGGTGGAGTTTTTAATCTCACTGGCTTCATTCAGATCGCAAAACAGGAAAGGTGTCAATTACTGAAACGGATACGGAATTGATCTCCAAACACTTCTCTGTAATTGTCCTTCTAACAGTCATTGTAATGTCCCATGTTGCTGGTGTTTAGTTACAGAGGCCAGCATTAAAGGATAAGGATGGTGATATTCTATATTTTTCTCCTTGTAAACAAATCCCACGAAAAGACCAAAACGAATAATACATTTATTCTAATAGAAAGTGTTGTCTGTGTATCCAAAGCCTGATGTAGCTTATTGTTCTGTGTCATAGATATCAATTGTTGTCTCAAATCTATTAAAAACACATCAATGATCCACTCCGGTCATATGTTTCGTCTTTACAATCAACATAGTTTATTTTGAGTCGACCCAACATAGGGACCTGTGCAGGCCTGCTGCCATAAATACTCATTTGCATACCACATGTTCATCGGTGGTATGAAAACATATGTTAATGCAAAGTGTAACTGCACGCAGAAAGCAGCCAGGTTTAAATACAACGCTTATTAAAACCAGATGTAAATACAAATTTGCGTGGAACAGATGTCATTATCAAGACAATGTATCCGGATGCAGATGACATGTTAATACCAGGTGTAAATGGGCCCAAAATGACGCCAAATGCACTATACTCCTTTTTTTAGATGTTTGATGACAATCATAGACTAAGTATATAATGGTTATGATTAATTTTCATTAACTGAAAACACAATGTAAAAGTATTAAAGCTCTAAAACGAAAACACGGACAACTCCCAGACCGGACAACGCCGTGGTAGTGACCTGTCAATCACAAGGTAGCCACGCCCTAAAGAATACCCTGCTTTATTATCTATTTGACTCCAAATGGGACCATACTTTACTAAATGAACATCATGCTGTATTAAAGAAGACTTGAAACTAGCGATTGAGACCATAAACGCATGTTTACAATGTTTACCGAGGTAAGAAATCATAGACTTCTATACAAATGGACTTATTTTTGCAACCAGAGGAGTCGCCTCCTGCTGGCTATTAGAAAGAATGCAAGTTTAAGGTACTTCTGCATTGGCTTCACTTTTAAGACCCTGGAGTTGCCCACTGATGACAATAAGGAAAATATATAATAGTGCCATATTATCATTAAACACATAATCAGTCCTTTAAGTGTAATGACATATCTGTCTCATTACTCTCTTTTGCAAATTATCCTGATTATTTAGCCCATAGCCAGTTCATAAAACACTGTATTTTTGTTCCTAAAGTCTGGCAGTTCTTCTCCCGGAAACACCTCTGGCAAACAGAGAGTGGTTTGATTTATGTTTATGATGTTTATGAGCAGTGAGAGGTCACACAGTCCATGTCTGGGAAGTACAGTGCAGAAACACCCAGTAAAGAATTTGCACCAAAGATAGAGGCAAAACTGAACAAAAGAGCATTTTGATTTTAACTGTGTGTTCCTTAGTGAGGGGGAGTTACAGCTCTCTGATTTGCTACTTTATTACACTTCTGAATCAAATCATTCTATGAGCAGCATATAGACATGTACACATTAATTAAAATAACATGCTTTAACTGATATGTTGTTGTTTTTTTTGCAAATATTGTATTCTTTCTATCATTTATAATTTTTTTGTTGAAGTGGCTGCAAACGTTGCTGCATTTTCAGCCGGCAACTCATGCCTTTTAGTGCATGTTAGTGCATGTGAGTGTGACGCACTGGCTAGCTCTCGGCCGCCGCTCTGCACTACTCTCACGGTAGCACAGCTGTCCCGACTGACAGTGGCATTGCGAAAGCGTATAGCACCCCCCCCCCCCCCCCCCCCCCCCACTCGGTTAACACTGTTAGCTCTGTCAGCACTGCTGCCGTTGCTTGCAGTGTTAGCACCATTAGTTGCGAGCCACCGGCTCATCTATCGGCATGTTGAGAGCTGTGTGGAGGCAATACGTATATGCTCTGAATTTCATATTGAACACCTTTACGGTTAATAAATAATTTACGTGTGAACAGTTTTGGGTTGTCAGGTTGTTGAAAAATCCTTGGCTTGGCTGGTATTTATCCTTTCCATTTGCAAATAATGTAGTCATAAACATTGCTTAATAACATATGCTTATGGGTTTCTCCCTTTCAAGCTATCAAATCCACAGCAATGGCACTACGTCGTTAATAAAGGCTTTGTTCTTTGACAATTTTCCATTTTACTGATGAATTAAGACAAAGCAACTGAATGCTGGAAGATAAACACCAATAAAGGGGATTTTTAATGATTTGCCAACTGATAATTGTTCTTATTAATGGCGTTTAACTGAAAAAACAGATACACACAACTCGTTACTGACAAAATGAGTTTCCACACAAAATCTTCAAAATCAATATTTCCTTTTTTTGTTGTTATGATAAAGTGTGAGAAAGGTCCACTGAGGTAAAAACCTCAACTGCTTTCACCCTCACCCAGGCTGTTCGTGTATTAACGTTTGCATGTATGTGTGTGTGTGTGTGTGATCCCTTTAATCCTGATTCGCCCATGTCCTTCAAACCCCCAATCAAGGTTGTCATTAATGAGCATTTTCTCTCTCCCTGCCTCGCCCTGCTCTTTCTCTCTCTAAACCGTTCCTAATTAACTACAAGCACTGCTGCTTACTAATGATGACTGAAAATGTGTGTGTGTGTGTGTGCATATACATGCATTGCAACACTGCTGAGCGGGTAAATTGCTCTAATAAACATCTCCTCTGGTTTGATTAGCGACGCCTAAAAGTTGGTGGTGATTCAACTATTTGAGGCCTTTGGGTTCATCTATTCATGTCTGGTCATTAGGCTTTTGTAACTTCATCAGAATCTGGTTCACTCCAGTTGCCAAGTTTAATACATTTTCAGGCGTTAGCCACTGATGTGCACAATAAGTCTTGACGCATACTAACACAGTACATTGACGACAGCTTGCAAAGTGCAAGTAATTCTTCTCCATACTGCATTTACTATCCTATCTTCAATGTATACACTCAACTTTCAATATAGCTCTCTGCATTCACAGCGGGATAGAGTTTTGTTGATATAGAAAGGATGTGCAGTGTGTGATAAGTAGTCTATTAATCCAGCGTAGCATGAGAAAGTTATACCCAATGGAGTGAATACAGTGTGCACAGTGTGAAGTACACAGGTTTTCCTTGCACTGCATACTGAAGACTTTGAAGAAACACTGGGAATATATAAAAATGTCAATAAACGGGCGATAATTCCCAATAATTTGATTGGGTGTTGAAATGCCGCTGACTGTCTTTCCAGTTCTTGCCTTTTTTATTTCCATTATGTTTAATACAATATATGCTAAATTCCTACTGAAAGAAAAAAAAAAAGTCCAATGTCATTAACGTCTCCATTTCTCTCTTGCTTTTTGTCTCCGTCTTTCTCAGGTGTCGTGTCTAGGTGGGGTGGTAACCATGGAGAGGCTGTTGCTGTGTGTAATGCTGGCAGTTGCCATGGCAGTGCGGGCACAGATCTGCCCGAAGCGCTGCGTGTGTCAGATCCTGTCACCCAACCTGGCGACCCTCTGCGCCAAAAAAGGTCTACTGTTTGTACCGCCAAACATTGATAGGCACACGGTGGAGCTACGGCTGGCTGACAACTTTGTCACGAGGTAACCGTCACGTCAGTTATACTACTGTCAAGAGAACTGGTAGTTTATACAGCCAATAGTGCAGACACTGCTTCTGTTGATTCTACCTTACTAGGACAACTTCTAGTAGCCTACAAACCTTGTGACAGTTGCATTGTGTGGAACCTCATCCTCATTCATTTCAATGAAACCACTGCTTCAGCCTCATTTATTTCAATGTAACCACTGCTTTGACATAGTGAGGTTGCCCAGCTCATCCCGAGTTGAACCAGGCTCAACTTTTGCTACAAGACATCAGGCAACGCACTGCACTGTGTTGGCCAATCAAATGCATGCCACATTCCTGGAGGATCATCTCCAGGAAGATAATTCTACTGCTACCAAATGCTGCTTCTGCTAAGGCTGTTAGCCCTGCTAGTACAATAAACACCATGGATAAAAAATCTCCTATTCTATGACTAAAACTAGGCTACTCATCAAAAGTTATAACTGCAACTTTTGCTTTACTAAGTGCACCATACTAAACTGTAAGTGGTAGAATACTGTTACTATCACACCACTAAAACTTTAATTATTACAACTGTCAGCATCCTCCGCGTCATACTTTCCTGGTGCTATATATATATATATATAAAATTGGTGATTTTCTCTTGTCTTTTCAAAATGTGCTCATGGTGCTCTGACATGTGTAAATAATTCTCAAAAAACTAAAGAGAATAAATAATTATGTCATGCTTTTTATAAATTATAGTAGTAGAAAATATCCACCGAGAAAAAGTAAACTATTCCTATTTCCACCAGAAGATGAAAAGTTATCATGAAATACAATGTTTCTTTAATTAATATGATATTACTACTTCACTGACATTAAATTATTAACAACCAATGTATAATACTTGAAGAACTAAGTACACTAGTACTTGGAAATTCAGTCTTAATGTGTGAAACTGAAACATTTTTTTTCCACAAAGCTGGAAACAGAGACGCTGATCTATGATGTCATCAGGCGAGAGAGCCCGGAGCCTCTCCGGCAAAGATGAATAAGTCGCTGAATTTTTGGACGGAGCGGCATCGCCCAGGGTGCTTTTTATGACGATACGAGCACATTATCCGCCGGCACTAGGATGAAATAAAGCTCATTAGGTGTGGAAAAAAAGAACACATTCTTTGAGGCCGCAGAGTAAGTCATAGTCGGTTCATAGTCAATGGAGCAGCTCAAGGCTGTCTCCTGATAGCATTGCATTTTAGAGCCTCTGTTCTCTAGTTTGTAGCCTTTGGAGAGAGAGAGTTGTTCACGCTCACAAATATTAAATGAGCTGCACAGGATAAAAGGAATACCACGTGTGAAGTCTGTTTTTTCAATTAGTTTTGCTTTTAAATACTTTTCCCATAAAATATATCTTTCATGACTATTGAAAGACTGATACATATGCAACATCACCTTTTAAAGGAAATACATTTTTACCTATAAATTTTCTCTGACAGCTTCACTTGTTGGTGTAACTCAAAACTATTGCTTGAACCAATAGCAGAGCTATACTAGAGGACCTATTATGATTAGGGCTGTCAATCGATTAACATATTTAATCGCGATTGATCGCATAATGGTCCATACTTGGTCCATAGTACATTTTGTATCAGTTCAAAGTGTACCTTAAAGGGAGATTTGTCAAGTATTTAATACTCTTATCAACATGGGAGCAGGCAAACATGCTTGCTTTATGCAAATTAATGTATATATGCATTTTCGGAAATCAATGAACAACCTAAAACGATGACAAATATTGTCCAGAAACCCTCACAGGTACTGCATTTAGCATAAAAAAATATGCTCAAATCATAACATGGCAAACTGCAGCCCAACAGGCAACAACAGCTGTCAGTGTGTCAATGTGCTGACTTGACTATGACTTGCCCCAAACTGCATTTGATTATCATAAAGTGGGCATGTCTGTAAAGGGAAGACTCGTGGGTACCCATAGAACCCATTTTCTTTCACATGTCCTGAGGTCAGAGGTCAAGGGACCCTTTTGAAAATAGCCATGCCAGATTTTCCTCGCCAAAATTTAGCGCACATTTGCACCGTTATTTACCCTACTTGGCGACAAGCTAGTATTACATGGCTGGTACCAATGGATTCCTTAGGTTTTCTAGTATCGTATGATACCAGCCTTCACTGTAGCTTTAAAACTGAGCCCGCTACAACCTAAATATTGCAAGTTTGCGTTAATCTGTTAAAGAAATTTGTGGCGTTAAAGTGAATTTGCGGTAACGTCTTATTATGGCGTTAACTTTGACAACCCTAATTATGATATACAGTCAGTCTATTTTCTAATTGAACTGCTCTTCTCTATCTCCACAGTGTGAAGAGGAAAGATTTTGCAAACATGACACGGCTGGTAGACCTAACATTATCCAGAAACACCATCTCCTTCATCACACCTCATGCCTTTAACGATCTGGAAAACCTCAGAGCTCTACACCTCAACAGGTATGGATTTGCAAATAGACTGATACATGTTTATGATGTTATAGGTATTGCATTAATAAATGTGAGGTGTTACAGTTTATTTCTGAAGCTTCTAAAGTGCTGTTTTTTTTTCCATTTCATCTCTCTCTCTCTCTCTGTCTCTCAGTAACCGGCTGACGAGGATAGGCAATGATACATTCAGCGGGATGACGAAGCTTCACCACTTGATTCTGAACAACAACCAGCTGATGCTGATCCACCAGGGAGCATTCAACGACCTGCTGGCACTGGAAGAATTGGACCTCAGTTACAATAACCTGGACTCTATTCCTTGGGAGTCCATCCAGGTCAGGATCTCTTTAAACTGCAGCAGCATTTCAAACCTGTCTGGCTGGAGGCCCTTCAAAAAAATCCAATCGGAGGCACAATAAAATGGCCATAAAGCCTTTTTTTGGCCGTTTATTTGAAATTAAAATAAAGAGATCTTAAGGGCTTTTGGATTGAATGGAGGCCATTATGTGGACTATTCATTAAACTCCACTGAAGCTTAATTTCTAAGCTGCTTTAGTGCTCACAGTTTCAATTTCCCGGTGCTCTTTGCAAGCCAACAAGCAATTTTTATGTAATACAAATGTCAGAGCCTCTGTGGATCTGCTTACTAAAATACTTTACAACTTAAGATGACTGAGTAGTTATAGTCAAGTCTGATAATTAGGTGCTGCATTAGGTAATTGTGTTTCTATAATGATTAACCAAATCATGGATTTGTTGTTTTCAGTTCATGTTTACACTATAATTCAACTTCAACATTTCTATCACCTCTATACTATTAAAGGGAAAGTGTCAATAACCAGGATTGTGCAGCCTAAAGAAGTTAAGAAAGAAGTATTAAAACAGTTTTTTTCTCCCTACATCCTTAACCTTCTATGTTTTTCTCTGTTATTCCTGCAGAAAATGATTAGCCTCCATACGTTGAGTTTAGACCACAACATGTTTGACTTCATTCCAGAGGGAACATTTTCCCTGCTACAGAAACTCAACCGTCTGGACGTCACCTCTAATAAACTCCAAAAGCTGCCACCGGACCCACTTTTTCAACGAGCACAGGTACCCAACCTAACAAAATGGCCTAAAACCCAATCTGGCACTTCATCTAACTAACATTTTTTTTAGTGAGTGCTAACTGAATTCATACTAAATGTTTGTCACAATTTGTACAGTAGTTGTCCTTTGTGTGTAACTGACAACTGTTTGAACAACTGAGATATAATTACTTTTTCATGTCTTCATCAATCAAGTAACTTTTTGTTTTTGATATTCACATCAACAGATAATTTACATTGGTATAGTTTATATATAAAAAAAGAAATTGCAATTCCATGCTTTTCTTACAGATGAGATAAATGTGATTGTGTAGGTTTTGGCCTATAAGAATACAAAAAAAAAAATGCTGTTGGGCCGCTATATGAATTGGAGTCAATGGGACAACTTCCAAATTAGTGACAATTAAAGTTGCAGTTGGTAACTTTGAGCAAATATCTTTAAAAAGTTACTTTTACAAAACTATACTACTGTATATCCTGACAGTAGTGCATGAGACAGATAACTGTGAAAAAACATCTTCCTCTGTGTCCTCCTGTGCTCCTATCGGCATTTGCAACATTTCACCGCGCCGAAGGAAAACAATCAATCAGAGTCGAGGAGTCTCTAAAGCAGCTGTCAATCACTGCTTGCGAAACTCACAAACCCTGATCAAACTGCTAAACTAGCCAGTGCTGATCAAATATGAATCAATATTCTGTTACTGTAATGCCTATTCCTCACCTCAAATGTTTTCAGCAGCATCTTCTAGTGTATGTAAAATGAGAAAGTTTGCTCTGGTCGGCGGGCGGTTCTTGGTTTTGACTCGACTTTTTTCAACATGGCGGCCGGGTCACAAACTTTTGTATGTTTTTCTCTTTTTTATAGATTATGTGTCTCATGCACTAATGTCAGGATACAGTGACAGTTTTATAAGAAAATAACTTATGTATTTATCATCATATTTGCTCAAAGTTACCAACCAGCTTTAAATTACTGTAAAACTGTTTAGCGCAAATTCAAACATTTTCTTCAAAATATGGTTATTTTAAATACATTTTGAGTCATTTTTCATATTTTCTGACCCTGGTGATTTATACAATCGCTCATCCAAATTCTGGGAAGCAGCAGGTCACACGTAGAGAAGGGAAAATGTGTATTTTTTCACTCCCCTTTCTTTATATGTTCATGGGAAAAGGGGCAAGCTAGCACACACTCAACTAGTTTAAACTGGTTGAACTAGACAGCTCCAAATGAATATGTGGAATATGACAAATAAAGTTGTACGTTTTTTTTTTTTAACTCGGTTAAGTTTTGTTGGCTTATTTGTTTGTCTGTTTGTCAGCAGGATTATGGAAAAAAACGCTGGCCCGAAACTTGGGTATGGCAAGGGCCAAGGAACAGCCCATTACAATTTGGAGCTGATTGGAATCACGGGCGGATACACTGATTTTTGTTTTTTACTTACAAAAACAAGTGCCCTTCTAGTTTTAAATATAATCATTGTTTTACACCACCAGGTCCTGGCCACATCAGGGATCATGACCTCCACTTCTTTTGCGCTGTCATTCGGTGGGAACCCTCTCCACTGTAACTGTGAGTTACTGTGGCTGCGGAGGCTGAACAGAGAGGACGACCTGGAGACGTGCGCTTCACCCCAACACCTCTCTGGCCGATACTTCTGGTCCGTCCCTGAGGAGGAGTTTCTCTGCGAACCTCCACTCATCACCAGATATTCCCATGAGATGAGGGTGCTTGAAGGGCAGAGAGTTACACTTAGGTATCCATATACGTTTTTAACTGAGATACATAAAAAAAAGTATGAATACATGAAAAAATGTAAAGATAAACAAAGTTTCCTCATTGTCCTGTAACCACAGACACACACACACTGTCTGTTTTAATTTCTGGAGTTGTGCATTATGTTTACAAGCCGCTCAAGAATACAAAAAAATGCCCAACTGTTCAATGAAGCACAAGACAGGGACATCACGCTAAAATTTTAAGGAGGATGAAACTAAATCAAGAACAGCTCTGAGAGATGATGATTACTTCATTTGCATATATATTGGTCACACGCTTCCAATCATGATAGATGTTATGTTTTCAAATATGGAATTATGGGGAGAAAAAGGGGGGCAAAGGAAATCAATGAGAAGCTATTATTCTCTTTCCCTCATTGTGTCTTGTCTCCAGCTCCATATATAAGGTATAAATCGAGATTATCAGAGGGTCAACCCACCTCATATGTATCATCTTGTGCAGCATCCATTTTAATGTTTGAGACTGCATATATAGTGTGAGCCTGAAGTAAAGTCCCCTTAAACACAACACTTTCTCTAAACACTTAGCTCTTATTCATTCATTCACGTTTTCATGGCGCGTCACTGTAATTACAGCAAATGAGAAGGGTCACAATGACCGTGACACTACTTATTTGTAATTGCTTATCATTTCGACGACTTAAAAGTACTTTTTTTATTGCACACATTTCAATTCAGTCACACATCTATACCAAAGATCACAGTAGGAAATCTGATACTATGAATAGAAGTTAATTTGTTTTCCAGTTCCTCAATATTCAACATGCAATTCATGTCTTATTTGTTTTAAGGACTAGAAGTATGTTGTTAAACTGTTTCCTGTCCTCTATTTGCATCTCTTCTTCATGGCTGAACCACATTAATATTTAGGAATGGGCCACCAATGTAGTTCTTTGGTTTATTGTACTTACATAATAACTAATTATACAGCAGTAGCTATATCTGCGAAAAAGTAACGCACTGTAATTCGTATATATCCCGAAAAAAATGTATTTGTATATAATGCATGTAATTGTGAACCAGGATGTATAATGAGCGAAAAAGTCTGCATAGGGGAGGAGGTCGGGATGGATGGGTGGGTCCAAAATCACCGGATCATCCAGGAGGCCAATGTTTGTACCTCGTGTGAAACCAAAAGGTCAACGTTAATGTTTTTAACACATAACTTCTGTACTTACTTACAACAGCACCCCCCCTTTTTATAACTCTGGGCCCCTTAAGGGGTCCCATCCCCCAGTTTGGGAACCACTGATTTAATAGATGCACCTGCTAATTGAAAATAATACAAATCTAATTCAATTCTACATCTTTCTTCAGTGCTCAATGCTCCTAACATCTTGTCCTTTTCCCTTGTACCTACTTCTTTGTCCCAGTAGGTCCTGGTGAGAATTTGTTTGGTAGCCAATATGTGAATGTAAAGGGCAATCTAACTTAAATTAATGTGCTCTGCTGACACAGTAGATGATGTTCAGACTCTTTCCCCTCCCATATAAGTCCCAGGCGGAAGGTGTAGGGAATCCAGAAACCACAATGCCCTGCTTCTACTGTACAGTTGACCCCATTCTGTCTTATTTCTAATATATTCAACTCTACTGGTTTCCTCTCCTTAAAGGTGTAAGGCAAGAGGTGACCCAGAGCCAGCAATCCACTGGATCTCTCCTGAGGGCAAGCTGGTATCTAACTCCACCAGGACATTGGTCTACACCAACGGGACTCTGGACATCCTCATCAGTACGGTGAAAGACACCGGCTCCTTCACCTGCATCTCCTCCAATCCTGCCGGCGAAGCCCACCAAACTGTAGACCTGGTTATTATAAAACTCCCCCACATCTCCAACAACACCAACAACATCCAGGAGCCCGACCCGGGATCGTCGGACATATCCACGTCGACCCGAGGTGGAGCCAATGGGAGCAACGTGACGGGCGACGTGAAGGGCGGTGTGGATAAGAGGGTGGTGACGGCCGAGGCCACGTCGTCAACGGCGCTGATCAAGTTCAACTTCCAGAGGAATATTCCGGGCATCAGGATGTTCCAGATACAGTACAATGGGAGCCAAGACGACTCGCTGGTTTACAGGTAAGACTGACAGCTGTCACCATGGCGTTCATCACAGTAGAGTCAGACGGTTTACGCAATGGAAACTGAAACATGATATGGCTGATAAGGTAGAGAATTACCTGAGTCTGGGCTGTAAAGATTAGATTACGGTAGATTAGATGCAACTTTAATGATCCTGTTGGGATCCTTTCGCAAAAGAGGGCCTACGAGCACGCTACCAGGGTGCTACAAGGGCACTTTAAAAGGATAGTTTGGGTGTTTTGAAGTGGGATTGTGTGAGATATTTATCCATAGTAGGTGTATAACTTACAGTAGATGACAGTTGGCATGCCCTCAGCTTGGAGAAACAAACAGGAGTACCAACACCAGAGCAAAGCAAAACAGTCTCTGTGGACAGGGACAGCAGAAAAACATATTTTAGCCACCTAAAACAAAGCTCTTCTAAAAAAGTCGATAGAATATTTTCACCGCTTTATTTTGCCGTCAGACAGCCCTTTCCTTGTCCTTTCTGACGGAGAACTGAGCTGAACTGAAAATGAAACTTATATATGCTCTCTCCAAAGCCAGCAGGCTCAAATGACAAAAACAATATCGGTACATTTTACTTTCAGTTCAGTTCGCCATCGGAAAAAATATTCTTAATATATATACATTTAAAAATATACATTTTTTTAGGTGAGCCTTTCTTCGAGGTGGCTTAAATACGTTTTTCTGCTGCCCCCATCCACAGCACTGCATTGCTTTGCTCCGGTGTCGGTGCTCCTGTCTGTTTCTCGATGCTGGGGCCACACCGACCATCATCTACTCTAGTTAATACACCTACTATGGATCTCATACAACCCCACTTCAAAGCACCTGAACTATCCCTTTAATGTTTTATTCTGTGAATGAAAAATAGGCTACCAATAAGTGCAGCATAGAGTGTATAAAATATACCCAAAGGGAATGGCAAATAAAAATGTATGGAAGGCTATTAAATAATCAGATGTTCAAATTATTCAGTTAAATTTGCATAACTTCATAAACATTATGAATCTTTCCTTGCCAAAAACAGAAAATGTTGAAAATGAGCATCGTTTTTATCAGAGCATATGTGCAGACTATTTGTCAGGGCTTATTACATTACAGCGCAGACAGATAGTTCATATCAGGGCACATTAGACAAACAGGGAGATGAAACAGGGACGGACAGCAAAGGCGCCGGACAGACTGCGACGTGAGAAAGTTCATGATCCTCAGTGAAAACCGAGCAAAATAATGCAGCTCGCACTATCCAGCTGATTCGCCATGACAGCCTTGACAGGGAGGGCCGCGCCAGTCCTTCTTGACATTTGCCGTTTGCTCAGGATTACACAGATTATATCGATCTCGCAGGGAATGATTGTTATTTGAGCTAAATATTTACTCCGGTGAAATGGGGGAGAGGGAATTAACAAACACATAGGGCTTTCGTAGGGAAATCTGCCAGCATTATCTGCCCTTCATATCGCTGGTAATCCCTGTACATACTTCATCGTCATCATCAGGAGCCGGTGGAGCATTGAGATTGACCGTCTGGGGTCACGACGATGACAATACTCCAGGTTGTTTTGTTTCATGTCTGATCTCTTAGCGTCTTTATCTCTCTGTGACTACATCAATGTATGATTAACAAGCACAGATCATTCATAGAAGATGGTATTATCTGCCTTGCATATTATTCCTAATCTCTGTACATAATTCATCAGCACTTAACCTCATTCGGAGAATGCATCATCGAGAGACGGCGCCGATGGGATTTATAGCTGTCTGTCTCGCGAAAAGATATAGCGTCATCGCTTTTCGCATCAAGATGTCCTCTCTTTCTCTGCTCCTCCTCTCTTTTATTCTCCAAAGCCTTTTCTAAGATTGTCATCTTACAAAAAAGGCTGCGTTTATACTTTCAGCCTTTAAGATACTTGTTGGAAAGTACTACGTTGGAAAGCGCGATGGCCACGAAAACAAATAGCTTCCTGCGGGGGCGCAGAGGAGGGAGTGATCGGACAGCCTTTCGCCCACCCACCCCGATCCTTCCTCGCTCTGTCACGTCACTCAAAGTCTTTCTTTCTTCCTGTCTTTTCATCCTTCACCCTCTTCCTCTGGCTCTCTCTTTTCCTTGAAGACGTTTATGTTTCTCCGTGTTTTTTTTTCCCCGCAGCCCTCTTGTCTTTAGATAGCAGATTGATTTCCATTCAACACCTCTGCTGGCACAAAGCAGCAGCCCATTGATTCTGTTTTTTTCATTACCCAAAACACAGAGAAGAAAGAGAAGAGGGAGAGAGAGAATACAAAAGAGGGAGAATGGGAAAAGACGAGTGGAAGACATAGGTGGGAGCGACATAGGGGAGAGATGGTGAGAGTACGAGTGAAAGCGAAAGACAGACAAGGGAAGACGGATCCTATTGTCACAGATGGGGCTCTTGCTTTTCAGGTTCAATAAGAACTTATTGATTTGCCGCACATTGACATTTCTGCGCTTTACTCCCCACCTGCTCCGCATTATGCTCTAGCTGTATGTTTCCTTCATACTGTGAGTTCAGCTCTCTGCATAAACAGATGGATAAGTGAGCGATAGTTTAAAGCTTTTACAGAGCACATCCTCCCCACGATGTTAACCTCCCGAACATGCAATATGCTGCGCCATATGAAATGGAATAGCTGTAACACTTGATTCTGTATTGATCGCTGCAGGGAAACCCCACCCACCACTCCTTCCACTGGGAGGTCAGGGTCAGCTACAGAACAGCAATCCTGGAGCTTACGTGGGATTCAGTGTCTTGCTCAAAGACACTTGAGACAGGCTGATGTTTACTGATACAGTACTGGTGTTTTAACGCCAGTAATCCTGCTTAAGTATTGTATTTCTATACCAGAGGCAGGCCTACTGCCCAGTCGGTCACACGGCAAACTTCCTCAAAGCAGCAAACACAGCAATTCTGGCTCTGTTTAACATGTAAATAATCAATTTCTTAATATAATGATGAGTATGGCCCTGAGGTGAAGTTAGGCCTAACAATAAATCATTTTCATGTCAAAATAGCAATTTCAATTTTCAGATCCAGAAGAGCCACACATTTAATTATAACCTACAAAACAGTGTGGCGAATCAGTCTCCATGTAAACAGTCTAGGGGATTTTATTGACACAGTATTGTTGAGTGTATGGCAGATAGCTGCTGAACAGAGTATCCCAGTTTAGCTTCTTTTAAGTGTGTGTGAATCTGTGCAGCTAATGTTAGCTTCATAAACCGTATATAAGAAGTGGACGTAATCACCGTGACGTCCCCCATTGGTTTGTGGACTGACGTTTTGAAGCCTCGAGTTCGGCATTTTGGCCATCTTGGTTTTTGGCCTTCGCCATTTTGTGTTTTTACAACCAGAAGTGACAGGAAAGGGTGGTTTTAAGTACAACAAAATGCTGAATAAGACATTTTTAGGCAACCAAAAAGATTCTAATTAACTTTTATGAACTGAAAACACACTGTGAAAGGGTTAAAGTTCTAAGACAAAAACACAACCTGTCAATCACAAGGTAGCCATGCCTTAAAGCAGGCCCTGCTTTATGGTCTATTTGACTCTAAATGGGACCATAATTTACCAAATGAACATCATGCTGTATTGAAGAAGACTTTTTACTAATGATTGAGACCATTAACTCATGTTTACAATGTTTACTGAGGTAATAAATCAAGTGAGAACTAGGGTCATTTTATCATAGACTTCTATACAATCAGACTTCTTCTTGCAACCAGAGGAGTCGCCCCCTGCAAAAAATGTGCCCAATGCAAGTTTAAGGCACTTCATTTCTTGGACCCGGAGGTAGCCCACTGGTTTGTTCAAGTAGCTACAGTGGAGAAAACTGTAGCGTTAGCTTATTGCTATCTTAATTAGGTGTCATTAGTCAGATATCAAACCACTGTAAGAAGTGATTACCAGCAGTTTGTCATATCATAACTGGCCAAACAATGCAGCTGTTTTCTATAAATACAATGCCATTTTGTGTCATGATTAACATTGATTATAGATTACCTATAATGTAATATCTTAAATTAAAAGTTCTGTTGAAAACTAGTGGCCTGCAGTTTAATTTATAGAAAATAAAGTCACAATTAAAATTAGATACTTTCCTGAAATCATTCAGCCCTAGTCAAAGACCTTGAGTAAGTTAGCGATTTAGTTTTGTTTGCATTGTGTTGGTGTTGGTTCAAGATTTTCTGTCATAATTGAGTTCAATTATCATGTTTGTTTTTTCTTCAAGGCACTAATCCAGAGCAATACAATTGTGTATTCATTGTACCTTAAAGTGGCAACAGACAATTTTTCAACTTACCAACCCTAGCGATTCTAAGTGGTATTATTGTCAGTGCCACTGTTGCAAAGACAATCGGATTGCATTCATTTTCTTCAGAGCCTAGCATCTACCAACAACGCAGTTAGCAACAACATACTGTCCAAAGCACGCAACCACCGTAAGAATCCCAATTTGAACTAGAGACCTTGATCTCAGTGCTATGATAAAGGCAGAGTAAAACACCCGGTATTAAGTATTAATAAGTAGGCAGGTTTTCTTACTTACTGATCTAGCTTAGTAGAAAGAATGTTGTTTTTTTTTTTTTTTTATCACTCTTCACCTTCTTTGCCTCATCCGTCAACGGGGCTCTTTTGCCAGTAGAGTTTACTCCGGTTGTTCCACCGTCCTCCATTTCCGCCACCTAGGGATAGCTACTGTAAGCTATTTTTTTAAGTTGACTCTGAGCGAAATGTTCTCTGGTAAGCAGTGATGCAGTGTATATATCTAGGGCTTCTATTTGTAGGACTTCTATATGTGGGAGGCAATAAAGAGTGTGCCTTCATAAGTTAAGGCACAACTCAAGTGCTATCTTCTTCTTTGTGCCTTAAATCAAGCCTTCGTTTTCCCGGTAGATGTTGACCCGGTGGCAGACAGGATTGCATAGTGAAAGCGGGGCTTATCGGAAACCAATCTAAATGCAGATGGTGTAATCATTCTGTAGCCATTACATTGTACATCATTACATTGCAATCATATTTCATAATGTTAAGTTAAAGCAAACAACTCCTCGATTGCCAATTTAAACTGTAGGGATCTATGCTATGGCAAAAACTTGTATTACATGGCTACCAAAAGATATATCTTCTGCTACTCATCCATCTGCGGATCTTGTCTATTTTTCTCTTTTCTTCTCCTTCTTGAATGCACACTGTACGGAACTAAATTGAGTCATCCCCACAGCCCTTATCTAAGCTTCAGCTGTTAACCCCTTATTTCAGGGTCAGGTCAAGGGAAGGCATGATGTCGCTGAAATAATGTGCTAAACCTTTTACACATGACCTATCATGCAGTCGTTGGCCTTTACACCTCGCTGGTTTTATTGAACAATCCACAGCCGTGTCGATGATGATAATAAAACTCACAGCCAGCATCGACAATGCCGACCATAAAACTGCCACAAAGTAGAATGTGCTCTTATTCAGACGTAGAGCCAATTATTGCACTTAATTAAGGGTTTGGATGAATGCAAGCCATTCTGAGATTACGGTAATAATGAGTTCACAAATGATAGGATGAATAGATGTATTGTTTAGTCAATGGATAGATTAAACAATGATGGGGGTAAATAGGCTGTTAAAGATATGTGATAGAGAGAATACTGCTCTCTAATAGGGTATTTTATATAACATAGACATGTAGTCATTCTTTTTATATCAATAATAAGCCATTAATAAAGTACTAACATTTGGGTTAGGTTATGCCTTTATTTGGACCTTTTTGTCACAAGTGAAAACAAGGTTGCGTCTGTGTGAGTTGTGTGCAGTTCAATTGAAGAGTGATTTTTGCTTCTCAGATTGTTTTATAAGGGAGAAAGGACCATACTGTATTTAGAGTAAGGAAAAGGCAAACTTTTTTGTCTTGTTTTTGTCTGAAAGAAGTCTGAAAAACAGAATTCGGTTATTTCTTATTTCCTACTCTTTCAACCCCTCAGATTCATATTGCGACCCCTTGCGAGAGTCCAATGTCCAAAATGGTATTTCAAAGTCCTATCCACACATTAAGGAATACAATTCTGGAGAGGACAACCTGAAACCTTTATTTGTTTATGATTTTGTTGGCTTAAAAGTTTTGCATCGAAAATCGTGGAATTCTGGATAAGGATATGCTAACAGGCAAGTATGCAATGATAATAATTACACGTAGATCAAAAATAAAAATTAGGGAAAGGAATATAAAGGATAAAGAATTCAAAGAAAGATATTTTATTAAATACTACTAGTGTGTATATTGGCCTATATTTGCCAATTTTTCAGAATTACGGCCTCTCAGTTGTATGCCTCCGCCATTTAGTCAAGTTGCAGTTTAAATCCAGGTCTGTAAATATCATCATTTCATCATTTTATCCTATTAGACATTCATCATCATAGAAGTTCTTCCTTGACTTTAAGTGGACGTTTTTGCCAAATTTGAAGAAATTCACTCTAGGCGTTTCAGAGATGACAAGAGTACCTTTGACCACTAAAATCAAATCAGTCCATCCTTAAGTCCAAGTGGACGTTTGTCCCAAATTTGAAGAAATTCCCTCAAGGCTTACGGATGTACGGATAGATAGACAGACAATCCGAAAACATAATGCCTCTGACCACGGCTGTCGCCGGCGTGAAGGCACATAAACGTACAATGTGCACGTGTCCTCAATAGTAGCTGCAGCCATGGCTAAGATATGTTGTCCCATGATGTGGGGATCCTGATAAGAAAAGAAAAAATACCATTTGGAGTTCATCTTGTATCTCTGAGCAACCAAAAGTGTAGAGATGAGGACCATAGGGAATAAGAACATTAGCAGTATAGCTAGGAGGCTGAGCCTTGACAATTTTACCTAAATATAAGACTTAGAGTTCATCCACTCCAAGCCTGCAGACATAAAGGGTTCAAAATATCTGCCAAAAACTGAGGCTACGTTGTCTTTTATGGGACACAAACTCCACTTTGACATTCACTAAGTTACTTAATAACACACATCCCAAACCCATCCCCTCTCTATCCAGTCCTCATCTGCTCTGCCTGTTGTTGTTGTTTTGTTTTTTTTCCCCTCTATGTTCATTCAGCGGTTGTTTTCCGCTCCAGCAGATCCATCGAGCTACAGGGTCTGGTTGCCATTTGCCAAAAAAACTACACATCAAGCAAATTGTGTGGCAAGCTTTTTATGAGGCTACACAACAGGGGATGGGGGATGAATCCAGGCTTTTAAAACGGAATACTCTCCCCTCCCTCTCTCTCTCTCTCTCTCTCTCTCACTAGCACGGAGTAGTTTATCCTTCTCTATAGTCCCTGCGGCCTAGGTATAACACCTTGCTCAGCTGTGCTTAAGGCGTGAAAAAACATCCGCCTTTATCCCGCCGTAATGTTCCAATTCTGATTTTATAGCACCATAAACATATCGCGGGCCTAATGTAACAGTTTTATTGTTGTAAGTAGTCTGAGGGGTTTTAAATGGGGGGAACTACCACAGCAGTAAGGATGACTCTGAAGAGGGGGTGGAGTGGTAAAAGGCAGGAAAGGAAGCAAGGAAGGAAGGAGGGATAGAAGGAGACAAACGGAACATGAAGAAGATTTATGGGACTCTGTTAAATCAGATAAAATGGATGGAAAGTGAAAGGGAGGGAAAGAAAGCAGGAAGGAAGAGGGAGGAATGACAAAAAGAAGAAAACCAGGAGGGAAGAAGAGAGGAACATACAGCACAAAGAGACTGCGAGAAAGGAAGGAATATAGGAAATAATGAGTGACAAGAAGTATGGCAAAAAGGAAAAAAGAAGAATACTTGGGAGGACAAATGGATAAAATAAAGCTTGGAGGAAGGAACCAAAGAGGAAGGGTAAAAAAAGGGCATAATGTAGTATGTAGAAAGTTTAGAAGAAAGGATAAAAAGGAGAAGAAGGGTACGATGAAGGGTAATAATAGGAAAGATGGGAAGAAGTAAGAATGAAGAGATACAATTATAAAATAGTGAAAGAAGAATGATCAAAAGAAAGAGAAAAAAATAATGATTTTAGGAAGAAATGACAGGAGAAAAAAAAGGAACAAATGGCAGGAGAAGTGAGCAAAAGGAAATAAAAAAAATAAGAGAAGGAAGGATGGAGGAAATGTAAGGAGGAAGGAATAGAAAGAAAGCCAAAAAAATGAAAAAAAGCAATTACTCGAGGAAGATACAGAAAAAAATAATGTATGGGAGATTAAAAACAACAGATTTAAAAGCAAGTGAGAGTAGATAAGGGAAGAAATGACAGTATGGAGGGAGAAAGTGTGAAAGGAGCCGAGCACAGCATTAAAGAGAAATGTAGATGACTCAGCTAAACTGGAGGAATGGAGCTGAGCTGGGCAGATGGAGGTCTCCACCCAGCTCCAGATGGTGCTGAAATGTCTTCTCCACATCTGGGACAGCTTTCGTCGCACGGCACTTTGACATGTAGCCTACTCTGCCGTTGCTTGTGATAATGAGATCATGCTAAGTGTGGAGCCTTTTTCCTTTAGTGTTGGAAATAGGAATTGGCAAAAGATAAAAGCTGGTTGTCTCTATTCAAGAGAAGATCACACACTGTTCATCACGTTTGACAAATTATTTACTGATTTAATACATACATAAGAGGAAATGGATATCAAAGGGTGGGTCCATTTGCTTTCTTTTCCAGGGTTTTCAGATGGAAACACCCACTCAGCTGTTAGCAACAAGCAGTGAGGTAAATTACCAAAGTAAGCTAATCAACAAGATTATGAATAATGTAAATGCTATCACTAGCTGAGTCAATGTTAGCTGTGCTAAATTTGGAAATTCAGATTTTTTGAAGTGGGGTTGTATGTTTACTGCTGCGTTCTGCAAGGTAAACTTACTGTTTTCGTCAATGGAGTCTGGTGGCTTTGAAGAGATTGGTATAAGTTCTGCACTGCTTTACCTTGATGTCGGACAGCCCTTTTCGACAGGGATCTGAAGCCGTTATATATGCTCTCTTCAAAGCCACCAGACTAAAAAAAAACAGTAATTTTACCTTGCAGAACACAGGAGTTTCTTGTCTACCGCTGCATCGATCGGCTAGTTAGTTTGTGTTATTGTGGGACTTTTGGATCCAAAGGTGGCATCCACAGCAGTACCACCATCTAAGTTACTGTATGTAACGTTAATACTCTGACTAAGGATGTAAATTGTAATGTAGCAGTGTCATCATGCAGAAACCTACGTCAGGTCACGCGGGAAAAAGTTGGAAAAAAAGCATTTTGACGCTAAAACATACATACTTAGACCAAAGTGTGAATGTTCGGGTCTGAATAAATAAGGAACACCACTGCGAAGCAATAGAATGATATAAAAACCACAACAAACCAAGAAATAATTGAACTGCTCTTAAAGTCATTTCTAAGTTAAGATTTGTTTTGTTGTTGCTGTTTGTTTGATTGTAATATTAACTGATAAGAGCAAACAAAAATACTTTGATGTTCTTGCCATCTGTGTTGATTGATAAGAGAGGAGTATTAGTACAATATTTCCACATAAAGGAGCTGAACTTTCCAGCTATTTTCCTTCTCGGTTATTTTGGTTGTCTGAGGATGATTATGAGGAAAGCAAATCAAAGGGTGGCAATAATTACCGTTTTTAGATAATACTCCTCCACTCTGGCATTTAAATAAAGTGTGTTTTATTGGGAATTGCAATATTATGGCTGTAATTAAAATACTAATTTCTTGGGCTGTTCATCGGTGGAAAAATATTATCCTTATCTTCGGAACAAGTTGTTTCCACCAGTGTGAACTGTTCCGCTCCATTGCTGCATTAAAAAAACTGTGGAATAATTGCCAGACCACTAGCTAGGTGGCTAATATTTACTTTTGCAGCAACTGTTCTCTGAGTTGGACTCTGAATAGGGTCTTATGAATAAAAATGGATGGGGAGGTGTTGGCGAATCCCACCTGGCCTGGGCTCAAAATCCCTGTTCCACCTCTGACTACAAGCTGTGTGGGTGCTTGTTAACCATTAGCTCTGGCATCAGGGGCATTATGCATGGTAAAACAGAGATAAGAAGCTAACTTCTGCAATGTTTCTGTCTGCCTGAGAGACTCAGACCTATTAGCATGGCAGCATGCCATCTGCCGTATAAGCCACATTAGCTTCGAGGTCAACAGTAATGGGGCAGGAGTTGAACTACCATTAATTCCCTTCTCCTTGTGCTTAGAAACCAGTTATTCTTAACTGGTTTGATTGCACTTGTTTGCCTTACAATGTGGTGTGTTATTGTTTCCTTAATTGTTGAGAAAATGTACAGGGAAAAAAAAAAAGATTTTGAATTAGAAGGAAATGAATCATTAAAAAATGTCACGTTGCCATTTAGTGCGTGCATTATATAACAGCAAAAATAAGCATGAGGATAACACATGTTTAAAAAGTGCAGTGTAAAGAAAAGTTTGTTAAAACCCATAACTGCTTCTGCATGCTATTTTGTTGGCTTATCTGACAAAGTTTTCCATGTTTCAGGCTATTTAATTTAGACTAGCTTGCATTGCGGTAGCATGGGAGGCTTTAGCCAGAAGCACTGAATACCATTTTCTGAAATAATTGGGCAACCTACTTTTAGATATCTGTGACCCAAATTTTGGTCCCATCCCAACACTGCTGTGGAGTTTTACAATGTTTTTCAGTTCAAACATTTCTAATGATAGTGGATAGTGGTAATGTACAGTACTACAGGAGCCCACTGATATTTGCACCAAAGTAGTTTCATCTTTTACTATATACCAAGAAAATGTAACTGCTGTAACAGCTTCATTAGCAGGGGTTTGGTGTGTGTGATGCTATCTAATAACATAAGCAGATGTTAGAATATAATGAAAATGTTGAAATGTTGCTTTAAATTTTGTACAAATTAAATTTTTCAGCATTTTTTGGGGAAAACAATCTCACCGCAATGTCAATTAGTAGCTATTCTGTTGCTTTTTAGTCACACCAAATGAGGTGCTCAGCTGTAATGGAAATGTTCAATTTTGATTTTTTTCTCAGCATGTTAATTTCTCGCCCATGTTGTTTTAAAAGCTAAAGCTCATTCTTGACTTTGGAAATGGCAGTTTCCATTTAGTATTTGTTCTGGAGCTTTTGATCACATCACAGGATTTCCATCAACAGATAGAGTTTGTCTAAGTGTCATGGAGTTGTAGATTGAAGTTATGATTGAAATAACCTAATATCATGTAACAATATCAAAATAAAATACAAATTTCTTAAGGCCTTTACACACCGGCGGCATTTCTTTCATGTGATTATTCGCTCGTCAATATATTACGAATATTACGAGGCGAAGAAGCGGCTTAATTTTTTTTTGTAACACGGTCAATTTTCTTAGCATTAAACCGCAAATAAAGACATCAAGTTGTGCAGAACGGGTTGAGTGGCGCCTTTATTTATGAAACAACAACACAGGGGATCCGTAGTCTGAACCAAGACGGCAAACATTATTTCTCCTTTCAACCTTGACAAAGGCAGCGCAGACCAGGTCCACTGTTTCCATTCTTACCTTTCACAATAAAAGCCCTAGACATATAATATTTAGAGGCAAGTATTTTGCATTTCCGTGACATTTATTCATCATGCCCCCGGTGTATAAAGGCCTTTAATTATTATTTATTATATAGCCTACTCTTTTATAGCTGTTGAAGTTGCAAAATACAATATATACGTAATCCAGAATTCAATTGTGAGATATCACTTCATGGCAGACACAATTTGTCATATGGACAATATTTTGTAGTTGCTTCGTTTTAACTTCACTCTTAAAGAAATATTTTGAGATTTTGGGAAATAAGCTTGTCAAGAGATCACTCTAGTCTAATTCTAACAGAAAGTATAAAGGTACCATCAGCTTAGCCTAGACTTAACAACCAAAACCAGAGTCTCTAGGAAATAATTGCGCCCGGCCAAGAAGTAGTCCGGGACATAACCCCCGGTAAAACTCAATGTTTTTTACGGAATTTTTTTTATATAGATTAAACAAATGAGATATAACGTACCAGCTTAGCCTAAACTTAACAACCCAAACCCGAAACTCCAGGAAGTAATTTTGTATATAGTATATTTTTGCAACAGATTAAACAAATGAGATATAATGTATCAAGCTTGCAAGGCTTGCTTGGTGGATTTTGTTACCTGTCAATAGAGCAAGACTAGCTGTTTCCCCTTGTGTCTTTATGTTAAGCTAAGCTAAGTGACTGCTGGCTGTAGCTTCATATTTACCATTAGAAGTATCAATCTTCTCATTTAACTCGCTTCAAGAAAGCAAATACGGTTGTTTCCCCAAATTGTTGAACTATTCCTTTAATTTAGTCAAAACCATAGAGTAAACCTGTGACTCTAAGTCTTGGATATGACATGACGTAAAGAAGTTTGCAAGTAAAACCGAGTTTAATGCCAGTTGCTTCACAGCTGTCGGGTGCGAGTCTCTCAGAAAACTCCATAAAAAAACACACAAATGAAATTCAGTTTTGCCTCAAAACTGGACAGCTTACACTCCCCTAATAAAATGCAAAAACAGTATCCCCCTGCAGCTACATGAAACCACTAATGAGCTAGCCCAGAGCACTGAATATCATTTAAAAAACATTGGACGTTGCTGTCACACATGGTCTGACTGGGCTCTGCTGCAAGGGCAGCCACTGACTGCAGTGTAGCTGAGTTATTAGAAGCCCTGGCTTCTTATCGCACGGCCCCAGCTCAACCTGGAAGCCCTCGCCTTGTGTGTTGAATCATTGTTTTCAATGCCTTTTTTTTTTTCCTGGAATAATGCATGTTTGTGTCCTGTAGGCTTTGTCCGATATTTAATCAAGTGAAAATGGCCTGAAAGTAGAACAATCTAGTATCATAGTTCACTGCTCTGTGCATGGAGGCAATCATTTGTCTTGAGTCAAAAAGATGAGAGCGACTAATGGAGATCACATTGTCCTCCTGGCTTTTAGAGTGAGGAAAAAGCTAGAGTTGATTAACATGCACACATGCACACTCACATCCGTGCACGTGCATACGCAATACCAGCATGTAGTGCTGTATCGGTGATGGATGTTGGCGGAGAGCCAGACACAATGACAGCCACTGGGAAGAGGAGGTTTGCTGCGGGAGGAGAAGATTACTGTAATGGAACTCACACACATGTATGTACACACATAGCATATACTGCAGACACGTATAGACATAAGTACACAAATGCCTACTCATAGAGGGAGCATGCACGCAGACACTTTCTCTCGTGTAATGAAAGCGTAATGAAACCCCCAGAAACACACACACACACTCACACACACGCGTACACAGGCGCCCTGGGCTGAGGGCTTGGCAGAGCAGAGTAGATAGATTAGTGTAATAGTCTCGGCCAAGGCAATCATCTGCCCACTGTAGGGCTTCAAATACTGGCAGCGAGATTCAGCTCAGACACAAAGAAATTAACCACAATGAATGAGTCAGTTTGGATGAGTTCACAATGCTAACGGCTCACACAGTCGAGAAATAATCGTATGCGAGACAAAAAAGAAAATTCTCTGATTTGCATGAAAATGTATTTTGTGGACTCAGCATGCGGCGGAACAGGGGTCCAAACACGCCGAAGAACATTATCAATATCTCGATTGTTGCATTGTATCTTTGAATTATAAATGATGACAGCTTGGCTTACACGCTGACAATAAAAAACTATGCAGTGTGAGTGTCACTGGCCAGAGCGTCCGGTTGGATGGATTTCGTTTAGAAAACTCATTTGGGCCGCGTCCAGGTCAGGAGGAGAAGTCGTGCAGCGAATGGGTTTCTTAGAAGCGAAGGTTTTCTGAGGTGGAGAAAAGAGATAATTTCATTTATTCGTGTGGGATAATGGCAAAGCAGCAAACAAACCCTCAAGCAAGGTACATAATTGCAGCCCATTCACATATTTTTAACCAAAACACATTCAGTGTTTTTTGGAATTAAACACAGCTGCAACATTTGTTTTTTTAATTGGCCTTGTTGCTGTTTTAAATCACAATTGCCTGCCTTCACTGTGAACAAAAGTTACTAATAGATATCCAGATAAGTCAGATTCATCAAGCATATCTTTCCACTTATGGTGCTACAAGATACTGATCAAGATAGATAATAGATTCTCTTTTGCTGATGTGAGGAGAAGGGGTTTTCCTCTATGCTAATAGAGCAGAGCTGTGTTTTCATGATCTTTATGTTTCTTTCCAAGCACAGTTAGCTAATGTGGAGACAGTGAAGACAAAAGTTGATGTTTTGGAGATTGAGGACTGACATGTTATATAGCATTCTCCATCATCAAAACATCAACTGAAAGAATAACCTTTGGAATAGTGGTGCCCCGTTCCTCCAATATAGAGTACCCCATCTTATTATCACATTTTTTTAAGTGTCTTTTTTTTTTAAACCAATTTCAATTATGTATAAAGCACAAGCCTTAACATGACATGTGTTGATTAGGCCCAATAGGCTAAGGCATTACGAGATATGTACATTTCTTACAGTATTCCTGGAGGGATTTAGAGCATATCTGAGCTCAGAGCTTGTAATATTAACTCAACCCAATCGCACAGGAAGACGTATAAATAGCATGACATTTCCGTGTGTCATGATAACGCATTTTAGACTTTTGTCGCATGTCACTGATACGCCACAGGCTTAACGTTGTGAAGCGGCTTTTCGCGTACGCAGCAGTTATGTTTAGGCAACAGAATCACTTAGTCAGGTTTAGGAAACACATCATGATTGGGCTTAAAATACATACGTAAACAATGTAATATAAGAACAGAAAGCACACACACCCTCCATAAGCAGTCTTTCTTACTTTTTATTCTCCGTCACTTGCTCTGAGCGTAGCATATTTATGCGAATGTGTTTATATTGCAGTCAGTACAGACTACATGGTGTACACATGTCACACACCAAAAGCAATAAAGGTGTTGCTATTGCACGCAAAATGACTTACAAAATACCATGTCATTCATTCATTCGCCATTTGGTGAGACTGGGCTGATTAATACATTTTCACAGGATAGCAACATTATGATGGAAATAGAAATGGGGAGAGAATTATCTGCTAGTTATTGTCAAAGGTGCAACTGCAACAGTCAAAGATGGAGAGAGTAGGAGGACAATTTATAACATACCCACATCAGGTTCGCCTTCGACACAAGCCTGAGAACATAAACACCACGGCATTATCAGCCAGTACCACCAGTTTACTGCCCTGAACCAAACACCTCTACGTCACTTAAATTTGTCACCTATTTGTACGTTTTGATAACTACAATTAGTTAGTTATTAATATAGTTTTGCATGGTGATAACAACTTGTTGCTGCAGAGAGAACGCTCCATGTTTTCCATATTTACATTTTTTTAAGAGGAAGAAGAAGACATACTGTATTGATTCCAGAGGGGGAATTTTTTCCACTCTGTTGTTATTTTTTACATATTACACACACATAGGTTTGAATGCACAAACAGGACCTTTACACAGGCATCAATGAAGAGATGTCAGAGTGAAGGGGCTGTCGATGGACAGGCGCACATCGGCAGTGCCCAAGAGGTGATATGACACCTCTCCAGCTACCAGTCCACACTCTGTACTCGGTCCGTACGGTTCCCAAGTCCCCACGGACTGAGTTATTACCAGCCCCAAGGCCAGAATCGAACCTGGGGCATTGCGGTTATATGGCATGCACTACTACCACTCGGCTACGAAGGCGCTCAAGGCATTTTTCACCCAGAATAACAAGAATTTCTTTTGTTATATTGGTTAAAAAGAAAAAAAATCACCTGGAATTACTGTATTTCCCTTCAAAACTGTTCCCTTTTTTGTTGAAGGAGAACACTTTTCAATTTATCAATGTATCATGTATCATCAAGGTGGTTTTATATATACTATAATAATAGTAGTAATAATATAAAGTATTATTACTATTATAATTATTATAATTATTATAAAACAATAATACTGAGCCCCAGGATGGATTTCATGGAGTTAATTATACACATTTTTTTTATTCAAATTACAGGCACTTACACCAAAGATACATAAGCATTTCAATTTCTCTTTGAGTGTTCACTTTTAAGTATGATTATGGTATCTCTTATGTATATGTGTGTGTGCATCTGCACATGTTTATTAACTCCGCCAAGGCCAAAGGCCTGGGAAGGAGGTTATCTTTTCACCGTCGTTGGTTTGTTGGTTTGTTTGTTGGTTTGTCCATTTGGATTACTACTCCAAAAGTCTGTGATGGATTTGAATGACATTTTTTTGGAGGGCTGGGTTGTGGCACAATGAACAATCAATTACATTTTTGTGGCGATCCGGATCATGATCCATCTACGGGAATTTTTTTTAATAACTCCACTCAGCTTGTGCATTAACACCACAGGCTTTAAGACATGCGCAGTGTAACTGATGACGCGTTCATGATGCTGATCTCAACATAAACAAAAATGCACATGGTTGATGGCGCAAGCTGCACAGAGAGGGGGGCAATCGTGTTTGGGCAGCTTGGCGGAGGTCTGCGCTCTCCGAGTGCCATTCTAGTTGGCTAAGGTCTCACTCCTATACTCTCCAAATCATTGCAGAATCAAAAGGTGCAGGCATTCAGGGTCAAGAAATGTTCCAAAAATCCACTGAATATTCATAACTGTTTACTCTCTCTCTGTTCTGCACACATACCGGTATATGAATGCATATCCCAGAGACATGCAGTATTAATGAGCTGGTAAACAGTGGTCTCTGTTTTAGAGCGTGACAGTGTTTATGCCTGCAAGAAAAAAAGATGAACCCAGGATGTGCGGGCCGCGCAGAGTTATAAAACAAACACATTATTTTACACAAAGATATTAATGCTTTGCTGGCAAATGTGACACACAACAACACACACACACATACATTCACACAAATGAAACCCAAGGCCACAGCAATAATAGGGATATTAATATCCGTCCGTGCATGTATGTGTATACAAATGTAGCTGCTTGTATCAGAGCTTGTAGGTGCCGGCGAAATTCGCTCCTATCATTAACCTGCACACTTCAATGTCACTTTATGTGTCCTGACACAGAAAATAATGGCATTGTGAGTGTGTGTGGGAACAAGGTTCACCACCTTAGTGATGAAAACATCAAGAGAAGCAAAGAGAACACTCATGGCGTTCAGATGGTCCGTTTAGTATTCATGGGGTCATATAGATGCTCACACACACACTCGTACAGCCTTGTGCTGTTATTCCACCGAGGGCGCGCTAATGACCTACTGCTACATTTGTTCCCTAGCTCTTAATACTAACCATTAAACCTCACCATGTCTCCTAACCTTCGCTTAACTCGATCTCTAAACCAGCTGCTTAACCTGACCAAAACAGCCCTTTGCTCCTCTCAGTGCACACAAGGCCGTGAGCTGTGAACTAGCCACCCTCTTTGGTTTTAATGAGGGATTTCATTAGCATTTTAATGAGGGACTCCAGGAAAGCTGACAAGCCTTTTAAGGGAAACTGAAGGACAAATGTGCAAATCTCTAATGTGACAAACGTCCAGTGAAGAATTACCAACTTCACTCAAAATGGCAGAGCATCTTTGTATTCGTCGAAAACAATATCCGGATTTATTCACTGCGAGCTGAAAACGATTTCCCTTGTATGTTATATCGAGAAACCTGAAGGCGAAAGATTGTGGCATCTCTCCTGATCCGTGCAATAATAAATCACCTAATTGGTCTCCTGTTCTGCTGATGACTTTTGGGTTTTCGAGGATTCAGCACTTCAGCTATACATAGTGGATCTGAGTGCATTGATTCTTTATCATTTCCATTCTTCAATCCCTGTTGAGTATTTTATTTATATTTGTTTTTTATTTCTGCTAGGGTTGTCAATCGATTAAAATAGCTAAGCGCGATTAATCGCAAATTCATCACACGTTTTTTTATCTGTTCAAAATGTACCTTAAAGGGAGATTTGTCAAGTAATTAATATTCTTATCAACACGGGAGTGGACAAATATTCTTGCTTTATGCAAATGTATGTAGATATGTATTGGTGGAAATCAATTAACACAAAACAATGACAAATATTGTCCAGAAACCCTCACAGGTACTGCATTTAGCATAAAAATATGCTCAAATCATAACATATCAAGCAGGCAACAACAGCTGTCAGTGTGTCAGTGTGCTGACTTGACTATGACTTGCCCAAAACTGAATGTGATGATCATAAAGTGGGCATGTCTGTAAAGAGGAGACTCGTGGGTACCCATAGAACCCATTTTCATTCACATATCTTGAGGTCAGAAGTTAAGGGACCCCTGAAAATGGCTATGCCAGTTTTTCATCGCCAAAATGTGGGCTAAGTTTGTAGCGTTATTTAGCCTCCTTCGAGACAAGCTAGTATGAAAGGGTTGATATCAATGGATCCCTTATGTTTTTCTAGTTTCATATCATACCATCTGCATTCTAGCTTTAAAACTGAGCCCGTTACAACCTCCGAAAGATCGATTGTGTTATTGCGTTAATGAAATTAGTGGCGTTAAAGCGATTTTGCTACATTCCTCCTCTTTCAACAATATACTGTAATATTTTTCCTCTGGACGAAGGTGTTTTGTAACAAAGCAGAAGTCGAATGAATTATGTATGTTGTGCAGAAAGCATATGTGCTTGCTATTATCACATGCTGAAGCCCTTTGTCACGCCTGTCTTACCACTGTTAGATAAGAATTTATGTATGTGCAGTTGCATGAGGGTGTCAAATAGAATAAGTAGAAGAAAACATACTTTATTGATCCCCGAGGGGTATTTACATTTTTCCCTCTGTCGTTTTTTATTACACATTACACACAAATAGGCCTGAAATACACACATGCACAAACAGGACCTATACACATGCATAAATGGAGAGCGAGGGAGCTGCTATGATCACCATTTTCTCACCATTTCACATTTTATTACTAATGGATCACAGGACTGCTTGTTTGTGAAAGGTGTTGAGACAGACATGGTTAGCGACGAGCTGGTGAACACAGTGGAGCATTTAGCAGCTAAAGAGCCAGATATTTCCCTAAAAGTGTTGGTGGAGACCAAAACAGAGCTAAAATGTGAATGAATATTGGACTTACAGTAAATTCAAACACGTCTGAGCTTCTCTTCTGGGTGTGTAAATCGGTCATTTTTCACACATGTTTACCATATCAACTGCAAAGGTCATACTATGTCAATGTTGGGCAGTGGTTTCAGAGTTTTGTTCCGTATAACTGTTGAAGGGATCCAAACCCTATCATTACCTGTGCATTCCACTACTTATTGTACTTTGTACATTGTTCTTCCAGGATTGAAAATCTGTATTTCCTGTCTCCTCCTCCCTCTCTGACCCCCTTTCTATGCCACAGAATGATCCCCCCATCAAGCAAGAACTTCCTGGTCAACAACCTGGCAGCAGGGACCCAGTACGACCTCTGCGTGCTGGCCATCTACGACGATGTCATCACCTCTCTGACAGCAACCCGCGTGGTCGGCTGTGTGCAGTTCTCCACCGAGTCGGAGTACATGAGGTGTCATTTTATGCAGTCTCAGTTCCTCGGCGGGACTATGATCATCATCATCGGAGGGATAATAGTGGCTTCGGTGCTCGTTTTCATTATCATCCTGATGATACGTTACAAGGTGGGTCTTTGTCTGTCTCGCTTAATCCACTCTGGCCAGAAAGGAGAGAGAATAAGAGGAGAGAGCTTTTCATTACGTGGGCTTCGCATGGTGGCCTCATCTGGCCTAGTCTACTTCTGATTAACTGTCAAGCACTCACAAGACTTTTTTTTTTACCATTTGAGATATAGT
This sequence comes from Sebastes umbrosus, assembly GCF_015220745.1. NCBI lineage: Eukaryota > Metazoa > Chordata > Actinopteri > Perciformes > Sebastidae > Sebastes > Sebastes umbrosus. Next base: position 8,750,089 of record NC_051284.1, read on the forward strand.
ATATCACAACATGCAACCAAATCCCATTGAGTCTATATGTTACTACAAGTTTGTCATGTCTCATTGACTTTCTATGGGAGCCGACATTTGGAATTAGAAAAAAAAAAAGATTCTCAACGTAAAACTTAGGGGATATAAAGTCAATTTTGAAGTCTTTTTAACGTTTTATGTTTTTTTTTGTGCATTTACCTTAATTGCACAGTGATAGTTTAAGGGTATGACATGTATTAAAGGTGCCTGGCTGGCATCGAAGTCAAGAAATGTGCACTCCTTTACCACTAGGCTACTGGGTCCCCTGTAAGTCATTATTTCTTACAATGAGAAATTGTATTTTTTTGTCATTTTCTAATATTTAATCAAACATTTAAGCTTCCATCTGTTTTTTTACACAGGTGTGTAATCCTGGTGAGGGGGGTAAAGGTGTTTCATTGTCGATGACCAACGTTCACTCGCAGACCAATGGGCAGCAGTCGCAGGGATGCACTGTGACTCCCAGCTCCTCTAAACACGGCTCAATCGGATTAGACGACCTCTCGGGAGGCACAAAGAAAAGGAGTGGAGCAGCAGGAGGAGGAGGGTGCAGGGATACGATAACCCAGTCGTCCGACTCATCCCTTCCCGACTGCTCCACGACTACGTCAGTTCTCAGCCAGCCTTGGGCGGCCAGAAGTCCGACAGCTGGAGCTGAGGAACGGGAGAAAGCGGATGAAGAGCGAGCTCAAGCTGGCGTCTCGTCGCCCACCGGCAATACTGGTTCATTAACCAAGCCAAAGCGGAAGCCCGCTCCGAGTAAGCCTTGCTCCAACACCTCAGCCGCTCCTGAAAACTTCCTCTCCTCCCCTCGTCCTCCTTCCTCCTCCTTCTCCACCGCGTCCTCTGCTCTCCTCCCCTCCACCCCTCTGGAGAACCTCAACACCAACCGCAACAACTCCACCTCTCTCAACCAAACCCCGCCTCCCTTCCCCCCTTCCAATTTCTCCAGCCCTCTCGCCACGCCGAGCCCCGTCCACTCCATCCGATTTAGAGAGACGCCCATCCTGCGCAGGGCTCCTCGCGCCGGCACTTCTGTCTCCGGCAAGTACCAGACTCTCCCTGTGGAAGAGGCAGGGAGGAGCAGGGCGAGGAGGAGGTACTCGCTCAGCGAAGGAGGCTCAAAGACTCACTCCTCCCATCAGGGAGCAGGAGGAGCACCCAAAATAGGGCGCATAATGCGGAACAAAAGGAGCCAATCAATGAGCGGGATGCTACTCCCGAAAGACGGGGATGGAGACTCGGACAAAGGGCGGTGCGATTCGGACTGGATCTTAGAAAGCACGGTTTGAACTGGAGACAGCACCCATAAACTTTGGTTTATCCATTATTGTTTATCTTTTGTATGAGTGTACGTCTGAGGTTTTGTGTGTGTGTGTGTTAGTTTGACTTTGTCTAGAGGTGTATGACTGAAGGCTAATGTGTGTTTGTGACATATGAAACAGTGTGCGCGTTGTTGCCGTTCACGGTGTGCGTTTTCGGTGTGTACAGTATGTGTGTGTTAATGTCGGAACCTTTGTTTATATATGTGTGAGAGGGCGACTGTGTGTTTTATGGGTGAAAGCGTGACCATACTTTTTTCTTTTTCAGCCTGTTTTTTTTATTTTCAGAATTTCTATGTATTCAGTTTACAGTTTTATTCACTTTGACGGTGATCTGTTTTTTCAGTTGGTCCTTCAGCAAGTGGATAACTCGCCTTGTCTCGTAGCGTCCCCGAGTTGTCTCGTTGGTTCCACTTTATAGCACAAAATAAAACAAGACAATGGGCTCGCCACGTCATTTCCCGATTCACGCTCACCTTATCTGAAAATACCACGAAAAGGGAATTGTTACAGGAAAAAAAGAGGATTAAAAAACAATACAAGAACTGCAAAGCACACCATTCTCACGTTCACACGTCCACAGGAAGTGTGTCCATACCACGGCAAGAGAATAGCAGTCGGTGCCTTCTTTTGCACTAACACACCCTCTGACAGATGACCTAACCGGATTTAGGACTCCACCATGCTCCCTGAACGAGGGATTAGGACGGAGGGGACAAAAAAGGAAGAGAGAGATTTCACACATAGCCTTTCTTACCTACTGAGGAGTACAGACATTTCTTGACATATAGACAGACACAAACTGAGACAAACAGTAACATACAAATGAAGACTTTAACGGACCTCTTACGAAATTGATATTTTTTAAAGGGAAGAATAAAAGAAAAGAAGAACATAAAAACCTTGTGAGCTTTTCACTGACATTGGTATAGTGCAGCCTGTGTTGGTCACAAGCTCCCGGAAAGCTTCTGTACAGAAAAAGACAACATGTACTGTGTTGTTATGTTGTGTAAAATAAAAAGGGATAAAATGAAAACTGGAAATGTGAAACGTGTGTTTTACATACATATGGAGGATATATTCTTTACTGGATCTTTGCATATTTAGCGAGGATGACGTTCTAACTGTTGCAATATGTCTTCAGCATCAGTCTCTACTGAGATTGCTGCTTTCTACCAGGAAAGACAACAATAATGGGAGGTCACAATCACTTTTCATCTGGCATCAATGTGTGTGGCATCAATTGTTCTTCCCATTATTACATTTCATTTGGAATACAACAATTTCCCACTGCCAAAACGGAACAGACGTATGGTAGTTTTTAATTAAAACAATTGAAGTTTCACATTTTCATTCATCTTTTTGTGATTTGATGCACCAGCGTTTTGCTTGAAACCCCCCCACACACACGCACACACACGCACACACTGTCTGGCTGTTAATTTAGGGTAGAGAATCTCATTTCCAAACATCCCACTTTTCCCTGGCTGCAAACACATTTAAGAGAGTATGACAATTCAGAAAGAAGTGCTCCCATGAGGCCCTTACAGTATGCCAATGACTCATGGGATGTGTTGTTGTTAAGTGCTTACAAAAATATTCATTGTTTTATCTTTGTTCAAATTATGAGATATTAAAATGTTAATGCCCAAAGCAGTAGTAGAAAATGGACCAAAAACATAGGAACATATGAACGGCTTTTTAAAAATACAACATTTTAATACCAGGAAAACTTGTAATACAACAGCTGCTACCAGAGGTGGCCCTGACCAGTTTGGCGCCATAGGCAAGATTTTAGCTGGTGCCCTTGCATCGCAGCCAATTCCACCACAAATATTTGTGTTTATACACTCACACAGATACTGCATTGTTTCATGTCTTTGAGATTTTTTTTAAGGAAACAAATACAAAAGAAAACACAATCTAAAACACCGATCCAACGGTACCTACTATGCATCATGGTTTTTGGCCGTCGCCATCTTGTTTTTTCCAATCATAAGTGGCACGACGGTGTAGCCAAGTACAACCAAATGCTGAATAAGGCATTTTTAGGCAACCAAAAAAGTTACAGTTAACTTTAATGAACTGAAAACACACTTTGGTAATATATTATTACTTTTTTTCGACATACTATACTATGACTTTTTTTATTCAACATACTATACTGTGACTTTATTACTTTTTTTGACATACTATACCATGACATTTTTTCGACATACTATATTATGACTTTTTTTCAACATACTATACTATGACTTTATTATTACATTTTTCGACATACTATAATATGCCTTTTTTCGATGTACTCTACTGACTTTTTTTTCGACATATTATACTGTGACTTTTTTCAACATTCTATGCTATGATTTCTTTTATTCGACATACTATACTATGACTTTTTTTCGCTATACTATACTATGAATTTTTTTATTCGACATACTATATTATGACTTTTTTTTCGACATACTATAATATTACTTTTTTTCGACATATTATACTAAGCATTTTTTTATTCGACATACTATACTAAGACTTCTTTTCAACATAGTATACTATGTCTTTTTATGACTCTTTTCGACATACTATACAATGAATTTTTTTTCGACATACTATACTGACTTTTTTTATTCAACATACTATACTAGGTTTTTGTTTCGACATACTATACTATGACTTTATTATTCTTTTTTTCAACATACTATAATATGCCTTTTTTCGACGTACTATACAATGACTTTATATTTGCCACACTATACTATAACTTTTTCGACATACTATACGATGACAAATTTTATTCAACATACTATACTATGACTTTTTTTATTCAACATAAATACACTTCAACTTGAAGCAATCAGTCTTGGTAGGATAATTAAGGTGTGGTTGGGTGAACTAAACTAAAAGATTAACATGATTGCAGTAAAACATACAAGTGCAGTAAATCATATAAATGAACTTGCATTAATCAGATATGACTTTTTTCGACATACTATACTATGACTTTATTATTACTTTTTTCGACATACTATACTAAGACTTCTTTTCAACATACTATACTATGTCTTTTTATTCCTTTATTCAACATACCATACTACGAATGTTTTTTCGACATACTATACTATGCCTTTTTTTTTAGATACTATACTATGACTATTTTTATCAATATACTATACTATGACTTTTTTCGACATACTATACTATGACTTTTTTTCGAGGTCCTATACTATGTATTTTTTATGACTTTTCGACATACTATACTATGACTTTTTTTTCGAGGTCCTATACTATGTATTTTTTATGACTTTTCGACATACTATACTATGACTTTTTTTTCCGACATACTATACTATGATTTTTTTTATTCGACACACTGTACTATGATTTTTTTTCGACAAATTATACTATGACTTTTTTCGACATTCTATGCTGATTTCTTTTATTCGACATACTATTCTATGATTTTTTTTATTCAACATACTATACTATGACTTTACTTGTTTTGACATACTATACCATGACTTTTTTTCCATATACTATATTATGACTTTTTTTGACATACTATACCATGACTTTTTTTCGCTATACTATACTATGACTTTTTTTTCGACATACTATACTTTGAACTTTTTACGTATACTATACATTGCCTTTTTTTTCGACATATTATAGTATGACTATGTTTCCTTTGCCAATTTGCCTATGCCTTTTTTGACATACTATACTACGACTTTTTTATGACTTTTTCGACATACTATACTATGATTTTTTTTCAACGTACTCTACTATGACTTTTTTATTCTAAATACTATACTATGACTTTTTTTCGGCATACTATACTATAACTTTTTTTTGACATACTATAGTATGACTTTTTTCGACACACTATAATATGACTTTTTTTGGACTTACTGTACTAAGACTTCTTTTCAACATATGTCTTTTTATGACTTTTTTCGACATGCTATACTGTGACTTTATTTTTACATACTATGCTAAGCCTTTTTTTCGACACACTATACTATGACTTTTTTTATTTGCCATACTATACTATAACTTTTTTTTTACATACTATACTATGACTAATTTTATTCGACATACTATACTATGACTTTTTTTTGACTTACTATACATGGACTTTTTTTTTACATACTATACAATGACTTTTCTTTCGACATACTAAATTAAGAATTTATTATTACTTTTTTCGACATACTATACTAAAACTTATTTTCAATATACTATACTATGTCTTTTTATGACTTTTTTCGACATACTATATATGATTTTTTTTTTTTTTACATACTATACTATTACTTTGTATGTCTTTTTCGACATACTATACTATGCCTTTTTTTTTACATACTATACTGTTACATTTTTATGACTTTTTCGACATACTATAATATGCCTTTTTTTGACGTACTATACTATTACTTTTTTTATGCGACGTACTATACTATGACATTTACTATTCAACATACTATATTATGACTTTTTTTATTCAACATACTATACTATGACTTTTTTCGACATACTATACCAAGAACATTTGAATTACAATATGCTGAAACTGTATTATGGAATTTTTGCCCAATGATGCCAAAAATGTTCTGCCTATAGGTTTAAGTGTACTTGAATAAATGTACTTAGTGACGTTCCACCACTACATGGGGAGCACATGGATACAATTGCTTGGTGCTCATCAACCCTGTTAACATAAAGCATGTCATAACTCAGTCAAATCTGAACTTACAAACATCATGTATATTGCCATTATGAACACAAGTTACTATTTCCAGATACAGGAGATATACTGTATGTCAATGTCTCTGATTTTCATCTTTTATCAGTATCAAGAATGAAATGAGTGTCCCAGAGCACCAAACATCCAGCATTGGTCTGGAAAAAGAAACAAAATGTACATCGTTGCCTTCTAGTTCTGCTCTGTTTCATGTTCACACTGATGTATTGCATATAAAAAAGAGGTAACAGGTAATTCATTCATTGGACAGTGTTGGTGACTGTCATCCTGCATCATCAGCACCGCATGAATTCATGTGGAAAAAGACAGCAAGTCATGCAGCACTTCACTGCACCATATGTGTTTATTTATCTTCCATGGTGATACTGACTATGAGCATTATTAGTCCAGAGTGGAAGTGGACCACATGTGTCATAAATAATAATGGACAGGTTGAAACAAAGGAGTTTTGTACTCATAATAGTAGGGAGCAATACTGTAATTACTCACTCATATTCTATTGAGGGACTGCCACAATACACACAGATGGATAAAAGCACAACACACCTCTGTTTAAACTCATTTTTTCACTTTTCCGATTGTTCAGGGAAAATCTCAGCTTCCACTTGCTGACATGCATGGTGCCACGTGTTGCCATAGTTACCAAATGATCTTGAATAATTATATAGATCTCATCCTTGACAGTTCCCATGATTGGCAGATGGATTTAACAGCAATTAGGCTATGACCTATGAATGATAACTAAGGCATGGTGACATTTACCCAATAAGATGTTATTTCATTTCATTTTCATTTCAAAATTTATTTTCGAACATGTAGAATACAAAATAATAAATAAAGAAATAAAGAAAAAGAATGATCATACCAACCAAGTGGACAGTCAGAAACAAATAGTATTTACATACAATGAAAAGCATAAGAAAAATAAATTGTCAAACAGTTGATTTACATATTCAAAAAGGAGTGAGAAGAAGTATAAATGTATTTAATCCCAACCCTTCTCTATAAATCAATTATTAATTATTAACCAGCTTCCTTATTGAGCGATACATATACTCTAATTAAAGTTATCAGGATATGTGAGGGATGGTTATACCTATTTAGATGTAAATTGGTAGCAATGTAATGGGATGTTTGCTCTAAATATCATTACTATTAGAAATGTCAGCTATATATTTAGCAATATTTTCCCTAGTTTTTTCCATCATTTTGATACCACCAATGCATACTCTATGTGTGTGTGTGTGTGTGTGTGTGTGTGTTTTTATGCAGTTTTAGTAATTTTATTGTTATGTTTGTAAAAAAACAAAAAAAGTGAATTACAAGACAGAAATAATAATAATAAAAAACGTAGCTTTTGAATTCATGCTGGAATCGCAACTCTAAAATCCTGAGGTTGCTCTGTTCTGCTTTCACACCACAAATGAACCGTTCCAGCATCGAGTTTGATTGACACCTTTCACACCAGCCCAAATGAAACCCAACCAAATGCACCAGGGTTCATTTGAATCACATCAAACAGGTTAGGTGTGATATGACCATATCAAGTCAAGGTGATAAATTAAATCAAATATTAGTTAAGAATATATTTTTCTCAAACCCAAACTCCACCTTTAACATCTCCTCCTCGAAATACTCACAGCAATAAGAATGTGAGCACAGAGCACCGACACACATGCATATCATAAACACCGCAAAGTCTGCTATCGTGGACCTACAGCAACAAGGCGACCTGTGTGTGTGGGGGGGCACAGCCAGTATGGGTGAAGTCACTATCAGTTAACATCAACGCAGGAAATTGATTCACTTCGCAATTAAATCGCTGAAAATTGTTTGACATGAAACTGTTCTGACAGGCAATTGCAAATGGACGTTCTCACTTCAATTATCAGACATTGCTGTTTTAATGAAGTAAATTGAATTGACTGAACTGATGGCGAATCATTACTGACCCTTCTGGGCATATTTGAGTGTTTATTCTGTGTTTTCCTGCAGTGGTGGGCCCACACTGTTAGATCGTTAGGGTTAAATTATTAATAACGAAGTCAATAAAACTGATGTCTCTTATCCTGACGAAGTTATTTAATTAAAGAGAGTGAGATACAAACACAAACTCATGTGGGATTGAAACCATAATAACCCCCTACTATCACATTCAGGTTCTCTAGCTGGTTTTAAATTACAATAGCTGATGACACCAACAGACATCAGGTGAATATTTAAACAGGAACCAGAGTCGCTGGAGAGTCATACGATAGGATGAGAGGGAAAACAATTGTCCTTGTTTAATTTGTGTAAAAAAAAGCCCATAGCCTCGGCTGTACAGCTGTCCAATACAGCCACAGAAAGGAGCTCACACATCCACAACGCTCCTCTCTTTAAAAGTGTGTCAGTAATGTCCTGATTCATGCCTCCTTGACTGACCTTCCAATACGTTTCTTAAGCTGTAAATGCTTAATGGTAAGAGGCTTTGGAGGAGACAATCCCTCTCTATATCCTTCTTCCCCGTTTTCCCTCCCCTATAACCCCTCTCCCTCCCTCCATCTCCCAGTTTCTCTCATTTATAATTTTTGTATTTTGCGGATTTAGCAGCATCCTTTGTGCGAGTTGTGAGTGATAGTTTGTGTTTAGGCGAAGCTTAAAGTAATAATCTGTGACATTTACACTGCATTTCAAGGAATAAACATCCTGCCACATTCTGAATGAGGTGCAACATTAATGAATTAGGTTTTGTCGAGGAATCCAGAGTCGCGTGATCCATGACTGGGGAGCAGAACCTGGCAGAGCGCTCTAATGGAGGCCACCGGATCAAGCCCCAGCAGAAGTTCGAGTCATCTGGTGGAAGCAGGTGGTGGGCGGCAGGGTTGCCTGAGAGACAAGAAGCTGAATTTATTACAAGAATGCAGTTGGAAAGACGGACGAAATGAATGAGATGAGAAAAAGCTTGAGAGAGGAGGATGGACAAGAGCCGAAAAAAAACCTTATTACAGAACTCCAGTTTTAATGTTGCTTATTACAGACTTTGGTACGTGATCCATAATAGTTTTAAAGAGTTAACAAACCATAAACCTGTAAATGTGTGTGAAGCCTGACATCTAATGGTGAGAAACAGGCCATCTGCTCTTGGCTGTTTTTCGGTTCCAGGTGAAGTCGCCATCTGTTGCAGAATAAAGGCCCAGTCACACCAATATTTAACACGCTGGAATCAATTAATATCATTGGAATTGTCGCAATCTGTGAAGGCGCTTACGGGAGCAAAGGAAATTTGGACGATTTTTTTGCATGAAGTTCGTCTTTGGTGAACTTTAACATGTGAATTCACTCAACTTTTTATAAGCTGTGTAGCTATGTTACATTTTATTTAACTGTCCAAGTAGCCTATAAACTGCTACACTAAGAATAGCTAGCAGAAAGTTGTAAGACGGAAGACAAATACAATATTAACATGTCTTCTGAATAAGTTGTATTAACTTGTTGTCTTCTTAGCCATTGGATTAATGAGCTCACTACCTTACTGTTAAAAGTGATTGACCGGTAGCAAGCTAGCTACTTACTCATCCTTTATTGTATTTTTTGTACTTTGATACAAAAAGTACAATAAAGCAGCACAACTACAAAGAAATCAGTGTTTTACATGTTTCAAACAGTGTTATCCTAAACCCCACTTGTTCCTCTTTGTAGTGATGGAGATAATGTGGTACATACGGAAAGTTTGGCAATGTACACATGGAATTACATTAAATAAATCCCAGAGAAGGGAAAACAAGGAATAAATAAATAAATAAATAAATGGATAAAATAAATAACAATAATAATAGTAATAGTAAATAAATCGGAAAGAAGTATGTATACCCAGACACACCTACATATACCCATGTACTGTACATATGTATACATACACATATAAATAGTAATAAAACCGTAATACATAAGCCAACATAAGCATTAAAGGGAAAGAAATGATGCCAAACATGTTTTATATTTACAATTCAAAATAGAGTAAACTATGATCCCCTCAAACCATAGGATCATTTGGGCAGACCAATCTAGAATCGGGAACACCCCTTTAATTGTCGGGACCCAAAATCTGCCCAATTACCCTCTAGTATGGGGTCAGCATAACATTCATCAGGTGGACAGAAACACAAGTTTGCCATATCACTCGGGCCGGCGCATGCACTTCTGCCGCTTTAAACAAAAAAAAAAAAAAAAAGTGCCGCCCTAGGCAAATTGCCTAGTTCGCCCATATGGACACGCCGGCTCCGCATATCACCTTGTAAAGGTGTTGAGAGGTCAATGTTTTGTTGGCTCAAAGATATCAGTTATTGCAATTTTAACATCAACAGTGTTTCAGGTGTTAAAGGTGAGGAAGAAGCTAAGCCGGAGTGAATAGTGTAAACTGTGGGCTCAGCAATTTCTGAATAAATAAATCCCTGTTTTGCTACTCCAGATTGCTGGGTCATCCTGCTCAAGACAGCTTTACACTTCCTGTTCTAAATACACAGTGTCTAGTAAGTCATTCCCGAACAAATAAAATGCCCCCACACATAGAAAGTGATGGGTTTCTTATTATCTGGGTAACACAAAGACAAGAATGCCATCGACTGTTACTCAAACTCAATCAGAGAAAAAGCCAAGGAAAAAGACCACGCAGTCCCTTTCACTGACAACTAATCTCAAGGAAATGCAGCACAAAACAATCACAGCAGAGATCAGCACGGGGGACAAAATGAAGATATAAGAGAAACTTGCTAACTAAAACTTTCTAAAGCTATTTCTTATACCCTTTCTCTCCCATGGTTACTCATCTTTTCCATGTCACAGTCTGTCTCACTTTGTAATTTTGAATTTTTAAGAATTTGTCTGGTGCTCTCCTCCAGCATGAATGACACTGAATACACAAGTAGAGCAAGCAACCAAGGCCAGGGTGACATTAGTAATCTTATCTTTTTCAATTGAGAAAAATAACCATGTAAAAGAAAAAGAAACTGACTGTGAGCACCATCTCTCATTTCCAAACTCGAGGTTGATGCTACAGGCTTCATGGGGCTGAGAGAGGGGTGGATGGCTTGATTCCTCGGAGAAGACTGGCCGTTTTTCTGAGGCTGATGGGAGCTAAAATGTCGCAACGAAACAGAAGGAATGCAATTTAATTGGATTGGAAAACAAGTACGCTTTCACAATGTAGTTAACTGTGCCAACCTTAACCTCTGAAGCTTGGACACATGTCAAACTGTTAAGTGAGATGGTAGAGCTGGATCAGGCTCAGATATGCACATTTACAGGAGAGTAATCAAGGCTTAAGGAAGTCATTCTAACCCTCCTGGCCGTCCTGTTGAAGGGGATTTTAAAGTAAATCTGAAAACATGGGTAATGCTACAGTTTATGGGTCTGTTTTCAAATAATTGCATGGAAAGAAATACGTAATTTATACGAAGTACAGGGGAAATGAAGAGAAAGTTCTGAGACATTTATTTTATTTTAATTAGGATAAAGTTGAGTTTCTAAACAGCTGTTGATTTCCAGAAGGATTTCCTTAAAATAAGTACTCACTTTAAACCGAATTAACTATCATTCATTATCCATCCAATTGACAATAGACAATTGGTTATTTATGTGTGTGTGTGACATTGGGATTGCTTGCATATGAGGGGTGAAGCACCAGTACCTCCAACACGTACCTGCATGCCTAACTTACACTCACCTAGCCTAGTTAGTTAGGTTTAGAAACAGGTGTAGTGTTGAGTTACGCTACCATGGTCAGGTGCGCTGCACTATCGAGGAACGTCGGACACTACACCTATTACTTTAAAAAAAAAATAATTAAAATGTCTAGTTTGTAGAGGCAGAAACAATTGTTGTTTTTGCACTGTGGCTATATTCTCATACATATTACACAATAAAAAACAACATTTACATATCTCTTTTTTTCCCTCTCTCTCTGGGTAAATACAACCTTCCCAGAAGAGTGCATCAAGGTAGAAATGGTGCACCAACTGGCATCAGCTTAACTCAACCCTGTGCTGATACGTCACACTCAACGAGACATCGCCACACCTGTCTCTGTATGTTATGGGGATTTTCTATTCCGTAAGAGTAGTTTCAGATGTAGTGTTACGCCATAAAAAGTAGCGTAGTAGTGGCACAGGCGGTCGTTATAACATCGCACCTAAATGAAACACACATCGCCTACGCTCCATATGCATGACATCTGTGTAACCATTGTAAGTCTATGGAAATGTAGATGTAATGTCGGAGGTTGGTCAGGCACTAGTGAGACGTTTGAGGTATACTGGTGCTCAGGATTTTTGATATGCTTTACCCCCCCATAGCTGCGTATTGAGTTCCTCCGCCACAGTATCAGATAGTCTTCTCATTTTCAGCTTCCCCCCCACCTTGTTATGCCATCCATATGGTTATATGAGCATCTGAGCAGGTGTATCATGTATTGCGGACACACACACACACACACGCACACGCACGCACACACACACACACACACACACACACACACACACACACACACACACACATACACACAGACAATATCCTGCGGTTTTACAGGAGATTTCCCATTCTGAATTATCTATGCCATCAGGGACTGTGGTGTTGTATAATGAGACGAACGCTAATTATTCTTCTGTGTGTGTGTGTGTGTGTGTTCAAGCCTGTGTGAATGTATTTGTCTAAAATGTAAAATAACTGTCTTTTCATTACTTCTATAGGATCAAATGTCAAACTGAGAGATTGAGGGAACAGAGGTTAGAATTAGGAACATAATGATAAGTAAGTAAATGCATCGTTCTGGACAGTAGTATCGCACTAACATGTATGTGTTTGTGTGTGTGTGTGTGTGTGTGTGTGTGTGTGTGTGTGCGTGTGTGTGTGTGTGTGTGTGTGTGTGTGTGTGCGTAAGAGAGAAATGATTGCTGCCCCTTTTCCTTTGCTCATGAAGCCAGAAGGAATGCTTAATGAGTGTGTCAGCATGTGCCGGCCAACTGTGGCGATGTGTTTGTGTACGAGAGAAAGAGAGCGTCAGCATGTACACGACGCAGGAAGTGTGTGTGCGAGTGTGTGATTTGGTTTCGAACGTCCGTGTGTAATGAGTGAAGCGAACATCACCTCGACATCACCTCAAAGGAAAATAATGAGATTCGTTTTTTGAACAGCATCCTATTAAATAAGTGCAAAGTGTCAAGTTAGCAACATCATTTTGTATTAAGCAAATGGACCGCACCGGGAACAAATGAGGCTCTACATCTTGTTTTCCTCTGAGCATGGCATTCGAAAGTTACCGGCTGAGGATCAGACTCTGCAGGAAAACAGGAAAATAGTTAGGCAACTAATCATCTAAAGCAGCAGTGGATGGAATTGGAGCAAATATGATTAAAAAAAGTTATTTTTATAAACGATCACTATATCCTGACAGTAGTGCATGAGACAGGTCATCTGAAAAAAAAGCATGTGCCTCTGTGTCCTCCGGTGCTCCTAATGGCATCTGCAAGATTTCACAGACCAGAGGAAAACAACCAATCAGAGCCGAGCTGGAGCCTTGCTGTCTCTGAGCAGCTGTCAATCACTCGCGAACTCCAATCAAACGGTCAAAACTAGGCAGCGCTGATCAAACATGAATCAATATTCTGTTACTGTAATGCGTTTTTCTCACATCAAAACTACCGTTTAGTTGTAAAATGAGAACATTTGTGACCTGGCAGCCATGTTGAGATCAGCTGAGGAAATACCAAGCACCGCCCACCAGCCCAACAGTACACTACAAGATGTTTCTGAAAACATTTGAGGCGAGAAATAGGCATTACAGTAACAGAATATTGATTCATATTTGATCAGCGCTGCCTAGTTTGATCGGAGTTTGCGAGTGATTGACAGCTGTTCCCATTGAATGAGCAGCCAATAGGAACGTTCTCTCTCTGGAATGACCTGTGATTGGTCAAAGTCTCCCGTCATGGCCTTGATTTTCTAAAGCCTGAAAAAAGAGCCATGAGGAGGTGCAGAAGTCTAGTTTTCTCTCAAAACACTTGAATTACAATATGCTGCAAGGTTATTATGGTATTTCTGCACAACGATGCCATAAACATTCTGCCTACTGCGGATTTAATGGAAAAAAAAGGTCATTAAATTAGACATCCGAAACCTTGCGGTGTCTTTTTTTCTCTTTAAACATCATAGAAAGACACTATTTACATGCTTTTATTTACATACATTATGAATTGCATTCCATGACAAAGAGAAGAAACAACAACTAAATCATCCTCAGAATAAATAAAAAGGTCTTTGAGATAAGGCGCCCTACATTCATGATTGTTAAAGTGGATCCGGCATTATTTATTATCAAGGACTTAATACAAGCAAAGCCTATGCACATTGTATTAAAGCGTCCCTGTTTTGTAAGAAACATTGATGCACTATATGGGAAGTAGTTAATGGAAGAAATGGAATGGAAAACTTTATTGCTTTATTATAAGAGATTGTAAAGGTGCATATATATATAAAAGCAGAATCATATTTGTTACTCATGATCATCTGGCCTTGCATATTCAAACCATGTGTGACTGTGAATGTCCTCTTCTTTCACGGATGGTTCAATTTTCATTACGTGAATAATCTCAAGGCAACATTTAAATGACATGCTGACTCGAGTGAGGAAGGCGAGGTAGTTTACTATGCTGTAGGAACAAGGAAAAACAGCAACATTTACATCAAGCTCTCTACGCATATTGCATTATTTCAGAGGAGACAAAGAGAATGAGCCTGTTCTAGTGTTTCTGTACAATTGCCACAACTCCACTAGGTTTAAAGTTCTAAAGTGTGTTTCTACCCAATGTTTTTATGCACATTTTCAGTATGCATATTAAAAAAACAGAGCGGAAATGACAGATATTCGAGAAAAAAAAAGTAGATTTATTGCAAAAAAAGTTCACTTATAACGCTTGGCTGAGATGGTAAAGTTGGTTTATTGATGAATGCAAAATGCAAATGCAATGGAAACAGACTGAAAACATGATGTATGAGGAGACTGTAGCATCCCTCAAATCAATGCATTAAAACAAAACAGAAATTCCATATTTCCATCATGTTTTCCATATCATTTAAGGTTGTTTAAAGTTTGACTGGCGCTCTTTTATTTACTGCAACTTGTTGTGCACTCTTCTTCTGCAATGATTCAATGGCATCTGAGAATTTATCGCCACCAGCTGTTTATGTTGATGAGACATCTCCTAATATTCCCAATAACACTACCAGTTTCTTTTGCAGATTTTCTAGAAATTCAGTTTCATGTTTTTTTTGTCACATCTAACACACCGTTACCGTGCATGTAATATCTCCTTTAATGGGATACATTATGTGCTGAAAATATGTCACAAATGAATCTTTGATAACAAACCTAACTCAAAGATTGCCATTTTTGCAAATCCATCTGTATGCAGAGTGATAAACAGAATTTTCACAGGTTTGCTGAAACCCAGAAAGTCTGGGTTGGTGTTACTCTGAAATATACGAAAAAATATCAAGTGTTTTTCCTTTCTCATCTTTTCATTAAAACTTGTCCAGATACTACCATTTGGCATTTTAAAGTACTAGTACCATGTTAGGCTGTACTCACACCTTTACTGTGATTAATTTTATTATTTTAGTTCTTGCTTTACACTTATTAAAAATGAAAAGGTCTTGTACTTATGAAGTCAAATTGTCTTGCATGTCACTCATTCATTTGACCTGACATTTTGAATCAGAACCCAGAGAGAAAATGAAAAAAAGGTTCTTATACTGGCTGATAGCAGGTCATGTTTGCGCTTCACTTTATTTAACTTCTTTATTTCCTCATGTGGTCAATTAAAAGGTACCCTGTAGAGTTTACGGACCAATGTTTTTACCAGTGTGGCCCCATTTTGTTAGTATCTAATGCCAAGGACTTACATGCAGTCCTGTTGATGATCTCACACTCACTCTTTCACCGATTGACAGCTGGTCTAAAGAAATGCAGTACTGTACCAGCAAAATCGAGGAAAAACAAAATTGCTAGCAAGCAAACATATATAAATATAAACAATGTAGATGTCAAATTCTCCTAAAACACTTCGGAAGTGTTTTTATGAGGAGGGAAAGGGCATTCAACCATAGAAATAGAACATGAGTAGAACGGACATTTCCCATTCAAATCAACGTGGAAAGGTGGTCAACTAAAAGTAACATTGACTTATTTTGTCATGTCAGTCTTTAGTGACGTGACTTGTCGTTGTCATCAGTCCCGTGACTCGTCGTTGTCGTCAGTCACATCGCTAGTCAGTGAAGTAACGTCAGCAACGACCGTTTCCTAACCCTAACTAAGTGGTTGTGTTGTCTAGACTTAACTTCTTCTTCTTCTTCTTCTTCTTCTTCTTCTAAAGGAAACTGTGCATGTAACAAGCGTATATTGACACGCCGCCCCGGTCCGTCCAAAAGTAACGCAAGAGGGGTACCACGTGCCTCAGTCTCCGATGTCGTAGGGTACTGACGAAGCGACGGTATTGGACGAGTCGGGAGTGAGAATGTGTTGGTACGGTACAATAATGAGCTGACATATCAGATATGTTCCATTAGTTGAACTTTTACTTCTCAGTGCAGTTCTGAAGTCCTCACCAAAGTTAAGTTGACAGCACTCTCACTTGTTTTAACGAACCAGACCTAACAAGTACATTCATCCAATTTAATTTCAACAGCACCACACAGGTTAGGTGTGAACACAGTAAGAAATGCAAACACACGTGAAGAGATGTTATGTTTCTACCGCATATATTAAAAAAGTGTTACCTTTCCAGCTGTGCAGACTAACTCCACTAAATGTTAAAGTTTTGCATTTAAAACTTGGTAAAGACGAGATTAAAGTATTCACAAGTTTAACACTGAGCCCCAGAAGTTACATACAGTAAACAATCTCACAAATAAGTATGTCTTTTCTTATTTCATTTATTTCACTGCCTGTAACTGGTGGCCAACTCCTCCTCCTCACTTCTTCTCCAACTCTTAAGCAGTCTTACTAAAAAAGCTCTGTGAGTGCGTTGGCACACTGTAGCCGACAACATGATGACAGTATAAAGAAGAGGCTGGCTCCGTAGCAGATCGTGTTTTCTTGAAGCTGTTCTGCTGTGTCCCTGAAAACACACTATTGCTCTGCGTTACCCTTACCCCTTGGATTTGACTTGCCAACCAATTAGTCACACAGCTCAAGCCTTAAACGGAGTATGAATGGGTGAAATGAGAGGAGAAGAAACACCTTCCTGCAGCACCATGCTGTGCGGAGGATGTCTGGCTTGCTCATACACCACGGAGACAGAGCTGAGCGCCAAATGCACTTGAGAGGCTTTGGGGGGCTTGAAGGACTCGAAAAGGAGGGATGAAAGGACGAGGGAGGTGTACGTACAACCCCTGCAACACTCTTTCATCCATTTCTCCACCCTCCCGTCCCAAAGCACCTTAAGTGTACACTCTCTTGCAGCACTCCCCTGGGGACCGGACTGATTTGAATACTACATGCTGTCTGATTTTTCATATACTGCCGCTCCACCTTTTTTCTTTTCAAGAAGGTGAAGGAGGGATGGAAAAAAGGGAAGGAGGGATGATAGCAGGGCAGAACGGGAATAGGGGTGAGTGAGGGGAGAAGCAAGGACGTTTAAAATCCATATTTATGGATGAACGAATAGTTGAGTGGAAGAAGGTCTGCACTTCTGAAAAGCTATAATTTCCAACACATCTGCGGCAAGCGTAACGTTGTCAACACCGACAGATGTCAAAGATGCAGCATTACCTATGCATTCAAACAAAACATGCCTTGCTGCTTATACGTGCCGAGGTTGAAAAGCTTGTGCATATGGGGCACTGGTATGCAATTATGTATTTCTATAAGTGTACGCTAGGTAACAACATTTTCTAACACCACCAAAGACTCCCAATCCAAAGTAATCATCACAGTGAGGACCCGTATCTGAGATTTGTCTTCTTTTTTTGCAATTCTGTGTGGTGAAAAGAATCACAACAGAAGAATACTACCCAAAGGGTGATGCACTTAAAAATTTCAACATGCCAAGAGTTGGATGACAAGATTGATAACTCTCTCACATCTGCAAGCTAAATATAAAGTTAGAGCCAAGAAACCCTTAAGCTTATCAGCATAAAGGAGCTGGAGGAAAAAGCTAACTTGGCTCTAAAGATTGCTTGGCTCCCGGTAGTACTGCTTGCAGTGTTTGTCCGGGGGCGTGCCCGTTCAGAGATCGTGACAGTTCAGAAAGCGTTGTCAAGAACTGCTCATTGCTTTGTTGATTTCAGGGAAGTGAAGAAGAGTTTGGTTGTAACACTAGTATATCCAGCATCCAGCAGCAAAAGTGAACTGCAGTCAGTGAACCGCTGCCCATTAAGGCCCGTCATGCTCGACCCGGTCTGCAGAGCCCAGAAGCACCCGCCGCTGCACAGAGCGCTATCGTTTGTTTATTTAACGTTTATGGGTACATTTTAGTCTATAAGATCATCTCTGGCAAATTTCATACTTACTTAAGCCGGAAGTTTGTATTTCTCCAAAACATCATAATCTTATATCTCATATATGGCTTCAGTTCAAAGTGCCTTCTATGAGTACAGAAGCTGGCAAAACAAGTGTTCCACTATTGTCCTTGGTCCTGGAACGATCTGCAGGCCAAGCTTACACTTGAGACCCTTATCTCTTTAAATGATTTTATTTTTTTCTGTATTTTTTTATTTTATATTCTGTACATATTACATATATTTATTGTACATTTTTTTATTGACGGACGATACACAATATGTTTATTCACTATGTATATTCTGTAACTCTATTTATTGTTTTTCTATATTTTTTGTACACCTGTACTTCTCTTGCGCTTTGCTGCTTTGACACCTGAATTTCCCCCCGGGGATTAATAAAGGTTCATCTTATCTTATCTTATCTTATCTTATCTTATCTTATCTTATCTAACATGCTTACAATGGCGATGCTAACATGCTGGTGTTAAGCAGGTATACTATTAACCATGTTGACCATCTTGGCTTGGCGTATTAGCATTCTAACATTTGCAAATAAGCGCAAAACATGTCACGGTCTGGAACTGTGCCATGTCCGCCTGGTCTTTCTGCGTTTGGGTCCACCTCCCTAACGTAATCCTGACAAAGCTGAGGCTGATGGGAATGTCATAGCTTCTGTAGGTATTTGGTCCTAAGTATTGGGAAAAATTGACCTGATATTTTAAAGGATGAATGGAAACTGGTGGCGCTATCGGAAAAGTCAGGGCATCACCAAAGTCATTATGATTCATCATCTGGGGACCACGACTGTCTGTATCATGGCAATCCAACAGTTGTTGAGATATTTCAGTGTGAATAAAAGTGGTGCACCGACAGGTCAGCATTGCCATCCATTAGCGTGGCTAAAAAACATCTTAAGAGTTCATTTTCAGGGGCTTTTTCATATTGTATGTATGAGTCCTGAGAGAGCTTCTCTCTCACACACACATTTTTCAACTGTAATTGCACAGTGAATTGACAATTTAAGTGTAGTAATTGTATGCCTAATAAAAGTCCAAACTTTTACATTATTCAAGGATGTCGTTCAATAATTTGTTGGTGTCGGTAAGTAAACCCTCATTCTTGGATAGGTTGGGTTCTTTCAAAAGAGCCTCTAGTTGACGAGGAGAAATCAGACCTCTTGTTATGACCTCAGCTTGGAAACATTTCAAGGATTAGACCATTTCTTCCTTCCAAAAATCTGGAAACCGTTATCCACGCCTTCATAACTAGCGGATTAGATTACTGTAATTCCTTGCTCTCTGGCATCACCAAAAATAAATCCCTCTCCCACCTCCAGCTCATCTAAAACTCTGCAGCTAGGACTTTGACCCGGATTAGGAAACATGACCACATCTCACCGATCCAGGCTTCCTTACACTGGTTACCTGTTGCTTCTGGAATTGATTTTAAAATATTACTGATTTCTTACAAAGCCCTGAGAGGCCTCGCCCCAAGTCATTTATCAGATCTGTCATTACCCCATGTCCCTTCCTGCACTCTGAGATCCTTGGATGCGTCATTTCTTGCGGTTCCAAGGTCCAGATTCAAACGCAAAAGTGATAGAGCCTTTGCAGTCAGGCCATCTAGACTGTGGAATGACCTGCCTGAGGAGATCAGGGCTGCAAACTCTGTCACATCTTTTAAATCAATTTGAAATACTCACTTTTTTAGAATTGTTTTTCTGTGAGTTTATTTATATTTTATGACATTTTAGTTGTTTTACTCTTTACTTTTTTTTTTACTGCTTTTAGTACATTTGGTTATCATTGTGTTTTAAATGTGTTCTGTTTTTATTGTAAAGCACTTTGTAACTGTGTTGTGAAAGGTGCTATATAAGTAAAGATTATTATTATTATTATGACTGACTTCAGATGAAGAATGTATAAGAATAAGAACTGTATCCAATGTGGATCAATTGCTGTTGGCTGAGTGTTAACACATTCCTTAAGGCTGCTTGTTTACTTCCCCGCGCATTGAGGATGTTTAGAGGGCTGAGATGGAGGAACACAGACACCTTTGGGAAAGAAAAGCAAGAGAAGTGAGGATAGAGGCTAAAAAAATCTACTATTGGGGGTCAGATAATTGCTCTAGTTTCCAATGCAGTTTCATATGTCAGCATTTATTAGAATCAAGCTTCAGTGCCTCAAAACAAGGCAGCGAAAAAGCATTTTTTAAGAAAATGATCACACCACAACGCCGGCAGATTGTCAGTTTTTTTTGCAACATTTATATTCAGACCTCACGGGGAATTAGTGGACGAGAGAGTTAGATGGATGAAGAATGAGGGTATATGGAAGAGGTGGAGGTAGGAAACATGGGTAAACATATTGGATTGTGGGCTAAATAAACCGTGAAAGAGGGAGAGAAATCGATGGAGGGGGCGGTGAAGAAGGAATAAAAAATGTGAAATGCGGAGGTCAAGAGAGTCTCTCCCTTTCCATTCCAAAAGCTCTCCATTCTGCTGTAATTTCCTCTCCTCCCCTCCCAGTCCTTCTCCTCCAACCATTCCCTCCATCCCAGTAGTGCAGGCAGCGTTTGCCAATTTACCCCACTCTGCAGTGTGACCATGCTCTTCAATCCCTCTCTGCGGATGGATGAATGAATGGTAAGTGGAGAGATGTTTAAATAGAGAGAGGGCCCGGAGAGGGGAGGGGGGTGATACACTGATAGATTGACAGCGAGAAGGAGAGAAGGGGTGAGAAAGATGCATGAATACATGTTTTTTAAGCAGAGGGGGAGTGTTGCGCAGGGAGTGGTGGATGGGAGAAGGGAAAGATGAAAGGAGGAATACATGTTTTTTTTATTTAACACTCAGCAAGAGAGATGGAGAGAGGGGGAGAGGAGGGACGTTAAAAGAAATGAGACAAAATTGTTCTTCAGAGGCTATACAGGTAACATCCAGAGACCCTGGGAGGTTTGCAGCTCCACTGTGATTTTTAGCTCTGGAGCTGACAAGGAGTGGATTGGGCTACATGTGAAAAAAAAAAACATGGCAATTTACACATTTTTTGGAATGTGTTTTGTGGAAAAGCTGTTTGCAAACTTGATATGTGATTCGACATGCTGTGAAGGTGAATTAATGTTAATGTTTGAAACACAAAAACAGGCTCAAGCGATGGCTGTTGTAGCTAACATTTGAAACAGAGGTGGGAAAGGAGGTGTTGAGGGTACTGCACCACCCGCTATTGGCTGAGTGGAACAGTGAAAAGCACATTATACCTTTTACACCGTGTCCTAACTGGATGCGATGCGAGCGAGCGTCAGCGGCAAAATTAGCCTAATTACATTACGTTTTCTCTTGGAGTGACCTAACTGGCTGCAAGCGATGCGGCGCTGATAGTTGTTCAGCTGATATGGAGCACAGAGCTTACAAAAAAGAAGTATAACTTACATTTATTTTATGAAGAAAACTTAAGTATAGTTCAAGTATAATCCCAAGTATACTTTATGTAATAAGTATGCTAATATGCTGTACTAGTAGTATATTTGTAAGTGTACTACTTGAATACTTATTGGGACTAAATTGGCCCACTTTTTAGTTTATAAAATATACTTTTAAGTATACTTTAAATGTAAGAGTAGTAAACTTTGAGTACACAACTAGTTTACATCCGAGTTGTATTTTGTACTGCAACTATAATATGATCTATACTACAAGTGAACTTTTACAGTAGGTGTACTGTTAGTTTGCTACTTGTAGCCCACTTTTAAGTTTATAAAAGTACACTTTAAAGTATACTCTCCATAAACTACTAGTTTAATAGTTTTCACTGCAAGTATACTTGTAAGTTTCCGTTAAGTAAACTTATAGTACGTACCCAAATATACTTTTCTGTAAACTTTTCAAGCCAAGTATACTTGGATTTTTCTGTGTACTTACCAAGTACACTTAGACTTTTCTGTTTACTTGTCGGTATAAGCCAAGTATACCTCAGTTAAGTTAAGTGTATCTCTGATAAGTACATAAAAAGTAAACTTACTCTTTTATTTTAAGTTTAAAGAAGTATACTAATAGTACACTTAAATAAACTTCTTTTTTGTAAGGGTGTATGTGTATTTTTTTTACATGACGTAACAGAAGTGCATATTTAACGTGTTCAGTGTGGACAGAGAGCATCTGATGCTACGCGATGCGGCGCGATAGTCGGACGCTCACATCCAGGTGTTAAAGTGCAACTTGAAAGCCACTGAAAATCTGAAAATGGTCCTCGGGACAGCCCTAGCATTTGAAAATTCCACCCAAGTAGTTGTTGTTTGTGCATGAAAACGCAATTGCATTTACAATTGTGTTCAACGTGGTCAAAATGCGTCCTTGACCGGTATGACCGATCGGATCACGATCTGTCCTCAATACGTTTTGGGTGCATTTACACCTGTATTTTCATGTGATCAAGCACTATCTGATTGCAATCCGATCACTTAAAATGCATTTTAATGCCAGGTGTAAAGGGAGTCACTACTTTTCAGCCTGATGTTTCGTTACTCTTTGAATAACAAGTCCACCGAAAAATAGGTCATTTGTCCAGTGGTGTAGTGGAGGGTATACACAGGGACACGGGGTACAAAAAGCCATTGGAATATGTAGGAGAGTATACCCACTTCCTCCTCGGTAACCTACCTATCTACTTAGCAGTACATCCACCTCATCTACAACCATTACACCAGTGCATTTGTCATTGTCTTACAAAGTGACCCATACCAGCATTTCCTGTCGTGTCCCCATATTGTCCGGATGACGTTATTTGTCAGAACCTTCCAAAAACTCATATGACTGGCAGGACAGAAAGGGGGTTGAAAAAAGGTGCTGCAACACAGACTGTATGAGAAAAGTAAAGCATTTTTTGAATATTAAAACAAGTTTAGTAGAAACCCAAACTACAAGTTCAGTATGCACCTGAAAATAAGCATAATACGTCCTCTTTAAAAGTCACATAATTATCACAGATTTGAAAGCTGGACCACTGTCCAATTTCTGGAAAAATTAGCATATTGTTTGAAAAATAGGACCCATCATTGACAACGTGGAGTACAAACAGTACAACCTGTATATTTTATGTCTATAACGGGTATGCGAAGACAATACATAATACTTTTTCTACTTGCACTAAGTAAATATATATTTTCTCCACACAAACCTTTTGTTTCCAGTGGCTCAGAGACATGCTGTAGCTATTGCAATCATTGCTTGTATCATCTTGTAATAAACAGTGTCATCATAAAGGGTAACACCAGTGTACATTTATATTTTTTTCTATTGCTTTGAAATACATTTTTCTTTCTCAAGGGCATCCAATGCTGTTTCCTTGACAAACACAATCCATCAGATAGCTCTCCTATCCGCTTCCTAACATGACTTCAGTAGCTGCATCTGAGGTATTTCTATTCTACCAGAATTTAATATAAAGAATAACTTTGTGTCTCCAGCTGATTCTCCGTTCTTCTAACACTGTCACTGTCACCAGGTATATGTAACAATAGACACCTAATGAGAAAAACTAAAAGCAAAAACTATGAGCGAGGCCGAGTTAGGAAAGCTGCAATAGGCATGCTGTTCAACATGATTTGTTATGTTAGGACAGCGGCAGTGTGTCTGAGCCGTTTTAGGGATTTTTTGAAAATAATGGGAGCCTATGACGTCTGTGCGGTAAGTTAATCTCACAGCAGCAGACAGTGGGAGCTTTGTGGTAAATACAGCAGTGGGCTTTAGACTCTTCTTAGGCTTTATTAACTGCATGACAACAGATAGGTATACCAGTATGGTGCTTTAAACCAGGTCATCTATTTAATAAGTTGTGTGTGCTCATTTGTGTGTGATTGAGTGTGTAGTGACAGTGATGTAATTACTGCTGTTGGCAAATGAACAGAGAAAAAACAGAGCCTAGATAGACGCAAGCAAACACACACACACACACACACACACAAGAGAAGGAAGCTGAAGAAAGCAAAACCCCATCTTGGCCGAGAAAGCATCACTAATACTCAGCAAGCACACTGTCCAACATCTACACTACTGACCAACAGCTGAACCCATGCATGTGGTCACCTTCTTGTCTATGAACTAATGTCCAACTATTCAATATACATTTGAAAAATATTAAGCAGATGCCATTTGCTTTCAATCTAATGTTACCCTAATTTGTCTTTTGTTTTTTGTCCGATCTTTTGTTCAAATTTGTATTGCTATCTCTTTCCATCTCTCTTAACCCTAACTGCCTAGCTTGTTGTTATAAACTCTAAAGAGGTAAATGAAAAAGAGAAATATGTACAGTATACTGTACCAGAGGAGATGTTTGGTTTTGTTATATCATAAATAGGGATTAAACACCTTTTTGGGCTGTCAAAGTTAACGCTAACATCACTAATTTCTTTAACGCGTTAACGCAATCGATCTTTCAGAGGTTGTAGCGGGCTCAGTTTTAAAGCTAGAGTGAAGATACTGGCATATGAAACTAGAAAACCTAAAGAATCCATTGGTACCCACCATGTCATACTAGCTTGTAGCGAAGGAGGATAGATAATGCTCCAAACTTATGCTAAATTTTGGTGAGGAAAGAAAAAAAAATGTTTAAAGGAGTCCCATAGACCTCTGACCTCAAGATATGTGAATGAAAATGGGTTCTAAGGGTACCCACGAGTCTCCCCTTTACAGACATGCCCACTTTATGATAATCACATGCAGTTTGGGGCAAGTCATAGTCAAGTCAGCACACTGACAACTTTTGTGGCCTGTTGGGCTTGAGTTTGCCATGTTATGATTTGGGGCATATTTTTATGCTAAATGCAGTACCTGTGGCGGCTGTGGCTCAGAGGGTAGAGCAGGTTGTCCACCAATCGGAAGGTCGGTGGTTCGATCCCCGGCTGCTCCGGGTCACATGTCGATGTGTCCTTGAGCAAGACACTTAACCCCAAATTGCTCCCGATGCTCCTGATGGGCAAAGTTGGCACCTTAGCAGCCTCTGCCATCAGTGTATGGGTGAATGTTGACATGTAGTGTAAAGCCCTTTGAGTGGTCGAAAGACTAGAAAAGCGCTATATAAGTCCAAGTCCATTTACCATTTTACCTCTGAGGGTTTCTGGACAACATTTGTCATTGTTTTGTGTTGATAATTGATTTTCAATAATAAATATGTACACACATTTGCATAAAGCAAGCATATTTTTCAACATTTCTCCATGTTGATAAGAGTATAGTGTTAAATACTTGAAAAATCTCCCATTAAGGTGCATTTTGGGGAGATAAAAAAACGTGCGATTAATGTTGTTTTACTCTGGACAGTCATGCGGTTAATCGCGATTAAATATTTTAATCGACTAACAGCCCTAATATATACAGTACATGTATATTTCAGTATGCATTAAAGATGCATGAGGGTGGCATCAAGGTTTATATCAGAATGTGGGAAATACTACTGTGCTAAGCTGTAAACACATTTGCTACATTCTTAGAACGGGAGAAGTGTGCCAAGCTGGACTGACTCCTCGGAGGGCAAAATCTGAAAGAAAGCACCTTTTTGTTTAGCTCTGATGGTCCAAATTAATCATTGTGGTGTAGAATTTAGTTTCACTCCTATGTTCCTGTCTGTACTTTAAGACGTCAGCCTTATTTTGCCGTTTACGATCGTTTTACAGCTCTATCAGAGATTGGTTTGAACTTTGTTAGTTACTGCTGATGCAAACTGAGCATTTCCTGCTGCTCCTGCGTCATGTTAAAAGTTTTCCATCAGCGAACCAACGGTATTATGAGAAATACAATCAAGTTATTCCCCGATAAAGATTGGTCTTAACAACAAAATATGACACATTCTGAGCTATTTGGTCAGCGGATATGTCTTTAATATTTCAGGGAGGAATAGAACAAGATGAAATTGCCACAGTGAGCTGTTAGATGAAGAGCGGCAGATGACTCCAGGCTCATGCCATCAAAGAAACAATAATTTTTTACCTAACATGCTAGGCTGTGGAAACAAATGGATTTGTGCCAGCATGTGCTTGAATGGTCACGGTTGCTCATGGCCTAGCTCGCCACCCTTTTGAAACATTTCAGTTCTGAGGATTACCACTGCCTGTTTGTAAGTATGCCAACGTGTTCCCAATAGAGTGCTCGAGGGATGGTGTATTTCCGTAGGTCAACCAGGAAGTTAGCATCGCACTGGTTCCCTGGACAAAAAGCCAAGGATTTTTACATTGGGTTTTGGATTATTGGGCTTTGAAAAATAAAATGTTGTATGGATGTGAAAAGGGGGAAACCAGATTACACTCTCTTGGATTCATGTCACACTTACAACATTACCATCAAACCCTCGTTGTTGGCCTCTCAGTGCTCTTTATTCTGTACTCAGATAGAGGTATACTGGGCTGCTGTCAGTCTATGAAGGAGCAGCAGTATACGCCACAATATTCATAAACAAACAGAATTACCATTTTCTGAATATTTGAGGTTTGTTAACATTGTTTATTGGCTGAAAAGACAAGAAGACATCCATACAAAAAAGATACTTGCCAATTGTTGTATTAAAAAGCTAGGAACACAAAACGGGTATTCATATCTATGCTTTGGGTCTTTCTGTTTTCTGTCTATTTGCACATCATCTCTCCTCTCAGAATTACACAGATGAGTGTGTACACGCTTGCCAGCACATGTAAGTGTGTGTGTGACATTTTCTTATTCCCTTGCCTTTTGCCTCTATTTGTTTGGAGTGATGTAAATGAAATATTTGTCCTGCATATTTGTTTGCGCAGGCAGTCCTCAGTCCTACGCTCATGCTGTTCAGGCGGCATCAGAAAAATGACTGAGAGAGTAGCGTTAGGGATTAGAGGATTAAAAATGAGGGATTACAGTAATGCTGAATATTATGTGGATTATGAAAAGAAAGTACCTGTATTCAATATTAAAATTATGAAAATATGAAGAGTGAATAGGTTAGAGATGTTTTTTTGAAAAGGGTTACATGAGGTTCTTTTGTGCCTATGAGAACTGGTGCACATCTGAATAAGGCCAAATGAAGGCATTTCTGAATCGCAACGTTTAATTGTAAGTGTCTAATGTCTTGTAAACCCAAACAGATTGGGCACCATTTGATGCTAAACACCTAAAGGAATTTATTGACATTTTGGGAAAGACGTTTTAGAACCAGTGGGTAACCTCTGTGGTCTGAAAAGTGAAGCCAATGCGGAAGTGTCTTAAACCTGCATCCTTAATAATAGCCAGCAGGGGGCGACTCCTCTGGTTGCAAAAAGCAGTGATTGTATTAAAGTCTATGAGAAAATGAGCCTACTTCTCACTTGATTTATTACCTCAGTAAACATTGTAAACATGAGTTTATGGTCTCAATCACTAGTTTCAAGTCTTCTTCAATACAGCATGATGTTCATTTAGTAAATTATGGTACCATTTAGAGTCAATTAGACCATAAAGCAGGGTATGCATTAGGGCATGGCTGTCTTGTGATTGACAGGTCACTACCACGGCGTTGTCCAGCCTGGGAGTTGTCTTAGAGCCTTAACCCTTTCACAGAGTGTTTTCAGTTCATGAAAGTTAACTGTAACATTTCGGTCGGCCAAAAATGTATTATTCAGCGTTCGGTTTCTCTTAGCTCCACCCTCACTTCTGGTTGCAAATAACCAAAATGGTGAAGGACAAAATGCCAAACTCAAGGCTTCAAAACGACAGTCCACAAACTTTTCAGTTTTTCAATGTTTTAAAATACGTAAGGTGTTCACAGTGGAGAAGTGACAATATACTCAACTATAGTATGTATACTAAATAATACAGTTAAATTCTAAAGTTTGTAAGAAATGAAGGAGTTACTTCCAATTAGAAAGAAATAATAATTTTATGTAGTGGGAAGGCAGTCTATCATAAACCAAAAAATAACAAGATTTAGGTATTTTTCATATATAACTGACAGTCATAATAAGCTGCAGTTTTCACTTGTCTTTCCTTCCCTCTCTCCTTTCTATTCTCACATACTTAAACACTTAAATACTGTATATTTTACTGCATTATGTTCCTGTATTTTTTATGCAAATCTAACCTTTTTAAACTAATTAAGACATAGGGATAATTGGTGTCAGTCAATTCATGTTTTGTATAATTTCTTGTTGGTACAAAACAGTAAAAAAAATATACCGTAAAAATGAGTGTTTACCTGTAATACAAATTATATTCTGATAGAATGTGGTATAAAATAGAGACACAGGTCAGAAAAAAAGAAAATAAATTTCACTATTGTCACATTAGCCAAATACATAAGCTTCCATTAAGACAGAGTTTATCAGTCAGTCACTGACAGTCTTTAATATTAACTCCATGTAACTGGTGAAATGAATCATGGCTCGGACTAGGACTTGAACTGCATCAAAACACACCCACTGAAATGCAGAGGTGAAGCTGCCAGTGCTTGATGTTAGGACCTTAGCCAGCGAGACTCTCAGTGATTCCATTATCAAATATGGACCTCAATTTCTTCGCAGGCACATGGTCAGATCAAACGGGGGCGAGTGGCTGAAACCTCACCTGACTTGACCTCTTCTTTAACGCTATCAGGCAGGAAAAGAGGGGTCCACCTGGACCGGCAGCTTTACTGATGCTTTCTTTTCTCCACAGGAAATTATATTTTTTCAACGTTGAAGTACTTCTGCTCAGCTGGAGTGGTCAAGGTTTCCTAAGGTGAGAGCAGCTAGGGGGAATGAATCCACGCTGTCACCTGATGGAATCTGAATTGTTGAAGGCCAGTAAAAAACACCATTTAAAATTCTGAAATTAAACGGCCAAATCAAGTCATTTCAACGGAGTCACCGTAATCGGTGGATTTGCTAGCGGGGCTGAAATAAATCAGTTTTAGTGATGAGTTCAACTTTGATGAAGTTTGACATGCAAATTTGTGGCGTTGACCAATATTAAACCCTGTGGACAGCGCTGATCTTTGATCGAATAGAGAGCTGTATCCAAAATGGTAGAAGCTATCTTGCTCAACTCAATTTTATTCATTCGTCCTCAGTCAGGGTATTAACTGCTAACGTGACCCGTCTGATGATTTGTTACACAGAACCATCTGAGAAGCCGTCATTGGAAACTGTTTGGAAAAAAGGCAGGCACTTGGTAGGTGATTGGAGGAACCATATGTCAATCAAACTCTTACCCAAGCCAGTAAGGAGAAGAGCAAAAATATATTTTCCATCTAAAAAAGCCTTCAGTGCCGTTCTTTGCTCTTCTTTCAATGAAAAAATACTCTTCAGTCCCGATATAACTGATGCTATTGCAGCATCTACGCTTACCTCTTCAGGAGCCTAAGAACTAACAGTGGCCTCCGTGTCATCATCTAAACCACACCTGTAGCTGCCAGTAGCTTCTTACAGGAAGCTGATTGGCCTGTGATCTGGCTTGTCAGACACAAATGCATTACTTGACAAGATGGATTTTCGTGTGATATGTGACCCCGCGATTCTTGGCTGATCTCGTGGATCCGCAAGAATCCAGCTGGTGTGCAAGGTAAATAAACTGTTCCACAAAAGAGGAATGATATGAGGACAGTTATAAGACAGATGTCAGTGGTACAAATACATATTTTGAATAAACTGTGAACTTATTGTTTCATTAGCAACTGAGCTAACGAGCTTGCCAACTGACAGTAAAGACAGACACAGTTAGCAAACTACCTTTTCTTGTATGACTACACCAGTCTTACTCCTTTTCATTTTCTGAAATCTTTTGAGATCAATTACTTGAAATGAAGTCTATACATGCAAGTTCCAAAAGGTCCAAATGCAATTTGAATAAAATCACCCTCTGTTTAAAGGTACATAAGTGGTATTAACATTCAATAGCATCCCAAATTTCCCAGCTGTGGGACAAATAAAGGATTATGTCATCTTATCTTAACATCATCAACAGTGCAATGTGTTTCTGTTTATCACTATGAAACAGGTCTGAAGTATTCAAGTTGAAAAGTTCAGTATACAAATAGTTCAAATGGCATCTAAGAGTAGTAAGCTTCTGCTTAATCGCTGTCACGATTAAGAGGGGGTCGTTGGAAAATGAATCCCTGGCCCAAACAAGTTTGAGAACCCCTGTCTTACACAATGAAAGACACATTTGATAAGCAGAACTAGTAAGTTAGCCAGATAGTCATGGTTTAGAGGTATCTCATTCAGCCCTCTAGATGTGCTAACATCAGATGCATATAATGGCACCCTGCCTTCCTCATTTCAGAAAGACATGTCCACTCAGACTGATGCTTGTATTTCTGCATGCAGGTGCATTAGCGCCACCTGAAACATTTACTAAATACAGTCCTTAGTGCTTCATCACCCTTTAACTTCATCAGAAAGCAGTGACTGGCCAAATGTTACACTGAACGAATCAATATTCGTCACACATCACTCTCTTCTTCCTCCTTTCTGTCTCTGGCCTTGACTGGTGTCGGCATAGCAACACTCCACTTCCTCTAAATTACGTTGTGGCAGCCAATCAAACACGAGCAGTGACCCTGGAGAGGCAGCGATAACAAATCAGCTTCAGAGAGGAAGTGTGACTGTGTGTGTGTGTGTGTGTGTGTCAGTGCCACTGTTATATGCAGTGTTGGACACTCACATTCTCAAGTCTTGTTGAGCAGAGACCTTTGACTTGAGACTGATCTATTTTTCATACTTCTGATGGACCACAGCCTCCTCCATTTTCTCCTCTCCATCCTCTTCACCTCTTCTCGTCCTTGTCCCCTTTACACCATCTGCTAACATTTTTCAGACTATCTCTTCTGCACAGGTTGGGTTTTATGATACCTCTAACTTATAGTTTACTTTGTCAGTATCTGAAGCTGTACAGTATAATAGAGGGGAGAAAGTTTCATTTCAACATTGGAGTGGGGTCACATATTAAACATGGGGAGCTGCGGGGTCCTCCCCCAGAACATTTAGAATGTCACCACTTCATTACCTGCATTCTGATGATTTTTTATGCACTACTTTATGGTAGAAATGTATTTATTTATGTAAAGGAAAACACACAATTCAGGCACTAGGTGACAATTCAAAATATAATGGAATATAATGCAGCAAGGTTCTCTGTCATTCTGTATTGTTTTCAAATATTCATGTTATCCCTGCTGAGTTAAAACACACGAAGGCATGATTTACTATTCTGTCCTCTTTTGTGTCTTTTGTTTGGGGGAAGTAACCTCTTTAAATGTGCATGTGACACATCAATGATACATTAATTAATTTGAATTAATTCATAACCCCCTGGACTTTAATAGCTCACATGTGTTTCAGCAAAATGTCAGCTCATGTTCAAAACTTTCTGCACAATTTCCCACGTATTTGTGTTCGAGAAGTCGAGAATAAGGTCTTTGGCTAATATTACGTCCCGTAATATTATGTCCCGTCCCTACCAAATTTGACGCCCTTAGTTGGTAGAACATGCCGCCTCTTTCTTCCCAAAACTTTCTGCAATTTTTTGTTGTCATCTTGCATGATGCCCACATGAACATGTAGTCAAAGGAATAGATTGACATTTTGGTGAATACACTCATTCGCTCTCTTGAGGGTTAGATGAAAAGATTAATATCAATAAGATTAATATCAAACAGTGTGAGCCAACAATAGATCTGGAGCCAGGAAGTTGTAAGATTAGTTCAACATAAAGAAAAGGGACAAACAGCTCGCCTGGCTCTCACCAAAGTTCAAAAATATGCCTACCGGTTCCTCTAAAGCCCACAACTGTTGTATGAGCAAAACTAAGAGGAGCGGCTTGTCATAATGAGAATAGAGCTGATCCACCGTAAAGGTCAGCACACCAGTCTGAGCCAATGTTGTGGCTAACTTTGGGGCAAATCCCCTTCAGTAAACAGGCTGTGGCAAGCAAGACACGGGAACTTGGCTTGGGTCTTACAACTCTTCCTAACTGGACGAAATGTGAATGAGCAAACATCAGATTGTTTCAGTTTTTCGCAATGAGAATGTTCTAACCTGCTCCATACATCAGCGAACATGGAAAGTGACGTGTCGCTCGCTCTGTCTATATTAATGCAAAGTTTCGCACCTTTAACCTATTTTCACTTGTCAAAGTTGATGCTGGCAGTAACTGAATCAATATCGCTCCCTGTATGTAATAGAGAGTGACATAGCTCCTAGTATATCAGGACAATTCACATAAATTACATTAATGTACGAATAGCCATTCGTCCCAAACCTCTTCAGAGTTGAATACCGTCTCCCCTAATGTTCTTTGCTTACAGACCAGAGATAGACTCTTATAATAAAGTTCTTAAACCCGAGACTGTCCTTGAATTACAATAGCAGGCCTTCCCCGTTGTCTGTCTGCCAGACTACGTCTCTTTAGCTTTGGCTTAATCTTATGGCAGCTGAAATTACAACTTTGTGTTTCTTCTCTGTCTGTATGAATCTTACACTCTGTGTCTCTCTTTTTGGTCCTATTTTAGTCATTTGCCTCTGTCCCATCTGCTCTACACTTAATCCCCTTATGGCAAACAACAGCTAACCTGCTGGGAGTTGTCAGCCCTCTCTTCCTCGCTGCGTATTTTATTTTGTCTGCGTGTCAGTGAGTGCTCGTGTGTGTTAAGC
This sequence comes from Sebastes umbrosus, assembly GCF_015220745.1. NCBI lineage: Eukaryota > Metazoa > Chordata > Actinopteri > Perciformes > Sebastidae > Sebastes > Sebastes umbrosus. Next base: position 8,783,356 of record NC_051284.1, read on the forward strand.
ACATAAATGCACGGTGTTGTTTGCAGCTGTAATCTAAAGTGGAAGCCTGACACACCAGCTTTACAGAATGTACCATCAGTGTGACTCTAAAACATAGCAATTAGAGTGTGCTGGGTAAATATGTTGTGTTTGATGACACTTCTGATCTTTTGTTGAAGTAAGCTGGAGTAGATTGGCGGCGGGTTTTACTGCCTTTTTTTCTCCTTTAGGTATCGTTGTGCGGAGCTTTTCCTTCCTAAGATCACTTCCTCCTCTTTTTCTCCTCTAATTCATCTCCATTTACTCATTCATTGCTCTTTCGTCTCCCCTTTCTGCCATTCTCCTCAGTGTCGATTATTTTCTCCGTTCTTTTCCAATGGGCAGATAAATAAATAAAACAGTTTTTATTGTTTGTGTTGTATGGGTCTTTGTAAGCATTCAACAAAAGTTTGCTTTCTCTAATATAAGTGGTGTTGACTATCTGGCCTTTCTCAGTTCCTTTAACATTTACGAATATCAACACACAGCAGTTTCACATCTGCACTGATGAACTTTTAAGCATTTTAATGAGGTCGCTCTCTTCCATCACAAATGTTTTCTTTTGCTGACGATGTTTCGATTTATCTCTAAGACCAGACTGAGCTAATGATTCCAATACATTTATGCTTTTGTCTCATTTTCAGTTTTTTAGCCAAGCTTGGCTCTGCAGATGGCAAAGTCACGGTAGGTCAACTACTATAGGGAGAAATTGCCATGACATTTTGTACAGGCATTCATACCTTAATCCTAGAGACTTTGGTGATCCCCTGATGGTCCTTCTAGCGCCACCATGAAGTTGATATTTTTGGATTTTAGTGAAATATATTGACGAATGTTAAATGGATTTGCATGTAATTTGATAAAGACATTCATGGCCCTGGACGATGAATCTTAGTGACTTTGGTGATCCTCTGCCTTTTCATCTCGCACTACCAGCAGGTCAAAGTTTTCATGTATCCAGTGGAATATCTCAGCATCTACTGGATGGATTCACACACATTTTTGTACTGACATTCATGGTATCTGGAGGATGAATCTCACTGACTTTGGTGATCCCTTGACTGAAACTTTAATCAACAACTATTGGATGGATTATCATACAATTTGGCCCTGACATTCTTGTCCCCCCCTTGATGATGTAAATGTACTGTACTGTATGTAAGAAGTGAACGTAGTCACCGGGATCCATTGGTTTGTGGACTGCCGTTTTGAAGCCTCGAGTTCAGCATTTTGGCCATCGCGATCTAGATTTTTGGCCATCACCATGTTGTTTTTTTGCAACCAGAAGTGGCACGAGAGGGTGGAGCTAAGTACAACTGAACGCTGAGTGAGACGTTTGAAGGCAATGCAAAAATGTTTTAATTAACTTTCATGAATTGAAAACACACTGTGAAAGGGTTAAAGTTGTAAGACAAAAAACTCCCAGACTAAACAATGGCGTGGTAGCAACCTGTCACTCACAAGGTAGCCACGCCCTAAAGCACACCCTGCTTTATGGTCTATTTGACTCTAAATGGGACCATAATTTACTAAATGAACATCACGCTGTGTCGAAGAAGACTTGAAACTAGCGATTGAGACCATAAACTCATGTTACCAATGTTTACTGAAGTAATAAATCAAGTGAGAAGAAGGGTCATTTTCTCATAGACTTCTATGCAATTGGACTTCTTTGTGCAACCAGAGGAGTCGCCCCCTGCTGGCTATTAGACATAATGCAAGTTTAAGGCACTTCAGCATTGGCTTCACTTTTCAGACCTGGTGGTAGCCCACTGTGTCCCCCTCAAGATAAATTGTAGTCATTTTGGCAATCACTTAGCTATCATCAGGTCAAAATTATAATATGTGCAATACTTTGGTTTATGATCAAATACCTGCAAAACTAATGATACTTTGTGCTTTGAACTATTGAAGTTAAATTTTAGCACACTAAAAGGCTAAACTAAGATGGTGTGCATAGTTTCTCAAAGACGGTAATAGACTCTTTTGAGGCTGTAGTTAGTGCTGGTGTTTTCTTTTTTTGGAGTGCATTATTTTGAAAGATATTTCTAACACCAACACAATCTATCACCATATGACTAGATATAAATAAGGCATAATGTACCAGAACCCTGTTCCAAAAGTAAAAGATGCTTCAGAACAGTATTCTGGCAGAAACTGGTGTTCATTAAAAAAACAATTTGCTCATATAAATGCTACCTTTCTTCCTTTTTTCCTCACAACAAAAGATCATGTGAAGTTGACAGCCCTCCTCCTATATCTGACCATGCATCAGCATTAATTTAACTCCTCGTTATCCCACAGCACTCTTCCTCCATTTTCCTAAATGTTTTTCCTCCAACAAACTCATCTAGTGTTGTTTATCTGTCTGGCATTTGTCTATCGATTGATCTCTGCAGCATTTTCATCAAGTCATTAGCTTGCTCCTGCATTTGTTTAATTGTTTTGTTCTCTCTCCACTGCCTCTCTGTATGGCCCTGAGTGTTTTATGAGCATTGCATCAATACCCTTAAGGTAATGAGGAATGAGGGAATAGAACAGTGTTTTATTTATTTCTTCTTTATCCTGCTCTTCTTCAGCTAACCATTGATGAATAAAGGTGATACAGCAGGGGAAATCCCAATGGTTTCACGTCTTATTATCTGCTCATTCAGCCCGTTCGCACAAACAGGCGTACAAATGCCGCAAGGCATTTAGAGTGCAATAAGAACGCCTTTATTGCTTTTGGCGTGTCATTAGTACGCCATGCATTCTGTACTGAGTCTGATGTAAATGCATACAGGTAAATATGCTACACTCAGAACTATTGACGAAGAATAAAAAGCAAGAAAGACTGCCTATGGCGGGTGGGGAGTTGGATGGGTCCAACAAACACACAACTTTTAAACAGGAGACCGGCGTTCTGTTTTGTAAGTTACGTTAGCAACGTTTATGACGTGGTTTTTAGTGACATTTGTTAAGTGTTTTCCTTACTTATGTGACATTGTTTCTGTACATATTTTACTTAGTTTACGTACTTATTTGAAGCCCAATCATGACGTTTTTTTAACTAACTGTTTTTTTTTTTGCCTAAACCTAAGTGAGTGGTTTTACAAATGACACATGAAAAGTGGCATACAAATGACAAAAAGTAAAAAGCCTAAAACTTGGCTCATTTGGGGATGGCTCATTTGTTCAGGTTTTAGTCATGAATCTGTATCTTCAGTAGCTGAAGAGTTTCAGGTCAGGCTGGTGACGAAATAATGGACAAAGGAGCGACTCTATCCAATTCATGTACTGGTTTTGACAAACCAAGCAAAACAACACCTCTCAAGTGTTGGGTATTATTTCTTCTAAATGCATTTCATCATGGATAAAAGTCTATATTAAATGTGTATCATTTGATTTTGTTTCAGTCTTCATTGATGTGAAGTCACTGGTTGATTGCCCAGCACAGCTTGGTTTCATTGGGATATCTTTACTTTATCTGATATAATGAGGAGTAAACCCAAACTAAAAGCATGTAATCTTTTCATTGTGAAACAAAAAAAACACTGGCAGCTCCAAGCTCTCAAAGAGGAAAACAATGTATAGAGATAAAAAGCTCATAAAGAAAAGGATGAGACTCATCACTGCTTGATGAATAACATTTTTATTCCATTCATATTCTCTCGAGATTAATTAAATGTTGAATATTTTGGAGTGTAATTGTACTACTATTGCTACTACATTAAAGGTTTTGTGTCCATGTAATGTTCCATTCTGCTGAGAAGACCTGAGCTGATGGTTCGGATCTGGATTTTTTTCATCTTTCACACGCTCAATTCAGGACTTTGTACCGACAAAGTCTCCTGTGACCTGGGCTGATGTAGGCCAAACATACACGGGATGAACCCCTTCATCATCCTGTCATCTGGTCCGTTGAGGTACGGGATGTAACCGCCCAAACCTCAAATGTTTTCTCTCAGCTGACCAAAGGAAGTTTGATAAGTGACTCCTGGTTGTGCCGCAGCAAAACCTGCAATACAGTACGACCGGCCTTAACAGGCTTTGTACTGCATGACACTGTATTTCTTACTACCAGTGTCTGTGCTGCTGTCCTAGTAGTGAATCCACTTTAAATAGACTTTTTTTTGAGGACACTTGTGCTGAAAGAAGCAAGGGGTCTGTATGTAATTCATAATTATCTGTGATGACTCACTCAATGCACCAAACCTAAACCTTAAACTGTGTTTTAAAAAATAATTGGTAAAACTGAAATAAAAAAAACAGGTGAATTGTTGAGCTCTGAAGTCACACTATCATCACAGGGTTTCTACATTTTTAGAAAACTATGATTAAGTCAAATATTACAGTTATAGCCTTCCATTTTAATTTTAGATAGATAGATAACTATTATTTTAGTTCAAATTAGAGTTCAAAATCGCTTCAAACGATCTTAATTACTCCTGACGTTAATCTACCAATCTATATTTAATCGTTTACTGCATATTCAGATAATTATTCATCCCTAGTATTACTTTTAAGGAGCTCAGGCAGGAGCTATTTTTTAATAACTAATTGGTGATCAGCAATTAGTGCCCTCAAATAAATAACTTCTACCTGCAAATTAGCTAATATGTTTCGTCAAATGAATAATCTTTGCCCTTTAGATTACTATATTGTCCCCCAAGGTACAATTAATTCTGTCAAACTAATTTTGTCGAATTATTGAAGCAGTGGGAACTGAAGTTACAGGTTGTGGTAGTTAATGCAGCCAGTTACGGAGAGCATACAACATATTTATGTATTTTTTGTGTTATTTTTCTCTTCTTAACATCAAAATCATTAATTGTGTTCATTCTGATATCACACACATCACACACAAAAGGAAATTCTGTCATGTTCGATTCATCTATTCTTTCTAATGCAACTTTGTGAAAATGCTGTTTTTAAAAATATATAAATCTGTTGTTTCAGTGAGGTTTCGCTTTTCAGAATTCTTAAATACTAATTACATTTAATCATTTTTTTCTTAAAAATATTCTGAATACATATAAACTGATATAAGTATTCATACAGTGCTTTGGCAATAGTGCATCTGATTATAGTCATAACAATAAAGCCCTTGAATTTTGAATTGAATTGAATATAAATGGATCACACTTAGAATTGCAGGTTAACTTGGGTTTTAGATGTGAAATGACGCGCTGAATTATTGTTGACATCCCTTAAACATACACTACAAGATGACATTGTTTCTGTTTTCAGAATGTGTGTACAAAAAGAAGTAATTCAGGGTACTGATATCCTGCTTGTATGCATGATTTATTCATTTCTGAATTAACCCTCATTACATCGGATCAGATTTAAGCATTTCTACAGAAATGCAACGTATTCTCATACAACGGTTCATATGGTATCCTCCTTTTTTGTTCGTTTTCTTACGAATGTCCAGCAGCATGGGTCAATTTCAGCTTGTTACATGCATACCTTCTTTACAAAATAAACTTCCATCTTTAAAGGAAACAACTTCCTTAGGTTTAGGCAACAAAACTTCTTAGTTAGGTTAAGGAAAAGATCAACTTGGTTAGTATTAGGCAACAAAACTACATAGTTAGGTTTAGACAAAAAAACTACTTGGTTAGGTTAAGGAAAAGATCAACTTGGTTAGGATTAGGCAACAAAACTACTTAGTTAGGTTTAGGAAAAGATAATGGTTTGGCTTAACATAACTCTGTAAGTGGCGTGACTTAAGTATGTAAGTTACGTGACAAATAAATCAAAGCTATTTTTTCTCCGTCCTGCGCATCGTTCACCGCTCTTTCTACTTCCTGGTTCACGATTACGTGAATTACACAAAAAAATCTTTTTTGGGATATACATGAATTACAGTGCATTCATTTTTGTAGATATAGCTATGAACGGTGTAAAATACCAGCCAGCAAAAATGATACTTCTGAAAACAGCTGGCCTCTGTATAGTACAATGTTAATACCTGACACATAGAATCTAGGAAAGAACTAAATATAAAACCCTGAAAAAATCTTAAGAGGTTGGAAGTACTGTATAATAGTATCCCACTGTGCAACTCAACAAGACACACACTACAGAAAAAAGAAACAGCATATTTCACCCTATGATGTGGCTTTAAAGAGAGATAAAGATACAAGTAGCCTCAATGAAAGTAATGGACAACCATTCTCTCACCCTTTTGAGTTTTCAAGGTCCTGCAGGATGTTCAAAAAAGACCAAGTGGACTAATTACCTCTTAAATGGTTCTTTATAGATCTTATTTTGCACTTGCAGTTGGCAGGAAGAAGGGTTGATTGATCTAGCGTCTGGGTTTCTGCTTTCTGATTGGAGACTTAATTAATTTAAAAATAAAGTTGAAAATAGAAAAGCCACACAGCAACCACGGAGAGAAAACTGTAGCTTGAGTAGTAACAGATAGTAGAAAAAAGTGAATAACAAGAAGAGAAACAGCGAGTTCCAGTTAAGCTCATTGTGTGCCTCACCAACAAAGGACATGTGCAGAATAGAATTGAGCTTACAGAGACGAAAGTAACACAACTGCACTTTAGCATAGCATGAAAACAGAAGAGGAGAAGGAACAAAAGAACCGGGAAGGGAATATGCTCTAAGTATTTGTAGACAAGGTACATTATGTTCCGGGAAGGAGGGGAGAGGAGAGAAAAGAACAAATAAGTTAAGTAACATACAATTTTCCTGTGAAAGCAACATTATTGGATATGCTGTATCCTGCTTTTGTGCTCTGAATATGTTGGATGTTTAAAAGAAAAGAAGTGATGAGAGGACACTGTAAGCCAAGGGAGGACAAGTGAAGAGGAAAAGACAGTTCCAGTATTCCAGTCCATTGGCCACAGCTGACAAGGTCCTCCATCAGTTGAGCAATATGCTGATCCAGCCTACTGGGCTGGGATCTGTAAAAGGGTTTTTAACCCCATGAGGGATGGAAAAGAGACATAACAAAGGAGATCTTAAGACAGTCACAGTTTAAAGAGAAGCAAAAAGGAAAGTTAGAAATACGATGAGATAGCAAAAAGATGACATTCACATTTAATGGAGTCCAGTCCGGGCCACATTTCACTCTCTGACCCCTTTTTTTTTTTTACAATTAATGTGAACTATATCTGATCTATGTCTCCTTTCTAGGCAAGGAAATAAAATGTGTACATGTAAGCTGTAAACATACACAGCATGCTCTGTGATGCGATCTGGAAAACTTAAGGGGTGATTGGATCTCAGACAGAAGTACAGTACATTTGCCTTACGGATTTATCATCACTGTGGGTATGAATATCATCACCATGGGGAGAATTATTGTCAGAGGTACAAACGTCATTAGCGCAAACATCATCGATGCAGTTGAAAATAGCATCACAGCTGGTGCGATTGTCGTCACCATATGTGTAGCTTCTTCTTTTTACCAGCCTGCTGGAATGCAACCCAAGGCCATGCCCCTGCAGTGCCAACATATTCTCATCTCCACTCGTCACATTCTGACTCTAAACCCCTCTGCGTCACTTTTCGGTCGAAGTAAACACGTACTCAACGACCCTTCATCGTCACTTTTTGGTTGCAGTAGACGTGCTTAATGTTGTAAATTAAAGAAAACTATTTGCTTAGGCTCAGGCCACAAAACCACTTAGTTTTAGGAAAAAACAACATGGTTGTCTACTACATTGAAAATGTGACTTGACGTGGACACGGGACACGAACGAACAGCTGATTGCAAAGTGAAAGTGAAACGTACGGGACCCGAACAGCGGCCACCTAGATAAAAGCACTTTGTTTGTTGGACCCATCCACATCCCCTTCCGACCGCCTTTAGTGTGTCTCTTTTGCTCTATAAACTACATCACCACACTCCTGGTATACACTTCTCTTGTGCATTAACTGTTGTTGTGGATGGGTTTATATTGTAGTTAATTGCAAGCCCGGTGCGTCTCATACTGCCACTCAAGGGTGCCTTGTGTGGTAGTATTGAACGCTGACATCCGTGACAAAGTGCCAGTATTTGACACCCTGGGAATGAGAACAGTTTGGCAGTGCACCTCCTTCAAATTCCATTGATAAACAACTACTTTGAGTATTTAGTTACAATACGGAAAGTAGTGCAAAACAGCAAAAAGGTAGGTAAATGGTTAGTAAATGAGGTAGCCAATACCAACAATACCTCCCATATATTTCCATTATTTCAAAAGAGGATAAAGCAGTTTGGAAATGTAGCGGAAACAGTGTCTACTTGGAAGGTAGAAGCTAGCAAGCAGGAGGAAGCTAGTTAGCCTAGCTTGCTCAGACTTTTTTGCTCTATAATAAGTCACCTGACATGTTTTTTCACACTTATGTTACCTTGTTTCCATAAGTATTTTACTTAGTTTACTTATTTTAAACCCAACTATGAAATTTTTCCTAAACCTAACTAAGTGGTTGTGTTGCCTAAACCTAAGTGAGTGGTTTTGTTACCCCCTGCTGGTACTGCACCTTCACACACACATGTAATATTCACGCTTTGATGAGGCAAAACGTAACACTCGGAGGACTGCTTCGATATTTCCCTCAAGGGTCGGTACAGTGGAGGCCAAAACAGAGCTAAAAAAAGAGGGAGTATTGGACTTTGTCAAGCGACCTGAAAGTTGACTCCAAATGAATGATAATGTTGCTCCATGTCTGTTGGATTTATAAATAAGAAGCTTTTTGTCAACACTTTGTGACACATCGCGGTCCCTCCAAGTGGCCAAACGTCGGTTAATGCAGGTTTGACTAAGACCAAAAACTTTGCCCAACCCAAAGTGTTTTAGTTGCCTGATCTGAATCGTATTGTATTAACTATGACCACAATGTGTCCCTCATATAACCTCATACTCACGTTTGGTTAAACATAAGACCGAAGACCTTAGTCATGCCGTATTTGCCAGAAGCTAATAATGTAGAGGGAACATATAATATAAACATTGAATTATTATACTGGTTAGAATTTCAAAAAATTGTAATGCGGCTGTTAATCCATTAATCTCATTCTTTGTTGGAGAAAAATGAGATGCAGCCACAATGCAGACAGTGTGCAGACAGCGATGCATATTCAAGTCAGGTGTAAATGCAACGGTGTGATTTGGATTGCTCATTATCCACAGAGCATATCCACATGCAGCTCACATCTCAATACCAGGTGTAAATTGAGTTTGTCTCCCTCTCTCTCTCTTCTTTCTTTCCCTCCCCTGCGACTAGATAAGTGCTGAAGTGGACTCCTCATCTAAAGCTGCTGGTGCACCTCTGCATTAGCGGTGGCATTTTCAGTCACCCGGGTGATATTAATAGGTCTTTGGATTATTTAAAGGTGGTTGGAAAAAAAAGAAGAGATGAGAAAAGCGCAGAGGCAAATCAAACACTAAACAGTAGATGAGATAAGAAGATGAGAAATGCCGGTCCTTCTATCAGTCTCTCTGTCCCATGTGATTTCCACCGAGATCTGAATCAAAGGTGTATTGATCTACAAAGGTAAACATCACAACACACATCTAGTCAGGGATGATAACCTAACACACTCAGTCAGTATAGTTGATTTTCCAGCCAAGTATTTATGTGTCTTAGGAAGTATTGATTGACCAAAGTGGTGTGCAAATGGAAGGATTTGCTCAAAGTTTTTAAATGCAAAAAAATAATCAGACATATCAGTTTTTTAGTAAAGAAACAGTGCAATAAATAAATATATATCTATTGAAAAAACAATTATAGGCTTGGCATGATATAGATCTGATGAATGGTTCACACTGAGACTGTTGAGGTTAACGCGATAATAACGCGTAAACGCAAATTTGTTTTGACGCCACTAATTTCTTTAATGCATTAACACAACTTGTGATTTTTAGGTTGTAGCGGGCTCAATGTTAAAGCTAGAGTGAAGATACTGGTATCATATGGAACTAGAAAAAAACTAAGGAATGCATTGGTACCAACCATGTCATACTAACTGGCATCGCCATTTTCAAAGGGGTCATGCCCACTTTATGATAATCACATGCAGTTTGGGGTAAGTCATATTCAAGTCAGCACACTGACACACTGACAGCGGTTGTTGCCTGTTGGGCTTGAGTTTGCCATGTTATGATTTGAGCATATTTTTTATACTAAATGCAGTAGCTGTGAGGGTTTCTGGATGATATTTGCCACTGCTTTGTGTTGTTAGTCGATTTCCAGTAATAAACATATATACATTTGCATAAAGCAATCATGTTTGTCCACTCCCATGTTGATAAAACTATTAAATACTTGACAAATCTCCCTTTCGAACAGATACAAAATGTGCGATTAATTGGGATTTAACTATGGACAATCACACGTTTAATCGCAATTAAATATTTTAATCGATTGACAGCCTTAGTTCACACTCTATGGACAACAAAAACATTCTGTCAAATATGAGTCCATTATGACAGCCCTAAAATGATATACTTCAACATAAAGGTTAATCAGTTACATGAGAATAAATTACAAAATACATCTATCCAAAGACGGAATGACATTCCTATACAACCAACATTATTTGACACAGCTGTAACATTTGACCCAGTGGTCAATTATTAAAGCATTTTCCATTATTCAGCTATCGCTCCCAGTGATGAAGCTGCAAAGAATCTCCAGCCAACTCGGCAGCTCCCCTGAGCTTTTTAGCCTCTTCTATCTTATTGTATCAACTTGTCATATTTACCATACGGTTGAGTCTTACTTCTCTCATCACCCTACAGCTATTTACATCAGAAAATGTACAATAAAAACACTGTGCATTACATGCCCAAAACCTGATATCAGACAGACAAAATTCCGGTGTGGCTGGTAAACATAGTGGAGCATTTAGCAGTTAAATACCAACATATTTTTCTCAGGAGTTGGTAATGATGAAACCAGAGTTAAAGGACACTCATATCAGGTTGTCAAAGACTCAACTCCTGTGAAATGATAATGGTGTTCAAGTGTCTGCTGGGTGTGTAAGTGGCAAATCATTTAGACTATAGCCCTAGCAAGTTCATAATGTGACAATATGCCAAAGCTGTGTGTCTGTCAGCCTGTTTTGATATGTTGCTGCCTCCTAGTAGCTGACAATTGATGAATGCATCTTTAAATTCACTTTGAAACTAATGGAAACCAACAAAAACCCCAAAGAAAAAGAGGAAAGAAAAGAGACATCAGAATATAGTCGAAGTCACAACCACAGAGGTATTAAGGAAAGGGTCTAACTGAAAAAGTGAGAATGAGAGGAAGATAATCAAAGATAAGGGTAAGTCATATGCTTTGCCAACGGACTACATCGACCTCTGTCTCTGTCTCTCTCAGTCCCATGTGACTTTTATCTGGATTAGTGCCAAAGGTGATTGACAGGCGCAGTAATCCAACTGGGGGGGTCGACAATCCGCGACTTAACACTCGATAATTGGCCTATCAGCCCAAAGCTTGAGCTGTTCGACTTAACTTAAGGGGGAAAAATCCACTGCTGACACATATAGAGATTTGGGGGGGGCATGGGAAAATGTGTTGGAGGGGCATTGGTGGAGGTATATATGTTGTGTGTGGGAAACGTGTTTGTGCGTGTGTGTGTGTGTTTGGGGGGGGGGGGGTTTAGGGGGTAAAATATCCACTCATGACATCTACAGTAGCTAATGGGAGGTGTCTTTGAGGGTTGAGCTTGTGTGCGTGTGTGTGTGAGTCCGTGCATGAATGTGTGTGTGTGTGTGTGTGTGTGTGTTTGTGTGTGTGTGCAAGCGTGATAAATAAGGTGTTTGTGTGGGCGAATAAGCATGCATGGTGGGCATTTACTCTGTGTGTGTTTACTGGTGCATGCAAGCATTTGTGAATATTTTTGTGTGAGTGTGTGTACTGTAGCCCTGTGTGTGGGAAATGGGTAATTTGCTGCATGACACCTGGGCATCAATCACTGTCACATCTCAGCCCAAATGAACCACCACCACCACCAGTACCATGTGGCGGTCAGCAGGGGGCTTTTAATTTGCCAGACCCATCACGATGACATGATGTGGATGGGCTTTTATTTTGACATCTAGATACAAGACGCTACTCATTGCTGTCAATAAATGAACAGTCTGACGGACTAAACTCAATAGGTACTATTTTTTTTTATTTGAGGCCAGAACAGCCAAAGCATTTACATATTATTTATATTATTTACATATTATGCTTTTTTATTCTATTGACCTGTGCCCTGCAACTAACGGCATCCTATACATATGCTGTAAACCAATACTTGAAAAAAAAAAAAAATCAAGTACTTTTACTTTAGTTGGTTTTGTTGCATTATGTTACATGTTTCTTCCCAACTGTTTGTTCCTGTGTTTTATATTAAGTTTTAGCCTTCCCAACCCGATATCATGCCAACGCGTGTGATAGACCAGCCTGTCCACCAGAGGACAGCATGTCAGTGTCACATTTTGCCTCGCAGATACGTGAATATTACTCGCATGTATTAACTTGTAGTACCAACAGGGGGCAACAAAACAACTCATTAAGGATTAAGCAAGAAAACAACTTAGTTAGGTTAAGGGAAAACGTCAATGTTGGACTTAAAATAAGTTTAAATTTAAAATTGTATAAAACATGTATGTAAACAACGTAACGTCAGTACGGAAAACATATGAAAAACGTTGTATGACATGATTTAGGCATACTTTTTATGCTAAATGCAGTACCTGTGAGGGTTTCTGGACAATATTTGTCATTGTTTTGTGCTGTTAATTGATTTTGTGTAATACATATATACATACATTTGCAGAAAGCAAGCATATTTGCCCACTCCCATGTTGATAAGAATACATACTTGACAAATCTCTCTTGAAGGTACATTTTGAACATTAAAAAATGTGTGATTAATTTGCTATTATCCGTGATTAAATATTTTAATCGATTGACAGCCCTATTTTGAATATGACTGAAGTACTACACTGACATTTTGGCCCATTGGTCACCTGTGATAAGAAGTAACTCCAAAATCATCTCTGTATCTCAGCTAAGTCTGTCTGGTGCTCATGCAATTTTTTAGCATACCTAGCATACCTATTGGTAAATAATCATACACAAGTAGCATTGCTTTGTCCACAAAATGTAAAAAAAGTTCTCTAACACAGATGAAGTGAGTTGAATTTGTATGACTGACAAAGGAAACGGTAGACGGAGATAGATAGGAGAGAGTAACAATGAAGCTACCAACTTCACCACCACTCAGTCTGTTTCATCTGTCAATATACGCAACTCCTGTCATCAGTTCAACGTCTATCAAAATGACATTTTCTTAGAGCAAAGAGTGGCTCAATGTGCAGTTTTGACAACACGCCTTCAGATCATTTTCTCCCGTATTTCACAATGTAAACAATAGCAGCTAAACACATGAAATAGGTAAAAGAAAAAAAACAGCACCATCTGTTGCTCATAGAGCTGGTATGTCTTTTTATAGATATCACGCTGCAGCACAGATGCCACCCGCACAAGACAAATCAAAGGTTCAACACAGCGTAGCTCTCAGGTAAGCGAAAGTTACTGGAAATGAGTGGGGGGCTGGGATGGAGAAGAAGTGTGAAAGTGTCTTTAGCTGACAGTGCTGTCAGTAAATTGGATTTTCTTCATCTTCTGACAGTAATGCTACACCACCTTGTGTAGTTTTGTCAATTCTGTTCAGTGACTTTAACCGTAATGCTGCTCTAAAATTAACTTTAATAAAACAAAAACTAACAGCAAATTGTTGCATCTTTGTTGTCAGTTTCGGAGCAATCAACTTCCCGTAATGTTTAAAAATGTCACTCATTCCTGTTTGTTAACTGCAATCCACAATCCTGTTTTTGTGTGCCATGCTGGAACTCACTCTTCATCATCTGAGCTGACGCCTAACTGGGAGTAAAGTTTTCCAGGGCTGGCAGATCATCAGCTCTAATTTGTTTTCACCAACACTTCCAACCGATGAGCTCTGGCTACATACACTGGCAACTCACCGCCAACAAACTCAATATTACAGACATGCAGATCTTGGAGAACGTTGGGAGTGCAAATTGCAGATGGTTCAATTTGTGGTGGAAACTGATCAGAGATAAAACTGTTTTGGGAAATATGTGATGAATACCCCGTAAGGAGCTCATTCAGTAATTTGTGAAAATACTCAAATAAACAAACACCATAGCTCAGACCTGTTGTTACAGGCAGGCTCCAGGGGGCCAAGCAGCTGCCCAAACGAAAGTGACAGGACTTTTTACTAAAGCTTACATGCTTTTCAATCTCATGTAAATGCAATGGATTAAGTCCTTGGGATCTAATTGGAAAGGTGGCATATTTGCATCCTCTAGCAGGTTACCACTGTAGCAGCTAGCAGCAATTTTTTGTCTTTCAGCAGTATGGATGATAAACTGGGTCAAATGGGTTGTTACCCATGGACTTCTAACCAAAGCACTTTCTGGGTATTTTTCCTGAACAGTATAAACGGGCAGCTTGGAGGAGGGAATGAATCAGCTTAGAAATTTACAATACTAACTGACAGCTCATAAGGGAGGGCACTTGTTTTCAAGCATGAATAACTGAGAACCAAGATAACCGAGAAAACATCCAGGCCTGTCATACGGAAAATGAATCAGCCTTGGATTTTATTTAAGTAAACCACGTTTTCACACAGAAACAGGGAAGATAATAATCACTTACTTTAAAAAGGTACTAAATACGGGATTGGGAGCCTTTCTATTGCTTCTCAACGGCTCTCAACATGGCAACGGCGAGCCGCGGTTGGCAGCTAACGGTGCTAACGGTGCTAACAGTGTTAAACAGTGCAAAGAAAGTGCTGACAGAGATGGGTGTGGGTACTACGCATCAGCAATGCCGCCGTCGGTCAGGTCCCCTCTCAATACACTACACATTGTGAACATAATAATACGCAATACTAATAAATAGTAGTCCATCGGGCTTCGGTTGAGTATCCCAGTCTAGTGTTGTCAAAATGCTGGGATTTCTAACTTCGATACAATACTTTGAAAAATATCGATATTCCATACCACTTTCAAAACCACAAGGAAAAATTGACAACATTGAGAGCATTCAATTTTTGGATTTTTATCAAAAATAAATAGCGATGTGTGTGTCAACTCGCAGTTGGAGAGAAGAGAAAGCAGAAAGCGCTGCTGGTACCAGTGAATCTATACTGCGGAAAATGAGTATTGAAACAGTTTCAACTATTCAGCATCGATACGTATCGAATAATGCATTATTTTTGTCAACACTAATACATACAGACAGACAGGCAGGGACTCCTTTCATTTTAGTTAGACATTTTAAGACTTTAAGTTACAAAATAGTTTGTAAAATCAAACTTCATTTTGATACTTATTTATGGACATTCTTTTTCTGCAATAACCATTCAATGTATTTGCATTCAATAATTATCTCATAACGTTTTTATTGTTAGTGGTGGAGTCTGCCATTTCCACGCTGGATTCGAATTTCCTTCACATCCACGAGGGCTTAAGAGGAAATAATGCAGCTGTTTTTATCATGGATAACAGCCTCACCATCTAAAGTTTAGTCTGTTTACACCATATCAGAGTTGTACTGATTTACTACCGTATTATTTACCGACTTATTTACTGACATGAGTTTGTTTGGTCATAAAAGACAGATACACAGTCAATCTTATGATGTATTTCTGACATGTAGCTGCAAAAGGATTGTTTGCTGCTGTATTAAACCACACTTGCTGTTACCACAGTAACTATGGATGTTGCCATATCAACCAGGACTGAAAGCCTATGGAAAAAAAAAAGTACCACCAAAATAAAATACCTAGGTCCTGAAGAATATTTTCTATGGAAAATCAAATATGAACTTAAGATCAGTGCATATCCATTGACATTTTTCTTTTTTAACAGGACTAATAACAGATCTTAGAAAAACAGCTTGGTCTAAATACCTTGTATATCCTATGCATTAGTGCTTCTACTGAGTCACTCTGCTTCATTAAACTCTTAATCAGCGACTTCCTTAATTGCATAACAAAATGGTCCAGAACAGCTTGACTCATCCCTCCTATCTATTTTATATTCAATACATTATTAATATACAATGTGTCAGGATTTATTTTTAGCTTACTTTGCCCAACAGGGAGGCAGTGATAGAAAAACAGTGAGGGGGACAGGAGGACAGAGGGGTTGGAAAACATGTCAAAGTGGAAAGGAGGATGTCAAGGATGGAGGGACAGATTGACACGGTCAGGAAGCTAATATTAGTGACAGTATTTTGCTCCGTCTCCAAACAGAATTGGACTCCAACCCCATGCAGTCTGTGCCCAGAGGAGGGAAATTAACAATCTGTCTGTTCGTTTAGTGACTCTTCGTTTCTTGATGCCTCATCAGCGCCTGCTAGGAATCTTAACAAGGAGCAGAGATGGCAGCGAGAGACAGAGATGGATAGTGACAAAAAGGAAAACAGAAAGAGAGATGTGCTGCATTCATTCCAAACGAGAAAAGCTGGTAGATATGTTTCCTTGTTGAGATGCAAGGTCAGCTGTGAATTGGACTTCATATGAATTACTCACAAAGAAAATGTGTTACCAAGAGCCCAAAAACAAGATTTCTTCAAAACCGAGTATATGGTTGGACCATGTATGGTCAGTCTGTGAATGTGTGGCTAAATTGTTACACAAATAGTCAGTGGTCATGTCTATAATGGAAAATCAAGCGGTACATGTTCACAAGGTCCGCTGAGGACACTAGGGGATGCACTGCTCCACTCAATTGGCTGTTCAAGCGGTGACATACCTGATCGTGGAATCCACCTGATTGGTTCCTGGCAGTCTGTTCGTAAACTTTCTGTTATTCCATCTAAACAATCCACCAAAATCTACTAATCTAATCTACTTCTCAAAACATTTTAAGCGAGAAATAGGCTATGCCACTGCTGAATCTTGTGTCATTTTAGAACAGCTTGGTCTTAGTTCCGTGAACTGGACGCGTCGTGCTGGACTGGCTCATTTGCATAAAGGACTGTTCCCCGCATTTTCATTTTGAAAGAGCAATGGCCAATGAGGAAACTCCATCACTTGGCTGACCAATCATGTAACTTCATCACAGTCACTCAGTCACTCAGTGACAGACTTTTGCATTTGTAGGGCTGGTCATCTGCGTTCCTGCCAAAAAAGTATAAATTTTGAATTTGAGTGATGTGAAATGACTAAAAAAAAAGTTAATTAAAGTAAAATATCAGGAAATTATTAAAATTATTATTACTGGTAAATAACTATTATTATTAGTATGATTTAATCAATTCATTAATTAATGAAATTGATACAAAATATGAAAAAAATCTACCCTGTGGCTGGATTTCTGGCCTAGAGCACCAAAATGTCCAGAAATGGAACTGGTTGGCATATTTAATTAACATTGCACGGCTGGATTCTCACGATCACGACCTGAGATTATGCAAGAATCACAGGATCACATATCACATGAGAATCCATCTTCTCAGGCTTCAAGTAAGGCGTCCTTTGAGGAGCTACTGGCAGTGGGCGTGGCTTAGGCGTGCGTGAGAGAGGCGAGTGTTGGTTATAAACAACAACAACAACAGTGGCTCCTGAAGAACTCAGCATAGCTGCAATAGCATCAGTTATATCAGAACCGCAGGGTATGTCTTCATTGAAAGATGAGCAACGAACGGCACCGGAGGCTTTTCTTGATAGAAAACATGTTTTTCTCAGCCAGGATACACTGGCAGAAAAAAAAAATCCTTACTTACAGGTTCCCATTAATTATTAGTGGGAACAGGGATAGTAGTCCCATCTGTGTGAGAATATTTTACAAATCAAAGAGATAAACATGTCGGTAAGGTGAAATGCACAAAGGGAAGTTTATCAATTTTTTTTAAGTCTTCTTAAACATGTGATTCAAAGAACAAGCATAACTGATGTTGCAGCTGCACTGAAATATTCACCCTCACTCAGTTGAGTAAATCAGCGCTGGTACACTAATCAGAAAACACCAGGACCATCCAGTATTGATACGACAGTTATAGTACTGGGAGGCTAAAGACCCTTCCTGCCTCTGCATGTGTAAATCTCTTATTCTATCGATGTCACGTCTGCAGTGCCAGCAGACTCCCCACAATGACATTGATTCACCCTGAACCACACTAATCAACTAATCAAAGAGTCGCAGATTGGCTGACCAGTTTCATCGGGTGTGACAGCACAAAACTCAGATTAGAGGCTGTGGAAATAAACCAATACACCAAGTCAGTCAGTGGTGGCTTTCTGAGGGACAGGGGCGTGCAGTGGGGCGCCAGCATGCAGAAAGTTTTCTCGCATGTAGAGCAGCCTATATGGCACTGCATTGCGTTTTTCCACTGAAGGGCAACCTAGACTAGAAAACTCTTGATCACGTTTTCTCCACTGGAAGTGCTCCCAGGAGAGCACTTCATCTCTATCTATCCTCCGGAAGGACACCATAGAGGGCACCCCAGAGGGCTCTTCATCACGTTTTCTTGCACATTGAGCCATCATAGAAGACAAGTTATCGTGTTCTATATGCCCAAAGGGGCATCCAAGGGCACTTTTGCATGTTGTCCGTCTGTCCAATATCGTGAACGCGATACCTCAGGAACGCCAAAAGTCCACTTGGACTCAAGGATGAACTGATTGGATTTTGGTGGTCAAATGTCCAAGGTCACTGTGACCTGATGTCCGTCCCATTCTTGGGAATCTCAGAAAAGAAATTGTCAAATTTGGCACAAATGTCCATTTTGAGGATGAACTGGGGATCAAAGGTCAAGGTCACTGTGACCTCACAAAACACATTTTTGGCCATAATTCAATAATTCTATGCTAATTACGTCAATTTCACACACGTCTAACAGGATAAAGTGATGTAGTGATGCAGGCTCTTTTCATAAACCATTCATAGCTATACCTGCGAAAAGTAAATGCACTGTAATTCGTATATATTCCACGAAATCAATTCGGATGTAATCCACGTAATTGTGAACAAGGAAGTATAAAGAGCGACAAACGGCATAGGTAGGAGGTTGGGGTGGAAGAGTGGGTGAAAAAACACCAGCCTTTTTCCCAAGAGACCTCTGTTCCTGTCCCGTGTTAAACCAAAAGTCAACGTTGACTTATTTGTCACGTAACTTCCGTACTTTTTCCTAAACCTAACTAAGACGTTTTGTTGCATAAACCTAAGCAAAGGTTTTTGTCTGAATTCACATTGTTAACCACATGTTTACTGAGACTGTAAAGTGATGCCAAGGGGTGCTGACAAAGCGTCATAATGTGACAAGTTGGGATGAGAAAGTGTTGCCCTATCCCAGCAAAAAGAGATTTCTACTAATAAAACAGACCAAGTCAAATTTTATGGAAATAAACGAAACATTCACGTGAGCGAGATCATTTAACTTTCGGCCCGCTTAACATTCTTAAAGGGCTTGGTTAAGATTAGGGAAAGATTGTGGTCTCGGTTGATATAAAAAAAAAAAGTCAAAAGTGACTTGAAGCACAAGCTCAGACATGTTTACTCCACCTTGACCACCACTCATGACAAATGTAGCATTTTCTACTCTTGCTAAAACATTGCCACCATGACCAGTGCAATTTCATGGAGACTGGGTTTGGAGAGTAGTGCTGCACTGTTTCTTTCCAGCCCCTATGGGGATTCCCTTGTTCCCTAAACCAGATGAGAGATGTAATTCTTCCAGGGTGTCCTGGGTCTTCCAGATGGAAGTGCCCAAAGCACTCACAATAGTAAGGCTGCCGAGAGGCGTCTTTAGGCCAAGCACCCGAGACAAAAGGATATTTTCAGGATCAGCACACTGGCATGGTCACTGTGGAGTTTTATCGCCATCCTCATGTGTGAGGGTCTCTGTTTAATTGCTGTCATGTACTCCTGACCTTGTCTCGGACATCCTGATTCCTATCAGACATGCTTGATATTTTCCAGGGCAGTCTTCTCGTGTAGGCGGTCGAATCAGTCAATTTTCAGACGGAAATTGTGCCAGATAACATGATATGCTGTCCGATAAAACCATGTCTAGCGGGTACCAAGTCTTACTAGATGCCTGAGCCACTTAATGTGGTTTCTGTCAGCTCAAAGGAGTAGTGGCTCATCATCTAGATCTTCCCCAGTCACTAAACATCTTATTCTATCACGTAGATAGCGACCAGCCATCGTAGGGAGAGACCTCCTCTTGCCTGATTGTATCTGTAGTGTCTTTTGGTTACTACCCAAAGCTTATAACTTCAGTTTAAAGCCCCCCTCCAGTGTATTTTGGCATTTCTATGATATTTCATATTTATTTGAGTCATTTCTTGACAATGTTGATTAGCCACACTGTTTAGACCTTTTTTTTGACAAATAACTTAATTTTGTGCTGAAAAAAAAAAGAAGGATGTTGCTTACATGGGAATATGACATATGACTATAGTAGAAGCTGCAAGTCATACGTCATCATCCAAGCTTGTGCAGACGTACTCATGCTTGTTTGCGTCTGAGGAGCGGCAAACCGATAAATCTGTTTGGAGGTTCGCCGGCCTCTAACATGTCTGGATGACGGGGAGCGCACAACTTTCAGCCCAAGAGAAAACAAGAGAAATGTCCTGTTAGAGAAATAAATAAATCACAGAGCAGCCCGGTGCGGTGTCGGAGCTGGGAGCTGTGGCGAGAGCGGCCGGTGCCGGTGGACGTTGCGACTCTAAAACATCCCGAAACATCCTGCATTTCAAACAGCAAACCTCAGCAACATGTTTATCCGTCTTCCGGTGCGCTGTGAACCGGTGTGCGGTGTTTGGTGGTCAGTGTGTTGTGCTAATTATCGTCTCATTGTGGTCTGATAAACAGTAAATCATCAAAGCTAGTTTAATCTAAACTGGGTTGAAAAACGATGCAATCTGGTTGCCATGGTAATGAATTACGTCTATCGATTTACCACACCCCCATTCTCTGTTTGAGAAAGAACAAAAAACAGAAAAGCACCACTGGCTGAAGGGGGGCTTTATGGAAAGACTACACAACCTGCACCTGATGCCCCAAATTTGTAATCGATCTCACAATATTTTACCACCACTTGAATTAAAAAAAAAAGGATATCTGAACTCAACAATTGCTGCAGCTGTTCACCCTCATCTGGGTTGAGCAATCCACCTTTTTCCATAAGAGAACTATGGTTTCACACGTGATGCTGTTGACTCTCATTCTGCATCTCAACTGCAAACTGTTCGAGTACAATTCGGAAACTACAGCTAAAGCCAAAGTTAGACTGAGAGCCAGGCTGTCAATCCATCCCAGAAACTCTTGTCAGATCCCAGGAGTGCTGCCATGACAACCATACTAATCATGGTTCAGCAGCCTGATTAACATCGCAGAATTAATTGGAGCATGGAGACAGACACACACACACAGCAACAGGTCTGGGAAGTGTACGTGTGACCTGTTCTATCTTTATTAGACAGCGTCAGGCTTATTGTCATTCTGCAAAGGCAACACTGACTCTACTCTATGGTGGTATATACTCAGTAGATATGAAAAGTATATTTAAAGGATTATCTTTAGTGCCTCGAAGCCCCAAATAAAAACCTTTTATTCAGGATTTTCTCATTTTTTTGAATATTCATGGAGCCAAGAGCCTATCCCAGTAGGGCTTGGATGGATGTCTTCCATCTATCTGAGGGAGAACATCCATATTTCTTGCCCGAAGGACAAGGAAAAGGGATTTGAACCTGAATCCTGGCAGTGCAAAGCTTTCATTCACCATGTATTTCATATTTCTCACTTGTACTGGGATAAAATAACCACCAATCCTGTTGCCAAGTACTAAAGGATTCTCATTGCCAGCGTACCATAATACAAATGGACAGGACCTTGGTTGAGTAAGTATGCACATCCTTCACTTGAGGCTTGGAGCATTTTCATCCATATTTATACATTTCTTACCTGAGCTTAGAACATTTTTGTTTCATTTAAATCCCACACTTCCAAGGGTTGAGGAAATGTCTGAAATTGAACTACCTACAGGCAAGTTTTGTGCCAAAGAAATACATTTTTCTTTCATATTACGCAGGTCCAGCCCAGACTTGGTTAAATTAATCTGGCGCGTTTGCTCTAAGTGGAAATACTGTCAGAACATTTTGGAAGTGTTCATCTTGGCTGAGATTATTTTAATATTTCAGTGAGCATTTGGCAGTGAATAAGTGTAGCCTATACACGATGAAAGATTAGTAAGGAAAAATAAAACTTCCGTCAATCTATTTAATAGTTAATGTCAACTTTTTTTTTGCAACGTTAGTGGTGTACCTCTAGGGATGGCAATCCCTAAGTCCTTTGGTCCAGACTGAAATATCTCACCAACTACTGGATGGATTCACATTATATGTTGTATATACATTCATGGTCTGCATATAGGAAAACACTTTCAGTCTTTGGTGATCCTGACATTTCCTTTAATGCCTCCATGAGGTTGACATTTTTATTTTTTTAGTGACATTTCTCGATAACAATTGGATAGATCAGCAATGAATTTGGTACAAATGTTCATGGTCCCCAGAGGATGAATCTCGGTGATTAGATTTCATTTTGGGTCACCAGCAGGTTATAATTTTTAGTAGGACCATTGACATTTCCTCTAGCCACCATGAGGTTGAAATTTACGGTCCAAAGCAAAGTCTTGACAACTGTTGGATGGATAACAATGTGTTTTGGTACAGACATTCATGGATTGTGTGAACGCTGTGGATCCCTTGACTTTCATCCAATGCCATCAACATGCCAAATTAAATTCCTTCAATACTTTGTTTTATGTAACTAAGATTCATAAAAATATCAAATCAGAGCTGCACATGCACTTTTTCTCCCTACCAAAAGTTGCCAGTCCACTGAATGGCGCATGTTTCTCTTTTTGCAACAAGCAATTATACTGGAAAAACAAAGTTCGGAAACTTGTGTTTGATGTATTATTTCTTTGTTGTTACAATGCTAATTGGCATTGTATTTTACCATTGATGGAGCATTTTGGCAAATATTTCTTGGGCGCTACCCACATAATCAGCTGTGCTGCTCATCCCACAAATTCATGATCCTTACAAGTTGGGCATCATTGCGAAGGTAAATAAACAGGCTTTCCAACAATGTAAAATGCAATGCCAATTAGCATTGTAACAACAGAGAAATAATCCATCAAACACAAGTTTCCGAACTTTGTTTTTCCGGTTTATAAGCACACTCACGTACACACAACTCTACACAAACAGATGTTCCTCAGTGTGCACATGCGAGTATTAACTCTCTTCACGGCAGGTAAACACAGACATACACTCGACAGATACCTGCATGTACACGTACACACACACACTCACGTGTTCTTTGTTGATCAGACAGTATTAAACTGTACGGAGGGATAAACACAAACGTGTACAAACACTTACACAGCTTCCGCTCGATTCAGTGAGCTGAGAACATTTCCATGCATAATGAGTCTTGGTCACATCTGAATAATTGATAGGAGAAAATGGATTTGGGAATACATTGTAATTTCTCCTCAGAGCAAAATAACCACCTTCCCAAAACAAGACAGTGCTGAAAGATTGATACCAGAGAAAGGGGCGTCAGGGATGGAGAGAGTGTGTGTGTGTGTCTGTGTGAGAGAGTCAACATAGTTTAGTGTTAATTAAATCAATATTCACATTCACCTGAAGCAGCCTGATGTTGCCCTTCACGCTTCCTGCCCACTGTTACCCTCTGCTCCTAATCCACACCTCTTCCTCTCCATCCTCTGCCTTTTATTCATCCTCTCCCTCCTCCTCTTCCTCTTTTCTGCACCGACTGATCCTCTTTTGCTCTCTGTAGTGCAGTTCTAATGCAGTTAATGAATACTGCAGTTATAGACCCACAGAGCCCATCCAGGTTCCTGCAGGGTGCAGCTAACATTATCGCATGGGATTTTTTAATGCTGGTATTAATATTTTATACGCTGGTATTCAGTCTTAATATTACCATTCTCTTTTAAATGATCCAAACCTGATTCATACAAATTATATGATATCTACAGTACCTAACTGAAGGTAGATGCAAAAAAACATCGGCCGGGCCTTCGATTCATGGAGGGACCTTCGTTTGGTCTTAGGTATCAAAACGGACCCCGAGCTGGCACAATTTCTATTGGACAGGCGAGGTAATATTACTGCCAAGTGTGTGAAATATATAGTGATATGGTGGTTTTAGCTGTCAATCACGTTCAGTCTCGGGTGTGTCGCCTCACTGTTTTCACAGATGCTCGGTCGGCTATGTAACTGTTGTTGGTTACTGTTTGTAAACACACAGCATTAGTGAGCAGCGTTAGTGAGAACAAAGCAGCAAATCGGAGAAATAAAACCTTATTTTCTGATTGCTTTCCGGCGGTTACGTTCTAAAACACAACTGAACACACAAATAATGAACAACTCCTCACAACTCTGCGGGACAGTGCCGAGTCACCGGATTTTGAATGAATGCAGGCTTCCTGTCTGCTGGCTGTGGCTCAGCGCTGCTCTCGTGTGCCTACAGACACACACCGATTATAGCTGCACTCACAGCACAGAGAAAAGCAGGGGGATCACTGGAACACATGCACATAACACAACCCATTCTCATACGTGAAATACGGCCGCTTTATCTAACAAATCTTAAGGACTTCTTGGTATCAGAAGCCGGGGGGCGTTACAAAGCGGCGATATTTGACCACCTGAACGGGCTTCACACCTTGTGCGCTGTTATTGGCTGGGGGTTACACCTCCACGTGAGGCAAATAAGCACATAAGTGTCCACAATAAAGCATAAGAAAAAGAAAACAGAAAGACGGAAGGGCAACAAGGTGTCTGCAGAAACAGACAACACCACACACTTCTAGTGGATCATAAGTGATGATTGAGAGGGATTATTTATCAGTCTATACATTGTTTTTAACTTAATTCTTGCATTATACCTTTAATGTGTGTGGGTGTGTCTACACACTAGGAATGCAATGAAAAAGAAAAGAGCTACTGTACAGTCAAATACATTAATGGTTCCTTTTAAGAACAAATGTGGTTCATGTGGTAATACATTGGCTGCAACATAGTAGAATTAATCTGCTAACCTTTAACACTGAGCTCTGGTGAAATGCAATGACTTACAATCACAGCAGGCAGCGACTGCATGGCCTATTAAGATCCATTCAGGAACCAATTGAAGTGGATATTGTAGATAAAATGTTACCGTGTCTGCAGAACTGCAGCCATATTTTTCCAGTCTGAAAGCATGAATACAATTCAAGCACAGATTAGAATGCAACAGGTGCTTTGTCCAGTCAGGTTGTGATAGGATTCGTGATACTATTTCAACAAAGAAGAGAAGTTGTTAGACATATATCAGTTGTTTAAACCCAAAATCTACCTCTTGTGGATATAGAATCTCTGGAAGTTGTTTTCCCTTGCAGTGGGTTACATCAAATTCCAAAGGCTCTATTGACCATAATTTACTAAATGAACATTTTGCTGTATTGAAGAATACTTGAAACTAGTGATTCAGACCATAAACTCATGTTTACAATGTTTACTGACGTAATAAATCAAGTGAGAAGTAGGCTCATTTTCTCATAGACTTCTATACAATCAGACTTATTTTTGGCTTCACTTCTCAGAACCGTAGGTAGCCCACTATTTCTGACTGGATAATTAGCGCCACCTATCAGTTATCTCGATGAACAAACTCCTAATAATCACATAAAGGTAGTGGATAGAAACAAGCATTCATGTGCATTTTCTTTTGACGATTTTCTCCAAATTCGGTCAAAATGTGCGATACATTTAGATGGATATCTGGCTTGTGTTATTAGCAGCAGTAACAGGGATAATAAAAGTCGTAGTCATACTTTTTTTGGTTTGATTTAGTATTTGGTATAGTATAGTATTTGTATGTAGGCCAGAGAAACCTGATTCATCATGCAGATTTTGCCCTCCAAATTTGCTTGCCTGTTGTTGAGTTGGTTGACTGACAAGCTCCAGTCTTGTCCGTCAAGTGTTTGCTGGCCTGAAGCCGTGAGTGCGTCATGTCAGTCGGGTAGGCTGCACTCACCCGACAGGCTGCTGGCGGCGATTAGATGGCTCGTATTGCATCCATTCCTGAGTTATACTCTCAAGATTTTACAGACGTTTTCAAACAGCCGTGCTGGAATCCAAACGAATGCCTGTCAAATTTTTCCCTCTATGAGTCAATATCAGAGGAGCACCTGCCAAACAAGCAAAGAAAAGAAGAAGGAAAAAAACAGTCTGTTGTGCACAAATTGCCTTATGCTCTTTTTAACAGTACTATTTGACAGTTGGGCTCATTTCCATAAACATACTGACCCCCTGAACAAAATGAATATAATTACTAACCTGAAAAAGGCTGATAAAGTAAAACAGTATAATATAAAAAAATAAATAAATTATATAAATGTGTCAGAATTAAAAAAATGAATGCCAATTTGTGTGGCATTTTTTTTACACTTGAGTATCTGTAGACTTAATCCTTTTGCTAGACACTTCTTATTCAGAACCAATGCTAGAGCACACCATCTCCATCCTCTATCATCACAAAACACCTTCTGTGGCTGTACCACTGATGGTAAATAGAGGTACATTCATGGCATGTCTGTTTGAAGCTGTAAATCCAAATAAGCTCTATTTCACAGTAATGCTCGGGACTCTGAAGCACAAAATACATTTACTTCTCCAAAGAGACAGACTGGGCACAGCTGGATATTTGGCTAAAACATTGCACGTCACCAGTCAGGCTGTTCTCATACACTGTTCGTAGCTATACATATTTTTACCTACAAAAAGTAATGCATATAACCCACGTAATCAATTTTTATGTAATATATGTAATCGTGAGCCAGGACGGGTGACGTAGTATAAAGAGCAACAAAGTCCATATAGGAAGGAGGTCGGGTTGAATAGGTGGCTCTAAAAACACCGGACTTTCACCCAGGAGACCGCTGTTCATGTCCCATGTGAAACCAGAAGTCAACGTTGACTTATTTGAAACTTAACATCCGTATTTAAGTAATGCCACTTCCATAGTTATTTCAACCCAAACGTTGACTTATTTGTTAAGTGACTTCCGTACTTAAGTAATGGCACTTCCGTAGTCATTCCATTCCAAACCAACCATATTTACCCTCTGTCTGAAACACTCTGTTTTAGCGCATTTCAATGGAATTGCAACGGAATCGCGTTCCTAGGCAACAACTTGGGTCCATGATTACTTCCTGTCAGCTAATGTCATTCACATACACTGCAACCGGAAATAAACTGGGACACATTTAGAATGTGTTAGATTAAAACTGTGAAATGGACTAAATATTGTATATTTGTGACATCACAAATGGACAGAAATCCTGACGACTTGTTTCAAAGACACAGTTTCTGAATACAGGCGGTGTGTACTTCTCCATGGATTGAGTGTTTTGATACTTTCACAGTGTTCATACAGCACTTAAACCTGCTTTATAATAAATAAAAAAAGACATGGGAATATCACTTTTTACAATATGGTATCTTTAATCAAGTACTTATTTTAACCTAAACCACAATCTTTTCCTGAACCTAACCAAGTAGTGTTGTTGTCTAAACACTGCAGGGGCTTGCACAGGCGCACTGATCGCTCGTGTTGCTTGACATTCAAAGTAAAACACACAGAAAATAACAAAATTGTTCACAAGATATCATCCAAACCGTTGTATAATGATACATTGCACCATTCAGTATGTACAACAGTAAGATTAACAAAAAATAAATTGATAAGTTTAGTCAACGAGGCTTTTACTGCTAAATTACTGAAACTTCATCATCATCATCGCAGCACGCAGGTTTTGGTTGCTTAGTAACGGCAGGCGCAACAGGAGCGGAAGGATGACAGCGGCACAAGCCCGCCCTCTTTTTAACCCTCCAATCAAATGCGAAGGATTCAATTTAAATCCCTCTTGTAACTGTACACCGCTCAAATATTCCATTTCACTGGGGAATACGTCACAGTACAGAAGCCAAAGACGCTCTCACTTTCATTTCACTTGGACTTTAAGCTGAGTGACAGTAGGGAAGTAGCATTAGCTAAAACCGGGGCAACCTGTATGACCTCTAAACCTAAAATTAAACAATAATATGTCTCTTAAAAGATACAGGAATTGGAAGTAGAGAAAAACAAACAGTGTAGCCTATAGCAGGTTGTTGATAAGGACAGTGGATCCATCACTGTGTGTGTACTTTATCTTCAATAACATCAGATTGATATTCCGCTATCATCACCAGCGAAACCCCAGGTGGTATGCAGCTCTTGCCAATAACTGTTAACCTCTGACAGCCATCACATGGGAAACACAGATTTCCTTTTCAAAGCAGCAGATTCGAGCAGGTGACGCTCTCAATCACACACTCAATCCTGCTCAACTAGCCAAGTGCTCTGAATTATGTAGAAGGAGGAGACAGAGAGAGACGAAGCGAGGTGAAAGAGAGTGACTGAGCTGGACCTTAAGATGCTGTATGGCTCGGCATGCCCCGAGAACCATGTTTAAATAAACATCAGACCGAGAGAAAATGTGAGACTCATGCAGAGTCATTCTTGGGGTATATTCTGCTCCGCCAAGTCATACATTATTCCTCTTGGCTTCTAGTATATCAAGCTGTCCTAATGCATTCTAGACGTCCACGTATAAGTCCAGAGATGGAAATATTCATGCACATACCTACCATAAATCTCGCTTCCCTTTCTCCTATGTCTTGAATTGCACTGCATGGGGTCTGCTGGTGGGTTTTAATGATAACGTCCATCTCAGTTCTTCCATAGCGTTTTGGGGTCTGTGGCCAAAAGAGGACTGTGGGAGTGTGTGTGTGGGAGTGTGTGTGTGTATGACTGACAGAAAGAACAAATCATGCAGCGTCTCTTTCCCTTCTCGTCCCGAATGTGACAGTAAGGGGACTGAACATGGATGTTAATGATCACCTGCATGTCCTGCTCTTGTCTGACCCTGTTGTTCATCTAAATCCATGTCTTCTTTTGACTCCATCCAATTTATATCTGAATGTGAAGGCATGGGGCCTGAGGTTGGACACTTACAACCTACAACTCAAACACACCTACGGTCTGCAGGGTGATATATACGATAGATAACATGCATTATGTAAGGAATAATGTATGTTACATGCGATGCGGCATCGCCTTGTCAGGGTTTATTTCACAGCAATGACCCACTCGCTGTACAATTTCTCGCTTATTAACCGGCTACTTTCTTAAGAAATCAATAATTTGACACAAAAAACAGTCCGCCAGAGTCCGACATGAGAACTGCACCCATAGCAACGGTCCGTTATACATAGCAACGGTCTGCTTGCCATGATTGACCAATCAGAATTGATTATTCAACATTATTTATGTATTATATTCATAAATGATCAAATAATGATGTGTGGGCCAGCTTAAGGCATAGGCCACATAGGTGGTAGCCTAGGGCGCCGCTTTCTGGGGGGCACTGGTCGCCCTCTAAAAAATAAATTAAATGAAAATAAATGTCGATGGGCGACCTTCCTCATTTTCTGCATTGAGGTAACAAATGAACAAAGAAAGAAAGAAAGAAAGACAGAGAGAAAGACACCCCTGTATCTTTGTTTCTCAGTTTTTCATCTGCCGGGCCGCACTTGAATGTCACACTGTGCCGTGCAAATCCCAACAGCCCGAGTACTACTCAGGATGTAAGATCGCTCGATGGAGATGTCAAGAGATGCAGATAGCTAGTATTTTCACATTTTATTTCTTCATAATGAAAACGTCCATGCATTCAGGTGCTCAAGGAAGAAAATGGAGAAAAGAGGAGGAGAAAAAGAAAGCCTAATATAGGAGTATGATGTTGGCCTCTGGCGGCGCTGGGGGTGAGGCTCCAAATCCTAATTTCGCAGAGGGCACCAAAGGGCTAGAGCCGGCCCTGGTAATGTGAGAGTGGTCGTTCTGACTGTCTTTCTTATACAACCGTAGAATCCAACAGTGGTCCATATTTTTTTTATAAGAACAGTGCCTCCTTGTTTATGTTCTCTACTGACTCCTAAAACTATCAATATCTTCTATGTGGCATATACTGTTGGCCTGCTATCTTCCTCTAAAGATCCCTTATCCTGCCCTAGAAAATGACAAAAATGGGTCTATGTGGGTCTCTAAGGCTTAAAGGTAAATACATGTGTGAAGCATACTGTATGTGTACCTGTAATGTTTATCATACCGGGGGGGAGGGCGGGGGGGATTGTAGCACTCTGTCATTCTTTGGTACTTGCTGTCATTTCCCTTTTCCCAATTTGTTTTAGCTGAATGTCACAATTCCTGTGAGTTGATTGGAGGGTTATTCAGATCAACTGTTGTGCAGGGGGTGGGGACTGGCTCATAATTAAGAATTGAGAGCAGCTTGGTGCATTTCCCCTTTTTCTCCGCCAATCAGAGTGTGACGACGCCATAGGGGTTGAGATATTTGGGGAATTGCACAGCCGGGGCATTCTGATCCTTTTCAGACTTAAAGGAACAGTGTGTAATATTTAGGGGGATCTATTGGCAGAAATGGAATATAATATTAATAAGTATGTTTTCTTTAGTGTATAATCACCATCGTTGTGTTTTCGTTACCTTAGAATGTGCCATTTACATCTACATAGGGAGTGGGTCCTCTTCACAGATGCGGCTGTCATGTTTGTACAGTAGCTCAGAACGAAAAAACCATACACTGGCTCTAGTGTTTTTGCGTCGGCCATCGTAGTTCTCCTACACGCTTGGCACACGGGAGAAGTCTCAGTTGGTTGCAACCTGCAAACTCACCTCGATGCCTCCAAAAATGTACACACTTGACCTTTAATACAAACCGCATTTTAGTAGATGCCAGATGCCTAACAATAATCTAACAGTTGCAGGCTTTATTTTGTTGTTTTGTTTATTGATTTATTTCCATTTATACACTTTATTCTATTATCAAAGAGCCATTTGTTTGTTATTGAAGGGGCATTCTTTCATTATTATTATTAAGGAGGCATTTTTTCATTGTGAAGGCACTTGTGAGATTTGTTTCTCCAAGTAAATATTTCTGTAATTAATTGGTTGGGAACTGGTTCTGAAGGCTTTTTCCCCATCAGCTGATATCTGGGGAATCAGTCCCACCACCGATGTTTGTCTTAAGTCTGTCACTCCTCTTGTTTATGTGAAGTTTCTCATGTTGTTTTTTACTCTTTTGCTGTTTGTTTTTTTTGGTTGTTTGTTATTTGTGCTTTTATACATGAATCTTTTATGCTGCCGTCTTGGCCAAGACTCCCTCAAAAAAGGGATTTTAAATCTCATTGGGACTATCCTGGAAAAATAATGGTTAAATGATAATAATAAAAACCTAAACTAGACCACAGTGTTTACAGGTTGTTCAGCAACACCCAAGTGGCCAGAAAAACGGTTTATACAGTTTTAAGAGAACAATGCAAAGTACATTTTAGCTTTAATCTATGTATTTGTACCTCCACACATTCATATGCCTGTTTGATATGACGCAATTAATGTAGATTACAGTTCATGCTTGCTTCAAGATATACAAGTGTCAGGACTGTGCATTGTGGCGCTCTCCAAGGTGCTGATCCTGCAGCTGGGAGCAACCAGGGAGCTATTCAGAGCTCTCTTTCGCCTCCGCTTACAGCAGTGGGGAGGCTTCCGCCAGCGGGAACTTCCAGCCAATTATTTCCTTATTTAATCATTGCCTTCACCTTTTTGTTTGTTTGTTGTTTTCCGCGCCGTAGACTGACAGTTGCAGAGGGACTTAGTTAGAAATCCTTGTTGGCTATAGTTTAAAACTCCTTAATAAACAGCTCTCCAGTCTCCTGTCTCTCACTGCTCTTGGGTCCTCACTGCATTCTTAGAAACAAGATGTTTGACATACCTTTGAGCATTGTAATCTGTTAAATTTGTATCTGATATAATGTGTATACAGTACAATATATAGTTTATTTTTTTGTTTTCTCTTGTGTCTAGGTAAAGTATGTGTATTGTAAGCCCATATGGGCTGGAAACATTTTAGGTGTATGACACTTGAATAAAATAAAATAAAAAAATTTACCACCTTTATGCCTTTGCCAACAAGTTGCGGTTTACATACATGTTGTCATCACTTCATTATTTTATCCTATTAGATATTTGTGTGAAATTGCAATAACTAGCATAAGAATTATTGGGTTACGGCCAAAAACAACCGTTTTGTGAGGTCACAATGAAGTTGTCCTCATCAGGTCATCCTTGAATCGAAGTGGATGTTAGTGCCAAATTTGAAGAAAATCCCTCTAGGCATTCCCAAGATATGTCCTTCACGAGAATGGGATGGACGAACGTACTGACGGACGAATGGACAGATGTATGTACAAATAGATGAACAACCTGGAAACATAACGCCTGTGGCAACGGCTGCTGCCGGCTCAGAAGCATAAAAACATCCATTCATTCATATGACACATTCACAATGAAAAGGTGTTACATTTTCACACACAGGGTCTTTGACAATGTCCAATAACTAGATTACCAAATTGATTTTCACCTGGAATCTTTTCCAGGTGAAAATTCCTTCAGATGTAAACCGTAGAACTATGTTTCTCGTCTCTTCCAGGAATAATTGCTAAACACACAGACAGTTGTTTGTTGGACTTGCTTCACTAGCTAATTCCTAACTTCCTCTGTGAAAAGTCCAATTTTCAACCATACATGTGGGATGAAGAAAGAGAGAGCTATGTGCAAGCAAAAGCAAATCATGTCAGTGAACACATTAAACAGGCCAGGTCTGCATAAACAGCTCCTCTCTCTATTCTGTATATGACCCTCTATGCGGTCCCGTCTCCCCGGTGGACTCATTTCTGTAAATATTCATGACCGGTGGGAAGTGCCTAAAGGTGATTGTGCGCCACGCTCGGTCAATTCAGCCGTCGGACCAAAGCATGACGACCATACATATACATCAGGTGGGAGGATCATGAATATTAAATTGATGAGTTTAGATTCTCCTCTGAGGTTTTTGTTAGGACACCGACTGAGTAGAAAATGTAAGATTCCCATATTAGGCTGGAACTATTTGACCCTTTGAAGAACCGTAAACAAACCTTTTCTCACTACAAATGACTTATAACAAGTTAGTGATCAACTCACAAGAATACAGTTTAATTTAACTCAAATACAACTTTTCCTGAGTCATCCAACCTCAATTATAAAAACGGTGAAAAGAACATGAATGTGATCAGACCACTGGTTGTGATGCATTTATCACCTAATTAGTTTATGAGTGCCTACACGTGTAAAAGCTCTTTGGGGGAATTCATTTCAGTGTGCTGGGAAGAATTAAACTCTTTCCAAGCTATAATTTTAGCCACCTGTCTAAATGAGGTCAGGTCTATTAAAATCACTCTGGCATCCGACTATTTAAATGATTTCACATTTGCTGCATCACAAGCTTCTACCTGCATCCCAACAACTGTTGAGCAGTCTACTAACATAACAGGAAGTGCAACGTTTCTCAGTCTAGGGCAGATGTTCAGCAAGGTTTGTTTAACTGGATTTTTTTATACTTTCACATCATTTTTTTATACTACATTTCAAACATGTCAAAGCAAAATAAGCTACAAACATAGACATCACCACATTAAAAAACCCTATGTGGTTATGTCGCAGCGAGAAACAGTGACATGACGGTTCAAGGTTGCCGGTTGTTATAGAAACAAATTACGCTTTCCAGCAGTTTTTCAGGTGCACAGTGGTCAGAGACTGTCAGAGCAAACCATGGAAAGATTTGTCACGCTGATCCATATCAGCCTTCAACAAAGTCTGAGATGACCAAACCCGAGGGGTGGCCAAGGGGACTAAAGTCAGACAGTGCAGTGACAACTATTACTTGGCTTCTGGCTTTTCCTTGATACAGTAGCTGTCCCACACTAGACTGTGCCATCTGCAAGGAAAAACTACCAGACCTGGAGATGGAGCTATTATTGTTGCAATACTTTGAATGACTTAAAAAAGACCTATTATGCTGCTCTGATTGGTAAGCTGGCCCACTCTGTTGTGATTGATCAACCAAACCAAACTCTTCAGACTCCGCTCCAGCTCCACTCTAACTTGCTTTGTTTGAGGGTGTGCCAAACTAGCCACTGGGCAGGTACAGAGTGCTCCAGAGATGATGCATTTTTGTAGGCCAACCAGGAAGTTAGCATCGCCCTGGTTCCCTCGATAAAAAGCCAATGGGACTTTTCCATTGGGTTTTGGTTTAATGCAGAAATAAGCTCTGTGGCAAACAAACATTTATGATACTTACACATTTTGTTCAGCAAGATAATCTCCACAAATGAACACCACATTAATAATTTTTGAAAGTAAAAAGTGAGTATACACAAAGAGGCTGTAAAGGTGGACGAGTAGGCGTGATGACATTTTGTCGTCTCATTTAGCCACTTGTTAGCAATCGCCTTTTTTCAAGACACATAAAGGCTTCAAAATACATGAGTGGGGTATTTATTGATGCATTTTATGTCATAGAACAAAACCTTCAAATCTCTTCAACTTGTGTTAACCACAGAACTTATTTCAGGCATCTAAAAAACCCATTCAAACTCATTTCTGGGTTTTAGGACTCATTGAAATGTGTTACTTGGTGACATCACCACGTTACGGAAGAAAAGGCGGGACTTCAAGCAAGGTGTTTCAGGCACTCCCTTTGACGTAGGCTTTGGGCTTTGTAACTTTGCAGACCTTTTACATGCACAAAAAAAATATATAACACACTAAAGGAAAGGGGAAAAGGCACAACAGTATAATAGAGCCTCTTTAAGCCCCATTTGAAAGGGATATATTTCTCTATAGGAGATGGGGTTATTTCAAGGTTACCTGCACTATTTAGTCATTATAATCCCATCTGGAGTGCATATGTCCATGATTTTTCACCCCCACAGCCCACGCCAGTTATAATCAGAGCTTCATCTGCCTATTGTATTTTGGCAAACTCACTGGTCCTCCTCTCCAGTTGGAGGGACACATTTTAAGAGCTATATTTCCTGTTGCTCAGCACAGTGTGACAACTATGGAAGTAGAAAAGGACTCAACTGATCTAAAGCAAAACTGACTTTATGTGTAGTGAGCAACATATACTTTATTAGGTACACCCGCACAATCTAATGCAATCTCATACACTCCTGCCATAACATCTATCTTTACCAAGCTCATGATGTTCAGTGTTAGGTGATGTTGTCGTAAATGTCTAAATTCAGTTGTATGTTTATTACTGAGGTCAATGCTGAAGGTGGAACTGGACTGTACGGAGCCCCCGAAGGTCCACAGTGAGAACTTTTTTTTTCTGAACTACTTTTATATTACCCAGATCCATAGCAACAGTTATGCTGTGTTCACACCAAAGGCGAAGCAAACCTTTCGCGGGGCAACGCAAATGGTGAGAACGACGCAAAGGTTGTGAATGACGCAAAATTTGCGTCATTCACATATTCAAATTCTCATATATTGACGTGACGCTGTGTCACGAATGCCTATCAGTGTTGAGATTCTCCTCCTACTGTCACTGACATCCTAAAAGTATTGTAGGCAACTGTGGGCACCTAGAGCTCTACGATAGTACATCATATGTGTACAGAGACCAGACAAAACTAAATGTATGTGTATAAAACATTGACTGTCTATGGTATGAACAATAACGTCACTGCCGTATTTATTCCTAGAGGACATTGTGTTGAGTGTTGATGGAGCAGCTACAATGTTAGCGTAGCCTGGCACTCATCGATCTGAACTCCATTCAGAAAACAATTATTTAAAAAGTTGTTTGGTTGTCGTCTTTGGAAAAGACCTGACAAAGCATGAATTCAAACTATTTACGAATCAACAGCAATAGTGGTTATGTCAGCCATGATAAAAACGCTGTTTGCATCTTCATGGAGGCAAGAGCCCCACTTCCTATCAGACGGGTCTAGCGCAAGCTCCCAGGAAGAGCACCGGGCTTTGATGCAAATTTCCGTAGTGGTCAAACGGTGGTACTACAACTTCCGTGTCCGTCATGTGATGCCATTGGGCCCAAAAAGACTTTTCCCCATAGACTTACATAGGGAAAGAGATGTCTGTAAGAGGATAATTTTGTTTTAGGTAAATCAACTTACCACTACGAACACTTGAATAGCCCTTATTTAAATAATTAGGGTCCTAAAAGTTGTAAAATTAACTAATAGCTGAATCCAGAGTTTCCTTTCCTCCGTTCATGTGAATGAGCCCCAGACCGAGACTGAAGCGAGGGCTAGAATGCGGAGTTATAGGAAACGCTACTGCGACTGCTCTACGGGCCCAATAGATGCGGAAGATCGCCGGATGATCCAGGTACTTTATCGCTCGGCAGTCAGGCCATTTTGGCTTCATGCGCCACTGAGCAACTCTCATAGGAATGAATGGGAGCCTGCCTCTAACGCTGTATCCGGTTCTCTTTATACATACACGGTCTATCGCGAGCGGTTCAAATTAACACAAATGATCCTGCGGTCAAACTCAAAAATTATCTTTGGTGCCCCTTTAGTGTGTGTTGGTCCATTCCAGTTAAAATACACTGCCAGTGGAAAAAAGACTCTGCAGATACTACAGAAAGGAGAGATGATGTGACACTTTACATTATGCATTTATCGCTCATTACTTCTTTCAAAAGGCAGAGATCCGACAGTGTGCGGCCACTGGCTGTGAGCACAGCTGCAGCGGCTCTGCCTGGCCGTGCTGGTTGAAGCTCTGACTGTGGATACGGTGATTATTGCTCAGACTACAGCTGCATTTGTGGTTGAAGCTCTGATGCTATGGATATGGCTACGGCAGAGTCTTTACTGCTCCTACTAACATTAGCCAAGCATCGTTACATGTGTCACAGTCATAATTCCTAACAACCAAAGCACAGCCGTGGCTACGGCCAAATCTCTGTCATCCCTATGGTCATAATCACAGTTACAGCTCTGCTAGTTATCTATGTAGCTACAATGATACAGATTGGGCCTGAGCCAGTCGTGGCTGAGGGTGATGACAATGATACTTTAAATCAAAAATGTAATTGAATTAAGCCTGCTTCGGGGGGGCCATTTAATGTCTACCTCCGGGTGCTCTAATATCAAATGAAGGCAAACAGATAATAAACCATCTGATTCATATTTATCTATGATCACATTGAAATTGGTGCTACAGACTCGAGAGTGTGTCCCCTCTCAAACACCTCCAGGAAGAAAAAAAGATATAACAGGCAAGAAAAAGAGGAGCAGGAGGGAGAGATGATTAACTGCTTTGAACTTTAACTGATGACAAGCTGGTCATGTGTGCTTAGCATATGTATAACCATCCTTTCTGCTAATAAGGCTCCCGTGCTGCTTTCTCTTCCTCCACTCTGTGTGTCGCCATCGTTTTTGTGGAACTGATTTGAGGAAGAAAAATGCTGTTCGGCTAGAAATCCCTATCACACTGATGTGATAGTTAATCACCAACAGACTGAAGGCCGCTGGTTGACAATGACTGAGTCTGGATTCAAGTCCTCACCCTCGTCTGTTGACCCTTTGTCCTTCGCCGGATACTGATGTAACAGCTCTGTTTTTCTAGGGACATTATTCACCAACAGTAGAGGTACCTTATCTTGTGAAGGCAATGTAGGTAAAAGTACAAAATCTTTCACACTGCTGTAATGTGTGAATGATTTTGTTGTCGCTTTGAGCGTTAAACCTGTACTGCATTTGTATGTACAGTAGCAGAATATACATGGAGTTTACTAAAGGAATCTACAGACCCATCAGGGTATGTGAGAGTTGTTTTGAATTATTGGAGTCAAACCTTTTCAGATGGAGTTAAAACTCTGAATAACAAACCCCACCAGAGTCTGAATGTGATAGATGTAACGTGATGTAATGTCATTGGGCTTGTCAGAATTAATTGTCTACAGGTAGTAGTAGTGTTTTTTTTTAATCAGAAGAAACACTTTACAGTGCTTTGATATTGTCCACATTATTTATATTTAATTGTATGCATGCTGCATGACATCTGCATTCATCCCTCTGATTGTTGTGGTTGTGGATGACCTGCCTAATACTCTGCACCGGGGAGGAACCAATGTACCAGTGACGTGTTGTTCACTGGAGTATATCGGGAGCACACCCAAAGTGTTAGCAAGTCGGTGGACTGAGATGCATTCAGGCCACCGAGAATTCTCCCACTGCTCCCTGGCCTGCATGCAAGGCTGGGTTACCAACGGGCAAAGTAAGCATGGGGCACAAAAGTCCCTGATTCATCAGTTCCTTTGTGGTCATTTTATGACTTCAGGACATTTGCTCTAGCAAAGTACAATATCAACTGGGCCCTGCATTATTACATAACCTGTGTCAAAAATTCAATACAGCTCTAACATCCTTATTATTTTTGTTTATATTGCTCTCACATGGAGTTTTTTTTCCCCCCAAACAGAGTTGTGTTTCATGAAATTACTACACTTGCTGGGAACTTGGAAACAACAGGGGTTCCCCAAAAATGTATAATCCTGCCATGGGTCATCAGATGATTAATGAGATGGGAAAGAAGAAAAATAACAATGTTCTGCTGCACACATTTGTGCTCATATTTTTGGACTTCTTATTAAATTTGACCTCTATGGGATTAGAGAATTTATTAAAATGAGAAAATATTGGGGGAATATTTTCATTGGCACCTAAAACATGACAAGGGGCCCTAAAAGAGACACTACTTTTTTGTAAAGGGTCACAAGCCAAAAAGATTGGGCTGGGACATACAACATACAACATAGTGGAGTAAAAATATAGAAATACCCATACAAAATACAGGTACTCTGCAACTGCAGTTAAACCAAGGGGGTTCATGCATTTTAGAAACCTTTTTTTTTGTTATATTTGTTGAAATTCTTATTACATCCATACAGAAATCATGAAATTAAAAAAAATGCTATCTGTGGCTGCTGCACTGTAATAATGAGCGTACCATTGTGCGTCACCAGTGTCTTCCACAAACTACTAGCTTGACAGCTGTGAGTACAAACAATAGCTATGTCCGTTTACATTCATAATGATAATTTTAGGGGTGTGTACGGATGGAGTGTCAGTGTTGCCGACTTGGCGACTTTCTCGGTAGATTCAGCGACCTTTGGAGCTGGTGCTGCTAACACATTTTTTTGGAAAAGAGCTGGCAACACTGGGCTCGTTTTTCAGTTGGATATTTTTTTAAATCTAGTATACTCTTGTTGGTTTATCCAATGTTACCTACCCAAGCTTTAAGTAGAGTACTTGAGTAAATGTACTTAGTTACTTTCCGCCACTGCTTACAACATTGATTTTATCCATCAAATAAGGAGCACAAATGAACTGCGCGGTCACACATTCACACAGAGGCGATGCAATATCACAAGAGGTGTAATGGGCTGAATTACAAATAGGGAAGCATTTTCCAAATGGTGTCACTTCAACATTGGCATTGCTATCTCTCTCCCACACACAAAGACACATACTATAGTATATCCAATCAGTGTGAGTGTCTGCTTTGGTCTAATTCAGTAATATGGGCGTCTGCTGCCACAGTCCTATTGGTCCCACTGAGCTAGACACAAATCAATCAATTCACTCACTGCAACTGAAATTGATTGCGCCTACTTTCACCAGCATCTCTCTTGACACATTTTGCAATCACATTTAAAATCCCACCAGCTTAATAACAAACAACCAAAAGTAACGGGGTGCTTGTGATAGTTGTTGAGAAAAGCGAAAGTTTTGTCACATTTCTCGTCTTCTGTTTGCAAAATACAATTTTGAGGGAAAACAACGGGAAAAGTGATGCACCTTAGGCTCACAGAGATTTGATAAGAAAGAGACTGTCCCTGCTTACTTACTTTTTATGAGCTGCCTGTCTCTACTAGGTCGTCCCTCCCACACAACAATATATCAGCTTGTAATGCATGCTGTATAT
This sequence comes from Sebastes umbrosus, assembly GCF_015220745.1. NCBI lineage: Eukaryota > Metazoa > Chordata > Actinopteri > Perciformes > Sebastidae > Sebastes > Sebastes umbrosus. Next base: position 8,823,381 of record NC_051284.1, read on the forward strand.
ACTTTAGACAAAATTAATGTTCGACAGTAGGAGACTTTCACTGCTTACTTTTTATGAATTCCCTCTCTCTTCTAGGTTGTCCCTCCCACACAACAATATTTCACTTTGTAATGCACACTGTGTACATTTTGGACAAAATGGATGTTCGACAATAGGAGACTGAAGACGTAACATCGATAGCAAAAGCTTTATAGTTCTGACTGTCCAGTATGCTGCCAAACTGTAATTTAACTGAGCTTTTTCATTTCTCTGCTTGGCTCTTCATTCCTTTTCAGTGGGAAGCCTATTTAATAATGATATAGGCTTTCAATTGATGTCCACTGACATCTGGACATAATGGTCTGGCATAGGCCAAAATGCAGCATAAGTTACTATAATACTAAGGGTGTTTTTTACACCTTTAGTTTGGTTCATTTGGTCAAAAAAGGGAAAGGGAAACATTTTACATTGTTGCATTTTAGTTCTGGTCTGGTTCCTGTTCACACTGACTTTCTACAAATAAACCAGAGCTGTAAACATGAAGTTATATAGACTGACAGGTAACTCGTTGATTGAACTGTTTTGACGATATTGATCCTGTATCATTAGGACCCACGTGGGGAAATTCCAGTGCCTGACAGAAGTTTATGCAGCAGTTTTAACACTCCCAGGTGACTGGTGTGAATGCATAGTCCAAATGTCGGGGAGCGAATTGACATGCGCATGATCGGCGTACTGTGGGATCGCTGTCACACACTTTTTAATGGAGTTAATGAACTGACAAAGTTCACAGAGTCGGACACAAGCAAAACAGTTCTAAGAGCTTTTGACCTATTAATCAGGAAAAATACACGCACTAACGTGCTTATATAGATGACCTAAAATACAGATCGCTTCCTGAACAGATTTTACGATTAACAGATGGATTTATCAGTAGTTTAATTTTTTAAATCATGTTCAAATCACATATCTGCTATCATAAAATCCTGTGGTCACACCGCAAACAAACCGCACCAGACCAGACCAGACTGCACCTTTTCAGGCGGTCTCGGTTCAGTCGTGTGCAATCTTGCCGTGCATGAACTCAAGATTGCACATGTGGATCCACAGCGGTAGTAAGCTGATGTAACTGGTTCTGGTTTTACACTTTTATAGATACTTATTGTATTAGCATTGTTGAAGGAACCAGAGTTCAAAGATTTCTATTGCCAATGACTGCTTTGCTGGAACTGACATATGACAAATAAAGAACCTTGAACCTTGAAAAATAAATCCCTCGGGGTAAACCTAGAAAGCAAATAAAGGAAGGATTCCACTTAGAGAATATGGGAGCCATCCATCCCCTTTAACCTATCCACCAGGAAATGACACCCTGATGTGCAGAGAAAAATAAGCAACATCATGTGTTTTTTTGTCACCGAAGGAAAGCGTGACTTCCCTGTGATCCCTGACTTTTTTGGACACATTGGTTGTTTAGTGGCTAAAGGCTCTTTTCTGTGACAGAGACAAGTCAGAGAGTCTGTGGGTTGACAGAGATTCAATGATAGATAAATGGACCTCTGTAACTGTCTGTCTAGCTGCCTTTCTGGTCATCCTATAGGCTTTGACTGACATGAGGCAGAGAAGCTACAGTGCATGGACTCCGATAGAAGGGAAGGCTGCATTGACTGATGGATAGAGCCAATACGAACGGGTCTCCAGGTTGATAGAATGATTGGAAAACAGAACGGGAGAAAGGAAGAGATGGGGATTGATGGAGAATGATCGATGGACGGGAGCTCTGAGCAGCGCTCTCTTAAGCTGAGAACAAACAGTCATGAAGATGTCAAGATAGCCAGAACACTCTGTCTATTTCTCGATCGGATCTATCCTAAAATGAACCGTTCACTTGCCGCTCATCCATCACTCCTGTCCGTAAGAGACAGAATGCTATAATTCAGCTATTTTTGAACAACAAAAAAAGCTCCCACATGTAGAATAATATACAAATCATCCTCAAATTAATTTGACAGCAGGGTGTAATGGCTGTCAAAATGAGGGCGTCGCAGCAAAAAAACTGGTTCATTATTTGTGTTGTTTTCAGATTTTTTTATTTGAAGTCTCCCTGGATGCGATTTCCAGCAAAATGTTCAGCGTTGACTTGACGTGCAAAAGGAGGAGCATGAGCCAAAGCAGGGTGAGTGAGACAAGCTCAGATGCTCCGCAGTCACAGCGACGTGTTCAGCATCAGCTGCTGCCGGAGCTCCAGTTACGACAGTCTCGAAAACAATCAGGATAACCACATCAGTCACCCAATGTATTGTCATGGGGAGAGAGAGATCCACGCTAATGTTTTGTTATGCTCCGGTAGGTTAGCTGTCTTTCAGTGTCACACCATAGTAGTTAATTTCACATCTGCTGCAACAATCTGTTTTCCTGCCCAATCAGGTTATGAGACAGTAACAGCAGATGAGCAAACATCACTCAATCCATAATGAGGAGTTATTGTTGTTGGACATATTTAAATTGACTAAGTTTGCTGACTGAGTCTGGTTGAGGTGAGACTGTCACATGAATTTGGCTCCTGATGTGTTGTCCTGTGGTGTGTGTGCATCACTGTAACACAATTTTGCAATTTTTGCTGACCAATTAGAGACTGAAGGAGTTTAAAAAGTCCCTAATACATACACACTAATTCTAAGCAGGAGTATGTAGTGTGTTCACACTGAAAAAGTGCTCAATGTATTCTTACTATAGACTTTATATAAAGATGGACGACATGACAGCTCCCCAAAAGTGAAGCCAAAACATCTGGATCGCCCCCTGGTGCCTGGCTGCAGTATATGTCATAAAGCCCGCCTCCTCCATGTTAGCGGATGGGACATGGGCCAAACTAAAAAGTCAAAGTACACGTCAAATACAATTCCCAAAGATGTGTTCTGTCATTTTTGATAGTTCTTATCATGCTGATGTATGTTCAAGTGTTCATTTTTTCTGATAAACTTGGTTTTAATTAGTTATTTGATGCTATTAAAAGGGGGTGAGATGTCATGATTGGCCTCCCCGACCACTACTGCACAGACTCGGGCTCCAAATGGTGTCAACATCTCAAGATGGCAGCTCCCGTATTCGGGAGTGGGAGGAAGTGGGGACGCGTCGTCCATCTTTATATACAGTCTATGATTCATACTAAGAAACAATTGCTGTGGATATACTGTACAATATCCTCCCACAATACAATGCACAAACAAAAAAGAGGAGCTGCTTACAGCTGGATGAAAAAATTTAAATTGTGCATGGTGATGAAAAAACTCCAGGAACATCTAAGAAAACAACAAAAACATATTAATCTTCCATAAAAATATATATTGCTATTGCAGTTTGATTGCCTTTGAATGGCTCATTCATTGCATAATTCCCTGTTGGTATAAAACAGATGAGTGTGTTTATTTATTGCATATTAACCATAAAAACAGTGTACTACAGTATAAATATCACTATATACTGCATACAATTAGTATGTACTGTTGTATGTAAGTGGACACAGCGTAAGTGTCTAGAGCTAGTGTGAAGGATTTGGCGGTATCTAGTGTTGTGGTTGCAGATTGCACCCAACTGAGAACCCCTCCGCTCACTCCTCCCTTTCCATGACTGCGGAAACGTGAACCGCCGTGTGCAAAACTGTGGTAACGCCATTCACCTCGCTCAGAGGCCATCCTTACTATAATAACACTACTTTAGGAGCAACATAAGTCTGAGGCTCCCGTTACCAGAGTTTCACAACTGTGTCGGAGAACTACGGTGGCCTTTAGGTCATTTTACAAACGTGAAAGGCTCTCTCTAGAGCCAGTGTTTGGTTTGTCCGTTCTGGGCTACTGTAGAAACATTGGCGGACTCGGTGAAAAGGACCCGCTCCCTATGTAGATATGCAGCTCATTCTAATGAAAAGGTCTATAAATGCCACAATAAGGTACAAAGGGTATAACCCGTATATAAGTACTGCTTTCTTGATTTCTGCATGTCATTTGTACGCCATGTATGCTGTACTGACTGCAATGTAAACAAATCGCATACAGTATGAGTCAGTGACGTAGTATGAACAGCGATACTTATGGTGGGCAGGTGGGGAGGTGTATTGGCCAAACCAAAACAAAACCTTTAACCAGGAGACCCGTGTTGGAGACCGTTGTTGACCGGTGTTTTGTTTTGTAAGTTACGTTCTTGACGTTTGTCACGTGTTTTTTATTGATGTTTGTCATGTTTTCCATAGTTGTTTTCTACAACGTGTGCGTGGCATACAAATGACACGCGAAAAGTGGCGTACAAATGACATGCAAAAAGGCTAAACTGCGTACTCATGACATGCGGGACGTCCATATAATGTTGGTATTTATACGCCTTCCCGTGAGACTAGGTTGAGATATGAAAGGCTCATTCTAAGCCAACAAAAAAACCCAATTCTTAGTTTCCAAAAGGGCTAGAGCCGGCTCTGCCAGCCTGCTAGTGCGGCTAAAAACAAAGTCATTTACCAGGCAGGAAAATGAGGTTGAAAAGCTGCTATCTTTTTGTATTATCCAGCATTTTTTAAACTTGAGTCATACTAAGGATTACAAATCAGGATACCCTTTTCTGTAATCTGTCTCTTGTCTCACTTTTATTGTAGTGTAATAAGAGGCATCTTCTTCCTCTCTTCATTATAGACCAAAAACCACGTTCATTTTTCCACATTAACACTGACTACAGAAATCTGCTAACCCGTCAAGAATATCCCTGCAGGATTCCAGTGCTGGGAGCAGAGGCTGAGGGAGCATCACTCCACCGGCTGGCCGTGAGCTTTACGGCATATCTTAAAAATCCGTACAGCAAGTCATTACATGGACTTGCACTCTAATACCCAGCCAATTTACTTCAACTTTACACTCAGATCCAGCGAGGCCAGGCTCTTAACCGTCCCTGTCATTTCCAAAATGTGAGCAGGTGGTAGGTCATTTCATTTTTGTGGAAATAGTCTGCCTTGCCATGTTATGGAATTAGAGGCAGAGTAGTTTCTATTTTTAAAATGAGAGGCAAAACCTATTTCCCACACTGTGTCCTATGTCTGACCCACACACACTCGCCACAAATACCAGGCCTCTGCTTCATGATCATTTACGCCTCTGTGAGGGTGTGCTGTCATTCAGCCATTAACGACCACAATGCTACATGGTCATTAAAAATGTGCATGTGTGTAGGAGAGTGGAGAGAGAGAGAAAGGAAGGAAATTGACTGGACAATAACAACAATGCTACCTCAATCATTAGCTATGTTTAGTCAAGCTGGGCGTCTGATGGTTCTGTCTGCATCTGTGTTAGCTGGTGAGCCAAAAAAAAAAACAGCAGGATTTGAAAATAATGAGCGCATAATGGGACATGAAATTAGTTACAATGCTGGAGAGATGGAGCAGGAAAACAGATGACCAACATTTTCCACATTGCTGTCTATGGATTATTTAACAACGCTATTACACTAGAAATTTAAGCTAAGAGACTTTGCTTGGTGCTTTACCTTGATAGTAACAGGCAAGAGCTAATTTACAGTTGTATAATAATGTGGAAACCTCTGTAGTGAAAAAACTAGAGGCTTAAGGTTGGTCACAGTGGATGGACAGTCATAATCACAACCTCTACCTTGCCTTAACAAAGTGTTTTAATTGCCTAACCTTAAACAATGTCTGCATTAAACATTCATAAACATCACTGAATGTAATCCAGAGTTTTGCAGAATCATCCAATGTCAACGTTTCGGAGAGAGCCATTAAATATGTTTTCATCCATTAGTTTTTTTTTTCTTTCTATATATATATACATATATATAGAATGAAAAAAAAACTACTGTATATTTTCAATTTTGAAAACAAAATGTATTAAATAAAAAAAAAAAAAAATTGAAAAAAGATTTTTACACTTGGCTGAGGTGGAAAAGTTGGAGTATTGATAAAAGCAAAATGCGACGAAATGCAATGCAAACAGACTTTGCAAATTAATTATGCCGTACATGTGGTATATGGCTTAAATGTCCATTGAAGGTTCCACTACCCTGGAGAGACGGAAACATCAGATCTCTGTGGAGCAATGATGAGACTGTAACCTTCCTCAAATTATTACAAACAACATCATTTTTTCTGTCTTCATTATATTTTTGGTTTGTTTGTTTGTTTTCCACCGTTTGAAGATTTAAGTGGCTGTTTTTTAATCATGTCATCTTGTTGCGCCCGCTTCTTTTGTAACAGTTTAATGGCACCCAACTAGAGAATTAGTGCCACCAGCTTATCTTGATGAACCAACTCCTAAAATTTGCATATAACAACATAACAGTAGTAGCTGGAAATAAGCATTATATCCATAGACTGTATATAAGAAGTGGACGTAGTTACCGATACGTCACTCATCGGTTTGTGGACTGCTGTTTTGAAGCCTCGAGTTTGGCATTTTAACCATTGCCGTCTAGTTTTTTTGCAACCACAAGTGACACGAGAGGGTGGAGCTATGTACAACCAAACACTGAATAAGATGTTTTTAGACAACCAAAAAGGTTATAATTAACATTCATGAAAGGAAAAAAAAACACTGAAAAAGGGTTAAAGTTCTGAGATGAAGATGAAAAAGATGAAAACACGGACAACTCCCTGACCGGACAACGCTGTGGTAGCGACCTATCAATCACAAGGTAGCCACGCCCTAAAGCATACTCTGCTTTATGGTGTATTTTACTCTAAATGGGACCATAATTCACTAAATGAACATCGTGCTGTATTGAAGAAGACTTAAAACTAGCAATTGAAACCATTTGCAAATGCAGATCCCAGTGTTCTCATTGCATAAAAAAGTAAAAAAAAAAAATTATACTCAGATTTAATGGATACGGTTGTGTATTCTTCATACTATGACAGTATATCGCCTTGTTTACAGTATCGTAATATATCGTAATATATTGAATCATAACCCCCGTATCACGGTACGTATCGTATCGCCATATTCTTGCCAATACATAGCCTTACTGTATAGTGCTTCTCATGACGAGTAAACTTTCCTTTATATTTAATTTCTGCACACTTGTTTGAATTCTCTAATGCAAGTCGACTGTGAAACGTATTATTGACGAGGACCGGATGCACCGGTGTGCCTGCAGGATGCCACCTGTCTCAGAGAGCTGATCATTACTGGTACATCATTGAAGGAAAAAAAATGTGCTTAATTAAAAATCATCCTTGACTGGATAATCACTCATCATACACATGCAGACGGTGCGCTGTCAATCCCCGTAGCTCATCTTTTCTGACTACAAATTCCTCACTGCTGTGTCTGGTGTCGACTAAAGAAAACTTCATGCACTGAACGGTGTCATTAACAACTCAATATAAATGGTTCAACTATGACAGTGTTGTACTTAAGTCTGAAGATCTATTGTGTTATAGCTCTGACCATCGCTCCTCAGGGCTCTTAATTCGTTAGTAGTGTAACAGAAGATGGAAAGAAGAGGGTTTGCAGGTCTGGAGGGTATGACCGGAGAAAAATAGGCTGAACTGCTCTCAGGCAGTTGAGCCAGCGAGGCAGAAGATCTCAGGTGTTTCTGGTGGCAGGTTAGTCACTGCAGGGGGGAAAGCATGATCAAAGAAGGCTGAGCTGGACCCGGCCAGGAATAGGAGGATACCAGTGTACTGAAGTCCACTCTCAGCAGGAGGCGAGTGCAGTGTGTGTCTGCTAACAGGAAGGATGCATATTCTGACTCGGTCAGCACCGTGGGTGGTCGTGTACTCATGGTGCTGGTCATGGGTGAGATTAAACAGTCTGGGAATATGTCTATATAACAAACTTGGCAAGGTTTAAAACCAGAAAACAAGACAGATGGCAAAGTATAGGGGAAAGGAAAGATGGATCAGAGGGTGTAATGAGAACAAAAATGGGAGAATTTAAGAGAAGAAGAAACAGAAGAACAGAGGGTACAATCTGGCATGAGAGAAGAAAAGACAAGATAAAAGTGTATAATAGAAAAGAGAGGAAATTCACAAAGAGAGAATGAGATAAAGGATGAAAGAAAAGTAGATAAAAATAAGAGGACGGATGAAAAAAGAAGGTGGAGAGGAAAAGAGAAAAGTGGGGTGAACGAACGCTATCCATCTCAGTTCCTGTCCAGCTGCTTAGGAGGGACTGCGGCGTCACACACACACACAGAAGCACACACATGCGCGTGCACACACACACACACCAGACAGCCTATTCTGCCGATGGCTGACACAGATACTGCAATGCAGAGAGAGATGAAGGGAGGGAGCGAGGAAGGGAGGGGGCCGGCGAACAAGCGAGCAGGGAGAGAGGCAACCGGAGGAGGGGACAGGAGCGAGATGGAAGGGACGGAGGAGAAACGGAGTCAGAGAGGACTAGAAGAGGGGGAAGAGGAGGGCGACTGAGGAGGTGAAAAGAGGAGAGGAAGAGTTGAGAAAAACATTAGAATGAAAAGACAGAGAATGAGGGAGAGGCTCATGGCATATGAGGAGAGAGGCGACTCTGAAGGTAGACTGAATGTGTCGTAGAGAGAGACAGAGGGATGCTGGCACGGTGTAAATGTGGGCTCTGTTCATTCAAAAGCCAAAAAAATGGTGTAGGTTTTCTTTTGGCTAAAATAACCTTGGGGGGCCGGGGAGGATGATTTTACCATTTTAGAGGAACTGCATGTATATTTTTATTGTCACATTAAGCCATTAACATAATAAGTAAACAAAAAAAGACTCTACTGCCCTCTAACACAGTTCACATACCAACACATTCTCACTCCCAACTTGACAAATACCAACGTTTGTGGCCCTACGCTCCAAACTATGACACTATAAGTACCCCTCTAGCGTCAGTTTTAGACGTGTTGGGGACAACGTGTAAGTTTCTGCTAGTTACAGCCAAAAGTCTTTTCAAAAAATGGAAATGGAAATGTACAGTTGATGCTAATTACATGCATACAGTCTCTTTTCAAAATAAACTTCCAACGTAGTAACTTAGCTTACTTCATTTTTTGGTTTACTTACGCAACAAAACTACTTGGCTAGGCTTAAGAAAAAGGTTGTGGTTTGGGTTAAAATAAGTATGTTTGTTACGTAAAATAACTATGCATGTTACGTAACTGGCGTTAGTAAAGTATGGATGTTACGGAACAAAACTACGGTAAAATAAGTCAATGTAGACTTGGTTTCACACGGGACATGAACAGCAGTCTCCTGGGTGAAAGTCCTGTATTTGTTTCACCCATCCAACCTCCTCACCCACCCAACGCAGACTTTCTGGCTCTTTATACTGCATGCATATACACGCATTAGACCATTAATTAGCCGCTCCAGTCAGCTTGGTTCTTTATTGGCTAACGTTCTTTACCACACGACTGCGTTATCGGCTGGCCTCGGGGTTCCCCAAACACAACAGGATATCTGATCGTGAATACTGAACATGTTTCTGAACATTTTTCCGTGCTATTTTCTTTTTTCTCGTAAAGTTATGACTTTATTCTCGTAATATTACGACTTTTTTCTCATTAAAATATGACTTCATTCTCGTAATATTACGATTTTTCTTCTCACTAAGTTATGACTTTATTCTCGTAATATTACGACTTTATTTCTCGTAAAGTTATGACTTTATTCTCGTAACATTACAACTTTTTTCTCGTAATATTATGACTTTATTCTCAAAATCTCAGATTTTTTTCCCTCAATGTGGCCTTAATACTCCATCGTACATTTGCACTTTGGTCCTCACTGCATTAGACTTATATTCTATATACTCAGACTATAAACTGTGTTACCTTCATCACAATGATCAAATGTTTTGGAGCTCCAGACAGATTCCTTTTTTTTTTCCATTGCCTAAAATGGCTCTTTTGATAGTAAAGGGTGCTGACCCCTGGACTAAACGATTGGAGGATGTAAAAAACACTATTAACATACTTCACACTACTATCACGTTCTAGCTTTAGAACCATCCAAAAAATCTGGGCCCAAAATTGGCTTGATTCCCGTGTAGTGTGTACCCGGCATTATTTAAGAAGCCAAGAAACCGAGGTTGAGAAACTGCAAGAAATCTATGTGAAGAACTGTTCATGTCTGTCCGCCCAGATAGTCTAGTTAGTCACTTGCAACAACTAGCTCAGAGGCAGACAGATCCGGCAAACACAAGGACAAGGCACTTAGAAAAATCACAGCCTATGTCTACCCTCTTTCTTTTTGTCTCCCTATCCTGTCTCTCAACATCTCAGTCTGCCTTCTCTCTTTCGCTTGCTGTCGCTCCCTCACACACACAATCGCGCATTTCTTTCCAGAACACGCGATGATTCACAGCTGATGCAATTCATGCTATTTTGTTGAATGTCCTTTCAATCTCTGTGTCCATTCTTTTCTTTCTCCCCCCTCCGCCTCCCTCTTGTTTTCCATTCTTTCGGTATTCAATAAATAGAGCTATCAGGCCTCTATAGCTGCTATACAGCGAACAATAATCCGTCGATGGACCAGAATGCACCAGTTTACAATGCTGTCATCACCACTTGGACTGTGTGTGGGGTGTTGTTGTGTATGTAGACATGGTTATATGGATGTGTGTGTGCTTGTAGAAAAAGCGAGAAATCGTGTGGATATGTGTGTGTGTTTCTGTGAGTGTGTGTAGGATTGATCTCTAGTCTCCTAGGGAGTGTTTTTACATTAATCCACGAGTTTGATTGATGCCTTCCTTTATCTATTATCGACACTAGTGTGTGTGCTCGTACGTGTGTCTTCAAGGGTGCTGCCATCGCTGCGTTCGCCCATGTGTGTATACGCGGGTGTATGTGACTGAACAAGTGTGTGCGTCTCACGGAGATTTATGAGCTGCAATATTCTTAGGACAGCAGAAAAAGATAAAATTCTCCAAAACTGCATAAGAGATACAGTAATAACCAACTTGGAAAGCTACAATAAACATTTAGAGACTAGACAGATAGGACATTTTATCTCCTGCAGCACACAGAATTTGTCCTTTTTGGTTTTATTGTGGAGTTGAGCCTCCGTGCGGCTTTACAGAAAAGTTTAACATTCAGCTCAGATCTACAAGCAGAATACTTTTACTTTCTGACTGGAAGGGAGTTTGGACTGTAGCAGAAGTAAAATATACGATGGGAAAAAATTAAAGAAATTCAAGGAAAAGGTTGTTTCATTGACAGTTCACTACTAGGGGTGACCATGGACGGATTATGAGACAATCTCTGTGTCTCTTTGTCATTTTGTGGTTGATTTGCCAGTCTTGCTGGTCTTTTTATCTCTTTGTGCTTGTTTTTTGTCTCTGTGAGATTGTCATTGCCAGAGGGTCTACCGTGACAATGTATTCTCGTACATGAAACACTTTGTGCTTCTTATGCGATTCAGGTAGGCACAGCACATAGGTCACTGGTCCCACCTTCTTAATGATCTTGTATGGACACTGCCACTTGGCCAAAGGACTGGAGTCTGAGGTTGGCAGCAAGAGGACTTTCTGAGGCTGCTGGAAAAACCTCCTCCGTGAAGTCTTATCAGTGGCGCCGGAATGAATTTTGAAGTGGATGGATATCCAGTTTTGGATGACGTAATACAGTGTTTCTCACAGGATTTTGTGAGACTGTGGTGGGTGGACCTTGGACCTTCAAAGGTCATTTTAAAGTTAAATGCATCAATCTGGTGCACTTTGAGAGCAAAATGAAGAGGCTAGATCTATGAAGAACGCTGTGCTCCAGTAAACAATTTAATTTAACACATTAATTATATATGAATAGTGATGACACGGCAAAAAGTCCCATCGACAAAGCATGGTAAACAAGACAGGTTCCATGAGAGGGCAAACTGCGCAACGAGCACTCCACAGCCCCGGGAAGCAACAAGGTCTGAGGGAACTCATGGTTGATGGTGCCCAAGCCATCTTCACCTTGGGTCTTAGTCGACTTAGTCAACTTAGAGCCGGTGCACCGGAGGAAATGCAATGCGATGGCCAGCCAGCGCTGGGTAGACGTCTCGAGCCGCAGAGTTGAGAAGTGTAAAAGTATTTTCGGTGGGCATACATACACTTTGGCGGGCTGGATGTCAGATCACTTTGATTTCATGTGAATTAGGCCACACAGTGGTTAATTATGATTGGATGAAGGTCCAACATGTTACACCATATGGACATTATCGCCAGCGTGCTATGACCTTGATACCTAGCTTAGACATTACCACTTTATTACCATAACACTTGAAAGTGGGGGAACAAAAAGAGTAATTTCCCCCCTACTCTGGCGCCTATATGAGTCTTATCATAACCCACAATCTGATGCTGCTGAGTAATGACTAGGTGGCTATTAGCCAGCTCTTACCTGTCGAGCTTGTCTCTCATCTTCAAGACGTATGACAGGGCACTGCAATGCTGCTGCTGTTGTTGTTGTTGTTGTGGCTCCTCCCATACCTCCTTGAGAACATTTAATGGACCCCTTACTGGATGGCCATAAAGAAGCTGAAAAAGGAGAGAAGACAGCGGATACTTATGATACCTTTCTGTAGGCAACAAAAGAAAGGGGATCCACTGATCCCAACATGATCGTGTATGTGCCACAAACTTCCTGAACATGGATTTTAGACTCTTATTAAACCTCTCAACAAGGATTGTTTTATATCTCTTTCTAGTCATTTTGTGTCCCTTTGTAGTTGTTTTGTGTCTCTTAGTTGTTTTGTATCACACTGTAGTTGTTTTGTGTCTCTTTGTAGTTGTTTTACATCACTTTGTGGTCTTTTTACATATTATTGTTGTCATTTTCCGTTTCTCTGTGGTAGTTTTGCATCTCTTTGCACTACAGTACTGTTTTGTCTCTTTATGGTTGTTGTTTTTGTGGTCTTTTTGACAAATGGCATTGTGTAGGTGAAGCCCAGGGGGTCCCAACACCCTTTGGGCCTGTGCCCCATAGGCCCGTTCAGTAATTCATCCAAAGGTTGACTGGTTGTAAATCAATCCATAGCTCCCCAAAAGCTTTGGAATTGTTATTGGGGGCAGCAGTAGCTTAGTCCATGGGGACTTGGCTTAGAAACTGGAGGGTCACTGATTCAAGTCCCCGTATGGACCGAGTACGGATTGTGGACTGGTAGTTGTTGAGCAAGGCTCGGGGTACCTATGGGCAGCCCCTCACTCTGACATCTCTCTATTAATGCATGTGTCTAGGTCCTGTTTGTGCATTTGTGTGTATTTCAGGCCTTTGTGTGTAATGTGTAAAAAATTACAACGGAGTGAAAAAAATATATATTTCCCCTCGGAGATCAATAAAATATTTCTTGAGAGCCAATTCCAGCAGTTCAAGAAATATTTACCCAGTTTGAAAAACAACAATCCTCTGATTTTGCTTCTTGATGCATCCGACTGTTTGCATCCTCTCCTCCAAATATTTTGCACATTTTGCTAGAAATATACCCAATTGAAACTATAATACATAAAAAAAACTGTAATACATGTACACACACACAACTCCTTAAGTAGAAACTGCGATAGCATATCTGTCTATCGGGCTCTATCATGCACTACTCCATTGTCCTTGGACGTGTACGCTATTACGTTGCATCTACAGAAGCCGTATATAATCAATAGTCTGGAAGCAGACTATCATTTACATGCCACATGTCAAAGTGTGATTTCCAGCTTCCTGGTCTAGATAGGAGAGAATATGCTAATGGCTGTCAGATGCAGTTTACATTGACCATAAAGTGGTGGAAAGCAAGCAAGACAGAGGGGGAGATGGGTAGTATGGGCATATGCTGAAAGGTTTTTTTCCTTATGAAGATCAGAGTCAAAATATTGTCTTTTTTTCCAGTCCAATAACATTTTTAGAGCTTTAATCTAGTATGCAGATACTGTCCAATTTTGCCTAAACAACTGTTCACAGCCTGCAAATGAATGCAGTCATGTTAAAGCATTTTTTGGCCACTTAACTCCACATCAAGCTAAACACAACACACGTCTGACATAGTACCGACTTAAAAAAGTTGTTTCCACGAGTGTGCTTGCAAACAGGGTATTCATACATCCAGTAGATATGGAGCAACATTAGCATTCATGTTTCTGGCCGTGTTGTTTTGGTCTTCACCAACTCATAAGGGAAATATCTGCCTCTTTAGCTGCTAATTGCTTCACTCTGCTCTTCTCATTTCTCTATTTTGTGCCGCCTCGTCTCCTCCTTTCTGTAGATTTTCTGATTTGTCTGTTACATCCAATCCTAAAACACAAACTATGGTTGTTAAAAAATAAGTACTTTAAATGACCATACTGCTGTTCTTTTTAGACAAGCAATATCTACAACTTCAATTAAAACATCAGACTGTGATGATGAATAACTTATATTCCAAAACATTGCATATTATAAACAACATTGCACCGGTAAAGAAACAAGAACAGAAAGCCCCCTGGAGGCATGATCCAAATGTAAAGGCTAATTAAACGAGAGTGCAGACTGGCTGAACGCAAGTGGTTTAAAACCAAACTGCAAATACACTATGATATCTACATAGGTATGCTCCTCTCCTACAACAATGCAATTTGCAAAGCTAGACAATCCTTTTTTTTTTTACCGCCATAAACAAAAATAGGGTTGGCAAGTATGATGTGTGTGGAGATTGAAGTTATCAGAGAGCTACACAATCTGGATTTCAATCCAAGCTTTTATTTCTAAATACGGCAAACTAGTTCGTACATTATGTATTGTTTTTTCTTGGTAAAAAAAAAATCAAAAAATACAGTAAATAGAAGAAAATGTGTTGTCAAAAATGAATTATTTGACATGTTCTGTAGCCTAATGAGTGAGCATGTAGTAGTTTAAAACAGCAGATATGCACATGCACACGGTCGCAACCCCTTGCAGCTGGGTCAAAGAGACAATTAATGATTTCACAGACCATCACCTTAATTAGAACGGAGAATAGGGACACGGACAAGTGAACACACAGCGATGCCCTCACACAGATACACACAAAAAAACAACAACACATCCGTCACTCATACATGTAAACAGAAATGATGAACAGATGTTGGTCGGAAACACACTGGAGGGAAAAAGAGTTAAAAACACTGGATTAGGAGAGAGAGAGAGAGAGAGAGCAGAAGAAATCGAGGGAGGGAGGTATGAGCTATAAAAAAAGTTGTCCACACCAGAAACAGGACGTCACAAAGCTAACCCACGCGCTAATGAGGGTCCATGTTAATTGAGGGTAGTAATTAGTCAGTCCTGCTGCTAAATAATCCAATCTGAGCCTCTGCGTCACTCTGTCATAATATCAGCTTTACAGTCACACACACCTACACACACTGTAGAGAACATATTGACCTGCAGCAACAACATAAGGCATAATTAATTCAATAAGCAGCTATTAGTCACCAACACACACACAAATAAGTGGACATATACTGTACATGGTCAATAACAAATTAAAGGTGCTTGAAAAAGTGTACCACCTCTTTGACTTGGCTGATGGGAGTAATAGCACTGACAACAACCAACCAGGATCATTCTCTCACCTCCTCGTTACTCAAAAGAGCAGAAACAGTATCTATCCATGCAGATACTTTTGGTTTTGGTGAATGGAATTTCATTAATAGTGCTCTGAGAGCGTGGCTGTGAAACGTGTCTTTCCACAAACCTTGTCGCCGTAACTCAGGGTAATTCGCAGACCTGAAACATTTTCAGAGCTACACCCTGCCAAAGAAATATGCCCTATCAAAAACAGTTGACAGTGAGGTGTTTGAGCATCAGCTATCCTAGATTCATGGCAAAATGTTGATGTACATGCTGTAAGTGCCGCAATAAGATCGGGCGTACTGGGACTGAAATTCAGCCTGTGATGACATTGAAACAGAGAGGCCTTTTCACTAATACAATTTCTGTGGTATGAAGAGAATCTGATGATGCTGAAGACCTTTTGCTGACACCTGCGTCCTCAGTTTGTACAGTACAAGCTAGGGGTGTAAATCACAAGTTTCATCACAATTCAATATTAAATTGATTCTTTGGACAACGATACAATATTTGCTGATATCACAAAATCTGCAGCTATTTCAATTAGATTCAATTCAGGGGCCTGCAATCGAATCGATATATCGATCCAGATCAATGTATCATTACACCATTACGTATAACCACGTCACCTCTGCACTGACTCAAAACAAGACCGGCCAGACAACCCCAGGTGAGCTGGAACACCAGTCATAGTGTGTCACTGTGACGATGTAAATGACTGAGCCAATCAGATTTCAACAAAAACGAGGATAAGTCCACATTTGGGAGGGGCCACTCATATCCCCCCTCAGTATTGAAAGTATTAGATTGGCCCTCTGTGCTGTCTGCAGCTGCAAGAGCCAGGCTGGCCCCCGCCACGGCCGAGGACCATACAGTAACTCCATGACCATCGGGCGGTTTGGCCTGGAATGGATCGGCCGTTTGGGAGTCCTCTCGAAATAATTGATTTTAAGGTGTGTAGGTTGTAGGTTGAAACCTATGGAGCGTTCAAGCGCACGTAAGTATGTAACATGAATGTTAACAAATATACATTTACTGTATACAACCTGTTTTGAGATCTTATTCTGACATCATAAAGTCAGCTTATTAAATCTTAAAGCAATTGGTGCTTTAGCTCCATC
This sequence comes from Sebastes umbrosus, assembly GCF_015220745.1. Taxonomy (NCBI): domain Eukaryota; kingdom Metazoa; phylum Chordata; class Actinopteri; order Perciformes; family Sebastidae; genus Sebastes; species Sebastes umbrosus. The sequence continues at coordinate 8,840,006 of NC_051284.1, forward strand.
CTTATTTCGATCAATTTGGATGTGAAATTAAACAACAATGTTGCAGTTACAGCATACAATATCGACATGTTTAATTTCAGAGGATTGTTTTCAGTCACGACCCCTGCCAACTCTTTTGATTTCTTCATCTGTTCTGTTTTCATGCCTTGTCTCCTCACTTGCAGCTTCCTCAGCCCAGTCTTAGTTCCCACCAGTCCCTTGCCAGATCGTCTAGTGTTTTGACACCTAGCTTTCCAGGATTTCTTTGTCTTGCCTGACTTACTAGTTTTTGATCTGCCTGATTCCTCGACCTTGTTGGCCTGCACCTCATCAGACTTGTTTGCCTGATTTGACTGATTTCCTGGTATTGACCTTTCTGGCCGGCCTTTCTAAGCAAAAGCTTCACTTTACTGTTGAACTGCCTGCCTCCTTGCCGTGCTTTAGGGTTTTTGAGTTTGAGTATGATGAGTACTATCTCCAACAATACCAAGCGATCTTTGAAACCATGTTTTCATGGGGAAAACAAGTCTTTTTTGTATATCTCCCTATTTTGGGATGACAGTTATGATTAGAAATAGACTACACAGTTTGATTTATTTGATATCCAGGCTGTTAATAATGAGACACCTTCATGCTGCTACAGGAATCTGATGTGAAACTCCTTCAAAGCCTTTGAGTGTGCTGCACTGTGTTGTTGTAACATACTGATTCAATGGTAAGTCCCGGCACAGTGGGGAACTATAGGAACAAATCAGACTTTTGCAAAACTGGTGTCAACGCCACTTCATTTATGCGCCAAATGTGCAATTGGCAAAACATTTACAGTGTATGTCTTTAATGTTACTGTGACACCTTGTGTTTCGGAACTGGTTATATTGCGCTGTTGTTTGAGACAGGTTGGGATGCTCTGAGCAAAACTCTAAACAACTACAGTACAGTAGAATTTAATTGGCTACCAATGTGACAAAAATAACTGCCTGAAACTATCTCAGACGGTACGGGAAAATTCCCGGAGAAAATCCTGCGAGAGTCACTAATGATGCACTTTGTCAAAGTTTGCAAAAACTTTCCTACGACAATGTAATAACTTGATGTCACAATTTATATAAAGCCAGGAGATTCAGTGCATATTCAGAACAGAGCGAGAAGGGCTGCTAACAAGGGCACATGTGTAGAGACATGGCAGTGTGATTATAATAGTGTGAATATTTTTTTTTTCCAAGTGCTTAATACATTAAAACTGAATAATGAGATACAATAAAATAAAGAGAACTGGGACAAAGAATGACCAATACTCTAGTAACAGCTAACAGGGTTCATTTTAGCAATGCACATAACCCTCAACTACTTGAGCAGAGCACTAAATTCCTTTCCTTGTATATCTTCTTTACATACCACACTTGCACGTCATTACTTCAGTCTTTTTTTTTCTCCCCGTGAAACCACCATCATTTTTGCACCTCAAAGCTGTATTTATAACCCTAACTAACAGTTAATTAGCACAACAGCTTGATGTATACATAGGCATCTGTTAGCAAACATGTTCACCATGAAATGTTTATGAAAGGTGATAAAATGTCAATGTTCTGCTGCTCCTGAGTGGGCAAATAATCAATGAATGCTGCTTTGATGTTTTCATCAGATATGCTCAGAAGAGTGAAGACGGAAGGAGAGGAGAATGAGAGTTATGATATACAGTATATACATTTGCTTCAGCCAGACACAAAATGCCGTGAGACTAACCCACGCACTAATGAAGGTCCATGTTAATTGAAGCTCCTAATTAATCAGCTTGACTGCTAGGATATCCAATTTAGCCCTTTATTCAATTATGTCATAATATTAGCTTTACAGAAATACACCCACACACTCACATGGAGAAAGAAATCCACAACAGTGTTTTCAGTAGTTGAACATGCTGACCTATTATATTCCTTTTTAGGATGATTACAGTTCTGGTAGCACGGCAGTTGGTTTCTCACAAGATCCAAAATCCATCTTCAAGTAATGCATTTGTGTCTGGATCATCGGCGTCCTGTGAGGAGCTACCTGAAGCTACGGGTGTGGTTTAGGTGTGTGAGGCGAGACGGAGAGGCGACTGTTCTGACATTCTAAACAACAATGAAGTCTCCTAAAGAGGTTAGCGTAGATTCTGTAATAACATCAGTTATTTTAAAACTGGAGTATTTTGTCATTAAAAGAAGAGCAAAGAATGACACTGAAGGTTTTTATTGATGGAAAAGATGTTTTTGCTCTTCTCCCAACTGCCTGCGGCAAGAGTTTGATTGACAGATGGTTCATCCAATAACCTGCCAAGTTATTTTTTTTAAAGTGCCTGCCCTTTTCCAAACATTTTCCAATGACGGGTTCTCAGATGGTTCTGTGTAACAAAGAATCTCAGGTTAGTTTACAGTATCCTAATGTAGACAGTGACGTACTAAACTGAAGTTGGATCTACTAACATTAATACCAAAGCTAGCATGTCAGTAATGGTATTATGAGATGCAGCATCTTTTGTGCAAAGTTGACATTTTGTCTTTTTACTTAAGACAAGGATATTTGGAAATACAGTACATGGGTTCCTTAATATTCCAAAAGCCACATTTGCATTTCACTCCAAATGCTGAGAAATGCTGTGACATGTCATCACCATACACTATATAAAGATGGACAACGCGTCTCTACTTCTTCCCACTGTTCAGAAGTAAAGCCAAAATATCCCGGATACGGGAGCTGTGATCTTGAGATTTTGACGTCATTTGGGACCAGAGTCTGCGCAGTAGTATCAAGGTCACCTGGCCCAACCAATCGCGAGCCAGGCGCGGCCGCAGCTTGTAAGCGAAAGACACTTACAGCTGTCAATCATGACATCTCACCCTCTTTTAATAGCATCAAATAACTAATTAAAACCAAACTTATCAGAAATGAACACTTGAACATACAGTGTGTGATAAGAACTACCTACAATGACAGAAACCATCTTTGGGAAAAATGTATTTGACATGTTCTTTGACTTATTAATTTGGTCCATATCCCATCCACTAACATGGAGGAGGAAGGACTTATGACCTACACTGCAGCCAGCCATTAGGGGGCGATCAATATGTTTTGGCTTCACTTTTGGGAAGCTGTCACGATGTCCATCTTTATATACAGTATATAGTCATCACTAAATACTAAACCACAGCTCGTCTGTGGTGCTGTATATTGAAGGAAATCAAAGCCAACACACAAAGGAAGCATCACTGTATATCTAAGACCAGTGAGTCTGATTTGTTCCATAAGGAAATCACCATTTCAGAGACAGTGCCCAAAAAAACTAATTTCTTTCGTGAGTGGAAAATCAGGATCCACTGAATTCTCTTTTATGGTGCAGCTCCACTGGGTGATTTAGGCTAATTGAAGTTTTTCTTTTTAAGTAATTAAAAACAGCTGAAGAACTGGACTGTACCTTCAGTACAAAGCAGGCCTATCACCTACTTTTTTTTTGAGAAAGCAAGGTACTTTGGGGACCCAGTTTTCAATTTAACTTCACCATTTTCTCCCTTCTTACTTTCTTTTATTCTCTCTGTACTCTCGTGTTCCTCCATAAACCTCGCTTCTTTTGAGTTTAATTAGAATTGACTGAGATGTTTCCCATCTCATAATGCTTTTAAGCCCTTAACAGTTTCATGTGTACGAAGCACGCACAGCTCTCACACTCGCAACTGATGATGCATAAGCACTCCACAGTCTACTGTCAACATCTATAGAACGTCCAGAAGTTAGTTACATATGGTATGTGCTACATACAATATTCATATTAAATTGCTCATAGCATGCACATCAGTACTTATCTTACCAAGGAGAATTAGTTGAAATACACAAATTAAATCATTAAAGGGACACTCGTTAACATTAAAACATGACATTAAAAAGCACACACATACTTGTTTCCCTCCCTTGAGGGGTCTGCAACTTTTTTGCCCAATTATGGGGCCCACACACACACGCACACACATGTGCGCGCGCACGCACGCACGCACGCACGCACGCACGCACGCACGCACGCACGCACGCACACACGCACAATTAAATGCACATTGATCATAAGATAGTATGGAATTGGTTAAATTGGCTAGGAGGGAGACTTAAAAGGCACATACATATTTAAATATGCACACACAGATATGTGTGCAGACACACAAGCACACACAGATGTCATGCTACAATACACAAGGTTCTAGTGACAAAAGGAGACATGTAGATGCAACCGGAAGCCATCTTGTCAACCCTGATATTTCATTGTTGCATGTGTGCATGTGTGGTAATTTGTTCAGGCATCTGCAACAATATATTGGAGACATGTAAGGTGGCAGTGTGGGTGGATCCCATGAACAGAGTTGCACACACACACAGACACACCAATAATTCATGACTGTGCATTTTCATATTGTGAAACCTGTGCGTGTCCTCTGTCTGTGTCGGAATTGTACTTGTCGCTCTCAATCTCCTTCTCTAACTATAGCCAATCAATAATACAGGAACCACTCACTGCTTGGCACACACAGACACACACACACACACGCACACACACAAGCTGTTATGGCTTTTCTCAGAGTGCCTCTCACTCAATTTGCGTCATCATCTTTTTGACATCGCAATGTTCTTCGCAAACTTTTTCAGAGGTCTTTCTTTTGACCCCTTTCTCTTCGTCTTCAGCTAACTTTTAATATATTAAAACCTACAATAATTGATCATTTTGGCCATTGATATATCATAGTTGCTTATTTACACATCCAGCAGTCACGGAGCAACATTAGCATTCATTTGAAATTGTGTTTCTAGCCACCTGAATACTGTAGGTCCAATATTCACTTTCTTTTAGCTCCGTTTTTGGTCTCCACCAACTCCTGCGTGACATATCTGGATCTTTAGCTGCTAAATGGTTCACTAGTTTCACCAGCTAGTCTCTAACTGTGTCTGTCTGCTGTTTGGGTCTGAACAGGTAACATACAGTGGTTAGCTAGAGCTTTTTGTCTGAAAAATGCACTGTTAGAGTGAACTAAAACAGTAAAGTTGTGGGCCGTACAGCTACACAAGGAGCTGAAACTCACTATAAAGCTCCGTAAAGCCGAGGTGATATTTGAGATTCAGGTGATAATTGTCTGTTGGTTCATCACTAAATCGATCCCCTTTCACATTGTTGCCACTTCAAATAATGTGCATCTAACAACAGACATTTTTTTTCCCTTGTATATTACAGTCATTAGCTTGACATTATGTGTCTGTAATGGTTGCACATTTGTTGTTTGACTCTAGTCGACTGTGCCAACAAAGCTTTAAATGCTGATACACTGGAAACAAATAACGTAATAAAAACATAATATAATTTGACCTCTTTCAATCAGCTTTACATTTGTATTCACACCCTCCCTTCATCCGTCCAACATCATCTATTTGCTTCCTTCCTTGGATGTAAAAGTGCACTTACAAGGAGTTTTTTTTCTCCACATTCTCCAAGGTCTGTGAATGGGCTGTTTGTTGTTGTTACTTCATATGATTAAGTGAAAAAAACAAAAAAAACAAAAACACTAGAACAGGATGATATTGTTGATAGATAATTTTTGCAGTATGACACACCAACTCCCCAGTAGACACTGGAGGTTGTTCATGTCAGTGAATTTGTCTCGGATGAGTTGGCAGGTTGATTGACAGATTGTGGTCAAGTATGGAGTTCTTTGAAAATTGTTCCCCCTTTGTAATATGTAATTTACTTTCTTTATTTTTTGTGTACCCGACTTGTTGAGCTGGATTTATTGGCTTTTCTCTGGGATGGATTAAAATCAGTTAACTCACACACATGCGTGCACACACAATCCCACAGGGCAAATAATTATGTGTTATGCTTTCAGGCACAGACTCATGACTTCATTGGAATTTGTATTAGAATTAAATTACCAGACATCGCATTCACCCACAAGTTGCAAAGACTGACGGTGCGAACCTCCTGAAAGAGTTTGTGTGTCAGTGCAAGCACCTTACAAACTACAGTATTCCCTTGGCATTTTATTTTAGTTGTAGAAAGGTTAGATAATTCAAGTGATGAGATGGATTGCTTTCAGCAGGTAGGCTACTGGCATGCCAAATTTGTAATACTACCACTAGGTGTCACCAGAGTAAAACACTTTCAAGTGTCTTTCAAGAAATTTTAAAATGGCAAAAGACACATTTGTTACTTTAACTTATCATTATGAAGTAAATGTTGATTGCCAATATAATGGCTATATAATAATGACACCATCGGTGTTTAGATTGGTTTCCTATAAGCCTAGTTTTTGCTATGCTGAAAATGAGGCCCACGAGATGGGTGGGGGGGGCCCACCTGTCAACACAACTAGGATTATCATAATCATTTATTTTTATTTTTTTACCATTACATATAGGGTGCAAATCATGATTTTTTTGTTGTCTGTATTTGTTGTTCTATTGTCTGTATTTTCAGAGCCAATATTGGCACAAAAATAAGACAAATATAAAAAATAAAAAATAAACTTACTGCTGGTCCATAGTTTTCATTGTTATAGGCATATACTGTACATCAGAGACTTTTGTTATATATGTTACGCTTCAGCGTCTGGTGAGGGAGAGCCCAGTGTGCCCATTAAAACATATCTGAGAAGCTCCATGGCACAGGAGAGACTGTTGGGGCTGGCCATCCTGAGAATTGAAATTAAACACGCTCGCAGTCTGGACTTAAAGAGGGTGGCGTGGGATTTTGTTCATCGATACGCCAAACAATGTGAGAATGTATACTCGCCTGCAAGCCTGTAAGAAAACATATACCTACTGTAGTCTTATTGCTAAAATGAAGGTGCATTCAGAATTGATGTAATCTTTTTTGCTGTTTAAGAAGTAAAAATAATTTGGCCTTAAAAGAAAGGCTTTTTTTTTTCTTCACAGCACAGTTGTGTAACAATCTGAGTTGAGTGGGCCGGTGGGCTTTTTACATTAACTTTGATAATAACATCCTTCACTCTGCTAACTAACTAACAATGAGTAATGAGGAGGAGTGAAATACGGAGTACCCTGGAGGAGGTAGGATCAGCACCTTGACAGCGGTTGTGACATTTCATAGTCTGTAATGTTAAAAAGCTCCAACAGTTTAACATTTACTCAAAAGAATAAAGTCCATAATTTGTGTCCAGTGTTCTTAAATGTTCTAAGGGCCCACTCAGGGTTAACTGCGGGTGGGCCGCTACATATTAAAGTTAATAGAGAGTGCTCCAGGGATGACGTATTTTTGTATGCCAACCAGGAAGTTAGCATCGCCCTGGGTTCCCTCGACAAAAAGCCAATGGGAGTTTTCCATTGGGTTTTGGATTATTGCAGAAAATAAACTTGTTTTTTTTATGATGCTTCCACGTTTTGTTCTGTGAGATAATCTTCCCAAATGAACACCTTGATTTTTGAAATGTGAATGCAATCGCCAGAAGTAAAACACTAAAATTAGGCTATAAACAAACAAGGCAATGGTGAGCATGGCTCACATACCCCCGTTCACTGCTTGACCCCTACTAAAGTAGGGCCAAAGGTTTTGCCCTTTTGGAAAAATTAAAAAAAATGTCTAATCCCAAAAGGCACAACTACACCACACTGTCAACCATCATACCAAATTTGAAGTTCCTAAGTTAAAGAGTTTTTGAATTCTGCTCCGGAAACAAAAGTGTGACACGCGAACGTAAGGAAGTATGGAAGGAGGGACGGACACGATATATAACATCGACTACGTTGTCGCGGAGGTATAATTACACCACGATCGCGAGTTTAAACGAGACTGTAGAGGTAGACGATTCACCGTGATGACATTTAGTCATCTCATTTAGCCACTTGTTAGAAACCACTTTTTTAAGACACATAAAAGCTTCAAAGTGGGATATTTACTGACATATTTTATATCGTAGAACAAAACTTTAAAATTTCTTAAGCTTGTGTTAACCACAGGCCTTATTTCAGGCATCTAACTAAAAACCCACTCAAAAAACCCATTGACGTTGTCAAGACATTTCACTCAAAACAACATGATACATCCTCTGGCCACCATTTATATTTAAACAACATTCAACAGGCAGTGTGAAAATGGGCGAGATATAAAATTGTCTCTTTATTTTGTACGGATTTATGACTGTAATTGGAATTTTGTATTAGAATCAAAATCACGTACACACACAATTTGAAAAAACTAACGGTGAGTACTCTTAAAGTGCCTGTGTGCTGAATTTTTTTGCCTTAATGTGGCGTCCAATGGCATTTTATCGTATTTGTAAAAAGATGAGGCAATTCCAGTGTAGTCATAACTGGTGCCGTCAATGTGTTGCTTTCAGCCCAGCAGGTACTGGTGTGCTTAAGTATCTTTTTTGATACTACCACCAGGAATTGTAATATTATATTGTTTTACATAAATTTCTGTTTCAAAAGGCATCTTGAATCCTCTCACTTCTACTTTCGGCAGTTGTAATTGAAAGAAAAAAAAAAATAGTATGTGAAATCCAAGGCTGGCACCATCTGCAGCAACAAATAATGATGCCTGAAAAGCTTACTTTCCATATGCTGTGTTGTATACAAGGCTGTATGTGCTGCTGTAGTACTACACTGTCTTTGATTGCTGTTGTTGATCCTGACGTGCTTCGTTGGACACCAATATACATGGTATTTTGCTTGCAAACATGTATATAAATTGACAATGATTGTATAGTGCATTAATACAGTTACTGCCAAATATAAATGAGTGTCCATATGTGTAACTTTGAGATGCTGCTATTGTCATTTGGAAGTGTTTTGGCAGGGATAAATGATGAGATGGAGCACATGATAGTTTGAGTAGAGAAGAAGAGGAACAGATAGTGAACAACTCAAGTATGCGAATATGATAGAGCGAGTATATCAGTCACACGGACAGCACTGTATTAGATCTCGACAGCGAAGGATAGAAACGATGTCGGGAACGACGTTGAAAGACAAGAGGTCGAGAAGAGGGCAGGACGGCCGCGTTTACTGACAGAGGAGAAAGAAAAAGAGGAAAGAAGAGGAGGGAAGAGCAGGAAGAATGCAGGCAAAGAGGAGGAGGAGGAGGAGGGAGGAGTGTAAATGACAGCGGGAATGGAGGTGACAAGAGCAGATTAAATGACTTGGTTAGAGAGGTGAAGGAGGAGGAGAGGTGGCACTCATCTGCCTGCAGCTGAATGTGTGACACGGAGAGGACAAGAGGTGAGAGGCAGAAGGGAAAGACAGAAAAAAAGAGATAAATAAAAAGACAAATAGGTTTATATGTGAGCAGTGGTGCTACTAGAGGGGAAAGAGTGGAGAGTATTCTACTACAAAGTTTGTGTTAAAACAGTAATTGGGGAAAAATATTATTTTGCAAAAAGGTGATAGAAGGTGACTCTGCTCCTCAAGCAATTGGATTTGAGATTGATGTTATGAGGCTGTAAACTGGCTCAGAGAGGGTTACATGATCTGTGACATAGCACGAGCAGAGCCAATTATGCTTTAAACGAGATCTTAGAAACAACTCTATAATACTAGTGATAAAAGGGTAAGAAGAATTAGAGTTCTAGTTGCTGTGCCCTTAGCGATCTAGGTGGTGCCCGAATTAGGAGCTATAGTGGTGTTTTACTGTATTATGAGGAAAGAAAAAAAAACAGCTACTTTCTTCAGTTTATTAGCTCTATGGAGAAAGGAAAGTCTCAATAGTGAAAATGTATGCAAATCTGTTTCTTGATATACAAATTAGGGCTATCAATTGATTAAAACATTTAATCGCGATTAATCACACATTTTTTTATCTCTTCAAAATGTACCTTAAAGGGAGATTTGTCAAGTAATTCATATTCTTATCAACACGGGAGTGGACAAATATGCTTGCTTTATGCAAATGTATGTAGATATGTATATATGTATTGGTGGAAATCAATTAACAACACAAAACAATGACAAATATTGTCCAGAAACCCTCACAGGTTCTGCGTTTAGCACTAAAAAAAAAAATTTCAAATCATAACATGGCAAACTCAAGCGCAACAAGCAACACCAGCTGTCAGTGTGTCAGTGTGCTGACTTGACTATGACTTGCCCCCAAACTGCATGTGATTATTATAAAGTGGGCATTTCTGTAAAGGGGAGACTCGTGGGAACCCCCTTTGAAAATGGCAATGCCAGTTTTTCCTCGCTGACAAGCTAGACATGTTTTGTACCAATGGATTCCCTATGTTTTCTAATTTCATATGATGCCAGTATCGTCCCTCTAGCTTACAGCTAAAAATCGAAATATCACAAGTTGCGATTAATGTGTTAAAGCAATTAGTGGCATAAAACATTCATCATTCAGCATTCAATCATTAAAATAAATCTGCGTTAAACGCCTAATCATTGCGTTAACTTTGACAGCTCTAATACAAATACAATCTAGATTTACAATTTTAAATAAATGATGATGCTTACAAATGTCTTCCTTTAGCTGGATAAACACTTGATGCGCCATGCTGATGTCAGTCCCGCTGTAGATACCTATGGCGTAGATTTTGTTTTATAGTTCTACATTGGATGTCAATGGCGCATGTTGTTCGTGAGCAGGCCATATTGTGCTTTAATTGTATTACTCGCAGTTCACCGACTTTGTGTTATGGCGCGATGGTAGAATATGCATGTACTTACACAAATGGGGTTACATCCAGTTGACTTCTATTTCATCTTGTCTCATTAGTGAATGGAGATTACTGCCGTGCAATTGCCATGTGAGTGACAACCACTGAACAAAATGCTTGCAGTGCAGATGTCTATGTTAGATGAGTCTTTCTAAAATGTTGCATTTTGTTGTTTTCACTTTACCACAATCTCTTTGTAGGACAAAACTCAAACAGCCAAAACCATATCTCCACAGTCACCATTGGAAGATCATAAAGTAACATTTTTGACAAAACACACGTAAGGTACGCCACACCATGGCTAAAGAACATGCTCATTAAAGTATATTTTCACCAGCTCAGGATTCCTTTCTGTCACACAGTTTTTTTTATGTGAGCTGCTCTCCATATAGATTTATAGAGTGACTGTGTGATGGGATGATTGTCAGCTGCAACCTTTACCTTCACTACCCTTGGAAGGATGGATGGATGGATGGATGGATGGATGACTGCATGCCATATATGAATTAGTATGGAAAGAGATGGATGAGAGGGAAGGAGGGTGGATTTTCTGGGTGGCTAGGCAGACATTAACTGCTCATGCTGGATTGATCCGTCTATATGTAAACCACATTAAACTAAAAGTTTCATATCAACAACGTTCAGACTGTTGTGAAATACACCTGCCAGTCATCCTTTCCCAGAGGGCCAGCTGCTGGGCCTGCACGGCTGCACGGTGGGACTTTTTTAAAAGGAAAGTGCAGAATATATTCTGTGTGTACATGTCATGTTTTATACATTATGTAAGCCACATATGGTGCTATGGATATAAGGACAGCAAACTTTTGCCATTTTAAAAGGGGGTATTATAACTGCTATCACTGTCAAACACTGACTCCTGTCATTTAGCCCATTCAGCATCTGGTAGTTAAAATCATTTGCATTTAAAACAGATTACAAACACACAGTTATTCCAATGGGTAGCAGCTACACAGTAATTCCAATGCTGGAGAACTCTGTCTACTTTCTGTACAATACCCAGTGCCATTGTTAAATATAGTTTGAATGTTTCAAACATGGTAGAAAAGTAATCCTGGCCAATAATGTTTGTGAATGAGAGGAGTATTGTAAAGAGTTTCATGGAAATCTGTAACTGAGGGACTTAAATTTAAAGTCAAAAGGACTGTATGTAAGTTTTTACACATATACATTTTTTTTATTGCCAATGTGTGAACAGGTTGTAACCTAACCGAACAAAAATTAGTTTCCTCTATCACCCTGTAGACTGCTTTTAATGTGAAGAACATGGGACAGTTTTACCGGGAAAAATCCAATGAATATGGCATCATGTGCACTAGCGAGTGCCTCTATTTTCAGCTCCACTTCAGGGCTTACAGTGTGCAACCATAGCCAACATTCAGCTAGAAATGGAATCCGCTAATGCCAACAAACCAGACCAGTGCCCACCACAACTCAGACTCCAACACAAACTGCACAGAAGCACAAAACAAAACACAGTTAGATCAAGTTAAGCCCTTCTTGCAAAACTGGAATGTGACCAATGTCCGAGGAGGGAAACTAGTGTTGTGGGAGTGGTCTATTTTAAATGGAGTGATTGTAATGAGTCTGCCACCTCACTGCCCACACTGCTGCTTATGCAGCTTTTTATTAGTGCAGTGTATAACAGTTGCCGCTTGATATGAAACACTGACTACGAAAGTTCCTGCTACCGTCAGAGAGAGGGAAGTTCGTCCCAAAGTTTGACGCTGTTTTTATACCCAACACCTTAAAGAAGGGTGCTTCATTCAGCTGTGAGTGCGACTACAAATGGAGTTCACTCCGTCACGGAGTGGGAGAGAGGAGGGTCTGGTTTGTTAAAGGCCCTGCGTCCAAGCCTTTATTTAATAGCCTTGATGAAAACTAGGAACACAAAGCACAGAGAAAACTATACACTAGGAAGAAGAGCTGGAACGCTAGACACTAGGAAGGAGGGCTGGAACGCTAGGTGAAAAGACAAACTGGAAAAGAACAAAGGAACTGGGCTGGTATATGTAGTGTATGTATGACAGATTGGAGAAGTGAGACCAGATGAGCCGGAGGTGATGTGACTGCAGGACTAGATGGCACTCGGAGAGCGCAGACCTCCGCCCCCCTCTGTCCGTGCAGCTTGCGCCAGCATCCACGTGTATTTTTGTTAATGTTGAGATCAGCTGTACGTAGCTGAGCAGCGTAAAACACTTCATTCAACCTGGACAGAAACAAAGTAAAACTCACCTATACCGTCGTCGCTACTCTTTCCAACAATCACCAAGTGTGCTTTGGTCAAAAAACGCAGAATCTACAGGTTTAATTTAAATCCATCACAGACCAACAACAGAAACCAACAAACCAACGCTGGTGAAAACATAACCTCCTTCCCAGGCCTTTGGCCTTGGCGGAGGTAATGAGGGCAGGTGAAACTAATGAGGGCGGAGCACATAATCAAATGGTGCCTTCAAATGGGGTCATGTTTACCATGTTTACGAGAAGAGTCCATATGAACGCCCCCCTCTTGTCGTATTCACGGTCTCCGAAGTGGAAAGTTTCTGAAAGCTCCGAGTTTACGAGTTATGACGTGTTTGTTGACGCCATGGAAGTTAATTCCTCGTTACATAATAGGTGAATATTGTAATCTTAGTCGTACATTGTAATTTCTTCTTAATTGTGTATGTCAGGAAAATGTTGACATTCCCAACTGACTAATCTTTTTCCTCTGTCATTATGCCTTTGCATTTACTGCATTATGTTACACGCTGACAGTAACGTTAATATTGCCGTTGCTTAGCAGTGGTGTTCTCAGGGCTTTGTGTTGTAAACACAAGCTCACGAGTTTCATTTGAAGGCACCAAAAATTGGCGGGGAAAACACACAAAGGCAGGAAGTGCACTGATCTGAAACGAGAGGAGATGTGAATTACAAAATAAAACAAAAGAAATGAAACAAAGAAAAACATAGTGTAACCTCAGGGGCAGGGTGGATTATGACAGACTGTTCATTTAAATGGCAAGCAAAAAAACACAGAAAAGCACACAGGAGAACACAGGGATACACAGACACACAGCCAAAGCACTCTATTCACACACAAACAGATGGGTGCACATCCAAAAGAAGACATGGTGTCATCCATTCTGGTTAAGTATTGTTTGGATGGTAGTTGGCGTTTAATTTTCTCATTCTATTAAGTCTACAGAGAGAGAGAAAAGAGCCATTTAACACTAATCCTCACCAAATAATACTTTCATTTGTGTGTAGAATGGGGAGGATTTAACGCCAGCTCACAACCAAACAAGACTGGAGTGAAATGGATGCCGCCGTGTCTGTGAGTATGGGTATGTTTATGACTCTATCGGGGATGAGGACGAAGAGAGGGGGAAAAAATAAAGTGATTATTTCACAGTCATCTGAAAATGAGGCACATTTAGGTTCCATTCAACTGTTTGTTTGGTGGGACACTTCATTTAAGATGGTGTTTTAATCGTCAGATTTAAATAATTGATGTCATTTGTGTAATTAGTCCAATAAAAAAGGCTCAGTTTGTTTGCACATTAGCTTATGTTAGGATGTAGCGGCCTGCTAACACTAATATAACTCAAAGGGTGGGTCCGCCTGTGTTCTTTTCTGTATTTTTCAAATGGAAACGCCCACTCTGTTAGCACACACTGTTAGCAAAAAGCAGTGACGTAGCTTACCAAAGTAAGCAAATCAGTCAGTTAGCTGTGTTAAGCTTGGAAATAACTGAAAGGGGTGGGTCGAATTTCTTAAAGTGGAGTTCTATGTGTGCTCCCCTGTTCTGCAAGGTAAAATTACTGATTTATGAATGTAGTCTGGTGGCTTTGAAGCAATATAACGGCTTCAGTTCCCTATCGTAAAGTACTGTCTGATGGCGAGGTAAAGCGGCTGTGGACGGGAGCAACAGAAAAAAAAAGTATTTAAGCCACCTAAAAAAAAACAATATCAGTTTTAGTGTACGCTATATTTAGACTATTTTCACCATTTTACCTTGCCATCCGACAGCCTTTTTCCGACGGGGAACTGAAGCCGTTATATCGTTGACTTCAAAGCTCCAAACTCCATTGACAAAAGCAGTAATTTTATCTCACAGAACACGGGAGCATCAATCAGTCACTTAATTTGTGTTATTGTGTGACTTTCAGATCCGAACTAACGTCATTGCTTAGTTCCCGTGCTGGTGCTCCTGTGCGTCATCATGCAGGTGACATGGGAAAACGTTTTTCGAAGGGTATGGGAAAATGGCATTTTGACGGTACTTTGACCAAAATTTGAATGATCGACCGTGGGAAGCTAGAAAATGATATAAAAACCATAGACTGTAAATAAGAAGTGGACGTAGTCACAGTGACGTCACTCATTGATTTGTGGACTGCAGTTTTGAAGCCTTGAGTTCGGCATTTTGGCCATCGCAATCTAGGTTTTTGGCCATTGCCATCTTGTTTATTTGCAACCATAAGTGACATGAGAGGGTGGAGCCATAAACTCATGTTTACAATGTTTACTGAGGTAATAAATCAAGTGAGAAGTAGGGTTGAATTGGCTTAATTTTTCAGACCCCGGAGTTGCCCAATGACAAAAAAAAATAAATAATGGGTTGACACCAGACTGAGAGGTGTGAGCGTTTTGCTGCTCTCTGTGTTTAAAAGTTCTAAGCCTGTTTCACCTCTGACCACAACCGTCATCATTCATTATAACAACTTAAATGTACCCCATGGATTTTGTTGCCGCTCGCATGAGCACACGGTGACTTGAGACACATTCATGGTGAAGGTTTTGTGCTATTCCACTAATTGACACTCAGAGCTCAAGTCCCGAATCACCTTTCACACACCGATCACTCCTGTTGCTCTCAAATATAATGAGGGACAAGTATTATGAAATAACCTTCAATAAAAAATAAACCTGCAGAGACACGCTGTAAAAAAGTGATTAAATCTCCTCTCAGGGAAACACATGTATCCCTGATAGCCTGAGATGGAACCCTGCCAAAACTACTAAAACAATTAAATGAAATGACAAAGGGGGGAAAAATAGACTCAGATCATTTTAATTAAACATCTGTAGGAAAATAAAACTACAATAAATATTTTTACTTCATTATTTTTAATATCATTTCATTGAAATGTTTGTTTTTCTTTCTTTTTTTTTTCTTGACATACCGGTTTGACTTGATTGAGCAGCCATACATGCCATGCAATGCATAAAGTTGACTACAGATAAGATGACTGACATTGATGGAGTGTCTGCGTCTGGTACTCTAACAAACCTGCATCAGAGAGAGGTGGCAACGATAGAAAATGATGGATAGCTCACTGGATGGAGGAGCGACATGGAGAAGGGGATCTGAGGTGAAGTGAGACAGGATAGAGGATAGAGATGGAGATGCAGATTTCAGTTGACAGATCAGCTGTCAGCTGAATGAGAGACATTTGAAACTTCCAATGTTATTTTTAAGTTTATGATTCCAGCATGTTTCTGTGCAATATATAATATACTACCTGGCTGTTAAGCCACCCACACATGATTAGTGGTAAAATTGCTCTACGCTGGCGGAAGTGTCACTGCCCGACTGGGAGAAAGTGCTCTCAAAGTTCAAATTGTTTCAACTCTGACCTTGGTTCCTGCTGACCTTTCAAAGCGCAACCAATGAGATAACAGCTGCAACTGTTGTTGCATTAAATGGTGTTCCTTGCACACTTTTTGATGGCATGTCATACATGCGCTCTGCCTCGGCAAGGCTCTTTGCAGGCGTAGAAACAGTAACTGAGGGAGGTCGGGCTTAGTGAAAGGCCAATTTGAGGGCGCAGACCAAGCCTCCTGGAAGAGTGCTGGGCTTTGAAGCAAATTTAACACTGTGGCCAAACCATGCAAGTACAATTTACGGATCTGTCACGTGATGCCATTGGGCCCAAAAAACTTTTTTCCCATAGACTTACATTTGACTTACATCTGTAGATTAGTGAACATTTTTTTTTTTAGATACATTAACTTCCTCGTATGAACACTTGAAGCCCTTATTTAAATCATTAGGTCCTAAAGGTTCAGTGTAATTCAGATTAATTCAAATTCAGAGTAATTTTCCTTCCGCCATTAATGTGAATGAGCCCCAGACCACGGCTGTACTGAGAGCTGGGAGGCGGGGTTAAAGGAAAAGCTAGTGTATTTGATCTACTGGCCCATTGATGCAGAAGATCGGGGTGATTTTATATTCGGAAGTCAAACCTTTTTGGCTTTATGCGCCACTGAGCAACTTTCATAGGAATGAATGGGGCCCTGCCTCCAACACTGTATCCAGTTGTCTTTATACATCCATGGTGCACACTCAGTCCGCCACGTGTCTTTAGTGTCTATGAAACATTTAATTAAACTAGGGTTATACATTTTAACTGTATGGGCCTGTATTGGTGCTTTAATAACAACAGTAATCAGCTTGTTGTATATACTGTATATCTGCTTAAAAATGAAGGGTTGGAAATATTCCTAATTCCTAAACATGACAGTTTTTTTAACAAACACTTACATAAATTTCAGGGATAAATATATTTGAACATATATCAAAACCACTACAAGTTTATTTTAACATTTTATTATAAATGTTGTTCAACTTACAGCTCTGCCTTCCTCAGTTTCCAGCTGCCCTCAGGCCAGTGTAACCACTAAGCCTTTAATCACATAACTTACTGCACATTTATATGGCTTCTATCTGAACTAATAGATCTGGTTCAAGCGTGCGTGAAGTGTGTGTATACATGCGCATTTACATGCATGTTTTAGGCTTAAATTCAGAAAAAGTGCACAAAGAGTCTTTATCTCTGCCTCAAATCTCTTCACATAAACACACACAGAGCACTACCATTGAACTGGTTATGTTTCGTATAGAGGATAAAAACAACAAATTAGAGAACAGAACAGCCCTGCAGGCCCAGGGCATTGGCAGGACATTTTTTCTAATGCTAAAAGATATTCCCCACAGGATATTTTTATTGGAATTATGGGATTAGTATTTTCCACTATGGTGCTGTTGGACACCAGGCATTGATAATTGCATAGTTCTATTTGAGAGGCCACTGTGACAAGAACAAATTTGATACCTGTGGTGTTTGTGCGCTTTACGTGGAGAGACTCACCATGCAATCCCATAGTGCAAACCAGCCTTAGATCAGCTCCACGGAGAGCAGCCGGAGTGCCAAATTCATCAACACTAATTGAACAGCCTGCCCTGGACTCAGCAGCCAAATGTTATCACAAACACAGATTTCAGTACACATTTTCCAACATATGAGACGTAACAATTACAGAACTATAGATTTTAATTCCTGATCCCACTCCATAATACCAAAAAGAAACCAGTACCATTAGAAGTTTATCCTACAGGTCTTTGTGCTCCGTAAAGTCATTAAGAACACTGCTTAAGAACCATGTCCGTTTTAATTGTAATGTCCTTGGCAACGAAGCGCGACTTGGCACACCGGTTTGAGCTGAACTTTGGTCAGAGTCACGCCCAGTGGTCTCCATCTATTTCTGTCGCTCGCCTTGAAATTGCCTCAATGGACCAGGAGCGGCTGATTGGTGAAGTTAAAGGAGTTAAACTACAATTCTTTAATAAAACTTTGTGATTGGTATGATGGCAGTTATATAGAGGCATAATATAATCAGGCTTTCAGCTTGAATATACATCCTAGTGTTTCTTTCAGTGTGCCCACATTGGCAGGAAGGTTTTTTCCAAATGGAGAGAGCCACACACTGACACAGTTCACCTTTCCTTAGTTGCGGTTAATTATTGAAGTGGGCGATATTTCTAACAGCACTCTATGAATTAACCATGATAGACCACACACCACCACTGGAGGTCAGGGAAGAAGAACTCAGCAGTTAAAAGATTCCTATTTTTAGATGAAAAGTATCTTTATGTCCAACAGAGGAAGCAAAGCTGTGTCACATTTCAGCCGGCTCTGTACTGTACTGTACTTGGTTTGTTATTCAAGAAAACCATTTTTTTTTAATCTTTAAAGAGGATTAACCAGGGAGAAGGGAAAGGAGCGTACCTTTTTCCTCTGAGTATTGTGACAGAAGCAATAATATCAAGTGTTACTCTGGCTGATGAGATAAATTCTCCTGTCGACTGGTTAGAAATGTTTGAGAAGTGGTGCTTGAAATAAACAAGGCAGAGCAGCTGCTGGGTGGTGCCTGCTGTTCACACATCAAAGTGACTTTATCTCAGGTGAACATTCCAAATAAAGTCAATCCGTCTGCATCCCATATCAGTGCCTGAAGATCATTCCATTATCCGAGTATGGGTTTAATCAGCAGCAACTGGACTTGGTTTAGATTATTCAAGACGTTTCACTTCTCATCTAAGAAGCTTCATCAGTTCTGGCTGAATGGCAGGTGAACCCAGGGATTAAACCTCTATGGGGTCGTTAGCAGGATAATAGAACCCTATTGTGGCCACAAGTTTGAATTATTTCAACTTTGTTTTGAGAAATCATGTTTTTTTCTGTCAGTTTGGCGTGGCGGACAGCTACAGATACTACAATATCCATGAGCCTCCGCCACCATTGCTATGGAGAAGAAGCCAGTCTGAGGTCTAAACCAGAGCTGCAGTTAATTAAAAATGCTTTATCACAGCATTTTTTGGACACAATACATAGCCCCCTGGCCTTGACAAGCATGAGCTCAACATGAGAGGACGAAGAAGTTGCGGGGTAATCGCTTGAACGTGGGGAAGACGAGGCGAAGGTGCGGGTCATTTTCTGGTTTCTGCCACTTTAGATTTAATTCAATAAACAAACTATCAAAACTAAAGCAGACCGTACAGCTCCTGGTAAGTGGCACAGTGGACACACAGATGGCTAAGGTAAACTATAGGCCGATGCCTCCCTTGAGAATTAAAAAAAAAAGCCAAGTTATTTGCAGCACTCAGAATTTCAGCAGTTTGTTATGTTCTTGCCCTGCTGTTAGTTAGTGGTTGGCTTTTTTTTTTGTATGGACCCAGTATGCTATTTATTTGGAGCATGTGGCCAGACATTGCACATTGCCCCGTTTTAAATGTGATTTCACTTTCCTGATTGAAATACAGATGTTAATTGTATGATAACGGGAAAACCAGTAACTGCAAGGATGTTGGACGATCTAAAAATGGTGCTGTGATTTTCATTGGCTGTCATAGAAACATGAACATGAACATGTTGGTCTCAACCAGTCTTCCCTCGCGCGCCTCCAACTTGTGCAAAATGCTGCTGCTCGCTTTTTTTTACTAACACTTCCAGATGTGAACACATCACCCCCGTACTTTACTCGCTCCATTGGTTTCCAGTTCGCTTTACAATCAATTTTTAAGCTCTTGATGTTTGTTTTTAAAGCCATTAACGGCCTCGCCCCACCTTATTTGTCCGAGATTTTAACTCTCCGCGAGCATAACAGGGCTTTGCGGTCATCGGGTCAACGTTTTTTAGAAGTCCGAAGGTCGAGGTATAAGCTGTGGGGTGATCGTGCTTTTGCTGTCGCTGCTCCTAAACTATGGAACAAGTTACTCCCTGATATACACACTGTCACTGATCTAGTACTTTTTAAATTTAAGCTCAACACTTTTTTATTTAGATTGGCTTTTAATACCTAGTAGCGCTGTGACATTTTTCCTGTGCTTTTTATGTACCTTTTTATGATTTTATGATATGTTTTTAATCCTGTTATTTCTTGATGTTAATGTAAAGCACTTTGGGTACATTTTGGTTATTGTAAAGGGCTATACAAATTAATGTTGATTGATGTTGATGTTGAAGTTTAAGTAATTATACAACTTTATTTAATCAAACTCATTCAAGCCAGCAATGTAGCAGTATCTTAACTATCAGTCTGTGGTAGGTATGTTACTATCTGAGCTGCTTGGTAACTGTTTATTTGGAATGCATTTTCTCATTTAAGTGTCAATTTGAGACTTATTATACTTAATTTGTTGCTAATATGCATCTTCAGAGGTAGGCTGTATGATCTTCAAAGTTTTGGCATTTTTGCTTTTCCAGCTGGAAATGGGATCAATACCGGACAAAGAGTTAAGATGGCACTTCCACGGTATGTTTCATACTACGTTCAAAGTTAAATTTGTGTTGGCACAAACGGAGAAGAAAGGACCTGGAGGAAGGAACAAAGAAAAAGTGATGGCAAGCCTGAAAAGAAAAGCGAATTTGAGAATGAATGTCAGGGTCACGGCGAGCGGTAAAAAGAGATGTGAATGAGAAGGGGTGTACGGATGGATGCATGGATGGATGGGCTGAAAAGCGGGAAGATTTCAGCATGAAAAGCAATAAAGAGAAGGAGGGAGCAGAAAGTTAGAGACGGGGATAAAAAGAGACACACCATGTGAAAGTGACAGATAAAAAGGAAGAAGTGACAGATGAGCACAGTCAACCATCCACCGCTGCAGACAAATACTTCACTAAAAGACAATACCGAAAAAAATATGAAAAGAATAGAAGTGGTGGTGCAAAAGAGGAGATAAAGAGAGAGGAGCGTCGATGGGGAAGACGAGAGATGACAGAAGAAAAGAGACGGGAGGATTAGAGATGAAATGGACGAGATGAAAGAATGGAGGTAAGGAGAAGGAGAAACGCTTTATAACAGAGATACTGATGACCTCCACCTGATGGATCTGGTCCATCAGCTTGTCTCGCTACCTCTCCGTCTATCCCCACACACCTTCTCTCACACTTGCCCTCCCTGTGGTCTGCTGTGTATGGATAAATGTCCCATAGACACAATGGCCTCCTCGGGGGTAGAAGCAGCAATTTTTTTTTTTTGTCACCCATTGTGTGCGTGTGAATGTGTATTGCGCGTAATCTGAACAAAAAGCTTCATGTGCTTTTCTTGCACTTTCTTGTACTCCTTGCCTGAAGAGAAAATGGAAAACACACTCTTTATACGGTACCACTGCTTCCACATTTTTTCTACATTCCCTTCAATCTTTACCTCTTAAACCTGCAGTGAAGCAGAATATTTTTGGCATCATTGGGCAATCATTCCATAATAACCTTTCAGCATATTGTAATTCAAGTGTTATCTGAGAGAAAACTAGACTTCCGCACCTACTCAAGTCTCTGTTTTCAGGTTTTAAAAAATCTAACCGGTGACGGAAGACTTTGGCCAATCACAGGTCATTTCAGAGAGAGAGAGAGCGTTCCTGTTGGCTGTTCATTCAACGGAGGCAGGAGTCTATCACTCGCCAACTTTGATCAAACGGTCAAACTAGGCAGCGCTGATCAAATATGAATTAATATTATGTTACTGTAATGCCTATTTCTCAACTGAAATGTTTTCAGAAACATCTTGTAGTGTACTGTTTAGCTGTAAAATTAGAAAGTTTGTTCTGGCTGGTGGGCGGTGCTTGGTATTTCCTCAACTTATCTCAACAAGGTGGTCCATTGTCCAAATTGGGCCAAGACAATGGGTTGTTTTAACTAGGGGTGTCAATGGTTTATCATTAATTTGTTAACCACCAAGAACATTTTTGACCGGTTCTGCATGTTGGCATATAGGTTGATTTACGGCCTATATGCTAATTTAACCATGGAAGCTTCCTTTCGGTGCCCATGTTAACCAATTGAGCAGTTCAGGACACACCATATACTGTAGAGCACCGAATCGCCAGGCCAGGTGTGTGTGTAAAAACAGCTGACGTTTGTAGCGCTCTCAGAGCGAACTAAAGAGCTGGTGAAAAAGCAGAAAATTAGTATTGTATAAGTTTCAATGTTTCTATCTACATAAGGAGCAGGTCCTCTCCATGAAGTCGGCCATGTTGCTCCTCCATACAGTAGCCCAGAATAACTTGGGCCGGAATTAGTAACATTACTCGCTCCCGTCGTCGCCACCACTCTCTCTCTCTTGCTTCACCACTCACTTCCCTGGTACACACACACAAACACTCAACGCACTGGCTCTGCTCCGAATGACCTACTACTCTTACAACAACTGGCTCTAGAGAGGGCCATTTGTGTTTTCGTGTTGGCCTTCGTAGCTCTCCAACATGCTTGGCACACAGGAGGCTTCAGTTGGTTGCAATCTCAAACTCACCGCCAGATCATACACACTGTTCCATTAAATAAGCTAACAGTAAAGTATAATATAAAAAAAAAATAGAATGTGGTTCATAATTTCAATTTTCACAGATTTGTGAAAGAACAACTGGCTGGAGTGAGCAATTGCAACACTTGCAGGACATCAATTTGATGATTCATTTTTTATTTATTTTTTTAAGTTGGTTGGCAGGCTGTCAAGACAGCAGGTGGCAAGTTTAAAGAGCTGCACTGTTTCCTCGAAAGTTTCCCAGTCAACAACATGGAAATGAGTCATTCTAACCTAATTATCTCTGTGCCATGTTTGGAGCCGACTAGTTCCATCATTTGATGGAGACTTCATTTGATATGCTTTCCATCTTATCACTGAAGAATAATACAAACTCAGTAGACTTTTTGTCAGACAGAAGGTCAGGGGCTAACTGTGTCGGAGGACTTGTCAACCTCTCAATAGACATCAGTGCTCGCAACGGGCATTAGTGATACTTAATTTGTTCAATTGCACTCCACTGACACATGAACCCTACTTTGGCAAGAATGTTCCTACTTGATCTACCAACCAGCCTATTTGAGATCATTTGATCATGGTTTGTTGATTTCCTCAGTGTTTATAGTTGTATTGACGTGAAATAAACCTCTCAACACCGCTTGTGGCTTGATGACAATGTTTCTGATACATTCAGAATATTCATTTATATATTGTTCTTTAACAAAAGATGATAAAATGACACATTTTGTCTATAAAGCTGCTAAATTTAATCATTACATGTAAACGATTGATCAAATGTCTATGTGTAATATGAAAGGGGTTGTTCCTGGTGACAAACTACCCAGTGGGGCATGCTCACATGCATTGCTCTCAAACACGCGCACCTCTTATCATACAGTTAGTTCAGGGTGTAATCATTCCTTAAGGTCTCCAGGAAGATGAAGTGTCTCTGACTTCCTCTAGGCTTTATCCAGCCTTCGCAGGCCATCCAAAGCTTCCCTTCTCCTGCTCAGGCATGTGATTTCACTTGTCATATATATATATATATATACTTGTCAGCCACTGCTTGATTGACAGCTGTCATGGTGATTGGCAGTCCAAAGCAACAGGAAGGGGATATGAAGACACAGTGTGTAACATTTAGGGGGTCTATTGGCAGAAAATAAATATAATATTAATAAGTATGTTTTCTTTAGCGTATAATCACCCGTAAATAAGAATCGTTGTGCTTTTGTTAGCATATAATGAGCCGTTTATATCTACATGGAGAGCAGGTCCTCTTCACATAGCCAGCCGCCATGTTTTTACAGTAGCCAAGAACAGACAAACCAAACATTTTAACTTTTCCTGCTTGGGCCAGAGTCAATGATGTTCTCTCTCTCTTGCTTCACCACTCATTTCCCACATAAGCACGCTCTCTAAGCACGCTCTAGTGAGGGCCATTCATGCTTTTGCACCGGCCACCATAGCAATTCTACACACTTGGCACACAGGAGAAGTTGTAATCGGCAACCTCACCGCTAGACACCGCCAGATCCTAAGCACTGGAACTTTAACGGAGGAAAAAAAAAATATTCCTGAAATGTGCAGAATTCCTAAAATCTGTTTTCCTGGTTCCTCTGGATTCATTGATATCCGCCAGACATATGAATGGAAGTCTACAGGCCTTTGATATAATTTGCAAGGCTTGCTACATGGATGGCATGAGCTTAAATATGCCGCACAGAGATGTGAGATTTATGGATTTTGTGCATGAGTGTGTGCTTGGGAAAACGTGGGAAGCTTCTACAGTCATTTTCTGCTTAATGAAAAACCCCATTTCCTTGTTTTCAAAAAGCAAAAGTATGAAGCGTTTAATATATCAACACACTTCCTCTGCTTCAGGAACAGAATAATTAAAATAATAAGCTAGATCCTTACAGTAATTAAACAAAAATTGCCTTTTGTGGTCCACAGATCAAAAAGCAGAAGACAGAAATAAAGAACATTATAATGAATATCCACTGGATTAGACTTGGGTGTTACATTTCTAAGCACTTCACCTTAAAGGGTTTGAATCCACAGAGTAGCCTTTCTGTTGGAGTTTGCATGTGGTATTCATGTGTTTCCTCTGGGTCCACAAGCGTCGTAATATTACTTTAGACCCCCGGGGCTACGGACGATTTCAAGGCCCTTCCCTCCCTTCAGAATATACCACGGCAACATTAATTCAGAACAACCCCGTCAATGGAGAGTGACCAAAAGTAGTCTAAAGGGAGTGTCCTCCTAATCAGTACACAGAATATGAAACTAATCGATAAGACAAAACGTCAACGATAAGTAAAGACAAAGCTAGGTTATCAGCCAAGTAGACCTGTGTGTAGAATGGCAACATGAGAAACTCAGTATAAAAAAATGATATGAAATTGGCTATTGCCTTAAGTAAGTTGTTATCTTGAATTGTCTTCCAGCTTTAAGGTGGTTTGCGTCCTAGAAGAAAATGTGAGCTGATCTGCACGCTATCATAGTTGTGCTTGTCTGATGTGTAGTGCTGTCCATGGTGCTGAACATGCAACTGTCATGATGTCGTTTTTTTAGAGACTTTGCTTTGCATTAATAACAGACTTAGGCCTCGGATTGTTAGTGTATGAATTGTAGGATTTAATATTGCGGTAAGACTACGCGACTTTAGCATTAGGTACTACACTTGAGTTACAATTAATTCATATCGACTTGAACCAAATTTTAAGTAACAAGAACACAAGTACAGTGTGTAGTATTTGGTGGCATCTAGTGGTGTGGTTGCAGATTGCAACCAACTGATTACCCCTCCGTTCGCCCCTCCCTTTCCAAGACTGTGGTAACGTGAGCTGTCGAGTGCAAAACCAGGGTAACGCCTTTCGCCTCGCCCAGAGGCCATCCTTACCATAATAACACTACTTTAGAAGCAACAGGAGTCAGACGGCCTTTCTGGGCTACTGAAACATGGCGGAGCAACATGGCTGACTCCGTGAAGAGCACCTGCTCCCTATGTAGATATAAATGGCTCATTCTAAGCCAACGAAAACACAATGCTTCTTGGTTTCAGGTGGTTATCACACTGATACACTAATGAAAACATAGTTGTGAATATTATATTTCTGCTTATAGATCCCCCAAAGTGTTATACACTGTTCCTTTAAATGCCATCATTACTATATGTAATCATTTCATATTAGTACATACATATTTTTGTAGGCCATCGAGAAGGTTAGAATCGCCCTGGTTCCCTCAACAAAAAGCCAATGGGATTTTTCTATTAGATTTTGGGTTATTGTAGAAAAGGTCTATGGCAAACATACGTCTCTGATACTTACACTTTTTGTTCAGCAAGATAATCTCACAAAAGAACACAGCTTTTATGATTTTTGAAGTGTAAATTTAAATCGGCAGAAGTAAAGAGCTAACGTTAGGCTATAAATTAACTACATCGCGGTCGCATGAGCGCAAGTATACACAACGAGGCTGTAAAAGTGGATGAGTCGGCGTGATGACGTTATGTAGTCTCATTTAGCCACTTGTTAGCAACGGCCTTTTTGAAGGACAGCTTTGAAATTCATGAGTGGGATATTTACTGAAATTTTTTATAAAGTAAAACAAAACATTAAAATCTCTTAAGCTTGTGTTAACCACATACCTTATTTCAGGCAACTAACTAAAAACCCATTCAAAAAACCCATTGACTTCCAGACGAGGGAACTGGAAGTGCTAAAACTCATTTGCAGGTTTTAGGACTCATTCATTAACATTGTTTTTTTTTAACATCATGTCTTGTGAGGCACCTGGCATACAGGCCCATGACTTAAGCCCCGGTAAGTCCATACATCAAGGCACCAGATTGGGTTGCACCAATCCAATCCATTGTAGCCAGACATGACTTGCTTGTATTTTTTGGACACAGCGTAGCATCATAAACAAACAAAAGACAAGTCTCAGTGAGTCTATGTACTCACACTGTGTCTGTCATCACTTTTTGTCTAATATACTGTTGCCCTTACTCTTTCGTGGGTGCTTTGGTTGGGGAACCACACTAGAGCGAATGTGATGGAATTTTCCATCAATTCCTCTCTTATTGGTAGAAAGGTCAGAGTGTCCCTCTGTTGACATTCTTGGGTTGGAGTCCTGTCTAGAGGAGCCACCGTTATCTGTACAGCTGTGCCTGTAGTGGAGACCGTAGAGCCAGTCGCTAGGGCAACCAGGGTCAGAGATGCCAGAGGAACGAAGTAAGTCATAACATGATAAGGGGTAAGACACTGAGCACCGGGGAGGAAGGACAGAGTTGTGAGGCCTTCACGCAGACAGCATCTATTGTGGAGACCTGTCAATTCTCCTTGATCAAGCTTCAATAAACCTTCTTTTGTAAGACATCATCAGCTCCGGACCGCTTCCTTCCAAAGATAACTTGTGTATCAATTATTCCATCACAGCGACAACGTGGAATTATTTTTCTAGAAAGAAACCTTAATGCTTTTTGTCATTGTGTCAATGACATGATGACAGCTAATAAAGTCTGTGGTGCTGTGGTTAGAGGAATGAGAGGCCCTTGGGGAAAAAAAGACGGCCTGGCTATTCCCGTTGATTTCTATTTGTGTGTGTTAGTGGTGGGAGTAGTGAGGGGGTCAGTGGAATTGCGTCTGACAGGTTCTGTTATTAGCTGTGAATGAGTGTGTGTTGCGTGTGCTACGTCATGCGTGTTTGTGTGTCTGCGACTGGTAAATATCGAAGGAAATTAGTTGTCCGGTCGCGACGAGCCAGCCATCCGTCTCCCGGAGAAAAAGACAGACAAATATAAAACAAATAGAGGGAATGAAAAATGGAGAAATAAGAAGGGGTTTGATAACGGACAGGCAGGAAGGAAGGAAGGAAGGAAGGAAAGAAGGAAATATAAAAGTGATGGATAAATTACATGAGACAAACCACTGGAATGCAGAAGAATGAGGACAGAAGGAAATGAACAATAATAATAAATGAATGACCCATTACATGCTTGAGTTCAGACATAAATCTTGAGAAGCACTCCAGCTCCAGCTGCATGTGTTCTATGATCTGGTTCATTCATACTGCAGTTAACAAATCATTCATTCATCTTGCTACTTTTAATTATAAACCTGTCAAAATGTTATATACCCCTGGGGAAAAGAGTCCTGTTAACTCATGATGTGCTGCTGAATACTGGAGTTACTCTAAATGGATGGATATTTTTCTGCTAAACAAAAATTTGAGAACTGTATTTGGTTTAGAAACTAAGCCGGAGTGATCAACCTATGAGTGTACTTATATACCGTTCAATATCTCCTGCTGGGAGACACTCAAGGGACTGCTATGATGTGCAAGATGAGGGTCACATGACCAGTCACTCAAGAGTCTCCCCCTTTGTTCCCAGCAAACACCTGCTACTCACTCTACAATGGGAAACAGTACTTCAAAATAAAAGTGCTACAATTCATTGTCGAACCACAAGCTTGGATCTGTGGTCCACTTTTGGATTGCAACCCACCACTGCTATAAGTGTTAATGCAGTTGAATGCCTTAATTACAAGAACACTTCTGTAATGCTGCCAGCCTGCAGCTAGTCTAGTACATTCCCACAGGTGGGTTGCAGGAGATTTTATTAGGTTTGCCAAATACATTTTTAGAATTTCTTCCCAGTCTTTTATATAACATTTCATATTGTTCTGAAAATTGTAGCCTACTTTAGGGCTGTCACAATAACCGCAATATTGCAATGTTGCAATATTGCGTTATTGACAAGTCAACCACAGGGGATGGCAAGCAACCACCACAACCGTCACATTTTTTTATTTTTTGAATTATTTCCAATGGGAGCACCATAGCAGCAGCGTGACAAGGCACTGCGCTGAATGCTGCATGTTTGGTGTTTTTTTCTGATCGCCGTGAGTTGAAACATTTTCAACTTTGGGTAAAATGCTGCGCTCATCAGTGTCACTTTTTACCCAGCCGTCCAATCACAATGGAGGAGGGGCGGGACAAAAACCGCAGTGACATCCTATATGACAGCCTACATGTAGGCTTCAAGTGCTGAATAACAACAATGGAGGAGAAATTAATACACATAAAAACAGCGAGTCCGTTCTCTCTCCCTATATGTATTTCAGCCTTCCCTTCATCCAGAGCAACCAGACGCAACCAAAGCATCTCAGCTGAAAGAAATGCTGTGCCTCATTGTCCTTTGTGTTCTGCATTTAACAATAAACAAGTAGTATATTTGTTATTTAAAAAGCAACAATATACCTAATAATAGTCTATCAATAAGGCACATTTGTACAGCACTAAAATCAGGATAAATTAAGTAATTCAAAAAAAAATATTAAAAAAAAAAAAAGAATAATACCGCATATCGTGCTGTTGAGCCAATGATTATCACCACAGAGGAATTTCCTTCACCGCGACAGCCCTAGTCTACTTATAACATTGAATCTAATATGACAGGCTAGCGTACATTCGTTACATACGTTTGTTTTAATGATGAGAGAAAAAAAAACGAGGGCTTGTTAACTCTGCCTAAATGCAGTGATTTGGTCTCATTTATAAAGTATTTAACACGTGCATATTGTGATTTATCAATCGCATATCTCTTTGAAATGGCTGGTTTATGTATTCAAGATAATATAAGGTGATGCAGAAATGTTAGTAAAAAGGATTAGGTGAATCGGGTCGTGATGGTTTGTCATTTTTAAAAAGTGGATACCTGGAAAAAAAGTTTGGGAAACACTGGTATAGAACGCTGCACAGTCTTCAAGTCACTTTTAAGATAAACAATAAAAGTTCAGCCACAATTAAAATATCTACAGATTCAGCTATATTGTGTAAGTCTGCTGACTAGTGAGCCTCATTTGAGACAAAAGCAAACCACCCAAAGACATTTATCTCTCTCATTATAGCACCACCTATTGATTCTGGGTACCCAGCGGTGGCCTGTGCATGGCATCGTTTATCTATTTACATGGACAGAGAACTAATTTATTTAGACTTAATTACAAGATTTAATTTGATTTGCACACATTATTAGCAAACAATGCAATATCAGCAAATACAGTATAAGTGTACCTGTGAGTGCGACCAAATACGGTATACATCTCTAATGTTCCCAGCAGAGACCTTTCCCTCCATCAACCCACTGAGAGCCATCACTGTATCATTAACACATGCAGCTGATATAGGAACATTGTCACAAACTGTAATCAATGGATGCTCTGTGGATAAGAAAACAGCAATCCATCAAATATTAACAGAATGGAAATTAAGCCATGCACAATGACTGTCTATCCTGGATATAAGGAATCCACAGGGGCTCGAGAAAAATGTCCATAATATGATTTTTTTAGATTTTTCAATCAGTTTATTAAAAGCTGGCATTAATTATCTTAAAGTGACGGTGAAAAAGAAATTGATTATAAAGGGGGAGTGGGAGGGGAGGGTAACTTGTGATATTACAAAGGTGTGATGATATATTAGCAATTACACACCAAGCATGAGATAACGCTTATTAGCACCATAAATGCTCACATTTGTAAGCTAATATGGTGAAATGTGGTAGCTTGTTATCCAATAGGAATTGTTTTCTGAGCTGCTGCAGAAAATCCAAACAAGTATTGAGAGTGGAGAAAATCTGAAGAATAAATCCATTCAGGGTCATGCAAACACAAGAGCTGCCACTTCACTCTCTCTGACCAAACTATCCCCTTTTCACACTATTCAAATTTCAGGAATGACTATCATTCATAGTTGACTTCAGTATTCAAATTCAAATGTCATGAAGGATTGAATATCTTTCCTTTTTTTTTCTCTGAGATTTTGTAAATTCTATAGGGAATACTCTCTCTCCCAGAGTTTGATTCAGAAACTGTTGAATAGTTCCTGGTTTTATAGAAGTCTTAAGTCTTACAAGTTAACACTGAATTGATAGGGAGTTCATACTACATGATTTAAGCCCTGATTTGTTGTTTGTTTGCTTCTCCAGATAAAGAGATAATAACAATAAAAGGATGAAGATGCACAAACTCTTCTGTTACAGAAAAAAATGCAGCAGAATGCTAGACCAAAATAATAATCTTTTGTGTAGCCTTTGTTCAGCTACATCAAATAGTTACTATATAATGAGCAGTGGTGCAGATCCTTTATTTAAGTAAAAGTAGCAGTACCACACAGTGACAATATTCCATTACAAGTAAATACTGCTTTCAAAACTTTACCTAAAGGGGAACTACAACTATTTTCAAAATACATAAATGTTATTCATATTGTCTAAGACAGTCAAAAAAGATTATTAAACATGAACAACTCTTTCCCAAATCCAAAAACTAGAGTGCTAAAGTCTTTAATGTAACAACGTAATATAACAACGTAATATAACAACGTAACGTAATAGCGTAATATAACAGCGTAAAATAACAGCGTAAAGTCTGGAGCTGCTCCATAGACAATGAATGGGAGACTGATTTTGTGGATCCATAGAATGTCTGTTTTGTTTTTATACCCAAATGAGCTTTATTCTATTGTAATGTTGTCAGTTGTGAAACACAAAATGTGCCCATATGCTCAGAACATTCCCCTGGGTGCGTTCAGAGTCATCTGTAATATCTTTCTCAATTTGTTGTCTATGGAGCAGCTCCACACTTTATACCCTATTTCATAACAAATTTGAGTTTTAGCACTCTAGTTTTTGGATTTGGGAGATAGTTGTTTATGTTTACTAATATTTTTTAGACTGTCTTAGACCATAGGAATAACATGTACAAATTTTGAAAATGGATTTTGTTCCCCTTTAAGTATGGAAAAGCATTATCAGCTAAATGTACTTAAAGTATAAAATAACTGCTGTAGTTGTTTCAGGCTGTGCAAATTGTAACTACTTAATATACTGTTAGCTTAATCTACAGCAATGCGTCATATTCTACATGATCAGTATGTAGCGTCGCTATTCTGTGAGAGCCAAGGATGTCTAACAAGTCAACTTTTCATGAGCTCAAAATAGCCCTGTTTTCATCTTTGTGACGATGCATTTTCCAGGTGATCCAAAATATTTTTTTATTTAGCTAAAGAATTGTGAGAAGTTCCTCAACTCATAATGGAACACTTCATCCTTCAGCTTATCAAAAAAAAAAATCTAATTAAAAATCACCAAAATTGGAGATACATGGTTTTCATGATTCAACCAGTTGTATAACAGAACGAGGGTCTGAAAGAAAAAGTGAGACTTTCTGGTAAGTTTGGATTTCAGTTTGTGTGAACTGTGTGACACGCAGAGTCTGCAATGGCTCAGCAAAGCAGGAAGAGGACTCAAAAGCACATCCAGCAGACAGAACAGGCCAGGTAAAAGCAAAGTTCACTAGGGTGTTTATTAGAGAAGGGTACCGAAAGGGGCAGGAACAGGCAGGCAAAAGTTCAAAAAGGCAGGCAAGGGTAAAAAAACAAGGTAGGAAGGATAATAAGACAAAAAGGCTGCATCATTACAGCATGGATGACACGATAGTCATTCTGCTGGAGGGCAGCTATATGTACTGGGGAGCTGATGAGGGAATTGGCAGCTGGTGTGGTTGTGGAGATCATGGAAAGGTTGGAACACACTAGGGACGACTGATGGACACGAGAATGGCCAGTTTTCAAATGGCTCAAAAACAGAGCCAATTATGCATGAGTATTGAGAAGAAAAAAAACAAGCTTTGTACTGTATCTGAACACATCTTTTCAGATGGAGTGATTGATACAGCATCAGAATAATAGTCAAAAGACATTTACACATGGGCATAGTAGGCCTTGTATCTAGATCTCTGTCTGCTGGCCTCTAGCTGTTCTACAGATGGAATCAGAGAACAACTTCAGCATCTTCTCTTCATCTTGGTCCATTATATGTACTGCGTTCCCAATTGCTGGAATTGCCAGAAATCATGTGGTTTGACTTACTGGAAGTAAACTGTTAAGATGATAAGACCACTGCCAGCTTAGAGTAGAAAGCTCCACCACATCTACTTGCTGGAGCATCAATTGTTATCTTCATCGCAGCATCTACAAAACTATTAGCAGCTACTACAGCTAGTGCTGCATTAATGCTTATCCACTGACCATCCAGCATCAAACCTTGCTTCTGTGGTAGCAGGTTAAACACATTCTGAGAGAGCTGCATTTGACTATGTTGATCTGAATGACTACAGAGTGAGGCAATGTGTAACATGGCTTTAATTAATAGCTACCAGTTTATTAAGCTGTGTATGTTCAATACACCTTTAAATGCACAAGTTCCATAGGTGACATCAGCCCAGTCACCAGGAATTTGGTCATAGTAACTCACATAGTACAACGAGCGACACAGAGGGCAAGTGACATAGTATAAGTGAGAAAGTCCACTGAGGGCAGGCGGATCAAACAAACACATGACTTTCACCCAGGAGACCGCTGTTGGTGTCCGGTGTGGTACCAAAAGTAAATGTTGACTTCACACTTATTACACAACGCGAAGAGAAAGTCCTTTAAGTGCAGTTGTTTATTTATTTCCACTTGTAACGTTGGTATGTTTGTTAAATTACTATGTTATGTTACGTTGTTACATTACGTTGTTAGGTAACACTGTTGCGTTGCGTTGTTACCTTACGTTGTTTTGTTATGTTGTTACATTATGACGTTACATTACATTGTTACGTTACATTACGTTGTTACGTTACGTTGTGACATTACGTTGTTACATTACGTTGTGACATTATGTTGTTACGTTACGTTGTGACATTATGTTGTTACGTTACACTGTTATGTTGCATTGTCACACTACATTGTTACGTTACATTGTTGTGTTACATTTTACGTTACATTGTTACGTTATGCTGTTATGTTACCATGTTATGTTACACTGTTACGTTACGCTGTTACATTACACTGTTACATTACGTTGTCACGTTAAGTTGTTACGTCACACTGTTACATTATGTTGGTTACATTGTTACGTTACATTGTTATGTTACAGTGTTACATTGCATTGTTACATTGCATTGTTGCGTTACATTTTATGTTACATTGTTACATTACGCTGTTATGTTACACTGCGTGTTATGCTGTAACGTTAAGCTGGTACATTACACTGTTATGTTACATTGTTATGTTACGCTGTTATGTTACGCTGTTACATTACACTGTTATGCTACGTTGTTACGTTACATTGTTACGTTGCATTGTTGAATTACCTTTTACATTACGTTGTTACATTAAGCTGTTATGTTATGCTGTTACGTTAAGCTGTTGCATTACGCTGTTACATTACATTGTTATGTTACGTTGTTATGTTACATTATTATGTTACATTGTTAAATAAAATGGGAAAAAATAAATTTGCATAGGGAGTCTTGGATATGGCGGGACCAATCCAAGCAATCTCAGAGACAAACAGTCGCTCGCAGTGGAAGTGTCAGAGGACGAGATGAGAGAGGAGAGTTGGCCAAATGTATGTTGTGCCAGCTGTGTGTATGTGTGTGTGTGTGTAGTCTTTGGCTGGCGAGTTGTCACTACGGGTTTACAGCATTTTGCCAAGGACAAGTGGGGTTTCTATGATGCCATGTTTGTCTCTTTTTAAACACACTCAGACGGATCAAATGAAGTGAGCACACAGAACATCACTTTCAGCATTTCTGGCAGGGACGGACAGGGTGGGAGCAACACTGATCAAACACACTCATGCACACAGAGCATGAGGGGAGGCGGCAGGATGATGCAGAGGACTGATAGACACTGATACATTGCATCAGGCAACGTAACTTCATACAACGGTTCGTATAATATTTTACGTAAAATGATTTCTCATTTTCCATGCGTTCTCCTACGAATGTCAACACATACATATCATCTTTAACATACGCCGTCATTTTGAAATTCCCACGGTACGCCAACGTAACCATTTTCATCCAAGTGCACCTCATTCCTAAACATCCAAACAGGGCAAGTGGCGCTTCGGTTATGCTTTCTGCTAGGACAGCTGCACGGACATGAGCTGTTGTGGAATCATGACAAGGAAATGAGCGTCGGTAGTGAGTGTCTGATCAGCCGAGAGGGAGAGAGAGAAAAAGAGAGAGAGAGAGAGAGAGAGAGGGAGAGAGAGAGAAAGAGCATGTGTGTGACTGTGAGTAGCAGTAACTTTATAGCTGTGAACGTAGAAGTGTAGTGTGTGTAAATTACAGTTTATTTGTCGTCAAATAAATGCTACAACTCCTCAAGACCCAAGCCAAGTTACTGTGTCTTGCTGGCTACCTGCTGGTTAAAGTGAAGGGTGTTAGCTCCGAAGTTAGCAGCAACTTCAGCTCAAGCTCACTTAAGGTGAACCGGCTAATCTCATTTTATTGACAAGCCGCTCACCATTATTGACGAGCAACCAGACCTCCAACAACAGGGGGTCTATTTTTGTTATTTTTTATAAAAAAATAATTTGATTGTTTTTCATTTAAATGTCTGAAATAGCCCAGTAATAAAATTATCAAGACATATTTTAGTTGCTTTTAGTGAGTTGATATAAATGTAACTGTTTGTGTCAAATGAGCATCTGATATTGTCTCATATCTATCGCAGCCCCCTGAATCGAATAAAATTAAATCAAATTGAAATCGTATCGTGGCAGAATTTGTGATAATCTGCAAATAGTGTATCGTTGCACAAAGCATCAATACGATGTCATATCTTGATGAAAATGGTGATTTACACCCCTACTGCACAGCATTTTTTAACTCCGGGTGGAAAAATACCATTGCTGGGTTTCCACAACTTAACACACTTTTGTTTTTACATCATTATAAAATATTACCATCATTGTCCTGACCCCTCTTCCTGTGTTTGTCACGTGGAGCAACACACACACTTGTCAACGGATTCCCCTGTTAATGCAAACACAGCAGAATCATTGTCACATAAAAGTGGGATAGGCCTGAATCGTGATCATGTTACGATTGATTGTGCAGCCCTATAGCCAACATATACAACAATATACTATATCTGAAATAAGCTAATAGAGTCTCTAAGGGTTTAAAAAAAGCTCAAGGCAAGCAAGTCAATACATCACAGAGCTGTAGCATGTCCAAGAATCTCACCATCAAAAGCTGACAGTCTTCTTTTGCTGCATATTCATTCATCTTCTGATATGAATATTACATTATACTCAAGATGTGTCAACAGCAGAAAAACAAATACCAAACGCAGCTTGCTGGCCCTGTACTTTTTGAGGTTTTAAAAATGGATTCAACTCCCTGCCCCAGTGCTTGCTGCTTGTAATGACTGCCTTTGATACAGCTCTACTGACTGTGTGTTCATGGTGCAATGAGACCGACAGAGGTTCATTCTTCAGCTACAGAGCTCAGTGACCGGGAATACACGGCTGATGTGTCACCAGTCAACAAGCTTGTCAGCTGAGACGTCTGCCACAAGCTCCACTTTTAGCAGTTATTTCATGTCTCCTTTTTTCTCACAGATGCTTGTTTTCTTTTTTCAAAATGTGATAGTAGAGAGATTTCCAGTCGATACATTTGCGATTTTTAGGACACATTTTTAATACTGCCTTGGTCATTTTGATGTATATAATTTGAAAATAAACAACTCAAACTATCAAAAGAATTGATTCAAAATGGCACATGACCTGCTTCACTTTGCAGGGAAACAATAATATAAAATAGACCTTATACCTAATATTATAGATACACATTTCATTTTGAACATTACACAAGTTAATTTTGAGAGGAAACCAATTGTCACACCACCAGGTCATCACTCACGACTGGTTAGTCTGACATTTAAAGGTCCAATATGATAAAAAAAGTGAGATTTTCATGTTTTTTTATTAAAAAGCATAAATACTATATATAAATACTGTGAAAGTATCGAAACACTCAATCCACAGGAAAATACACAGAGCCCATATTCAGAAACTCTGCATTTGAAACAAGCTGTCAGGATTTCTGCCCATTCATGATTTCACGAATATACAATATTTAGACCCTTGACACAATTTTAAACGTAAACATTCTAAATATGTCCCAGTGTATTTCCTGTTGCAGTGTATGTCAATGTCATCAGCTGACAGGAAGAACACATGGACCCAAGCTGTTGCCTAGCAACGCAATTCTGTTGCAATTCCGTCAAAATGCGCTAAAACGGAGCGTTTCAGACAGAGGGTAACTACAGGCATACTCAGGCTGACAGTATGAGGGAAATAAAGTGTTTTTTGAACATTACAGCATGTAAACATGTTCTAGTGGAACACAAAATACAAGTATGAACCTGAAAATGAGCATAATATGGGACCTTTAAGATCCAGAGTCAATATTAGGATTTTAGAATTTAAACTGGTAAAGCTGGGCTCATATTGCAGTTAGTTTTATAATCCTAACCGAGTTTGAAATTGGGTTGCATCACACACATAAGGAGAATCTTCACAGATGTTCTTCTATCTAATTGAAAAACATGCACAGAGTACAAGGTTTGAAAATAATGGTGCATAACACACTACTACAGGATGTTATTAAGAGTTCCATGCCACGCGGTGCAACGCACCCCCACACGTCTCTCTCAGATGTGAATAAAACGGAGACTGATGTGGTGCAACAACTTGCTGTAGTAATGCTTTAGAGTGAGAAAAAAAACAAAAGCAGAAGGCTATATCAGTCTAGAAGAGAAAAGTTGGGGAGCAGCGGTCAACACGTCTTTTCTTCAGCGACAGTTTTAATATCTGTCAACGGTAGTGTTCTAGCTAATGTTAGCCTCAAGGACTAGAATGTTTATCGTTGCTTGAATAACGGTCAGCTGATCCGGCTCGTCCCTCTCATTGGCTATTGTCATCCCCTTCGTAAAGTATTGACAGAATCATCCATATTTTAACTTCTACATATTACATCCACGAACAGTTAAGGAGGTTTAAGATTGGATCTGTAAACCCCTCATATTACCAGATAATCTGGGCCGAAAATCAGAACCGACCAAGGTCCCAGACTGGATTTCCACTCCGATTGTTGAGAGGGTTGAATCAAAGATAAATCGGCTCGAAACTCCTGTAGACTGAGCCCAGCTTAACACTCTATTTATAAGCAGCAAAAATGTGTCAAATGGTTTATAACACATTAAATTGTAGTAACAAGCAGCTATGAGGACATTTTAAATATTAATCAATGTAAGTCAGGCCTAAGGGTTTTTAATTTATTTATATTGCTGTTTATAAAGTGGTGAGAATTCTCATTGAATTGAACTTTTCCCCTTAAATACTTTGGTGCATCCCAACATATATGTAACTACATTGCTAAGGGTTTAGGTGGGGAAATATTTATTTGCTTACATAATATTTTAAAGATCTCTTCCAGACTTGTTTTAAGACATACAAATATTTTGCTTGGGATAATAATTTGTGTAAGATATGATTTCCTTAAGAGCACATCTATGAATATTTAAATATTCTTAATAAAAAACAACAACAAAAAAAAGACCCAAGATGTCTCCTACTTCACTGAACCGTCCATTCTCAATGAATGTGACCTGGAGAGTTCAAGTTTTGTCCTGCTCGTACGTACACGTGTTAATCACAGATTTAAAATGAACAGAGATAAACTTTCCCCCTTCAGCGGATGAATGTGGAAACAAACTCTTACACATCATTCTGCACAGTGAAGCTCAAACATCAACAAGTAAAGTATCAAAAAGCAAAACACATTTATGAGTGGAAGGGGACTTTAATATTTAAACACAGACCAGTTTTACCAGCTCCCTACTGACACTCTTAAATAAAGTTGCTCAGAAACCGTGACTTAATCGTTAGTCATACCATTATTGAGTTGTCTAAACTGTCTAATCTCATCAGGATAATGTTGATCGATGTGTATTTATGTGTACCTATGTGTTCTCCGCACAGCCTTTATTATATTTAATGAACTGTAGCAATCAATAGTGAAGTGTACTGTAGCTGGACACACACACACACACACCCACACACACACACACACGCACACACGCACGCACGCACGCACGCACGCACGCACGCACGCACGCACGCACGCACGCACGCACGCACGCACGCACGCACACACACACACACACACACACACACACAGAGGAACAGAATACATGTCTTGCATTATAGGCAGTTTATCATGGTTGCAACTAACACATGAAAATGCACCCTCACGCATCCAGACACAATTGCACACATACCAACAAAGCCAACACCAGTGCTGCATGGTAACTGGTCAGTCAGGACAAAAAGAGGAAGAACTGTAATCCACTCTAGAGTCGACAAACCGGCAGGGCCACCCAGTATGATTGTGTTAAATATTGATGAGTAGGTGCGGAAGCATTGATGTTCCAAGCTCTAGCATTTCTTTAGGAAGCCAGAGGATCACAGGACTCATACAGTCCCATATCCCAGAGGAGAAGAGGGAGGAGGCAGTTCAAACACTAGCGAAGCAACAGTAGACATGGCAGAGGAGAGAGTCTGCAATCAGATTTGAGGATGCTGGGAAGGCTGAATCTAAAATTTGTCTGTAGTATACACTAATATACCAAGGTAGAGATCAGCATCAGATATGAACCCTCAGTATCTTCATGTCAAATTGGTATGAGATATGAGACAAATACACACATACGCATTGACCATTATTTCACGGCAGCAGACTGTCAATGCTACTGCTTCTCCATATAAAGAATAATTATGGTCATAGCAAGGCAAGGCAAGGCAAGTTTATTTATATAGCACGTCATACACAAAGGCAATTCAAAGTGCCACATATAAAAGCAAGATAAAAGAGCACAAAGCAGCCTCACCATGTTTCGTTCTGACGGTGGGTACTACTAATAGATTTTTTTCCCAGTGACCTTAGAGGTCTAGTAGGTAACATATCTGAGAGGTAATTTGGACCTACCCCCTTTAGTGATTTCTAAACAAGCAGTAGTGTTTTAAAGTCAATTCTGTGACTTACTGGGAGCCGGTGTAGGGACTTAAGTACTGGAGTGATGTGATCAGTTCTTTTTGTTTTTGTAAGAACTCTAGCAGCTGCATAGCAGGGCTGTAGTACTCAAGTCTGGTCTTGTTCTTGAGTCTGGTCTCGAGTCTTCTCTCTCACCTCAATGCTGGTGTGCGTGATAGAGTCACTAAGTTCAAACTTTATCATTTGATGGTTGTTTGTTTTAGAAGGTGCTGCAGCACACCTAATCCATGCTATTCGTATAACTAATAATCTCAATAAATAAATTGAAAATGAAAATTTAATGAAAATGAAAAATGTCCTTGCTTCTGGGCATATTGGGGGTTGGTCCCCGGGATAGAAATGTCAGTATCAAATCAAATTGAAGGTTTATGAATGTAACATTAGTGTAATGGTCCTCAAACCTAAATGATATGCATTGATTAGTTTGATGGTAGAAGATAGATCAATATTGTTTATAGATAAATAATTTCTGTCCATCCTAACTCATTAATCACTGAATTAGCATTGGAAAGACACTATTGCCTATTATGGTCTTGAACAGGACTCGATTTGCTCTGGACTCAGTCTTGATTTGGTCTCGATTGCCTGAGGACCTGGACCTGGTCTTGGACTTGATTAAGTTGGACTTGACTACAGCCCATTACAGCACACTTTTGCCTTGTGCATTATCGTGTCAGTCATCTGCCTTGTCGTGTGAAGTTCCAAAAGAAATGTCATGGCAATGTGGTGAGTAGTTTTCAAGATACATTAGATTCAAAAGTGTCGGTCAAAGGGGAGATTCGGACCATCTCTCTCAGAAACATGCATATTTCATGGCAATCTGGCCTGTAGTTGTTTAAATGTCCTCAACGGACAAAACAACTAAACGACAAAAAGACTTTTGTCATTCTTAAGCCTAGCTGCTGGCAATGAAAACAATTTACATCCTAATTACAAAAATGACAGCCGGTCAGTGAAACAGGACAGGACCTGTTTGCACATGCTCTTCATAAATGCCCCACTTTCAGAACA
Source organism: Sebastes umbrosus (assembly GCF_015220745.1). Classification (NCBI taxonomy): domain Eukaryota; kingdom Metazoa; phylum Chordata; class Actinopteri; order Perciformes; family Sebastidae; genus Sebastes; species Sebastes umbrosus. The sequence goes on from NC_051284.1 coordinate 8,880,735, forward strand.
GTAAGAGAAACACAGAAAAAGGAAAAAAGGGGCGGTAGAGGAGGGGGAGGAGATCGGCAAGAATACAAAGATGAAATTAATTAGTGCTCCGACACTGAGGCAACTGGAAGCCATTGTGGCTAATTGATGCTCGTTTATTTACCAAAGAGCTGAGGGGAGGAGATGACTATAATTACTACGGCTCCCTCTCCTCTCTGCTTTCCTCGCTTCGTCTCTTGACTCATATTCTTTTTCATACTATCAATCCCTTTCCGGTTCTGTTTATTGTTTATCATCCTCCCCAATCCCCCTTTGTAGCTGTGTCTTCATCTCCTCCTTTGCAATTGTTCCGACTTCTCCCGTTCCTCACATCTTTAGGAGGGTTGATCAGCAGAAGACAGCTCAGCTCAGCATGAGTTTAGCTCATTCTGCGCTAATTATTCATTATCGCAGCGTTCAAACGGAGACTTCTCTCTTTGACATGCAGTTTTGCGTTTGGATGAAACGTCCCTTTTTTTTTTTTTTATGTAAATCGGCAATTAATCCACTCTTCTGGTGTGTTTTAACGGTGACTTTTAAAGTGACTCCTCGTATCAGCGTGTCTGGGGTGATCAAATCGTGTTAAGACAGAAAATTGAAGCAAAATACTTCATCAAGTCACTAAAACAGCAGGAAATATGCGCTTTTCCAGTCCTCAGGAGATCAAGTGTGTACATTTTCATGCCTTGTGTCCAAAGTTCTGCTGTAAAAAAGTACAGCTTCAGATGTTTTGACACGCATGCTGTATTGCAATTAATGACTGATATGTATTGCAGTGAAAGTTGTTCGTTCCAGGCGGCTCTGACTCACTAAAACACATCTGTGTTGTGATATCTAGCAACAATCGCTAGCATCTTGGCCTGCAGCGGTGTTTTAATGACATGACACCTTTCCCAATTACCTTTCTGATGCATTTTGCTCCCGGTTTCATGAGTCACTGATGTGTTACAGCCGATTGACCAAAACGGTTTAAACCGAAGAAACTGAGCGTCTCTTGTGCTCGTCAACATCAAGATACTCTTGAATGATGTTCAGCTCCATGCAAAGTAGGCTGTACACCAGCACAGATAAACCACCATGAGTGGTGAGGGTAACAACATCCTCGGCCTATTTGTGTCCTGGTCTTGTAATGATTTTGACATTTAAAAAACGTTTATTGTAGAACCAGTTTTACAAGGTTCATGTTAATAATGAATTATAAGCATCTGCTCCATAGTAGAGGTACATTTCTAGATGGCTGTTTGACTATAAAGATGCTAAATACTGCAAGTTGTTTTTGGGTTGAGTTACTTATTGGCCTGATAAGCTACAGTACATTTGGATTGCAGTACAACAATTGCTTCATCCATTCAAATTTCAACGTGCTCTGAGCTGCACAAAGTCCTGAATGCGATGGTGAAGACTGAGTTTGATCAAAACCAATGTTACGGACTTCTTGTTTGGAATGCTGTGGGAAGCCTCAATCACACTCATTTACTCCACCGTTTAGTATTTAGTGCCCTTACTGTACACTATGTCTGTGAACTGTGCCATGAGGTGTTTATGGCAGTGCAACAGGGCGGACTCCGTGGAGAGGACCCGCTCCCTATGTAGATATAAACGGTTCATTCTAAGCTAATGAAAAAGCAACTCAATTCTTAGTTTTAAGGTGATTATACACTAAAGAACACATACTTATAAATATTGTATTCCATTTCTGCCAATAGATCCCCCTAATTGTTACACACTGGTACATTAAAGGTCAGCCCATGTTAAGTGAGCCTTGGCCGAAGTTGTCGCTAACTTCGGGGCTAACCTTCTACACTTTAATCAGCAGGTGGCAAGCAAGGAACTTGGCTTGGGTCTTGAGGAGTTGTAGCATTTATTCACCAACAAATAAATGGTACAAACACTGCACTGTTACACTCACAGCTACTGTATGACATTACTGCTAACTTCACACTCAATGTCACACACTATTTGACACACCATTTGAGGTTAGTGAGATAACTACAGGTTCAACCCTGGGTTTTCATTCCTACGACAATGGTTCACATCTTACAGTCAAATGGCTATGAGTTACCATATATCAGCATGGCAACTTATGCGGAACACCTAACCCTGCTCCGGAGCAGGTTATGTTCCAGATAAGAGATCTACTCGTATAAAGCACCGCCTACTAACCAATCAGGGCTCTGCGTGTGGATGATAATATTACACAAATACAAAGAAGTTAAAGCCATAATCCAGACTAAAAGCAACGCAGTTTAAAACAGTGGGTGATTATGAGATATGAAAGTAAGCATGCTTACAACTTTTAACTCTATCTTTATATTTCTTTTTTATTTGCTCTCAAGTTTGTTTCACACCGCCGGAGTCTTTTGCCAGCTGTTGTTCCTGCATTTGGCAGCTGCAACTGTGTTAATTTTAGTCTAGATTATGTGTTTAACTTCTTTATATTTGTCTAATATTATAGTTTGCTCTTCATTTTTAAAACGTGCCGCTCTGCAGACAGTAGACTTGTCTATGTTCGTGATTGGTCATATGCACGCCCCCCTCATGTGAATGCACTCATAGCCAGATTGAGAAACCCTGGGTTGATTTACGAGTTGATAACCACCATCATAGGACCACTTAGCGGGATCCCGTTTGTTAGGGTTAGTGAAGCCAGATAACGAGGAGATACCCTGGGTATGTTGAGCTGGCTGTGTAGTACAGACCTCTGTCCATCACCTGCAGATCTTGCTTATTATACTGAAACTGCAATGTGTATTCAATGCCAGCCTTTCAGCTCTAATTGGAACCAATAATAAATATCAAAAGAGACAGGCAGCCGAAAACACGCGCGTGTCCTTTCCAGTTTGACCTCAATCCATTCTGTTAGTTGGAAAAAATAAACAGATAAGAAACAAATGTGCTATCAGCTGTATTGTCAAATGCACGATCAATTAATGCATTTGGAATGACAGACTGGCATATTATTAAAAGTTTGTCGTCTTTTGACAACTTTTGGAAAAGATGAGCCTTCGTGTCAGCGAGCGAGTTCATTTGCAGTGTCATATTTTGGTGTCAGCTTCTCAAACAGGCTTCTTTCTAGTCTCTGACATTTCAACAAGAGCTGCTATCATTAATATAGGAAGGATTTAATGATTGCAAAGACAGATGCCAAAGTCTGCAAAAGTATTCGCCCTAATAAACCAAAATGCAATTTATTTTTGGAAATGGGCACGAGGGCATAAACAAGTTTTATTTCTTTGTTGTGACTGAAAGAAAAGACATAGCCTGTCTCTCACAACGCAGCTGTTGTCTCTGTCTCCACATAGATTTCAGTCACTCTCGCTGGTTGTCTCTCACAACACAGCTGTTGTCTCTGTCTCCGCATATATTTCCGTCACTCTCTCTGGTTGTCTCTCACGACACAGCTGCTATCTCTGTCTCAACATAGATTTCAGTCACTCTCTCTGGTTGTCTCTCATGACACAGCTGTTGTCTCTGTCTCCGCATAGATTTCAGTCACTCTCTCTGGTTGTCTCTCTCGACACAGCTGTTGTCTCTGTCTCCACATATATTTCAGTCTCTTTCTCTTTTGCTGTCTCTCACAACACAGCTTAGGGCTGCACAGTTATGGCCAAAATGATAATCACCACTATTTTGTTCAATATTGAGATCATGATTATGTATCACAATTATTTTTAGATTTTAGGGACAAAATATTGAATTGCAATTTCACACTTAAATAAAAAGAGCACTGTTTTCAGTTCCATGTTGTGCTACATTCCAACCGTCAACATTTCTAAATGTTATCTTTATGTCCTTATGTGGAAATAAATGATATATTATAAGCTGCTTAGAGCTAGTGTTAGGAAGTTAAACAATTCCCTCTCTATTATCTATTTTATATTGCTGTGAAAACATTTCCTTCAAACAACTGGATTTATTCAAGTTTATCACCCAAAATTATATTTTACAAGTTTACATTTGAACGCATCATGATAGTGTTATAATTTACCACTATCCAATACTGATATACTGACATTTTTTTTACTGAATAGAGCTTGAACGCATCATAATGTTAATGAATGGCACCTCTCATTAGCTCTCGCTCTGAGTAGAGCTTGAACGCACCATAATGTAACTCCATGGAACCTCCGTTAACGGAGCTCTTTAGCGCCATGTTGTCTTCAGACGAGCCGATCACTGGCATCACTCCGAGCAGCATCATGGGAATGAATTACAATATAATAAGTGTCTGATTAAGTCAGTTGTTCCAATTTTTTTAAGGTTGTTCCTCCACGGCTTATTTTGGACTTGCAGATGGGACAAATTGCAGCTTTATGTCTTCTTCACTCACGCTTCCTAAACTCAACTTCCACACCGACGAAATGTTGTGTGTGTGTGTGCGTCGATGTAAAAAACATCATGCAGCGGCTGCACGTGTGTGTGCCAGCAAAAAATTCATATATACTGTATGAGAGTGCTGAAAACCGGGCGGCTTCGATCGGCTGCTGACTGATGATGCATCTCCAGTTGTTAGTTTAGGAAGCGCTTGATTTATGCAGCACAGCTTTCTATGAGCAGAGCAGGTATTTTAAATGTTAATATCACAGTCGATCATGTTCATTTAATTGTGGGAAGCCAAAAATTGTGATCGTGATTAATATTTGATTAATTGTGCAGCCCTAACACAGCTGTTGTCTCTGTCTCCGCATATAGATTTCAGTCTCACTGTCTTGGTTGTCAAAAGTTATTCTCAGAAATCCCTAAGTGAAGCAGAAGTAAATGTGGCAGGTTTGGAAAATGTGAATACCGCAGAGAGCGAATGATGACACCTGCAATTCAATAAACATCACACAGTGATAATGTAAGCGCGTGAGTGGTTAAGAGTGAGAAAACGCTGCTAAAAATGATGATTAATCTTTTAGGAAGGTGTCACATTCGCTTTAATTTTATGCTGTCAATTATTTTGTAAAGTGAAAGCCAGGATCAAAGTCCTCAGTTATATGACAACGTTCACAGTGCCATGACAGCTCGTGAGCTTTACACTTTGTTCTAAGGTTTTGTCTCAAAGGGTCTTGGATGTGTGTTTGACTCGTCTGCTACTGTTCGCATAGCCCGAAGAAGAAAATTGAAAAAGGCATCAACCTTCTCCTGCTACTGCCATGATGACACGTCATTAGTCTTTGAACTTACATGACATTAAAATGTACTTGAGGAACGGTGACAATACACTTTGACACACGACATACTGTACCCCATTAGATATCTCTCCATTCATGCGGCCCTGTACATCCACGGTGAATCCCGCTGTCTAATTGGGTCTCTGTAGTGTGAACTCTCCTTAATAAGGAGCTTTCACCGAAAGCAGTGAGACCTGCTGTGCACGTACGCACACATGCACACACACACATCCATGTACTGCACTGCCACAATTTGACAATTACAGCCAATTACGGAGAGACAGCGGTGCTGTAGGAGACAAGGGCGAAGACATATGGAGACAATAGGGTGAGAAATTGAGAGGAAAAGGAGAAGAAAAAAGAAGCTGGGGAGTCATTGAAGGAGTTCTACAAAATGCCCTGTGTGAGTGTGTTTGTGTGTATTGTGTCAGCCGAGGTTTGGGCCAACATCCTCGAAGTTGTGTTCAATTAACCTTTGTGTCAGTGTCTCTCTATCTTTCTCTGCAAAATGAGCAAAGCACAATAAGGGGTACCATGGGAGAAAGAGAGAGGTAATTAAAATGGTACTTTTTCAAAATAGAAGTTACAAAGTGCATCGCAGAAAAAAGACATCACAGAAAAAGGCAAACAAAGTTGGGTTGATGGATTGTTGTAATGTCTGGCTATGGAAAAAACTTACATATATAGTAAATGGGAATTTGGGATTTTTTTTAATTGTGATTGGTTTTGTTATTAATAACAAATAACAATATTGTTTTTTTTTTCCACCAAGATGTGATCTTAGTACCTTGTCAGAAAGTACGACAGCAGAATGTGCCTTACTTACATTATATTCAATGTTTATTTCTGAATTTTGTTAATACAATTCTGACAATCCACTGCACAAACATGTTTGGACTGATAGATATCCCACCCACCCATCACCCCCCACCCATGACAATACCCAGAGGGCACTCAAAAAAAAAAAAGTGTACAAAAATAAATATAAATAAATAAATAAATACACACAAATAAAATAAAATAGTCATAGTAAAAAAAAAAAAAGTAAAAAAAAAAAAATAGATGAATAAAAAAAAAAAAAATAGAAAAGGTATGTCTTTTTGTGCACCTTTAATGTGTAATGTGAAGTGTTGTTGAAATACTTACATGCAAGCAAATGCACAAGATCACTTGCTTGCTACACCAAATGGAAATATAATATATAATATAGTGCTGTGCATCAGTTTTTTGTTTTGGATTTTTGTTTTTGTTTTACACAATTCCTTGTGAAAATGCTGCAGGCTCAGCAAATGGAGATCCTTGCCCTTATGGCAACCATTAACACATGCAGTGAGTGATGGAACAGAAGAGAGACAGAGAGACACAGAAGTGGCAAGAGTCTCATTTAAAAGAATTAGACAGCTGATTCCCCCAATGCTTCCCTCATCAGCTCCACCCACAGAGGATTCAGTTTCCTCCACAGCTACGCAGCCTCATATCCAGCTCATGACATAACAGGCAGAGCACTCAATGCTAAATCCCCAATTTACCCAAGAAAAACTCTAATACACTACATATTTTCTCTCTGTCTCTTTGTGGTGCATCCTCCATTTCCTTGACATAATTTTTCTGTTTTTTTTCGGGAGATGAAAGGACATCAGGCTTAATTAAGATGCCTCTATATTTCAGCTTTAGAAAAGACAAGTGCTCATGCAAAACCAAAATGGATCTTGAGTGCCCCAGAACTGTGGCAGAACAATATATTAGCTCCTAACTCTCTGTGTGTGTGTGTTTGTGGATCTATTACTGAAGGTGCGTGTGTGTGTGTGTGTGTGTGTGTGTGTGTGTGTGTTACCGAGAAAATGAGAGGGAGGGATGGGATAGCCAGAAGGAGGCAGGAGGGAGTTACTTGGAGTGAAAAGATAAGATAAGGAGTGAGGGAAGGAGAGAGGGAATTGTAGGATGGGATGTAAGGAGGTAATTAGGGTGGGATGTAGAGGGCCAATAGGGAGCAACTTTACAATAGCCGTTGTCTTTTTTTATAGTACAAAAGCTATGTAGGGAGACTAAGGAAAGGCATCATGGGATTGGCATTACAGTGACCACACGAGAGAACTGAAAGGACAAAAGGAAAGGGAGGGAAGAAAAAAATATGTAATACAGGTATAAGACTTTGTGAAGAGGAGATAAGAGAACAGAGAGAAGGCTGGAGAGAAGGAGGAAGGCCTTATGGGAGCACTTGTTAACCAGCCCCAGATACAATACACTGATGACAAGGGAATTGGCCTATTTTTAGGCAATAGAAGCAGTTTATTCAAGCTGCATAGCAGTGACTTAAGAATTTGAATGGGCTAAATGCAGTGCCAACTTTATTTGTCTAAATGTAAAGCACTGTTAGCTTTTGCACCCAGCTTTCACAAACACTAAGTGGAGTTTGGAGCCTCTAGCCACATCCACTGCAGTGATGCTGGGAGTGGTGGAATAGACTTGACACCAGTGGGCAACTGTGGGGTCTGAAAAGTGAAGCCAATGCAGAAGTGCCTTAAACTTGCATTCTTTCTCATAGCCAGCAGGGGGCGACTCATCTGGTTGCAAAAATAAGTCTGATTGTATTGAAGTCTATGAGAAAATGAGCCTACTTCTCACTTGATTTATTATATTAAATGAGTTTATGGTCTCTATCGCTAGTTTCAAGTCTTCTTCAATACAGCACGATGTTCCGTTTGTAAATTATTGTCCCATTTACAGTCAAACAGATGGCAATTGAATGCTTCAAATCCAGGCTAAAAACCCACTTATATTCTCTGGCTTGCAATGTGTGTTAGATATTGTCAATATGTGATTTTGTCATTTGTCAAGTCTTGCCCTTTTTCCTTTTTACTGTGTAAAGCACTTTGGTGAACCGCGGGATGTTTTGAAACTGTGCTATATAAATAAACTGACTTCATTTGATAAAGCAGAGTGTATGCTTTAGGGTGTGGCTTCCTTGTGATTGACAGGTCGGTATCATGCAGTTGTCCTGTCTGGGAGTTGTCCGTATTTTCATATTAGCACTTTAACCCTTTCACACTGTGTTGTCTGTTCATGAAAGTTAATTAAAACCTTTTTGGCCAACTAAAAATGTCTTATTCAGCATTTGGTTGTACTTAGCTGCACCTTCACGTGTCACATCTGGTTGCAAGTAACCAAGATGGTGACGACCATAAACCAAGATGGCGACAGCCATAATGCTTCAAACCAGCAGTCCACAAACCAATTGGTGACGTCTAGGTGAATATGTCCACTTCTAATATTAATTCAACTGGAATACTCAACTAATGTCAAAATCTCCATTCTTGAAATTTACTAGCAGGCAATGGTTTTGTCTTCTTTATTATGCACATGCCCTAAGGTCAGAGATATACAGTATTTGCTATATAACCACACGTTCCTAGGACAACCGGCTGCATTGTGAATGGAATTATTCACATATTTGCATATGTGTGTTACTTGAGGATTCCACTAGAGGGCACACCAGAGAACTCAAACCATATAGAACTTACGGAAACAATATTTTAGGCAACCAAAAAGGTTATAATTAACTTTCATCAACCGATAACACACCGTGAAAGGGTTAAATTTTTACATCGAAAACACGGACAACTCCCAGACTGGACGATGCCCCAGTAGTGACCTGTCAATCACAAGGTAGCCGCGCCTATGGTCTATTTGACTCTAAATGGGACTTTAGTTTACTAAATGAACATCATGCTGTATTGAAGAAGACTTGAAACTAGCGATTGAGACCATAATCTCATGTTTACAATGTTTACTGAGGTAATAAATCAAGAGAGAAGTAGTCTCATTTTCTCATAGACTTCTATACAATCTGACTTATTTTTTGCAAACAGAGGAGTCGCCCCCTGCTGGCTATTAGAAAGAATGCAAGTTTAAGACACTTCCAAGTTTGCTTCATTTCTCAGAATGCAACATGAAATGATGCAGCATAATGCTACTGCTAAAACAATATATAACTCAAACTCACTATGAAAAAAATGCGCATTTCATTTTTCCCTTGTTTCCCTTGTGGTGACCAGCTTCACAACTCCTCCTTATCTCTATTGAGGTTTTTCAATACATAGAAGTACCAGCGGTTCCGAACCCGGTAGAGCATCCTTGTTATGTGTAATATGCAGCCAATATTTATTATCAAATTACAAATGAAAGAAAAATTCAATTTTAACTTAATCAAAAGGTAACTTAATTTACCTGAAAGCTGTTTGACACCTGGCTAAACACAAATGAAGTAGAAGAATCTGAGATAGAAAAGGCTGAGCTGTGGCACCATGTGCTTTGCCGTAAAATCAAAGGGCATGTCAGTGGTGCGTGAGGTGACAATAAACCCAGAGGACAGGAACTGCACAGCTGCCTCCTACTGTAGTTATCTGTAGCGGTCCGAAGTGGCCATGGCTCCAGGAGGGAGCTCAGTGTCATCAGTCTTGGAGACCACTGATCCCTGCCTTGCAGGAGCCACTGCGTTAAAAATAGGATTTGATGAGGGATGTTTGGTGGCATCATCTCAGGTCAGCCGATTTCAAGGCAGCTTTTAAAGTTGTGACCACAGGGGTCTGGAGCATCTCGATGGCAAATAAGGGCACAAACTCAACCATCTGAGGCATTTTTGTCCACTAATTCTGTTGTAACAAAGCCTCATAAGGTTTTGTGAAATGCACACGAAAAGAGACAAAAACACAAATTGGATTATGTGAAATGTTATGTGAAATGAATTGCTTCCTCAGGACGATATAACTGGAATTGATTTGCAATGTTTGGTAGACACTAAGGACACATATTGGTGAGAAATGCTGAATGTACAATTACAGCTCCACAGGCTACCTTTAATACAGCATGCTCATTTCATAAGACTGTTTTTGTTGGCAAAAGTGCTCATCCACAAGTGCTGGATTAATGCAGTCTAAAGCTCCAACTGCCATGATGCCGTTGCCGTGTCACAATAAATGCTTTCTGCAATAATTCGGACAAACACAGAGAAATGTGTGCCACAAAACAGAGCAGTGGCCATTTCATTTTCTGCAATAATAGAAGATAAAGGGACACAACTAATGCATCTAATGAAGAGTCTAACCTTGAAGTCTCTGTTAGGAGTGGTTGTGCTTTTAGAACTTTATAAGAATTACTTTGCACTCAGCAGGAAGACAAGTCCTAGAAAAGTTGAAAAAGGTTAATAATAAAACATTGTGTTCAGTGGATTTTTTTCTTCTTCTTTTATAGCCATGCTAGCAGCAGCGTGGCTCTAGGGATGGCGATGTCAGTCTGTCAGTCAGTCAGTCGGTCCACGACTTTGGTCTAGACTGAATATCTCAACATCTATTGAATGAATTCCCATGGTGTTTTGTGCAGATATTCATGAGGCCACACACATTATTGTTTCCTTGCCATAATGCACTTGCTAACATGAAATGTATGATGTTTTTGAGCACTGGTAGTTCTATGGAGCAATGTCTTCGTGAGCAGGTCCCTGTTTTGATCGTCTTGTGCTCCAACATGCTGCACAAGGGGGCATCATGTACATACCAACAATGTTTATACTAGTCCGCTAATTAGTGGAGTTGTTGAAAAATTATCTTTTCAAATGTTTCTGTGAGAAATTAAATACATGCGTCATGTTGACATGTTTTAAACGTCTGTGTTTGTTTACAAGAAAAAGGGAGGCTTCAGGGCTCTACAGACTGTCCAGCCAGCCCGTTCTCATTCCCAGGGCATCAAATCCTGAGGCTTTGTCGTGGCCGTCGGCGTTCAATACACCGCCGCACAATGCACCCTTTAGTGCCGGTATGAAACACACCGGGTGTTCCATTAACTTTAATTTAAACCCATCCGCGGCAACAGTAAATGCTCTGAGATAGCGCGCTGGGAGTGTGGTGATGTAGTTTAAAAAGCAAAAAGACACGCTAAGGGTGGGCAGGAGGGGAGGTGGATGGGTCCAAGAAATACAAGGCTTTCATCCAGGAGACCGCTGTTCGGGTCCCGTTTGTTAAGTTTCACTTTCACTTTACAATCAACTGTTTGTTCGTGTCCCGTGTTTACAACGTTCAGTGTCATTTTCACTGTACAAACTTAGTAGTTTTAATCCCAACCATGTAGTTCTTGCCTCAACCTAACTATAGTGGTTTTGTTGCCTAAACCTAACGTGACGCCAAGGGTAACTATAGTGGTTTTGATGGCCAAAATAAAGTGACGCCAATAGGGGGGTCAAAGCACGAGGCTACCGTGAGCTAAGCAATCAGCCCGTTCAGAACAGCCACGCCACAAGCAGGCACTGTACTAATCTAACTAATATGGAAAGTGTATAACTGCCCTTCGATTTTCTCGACAACCGTTCTTCCAATTGACTTCACACTCGGCGGTTGTATTGCTGAGGACCCAAGGAGGTAGAGTGTCAAGTGCGAGCTCTTGAGATCTAAGGAAGATATTCATTACTAGTGTGTTATGTACAATTTGTGTAGTGTATTGAGAGGGGACCCTATTAACTGTTACACCGCTGAACGGAATGCTGGCTATAGCTCGCTACAGTACATTCAAGAACAGATGAAGTCAGAAAAGAAGGACTAGAGAGATCTACATGACAAAATTAATTGATACATTTATTGATAACCGTTCATCCAATTGACGTCACACGTGGTGAATGTATAGGTCAGGCCCCGAGGAAGTGCAGTGTCAAGTTAAGTCGTTTGAATGAGCGGTTCTCGAGAAAGCTGCAAGCGGCAACACCGGAGGCCAAGCAAACGGCCCGTTCTGACACAGGCAGGTTTTGATCGTGCACTGCAGTAGTCTAATCAATAAAGCTATATAAAGCCATGTAGCTATTGAAGTTAAGTGGATTGACACTTCTACTGTGCCCACCGGAAAAGAGTGTGTGTAGGAGGATAGAGAATATCCTAAAGAGTAGTGTAGTTGTTCTAGAAAGTTTCATTGTTATTGTGATATTCTAACATAAAGGACACTGAAAAAGGTCTACAAGGAAAAGTCATATTCTAATTGCCACAACCTGCAACACCGATTAGAGGAAAAAAGTTCTATAGAGTTTGTTCCGGAAAAGTCGATACAGCAAATAAAGCCAAAAATAAATCTCTCTTTTATGCATGCACACATCCACACACAGTCGCACAAGCCATACACAGACAGCATCTAGCAATCTCTCAAGGGTCCTAACTTTGTGAGAGGATAAAAGGCTGAAAGGAATAACTGTAAAAGAGTGAAATAATAAAAAAAGGGAAAGGAAGAAAACAATGGCCTGACAACCATTAAATATTAAACAGGAAGAAGGAGATGTGCAGAAAGATCGAGATGATAGCTGTAAATTGTAGGCTCTAACTTGGTTGATGGCTAAAGTGTGTGTGTGTTAGTGTGTCCATGTGTTTGTGTATCTTTTTTTTTTGTTCCATTTTTCTGAGAAAACCTGCAGTAACTTTCCAATTTCAATATCATTGATCAACGTTTGAAGGACTTTTGATGTACAACAAACCCAGAAAGGCTGCATTGGACTCTATGGGTTTATTTGTGTTTGTATGTGTGTGTGTTTGTGTGATAGAGAGAGAAAACTAAGTTCTTCTTTATTGCTTTTTCCTAAAGCAGGTCATGGATAAAGTGAAGCAGAGAGACAAGTGGAGGACAACAGAGAGAATAAACAGATTTCAGAACTCTTAAAAGCAACTGCAGACTGTTAAACAAATACAATTACACATGAACAATTTTAATTCCTGTCCCTTTGTGCAGAGGTTGTCAAACATGTTCCTGTCACCGAGCCAAAAATAATGTCAGCACAAATTAGACCCCTAATTTAATAAAGCATTGTCCCATTTCGGCCCTAATTTTTTTTTTTTTAAGATATTTTTGGGCATTTTTGCCTATCACTTGACAGTGTATAGACAGAGACTGCAGGTTCCAAGGCTGAAAATCGAACCTGGGAAGTTGCGGTAACATGGCATTCACTGTAACCAGTCGGTTACGAAGGCGCTCTTCCATCACGAGCTGTTTATTGGTGGGGGTTTTTTCTGACTAGATAATAGCAGTGAGGGTGGAGCTGCTGATTAAAATGCTGATGCTTGTTCAAGTGGGATAATTTCTAATAAATTCAATCTGATCAAAATAAACTATTCATTTTGCTGCACTTCCAATCAACCACTGATGTAGTGGAGTTGGAACAGTCAGGCTGCTGTCGAATAGTTTTTTTGCTTAAGCAGGTTCCTGATATAGTATCTTAGTGGCAGCTATGACAACAGCGGGTCAAATTCTTTAAATGCTAAGGAAAGGTTCTTCAATGCTTCCTTTCTTATCCCCTTTAGCATAGGATACACTGGACCATCCTTTATGAAAGGAAAGAAGATAATGCCGTCCCACAATTCCTTGCAGCAGCAACATTTAAGGTAGGGATGCACTGATACCGATACTGGATCGGATGTCGGGCCGATACTGACTCAAATGGCTTGATCGGGTATTGGTGACAATAGGGTCGATCTATTCTATTCAGTTCTATGTGTATATACTATATACATTATATACTGGAATTTGAATTAATGTTTAAGTTTTACCAAGTTCTTGGTGTACGATTTATTATTTGATTAAGAAATAACTATTCAGTAAATTTATATCTATGGATTTATTTGTTTCATTTTGTTTTTTAAAAAAAGTTAGGAAAGCAATATTTAAGTCAAGCCTGATGTAGCCTTAGACATAAAATAATGATCCCAGTCACTTCCGCACTGCACAGTGAGGCAACTGACTGGTATTGGAACTGAAAAAGTTGGATCAGTGCATCCCTAATTTAAAGCGACGCACGTCAATAACGTCCGCCGTTTCATAATTAAGTAGACTAGTGTAAGTGCAATCGGATTCTCTTTGCACCACGGTTGTCTTTTCCTAAGTCCTTATGAATTCTCCTTCACATCTTTCCTTGACCTCATGATGTTTTCCATCGAGGTCAAGGAGAAGTGTTTACGAAAAGACATAGGTCATCATTTTTTCTGGACTTTTCAACCACAGCCCTGGTTTGAGTTAGTTTTTGGATTCAGCTTTCTTCTTTGTCTGATAAAAAAAATCTGGCATATTCTTGACTTTCCTCTGCTTGGAGCAGGTTGGACACATAAAAGCCATCATAGCCCATGGCCTTACTCAGACACTTTACATGCCCCTTCATTAGCCCCCTGTTAATGGTCGTGTTGGTAAGTGAAGTGAAGTTGAAGCTTGAGCTTTTGTGGTGCTCAAAGTCCAGACTTTAAGCTCCCCCTCTTTGATGCTAACTCCAAAATGAGACAATACTATTTTCAGTGCCCTATTTACAAAGCAGCACATGAAACCTGCAGCTAGCTGGCATGTGTTATCAGATAACTGGCATCAATAGACAGAAACAGGAAAGACAGCGGGAGAAAGAGGGGCGGCATGCACCAAAGTGCAAATTTGACACAAATTATATATCGGGCTACACCTTAGCCATCTGAGCCACGGACTGTATCAGACTTGGTATGATGAAAATATGGTGAGAGAAAGTCAAAGACAGCTTCTCATTTGCAAATATTAAGAGAGGAAATAACAATGACTGGATAATGATGACTCTTAATGAAAAAAGGGAAGAATATCGGTTTCCTCAACACTTTTTGACACAAATGGCTATGAGAGAGATAATGGAAACACTAATGCAGTCAACATTTAATACATGCATCTTTAAAAAAATGTTAATTCCATATAGATTAATATGCTCATTCAACATTTCTTTCACACTTTTTAGTTTCTTTATTTTCCTGTTTGTCTTCACTGTTTTAGCATCTCCATTTATTTATTTATTCATCTGTGTCACTCTAGAAATGACAAATAGATTAGCTTTATGAGCTGATCCTCTTACAAAAAGAGACAGAAAGGAAAAGAACAGATGTTGGTGAAAATGAAAGTTATAGGCCTGGAGTTAATGGCAAATCTTTAAAAAAGGAGAAAATGAATAGAATGACTCCTCTTTTTCCTGGAACTGCTGGAAAACATATCGGATTGAAGAATTTGGACTCGTTTAACGGCACTAATTTCTTTAACGCATTAACGCAACTTGCAATTTTTAGGTTGTAGTGGGCTCAGTTTTAAAGCTATCTTAGAAAACCTGAGGAATACAACCATGTCATACTAGCTTGACATGCAGGAAGCTAAATAACGCTCAAACCGTGCGCAAAATGTTAGGAAAAACTGGTATGCCCATTCACTCCAACCACGACTCCATTTTGACAAGCTTTCTTCACTAGTAGTGTAGGTCGCTAACTGACTAATGGCTGCTTCCCTGCTGGTATTTCCGCCCACGTAGTTGTTGTATGTGGATTGACAATGCAATTGCATTTACACTTTTGTTCAATGTGGTCAAAATGCGTTCCTGAGCCCTTCCGGAGGTGGTTTAGCCGATCAGATCAAAATCCGTCCTCAATGCGTTTTGGGTGCATTTACATCTGTACCGTCATCTGGTTAAGCACTATCCGACTGCAATCCGATAGGTGTGAGGAAAAAAAACGATTCACCTTTTTTTTGTATTACGATTTTGAAATAGATTTTTTAAAGACAGAATCGATATATTTGCTTCATTTGAGTCTATGCAGAGGTAGAAGGAAGTTACCGCTTTTATTGTTGTAGTCTGAGTAACATGATGTCATATCCGTTCCGTATCCGTCTACCAAAACAAACCGCAGCGGGCTGCAGAGAGCCAAAACGACAAAGTAAAAAACAGCGGAGGGTGTACATGGATGCGACCTGCACTCTCACATTTTAAATCCAAAGTGGTAAACACTACACATACAGTAAAGTATGGAAACACTTTGGGTTTCACACATTGCCAGGAAAAGCAGAGCTAGACATCACGGCTAAATCTGCATGCTAACTCTGTCATGGAAACGAAACATTATCGTATTGTGGCAACGTGCGGTCAAGCCGGCCGTCACTCTCATCTCCGTGGTCAAATCGGCCGACGCTACAACTGTAGAGCACACATATACTGACATTTATGTTAAATGCATTCAAACGGCCGCGATGGAACTGACCCTGGATGTTTAAAGAGAACGAAGCCGACGGGAGAGCTAGCGACGGACTTGGCAAACGGAAGATTACACATGTAACTACGTCTGGTTTTCAAAATAAGGTGTTAACAAAGGGAATTGTATTTACAAAATACATATATGGAAATACAATTGTTTGGATTATAGTAGAAGTATAAAACATTACATGTCCCTTATTAATTAAAAAGAAAATACCACTAATTTGTGAGGGAAATGTCTTATTTTTGGGTTGCTGGAAAATATATAATAAATTATGCCTGACAATGACTGATATATTTGACTTCAGGACATCTCTGACTACATACATGCTGAAAATCAAACATTTTTACTATATCAATTTAGAGATTTTCCAAAATAAAAGTCCCTAGAAGTGTAGGATTCAACTTTTCCCCATGGTCTAGTGTTAAAAAAGTTAACAAAAATGGCAATGAATTGTAATATCGAATTGCAATACTTAAAAATCGCAATACATATCAAATCAGCACCTAAGTATCGTAACAGTGTCAAATAAGGAGATAGGTGTATCGTCCCAGCCCTACAATCTGATCACCCAAAACACATTTTAACGCATGGTGTAAAAGAGGTGCAAGTCTTCTCAAGTGACTCGATCATAAGGAAGAAGAGAAAAGACACATATATTCAGCTCTACACAGACACAACAAGAAAATACAAGTATTGTCACTGTTCTATTCAGTGTGGCAGTGAAGGTGAAGTCAGGGGGAGGGTTTTGGGACACAGTCGCTCCCTCTTGTTTGGAAAGAAGCCTCAACAGAATTGTTACTCAGTTCAAGGACAAAGACACATTGTTAAGGATCAGAGGTGTCTCTGGATTGACAGGAAACAAAAGCAAAACAACTCTACAAGACAAAAAAAATAAGTAACAAAACAAGACTAAGAATCTACAGCCATGCTAGCAGCTCTGCGAAGCTGTGTTTACTTACAGCAGTGCTTGGAGTTCAAGGCTGTGAGATGAGTGTGTGAGTTAAAAATGACAGTAACTGAAACGAGATGTCTTTTATTTAACCCTCTGTGACCCACAATAGACCTGTTGTTGTCTTTTTTAGGAGGGGTACAGGGGGAATTTGGGGGAAATAATGAATTAATGAATTAGATAACATAAATTATGAGAGTGTATGAGGGTTTAGAACATTATGATAGAAGTATATGTTGGTCATTCCCATGCTCTATTACTTCTCATAAGGTGATGCAGCAATGTTTGTGTCGATACCATTTGTTACACAGATTTGATGCTAAATTTAACTATTTTTTTTTACCTCTCGAGAATTGATAAAAATGATCAATAATCCCTCCAAATACCACATTAAGACACCAAGACTTTGAAGAACACCATAGTAAAAGCCATACTGTGATTTGGTTTAAAACACTTTTGTCATTTTGAATTGAAGAATTGCATTTTTCTGCGACTGGATGGCGAGAACTTCTGTTCTGAAAACTGCTCAGAAACCCCCTTAGTGTCAATCTACATAGGAAAGCCATCCATCCTCTGAATGCTCTAGGTCCCTAGTTTGTGGTTTTTAAAGTTTCATGAGGTTGTGATTATCCTAGAGGTCACCAAAGGTCATGTTATACAGTGAGGTCAAATTTAAAAAGAAATGGTCTCACTACAATGAAATGGTTACTACGGGGACTAACATCATCACACATGAATACAATTGGGCTCATTGGATCAACAAGAGTCTCAGTTTTACAGTGATTTGTAATTCCAAGACTGTTTAGGGCCCCCAGTATGCAGAAATATTCAAATACACCATTTTAGAATAGGCGACAATAACACATCTATACTGCATTGTTTTTACGCAAACATGCAAGTGATTATCATAAAGTGGGCATGTCTGTAAGGGGAGACTCGTGGGTACCCATGTTACCAATTTTCATTCACATATCTTGAGGTCAGAGGTCAAGGGACCCCTTTGAAAATGGCCATGCCAGTTTTTTCTCGCCAACATTTAGCTACTTTGGACTTCAGTCTAGCTCGAAAACTGAACTTGCTACAGCCTCTGAAAGATTCTAAAGTTGTTTTACATTTAATCTAAGAGAGTTTTCCATCATAATAAATGATATATCAGCACTTTTGCAACTGTATAAATATGATTGAATTGACTTGAATTGAATGTACATTAAGTGAGACAGTTAATATACTGTACAGTATATGGGGCTGTCCAGAATACAACTTTTTTTGAGCTTCGAAGCTTCGGAGAGAAATATTCGAAGGTATTAGAGAGGCGTCGGTGTAGCGCCGCTGTTGCACAACCGTACACACACACAAGTACCTCTACACATAACAAACAGCGATATCTATCTGAGAATAACTAATAATAATTCATGTTGAATAATATGAATAATGTTGTGGGATTATTCCTTATTTCATCGGCTATTTTGGGGATTTATACATTATTATTACAGACTTATATCAAAAAAAAAGGTCGAAGCTTCAAAGCATTTGGGTCAACCCTAACTGTATATATGGGAGAGGACAAAGGGGCACTAGAAGTGCTGTAAGTTGACAGTGTGCTATTACCCTCCAGGTTAAGTGGAGGTGAAAACAGTTCTGTTTAACAGAGGCTTCCCAGCTGTCACACAGGCAGACTGTGTGTGTGTGTGTGTGTGTGTGTGTGTGTGTGATTGTGTGTGAGAGAGACAGACAGAGCGTGTGTGTAGTTAGACCGAGAGGTTGATGAGGGTCTAAAGGTCAGTGTAAAAGTCTGGCCTTCAGCCTGAATGATGCTGCTGGCATTTAGACACACACACACACACACACACACACACACACACACACACACAGACAGCGATTGCAACAATTCTTCAGCGGAGGAGATAAACAGTGAACGGTCAGGAACGGAAGGTAAAGGATTACATATTATGGTATCAAAGTAATGTGATTACAAGGAAGTGTGTTTATGTTACAGCTTCTGTCTACACAAAGGGAAAAGAAACAGATACAAATACAGAAAAGATATATTTAAAGACAAGGAGAGGAAGTAGAAACAGAGATGGACTGATATTTCCTGATAGACTCGCCACTCTGTTCCCAGAACTGTGCTTTTTTTTCAAGACGGCCTATTGTATTCACCATCTATACATTATTTATACCTCGTCGGCGATGACGACAGCAGCAGTCACGTTTTTCTGACAACAGCTAACAAATAACAAGTGACTGTCATGTATTTAGACGTATAGGATCCATCACTTTGTAAGCCAATAGGAGATATATTCTATTTATGGATTGAATTGTTTCCAGTTGTCTCTAAGTGAGCATCAGCTGTACAGCAGCACTATTAGAGTAGCAAGAGCATTCGCTGTCTTACTCAGATACTCAGCAGCGTGGTGAATTGATGACAGCTCAGTCAGTTTTTCCACAATATCTGATTTACAGTCATACACATCATGCACCCACATTTTCCCTGGAGTTGGAGGCACTTCAAGAATAACCTAATTTTGTTGCTCATTCTATTGGTTTATCTGGCCCCTCTGCTCATTCAACTTGCTTTCTCTAAAAAAAAGATTAGTTGTCAGCTAGCAAATTCATCAACAATTCTTTTGTTAATTGATTAATTGGTTTGAGTAATTTAAAAATAAAACAAAAAAATATATTTAAAAAATAAAACCCTAGAGCTGTCAATCAATTATAATATTTGACAGCGATTAATCATAAATTAATAACACTTTTTTTATCTGTTCAAAATGTACCTTAAAAGGAGATTTGTCAAGTATTTAATGATCTTATCAACATGGGAGAAGCCAAATATGCTTGCGTTATGCAAATGTATGTATATATTTATTGTTGGAAATCAATTAACAACACAAACCAATGACAAATATTGTCCAGAAACCCTCACAGGTACTGCATTTAGCATAAAACATATGCTCAAATCACAACATGGCAAACTCAAGCCCAACAGGCAACAACAGCTGTCAGTGTGTCAGTGTGCTGACTTGACTATGACTTGCCCCAAAACTGCATGTGATTATCATAAAGTGGGCATGTCTGTAAAGGGGAGACTCGTCGGTACCCATAGAAACCATTTTCATTCACATATCTCTAGGTCAGAGGTCAAAGGACCCCTTTGAAAATGGCCATGCCAGTTTTTCCTCGCCAAAATTTAGCGGAAGTTAATCGACAATGAAAATGATTGTTAATTGCAGCCATAGATTCAATCTCTTTTTCCTAGCACTTTGTTCCCATAAGATCATTCCATGGTCAGAGCACTGTAAAACACTCTCTATTTAGATGTTTGTGATGTTGATGATCTAGCAATGCAGCTTAATCTACTGTTGCACTCAGGGTAAGTAGCTGTGGATAAAAGCACCATTTAAATGTTGTAACTGTAATGTAATGATAATGTCTTTATACATATCAGCTATCATTAGCTAAATACTGTTTCAAAGTGCAGAAGGCAAAGATAATTTATCATGTTTCACTTTAAAAGGTATATATGAAAGCTTGTGAAATGATATTGAAATTATCCTATTACATGTTTTAGGGTGTTGGTCATGCTCCTTTATTCTTAAATAAGACTGATTAACAGTGTGAAGTTTTTTCAACTGTTTGATATTATAGTGAATTATGTTAATGGACCCCCGCGGTTCATGTTATTAGTGGAGGTTAATGGGGTCACCACAATGTAAATGGGATTTCTCCCTCTCTCAAATTCCCCTTTTTCATTTGTACTGTATGTAACTCTACATGGACTGAGCCTACCCAAAGAGTACAGATGCAAAGAGGCGAAACTCTGGGGCTTTTTCGACAACAGCCGCTAGATGGCGCTGTGGTAGTGCTGCAGCCATTTTGGACTGATAACGTCAATGGTCCATAGCCATGAATGTATAAAGAGACTTCTGTAAATCAGACTATCATTTTGTTCAAGGTAAATCAACTTTCCACGAAATTTACAAACACTTAAATAGCCCTCATTTAAATCATTATGTCCTAAAAGTTGTAAAATTCACTAATAGTCAAATCCAGAGTTATTTCCCACGGCATAATTAACGTGCATCAGATCCACGGGACTACACCGCCCCGCACGCTCATATATCCGGTTCTGCTAGCTTCCTGCTAGCTGTATGCGGCTATAATAATAAATATATTGGCTTTAATTCCTCACTTTTATTATCTTCTAATACACCCATGGGCTGTATGCTTTAAGCTTGTACCGTGGTGGATGTTTTAATGTCTCTGTTCCCAAACAACCGGCTATCGGCCAGTAGCTAGTAGTACTAGTAGCTTGACATCAACATAATTCAATGTAGTTGTAGGCTATTTTAACACGTAGGGCAAATGCACACTGCACATACTCTTATACATCCATGGTCTGTGGTCTATTAGACATATATAAAATAAAATATTTTGACATGAAAAAAAGTATGCGATTGCTCTCAAAATCTGTGTGCTGGATTTTTCTAACTTCCATTTATGTCTATCGTTCACTTTATGCTCCTCTGGGAAGCGGCCAGGAAAAATGTGTAATAAATAAATAAGTAAGTAAATAAATAGTTATAATATTATGCATAATTATAAGGCCATTTGGGTAGAGACATTAAAATGATGACAAAAGAATAGGAATAATTTTGATTTACTTTTGTAAGGCCCTTTTAGACGTCCCGCAGTAGTCGCTTTCAGTCTAAAATGCCGGAATCGTAGCTCTGCTGCTGGGGGGTGGCGTTGCAATGAAAGGAACAATTGACTTTCACTTCTTAGCAATATACGTTCTTTGGCCTACTAACCAAAGTCATTTAAAATGCCCAGGTCAAACAATGTTGTATACATATAAAAAAAAAAAAAACAGTGTTGCGTTACACAGATGTTACATGAACCAAAACATTAAAATGAATCCATTGTTCATTCTACACCAAGCTAACCCAGTGTAAAGCAATCATAATAATGTAGTTAATTTATAGGGTAATTATATGCACAATAATGTTAATTAACATCACGGTTTATGAGCAATCCTGCTGTTATATTGGATTAAAAAGAATAATACCCCAGGCTCCTGAACGTGTTCAGAATGTGTGCACATGAACTATGTATATATGAATAACCTGACGATGTATTGCTTTACCTACTGCTATTTTTTCCTATGACATTGGTCTCCTTTGTCTCATCTGTAAAATCACGTGCCAATCTTCTTTGAAATTAGTTTTCATATTACTGTCACCCATCTGTCAGCTCATCACATCTGTCATAGTATCTCCACATCTAAAGCAGGGCTGGCATCCCTCTACATTAACCTGCACATGCATACAGTACTGTACAGGGGATGATCACTGACAGCTGACATGTGAGCATCACATCACACATTCATACATTCAGCGCCGCGCCTCGCCAGAGATGTGACGGAAATCTTATTACAGACCATATATCAGTATTACGGACTGATGTAATAGCACACATTTATATGTATGAAATGCGTTTTTTGATGATGTAAGCCTGTCAAACGCTGCATTAGCATGCAGGGAGCATTGATGAAAGTTACGCCAGGGTGTCAAAGTCACCGCAGAGATATCTGCATACATATTTAATGCCAACTTTGCCTGCCTCTGTCACAGAACTCATATAATTCAAGGTTAGCATAGTTACCATTATGGCAATTTTTCATTTTTTTTTTTTTTTATTTCTTTTGACATAACAGCCTACCATCATGTCAAAGTTGTGTTCGGGTTAAATTTGATTCTTGGAGGTGGCAAAATTGCACATTAAGTCAATGCAAAGCCTCATTTTCTGCCATCAGAGGAATCCATTTGATTGGTGCAAATTGGGGGCGAAGATGTGTCAGTGTGAACTGAAAATATTTAATTTACTTTAACTTTGTATATAATTTTAGCATGTTTTCAAGTGCACATGTGTATGTTTGTGCATGTCTGTTTATTGTGACAATGATGGTATGATAGAGAGCTTAGGTGAAACTGCAACTTCCAGAAGTAAGAAAACCTCATTCGAAACCCATCGACATATGTAACTACGCTAATAATTAAAAGTCAGTGGGCAACCTTCAGGCCTGAGAATTGAAGCCAATGCAGAAGTGCCTTAAACCTGCATTCTTTCTAATAGTCAGCAGGGGGCGACTCCTCTGGTTGCAAACAGAAGTCTGATTGTATTGAAGTCTATGAGAAAATGAGCCTACTTCTCACTTGATTTATTACCTCAGTAAACATTGTAAACATGAGCTTATGGTCTCAATCACTAGTTTCAAGTCTTCTTCAATTCAGCATGATGCTCATTTAGTAAACGATGGTCTCATTAAGAGTCAAATAGACCATAAAGCAGGGTATGCTTTAAGGCAGTGGTTCTCAACAATGGGTGCAGGGTAGTTCCCCGGGGTCCCAAGAATAACGGGGAATAGTTTATTTTCACAATTTAATTCACTATAGAAGTCAGCCCAATGTGATAGTCATAAGAGTGATAACACTGACTATTCTGATGGATTAACTTCCTCCACTAATACCTCCTCAACTGTAGTTGTCAACTATTCTGGTCTTAATCATATCTAACAACCAAAATATTTTCAGATGGAGGTCCCTGAAGGGAAATCTTAGTAAATGGCGGTCCGTGGCCTAATGGGTCTCAAATAAGGGGGCCCTGACACCAAAAAATGTTGAGAACCACTGCTTTAGGGCATGGCTAGCTTGTGATTGACAGGTCGCTACCGGCGTCGTTCGGTTTGGGTGTTGTCTATGTTTTTATCTTACAATTTTAACCCTTTTACAGTGTGTTTTCAGTTCATGTAAGTTAATTGTAACATATTGGTCACCTAAAAATGTCTTATTCAGCATCTTGTGCCACTTCTGAGTGATGGTGACGGTCAAAATGGCAAACTCGAGGCTTCAAAACAGCAGTCTACAAACCAATGGGTGATGTCACGGTGACTACGTCCACTTCTTATATACAGTCTATGCTAAAAGTACAGCCTTGGAACAGAGCCTTCCTCAACAGTATATCATGTGTATTTCGCTTCATGCATTTATATAAAGACAGTTAAAAAAAAAAAAAATGGAATATTATTTTTTATTCAATATTTGTTTTTTAGCACCCTTTAATGAACACCATTCCCCATAAGCCCTAGACATTCACGGACTAGTCGTCATGGCTTGCGTGAGCGGCAAGTCTATGAGCGAGTTGAGAAGTTGCCGCATGTCTGTAATAACAGCAGAACAGGGAGGACCGGACGCTGTAGAAAGTTTTTAGACAACAGAGATTACAGCTAGACGTTGTTTAACTTTGTTAAAATCACAAAGGTTTCAATTTCTTATAACAACTCCTGTAGTGGATGCCAAGCTGTTTAAAAAAAATATGGAGAGAAAACCCGAGGAACACACCTCAAATGTTCAGAAAGAAATGCAGAATGAGAGATTGCACTGAGTAACAGAAGCCAGTGGAGCAGACGCTATACCCCAGATGTGATGTCAAGGATTTGACTCTCTATATGGTAAGGTTATAAAGCTCATGGGGAAATGGAATGATGTAACCACTAGCAACACCAATGATTATCATATAGTTACCACATATATATTTCAATCATATTTTAAACATCTGTTACAGAGGCATATCTATTTTTTGTTTTACTTAAATACAGGTAAAATAATATTTTGTGGGATTTTAAACATATCTTAAATTCCTACAATTATGTTCTTATTTTTGCATATTTAGCATGAAAATGGATGTAATGGTTTCAACAATTATTAAAACACTTGTTCTAGCAATCATATAGAGTGCTACAGGAATGAGTCCTAAAACCCGGAAATGAGTTAGCATGTTAGCACTTCCAGTTCCCTCGTCTGGAAGTCAATGGGTTTTCTGAATGGGTTTTCATTTAAATGCCTGAATGTCTGAGGTTAACACAAGCTGTAGAGATTTTAACGTTTTGTTTTACAATACGTCATTAATATACCCCTCGTGAATTTTGAAGCCTTTATGTTTCTTAAAAAAGGGCTAAATGAGACTACAAAATGGCATCACAGCGACTTGTCCGCCCTTACAGCCTCGTTGTGTATACTCACGCTCATGCGACTGTGGTGTAGTTTGTTTATAGCCTCATAAAACGTTAGCTTTTTACTTCTGCCAATTGCATTTGCACTTCAAAAATCATTCAAGTGGTGTTCATTTGTGAAGATTATCTTGCTCAACAAAACGTGTAAGTATCATATTTTCTGCAATAATCCATAACCAAATAGAAAAATCCCATTGGCTTTTTGTCAAGAGAACTAGGGCGATACTAACTTCCTGGATGGCCTTCAAAAATACGTCATCCCTGGAGCACTCAGGCAGTTTCTTAAGATTACAGCTTCTGCTTCTCAACTTCTCTCCCTGGCTGCAAGTAAGAGCACAATCAAAGTATTCGGTTAAGGCCAAGGCAGCTAAGAAGGCCTTGACACACAAATTCAAAAATTCATACCCACAATTTGTCAATTTGTTTGAGTTTCAATTGAACTAAAAATGTGCCATGCTCTTTAATAGCATGCTGTGCATCTTGAAGGGTCCCAGACCCCTTACATTCCTTTCAAAATCTGAACACAAAAGCAAATAAGGGGGGGTCAGTGGGGAAAACAAGTTTCTCCCTCCCTGTGAAGTACATTTTTTTTTCATCTCCCAGCAGTGAAAACATATAATCTCTGGGCGTGATGATTATGAATAAAGGCCGTCTCAAAGTGAGCAACATGGAAAGCCCTTCAAACACAGAGCAACTTAACTCTTTTATGTTGTCGGAAGGCCGACGTGTTAGAGGAGCTCACGTTATCTGACTACAAAGGCTCGACCCTGTCAAAGACTACCATACGCAAAGAAACAGCAGTATAAACAGCTTATTAAGAGAGCTGGAGATGACACAGAAAGCATGTCAACAGCCACGCGAGGATATATTTGCCTTTGCATTGTTATCCAACTACAAAGGGTACAGGTAGACACACAGACAAAGAAAGAAGAATAAAAACTGATTGGAGATAGACAGAAAGGGAGAGTCTGCCGCTCTTATGGCACGTGTCTGCTCTCGCATTGTTCCCCAGTTCAAAGACTGCTGGCAAGCACTTTTTGGTGGATAGTGCTGCTGATGTGTAACACGAGCTGGCTTTATGTTTAAGTACTTTTGGATCTGCCTTGAATTAGAGAGGCCGAATGGAATTTGTGCATAAAAAAAAAAATAACGTTTATCGTCCACAAAGTTTGTACAGTGTGCAAGTGGAAAAGTGTTGTCAATAAGGCAATTATGTCATAAATAGCTATAGAAAGCATTTTTGAAAACATTACAGCAAGATTACACAGAAGAATGGTTCAATCTCATCACCTAGAGTGTAAAATTGATTTTGGACTCTAAAATTGTATCCCTTGACGGTGGGATATTTCTCTCTATATCTCCCCTATAGACAGTTGCTGATGCATTAGAATATTGCAAAGTCTTCACACAGAGTGCTGTATGGCCAAAAATAGCTGAATACAAAGTATAGTAATGGTTTCCTAGTCAATTCTTTAAAGGGGAACTATTATGCTCACTTACAGGTGCATACTTGTATTTTGGGTTTCTACTAGAACATGTTGACCTGCTCTAATGTAAAAAAAAAAAATGAAATTAAAGGGTGCATTATTGGCTTTTATTCAAGCCCAGTTGCGAGTCAGTGACAGAGATATGGGTCACTTAAGCTCTTATAAATCTCGCTGACATACCGACACTTACTGTATTTTGGTATGAGACACTCCAAGAAGTTTGACAGCAGTAGCTCACAATCACAAGCACAAACACTCGGCCAAATTGCATCATCCCAGTAATGCCAGCACCAATTTACTGAGTAGGTGGAGCTAATAAGAGTGGCTTGTCTCTGCACATTTAAGCTATTGGTATCAGTATGTACACAATTACAGCTAAAGTTTGTGGGATTTTAGATCATTTAGTGAGAGCCATTAGCTTCCAGACAAGACCAGTCATCCCTGAGCATACAGCTGCTGGCAATACTAGAAGAGGACACACCGGAAAGGAAACCTCTCCTACACTTTTTAATTTGCTCATAGTTTGACAGTTGCCTGTCGTAGGTGGTAGAGCACAAGTCAAATTTGGCTAGGGACACGCCACAGCAAGGTGGTAACATACGTAAATAATGTAAATAGAACATTTGTAACACCTGAATCAAAACAAAGGACTAAAGTACTAAAGTAATATTGGCCAATAGGCAGCCTTGTTGCCTAATGTTTAACACCAGATTTGTATTGTTCATAGTAACATTTTCCTTTTTTTTTTTAAAATAGTCACTAACTATAGAAGGACTCTTTGAGATAGTGTGTTTATGAGAATAGAAGGATCAATGGATTGTGTTTCAGTAAATGCAGGCAAATCTAGGTTTCAAAAAACCTTGGAATGAGAGAACAATTTCTATTCCAACAGGACAATGACACTGAGCGCAAAGCCGAACACTAGAACAACTTCAGAGGAAGGAGGTTTCGGAGACTGAGTGGCCTACCTGAAGCACAGACTCGAAGCTTGTTAGAAATCTGTGAAAACACTTGAAGATCTGTGAACAGATGCTCCCCATCCAGCTTAACTCATCTTGAGGAAAATCTGCATTGGAGAATGAGAGAAGAATCCCACATTTAAATGTGCCACACTGATACAAACTAATCAAAAGAGCTGTAATCTGTTTTTTTTTTCATTCATTGGATACTTTGTGAGAAAAAAATATTTACATAAAAATCCCAGATTGAATACATTTTTAATTCAGGCTGCAATCAGTGTACGGGTTTCTGTCTCGATTCAGTTCAATTCAAATTGCACCACGGCATAAAAAAGCAGTTCAGAGTGCTGTACATATAAATAAAACAACAAAATACAAACATATGTATGTATGTATGACTTCTAGGCTGAGAGACAGTGTTTATCCTCAGGCCATCAGGCTGATCAACAGATGTAAACAACAGTAATCAATTAAGGTTTCGGAAGACTGGAGTTATATGGTCTGACCTTTTTGTCCTGGTTAGAACTTGTGCATGTGAGTGGTGGGTAGGTTGTAATCTATGGATCGTTTTGTTTGGAAGACCCTTAAACAGAGAATTGCAATAATCTAGCCTGCTAATAACTGATGCACACAAATGCATGCATGAGTTTCTCTGAGTCAGTTTGTGAAAGAAAGCCTCTGATAATGGTAATGTTGTGAGTAGGAAGAAGGGAACCTTGGTGAGACCGCTGATATGACCCTTAACGCTGAGTTCACCATCCAAGGTTACTCTTAGGTTTTTAATCTGGTCACCTGTTTTTAGTGACCTGGACTCCAGGTACTCACAGGCCATAGGCTTGGAACAAGTTCAACATACCCAGGATATATTTTGCTATCTGGCTTCACTAACCCTAACAAACGTAATAACACTATAAAGATCAGGCTACACTGATTTTATAAGTATTATACTATTTGTAGAATTGGATTCCAGTGGTGGCTGCATAGGATTGTTTTTGATTTGTGTGATACAAACATTTCCAATAATTCCAGAGCGTTGTAAAGTCCAAAAGTCAAGATTAATTGAAAAAAAGATATATGTAATCATTTCCAAAATGTTTTTATCCAACAAAATATTCCACTTTAATCCATAATTGTTGACGTTTATCCTTTTAAAAACAACATTTCCGCTGCGGTCAAATAACGGTTTGCTCTCCCGCTTGCCGCACACAAAAGGATTGATGAGTTTTGCTCAGGAGCAGGATATGCTATAGGTTGGAAGTTGTCAGTAAATGGTGAAGTGAGAGACTGCGTGTCATCGGCATAATAGCGGCAGCTGATGTTATTTTTGCTGATAATACAGCCAAGGGGAAGCATATATAGGTTAAAAAGAAGAGGACCCAGGATGGAGCCCTGTGGAACCCCACACACTAATTTGTGACGGTTGGAGTGGAAGTGCCTAAGTGCGACAATGCAATTTTGATTATGCAGGCAGGAATCAAACCACTGAAGAACCGTACTAGACAGACCCACCCAGTTTCTTAGCCTTTCCAGCAGGATCCCATTATCCACTGTGTCGACCACAGAGCTTTGGTCTAGGAGCAGTAGGTTTAGGTAGTAGTAGAGTTTTTTTTTTTTATTGTCACCATTGATCCTCATTAACAACTTTCAAAAGAGCCGTTTCTGTGCTATGAATGAGATGTTCGGGAGCCAGCCTGGAATTTATAATACATATTGATATCTATAAGATAGCAGTTCAGTTGCTGATACACAACCTTACTCAAGAAGGTGAGGTTGGAGATTGGCCCAGAGTTGCTAAGTGCATTTGATTCCAGGTTGTTCTTTTTTAGAGTTGGTCTAAAAGCAGCAGTTTTCACACAATGGGGAAAGTCTGGAGAGAAGTTTTTATAGACCATTTTTTTCTGTTAAAAAATTAGATACATAATCAAAAAGGGAAGTTGGAAGTGACACACAGTGGTGGAGGTATGTCATAGTTAGCAGTGAAGTTAGTGATTGTGATATTGCATTACTCTGATTACATCTGAAGACATGCATGTGTGACTTGACATTATGTCTCACAAAAGGTCTAAGTTACTTACACTGTTACCATGGCGATTTCATTCCCTCCCTTATTCACCTTTGTTCATAATCTGTCAAATGGAGAGAAAAACCCTGAACTAAAATTCAAAAGATTGCCATGAAAGACCGAACCTTGAGATACCACATTGTGAGTGGAACCAGGTGGAAACCAAAACCTCCATGCTCGTACATTTACACATGCCTGAATTTTACATTTGTTTGAGGATATTTCTCCAAATGTTCTTTTCTGTTTTCTCTAACAATTCCCAACTGTCTATATAATCTTTGGCAAATAAGAAAAAATATTTCTGTAAAAGTTACCTGCAGTGTGTATTTAGTTGTTAAATGAAATATGAAGTATCCCCCTCTAGAGGTCAATTTCTAACGGAAGCAACTGTGGTGTTTCCAGCACTCTTTTCCCCTCTTCCCTCTCTCTATCTGACATTTTCTCTCCTGTACTGTGGGTTCATGACTCGTGACAATGGTTGCACGCCCATGTGCCTCAGGGCTAAATAATAGGAAGCTGCTGTATTTTATCTGCTGGCTCTAGGAAGGGCTCACACAAACACATCCACCAGCATCAGCTCAAACAGGTATTTAGCAGACAGCACGGACACACACAAACATACGTGCACAAACCGATATACACACAGTCACATAGGAATACAACCTGAACAGCATATGAATTAAGACACACACGTTAAAGACAATGGTTCCACTCACCACTCCTCATTTCCTTTCTCTTTTTCATCTCACTTGCATTGTGCCTTTTCTTTTCCATGTACACAGACTTGAAATATATGAAGTTATCACGGTAGATCTGTTCGGTCTGACATGCCTCAAGGCTGTTATGCAAGAGGTGAGTGCTGCTGCAAACATATGTCTGTTCTGCAGCAAGATCGGATGTATTTACTGCTTATTGGAGATACACAATTCAGAAGAAATAGGGGAGCAGTTTGTCTTCAATAAACAAAAGAAGAACTTGGTAGCCAGCATGTTGCTGATCAAAGAAAACAACGCCATGTATACACTATAGCTCGGCATTATATGGATATTACATCAATATTGTAATACTAGAGCTGGGCGATAAGGACAAAAATCAAATATCAAAATATTTTTGATGAAATACCTCGATGCCAGTCGATTGATATTATTTACACAATGAGATTTTTGAGAAATAATCATCAGTAGTGTGGATATAATGACTAAGTGAGTATAGGGAAATAATAGAACAGCATGAACCCTCTAGTAAGTTCAGAAAAGTACATGACTTTAGTGTAATGCAGCCTTTAAAACCAGGAAAAGACAACACTTATGCCATATAACGAGATCATGATATCCAAAATCTAAGACGATAAGAGATGTTCCGATACTATTTTTGTCCCTTCCCGATACCTGAACTAGCAGTATTGGCTGATACCAAGTGTTGTTCTGATACCAGCGCGCTAAAAAAAAATATATATATTATTATTATTATTATTATTATTTAACAGAAGTTTATTACTGAGCAGTGCCACCTCACAGCAAGAGGGTCGCAGGTTCAAACCCAGCTCGGTGCCCTTCTGTGTGGAGTTTGATGTTCTCCCGGTGTTAGCGTGGGGTTTCTCCGGGTTCTCAGGTTTCCTCCCACAGTCCAAAGACATGCAGCTTAGGTTAACTGTTGACTCTAAATTGCCCGTAGGTGTGAATGTAAGCGTGAATGGTTGTCTGTCTCTATGTGTCAGACCTGTCCAGGGTGTACCCATCTTCGGCAGTCATCTGGAATCGGCTCCAGGCCCCCCCTCCAGGCAGTATCGGACGCATTTCCAATACTGCGATATTTAGTCTCATATCACAATATTGATACAATATGGATATATTGCCAAGCCCTACGTGATATGAGACTAGATACCGTCTTAAATTTTCAATATTGTGATATCGTAATATTGCAAAAGTGTTGTCTTTTCCTGGTTTTAAAGGCTGTATTACAGTAAAGTGATGTAATTACCTGAATTTACCAGCGTGTCCTAACTGTCCTATACCCACTTAGTAATTATATCCACTTTATTGATGATTATTTATCAAAAACCTCCAATAGTCAACCGTACAATATCGTCGCAATATCGTTATCGAGGTATTTGGTCAAAAATATTGTGATATTTGATTTTCTCCATATTGGTCCAGCCCTAGTATACAGCAACTCAAACTCCATCAACATTAACTTTGTATTCTATCAACTGTCATTCCTCTTAGGCATTGCAGATTAATGTTCCTCTCACCAAGCCAAGCTTTCTTTTTATTTCACCCCTGAATATACCTATATGCTCACTTGAGACGTTTCCACGACACAAGTGTTTCAGACCTACAATTTCATTCAGAATGTCAAGGGGAAGAAGAAATTATGATGTAAAATTCTGCATGCTCCCAAAAGGAAAAGCAGGCTGCTGCAAAGGATTTGACTGCATCAGGAGATTTGAGTCATAGCTGCATGTAGAAGGATGATACTGACATTGCCCAAGGGGACCGGCCAGGAAAAAAAAAACTTTCTTTCGGTAGAACAAAAGAATGGTACTTAAGGGAAAAGGAGAGACAAGAAAATGCCTTTAGAGGCAAACTTGTGGTTTTGTTACTCACTCCTGACAAAGGGAGTGAAGGTGAATAAGTTTTGTGGGTTTGCTGGTGCAATGTGAGACATCATACTGTGCAACATTACACTATAAATCCCATTTAAAGCTGCAATAATCGTATTTTTCATGCCTCCGTTCTGGTGATAGCTGTGGCCGGAGGCATTATGTTTTTTGGGTTGTCGGTCCGTCCGTAGGCACGTCCATTACATTCTAGTGAATGCGATATCTCAAGAACGCCTGGAAGGAATTACTTCAAATTTGGCACAAACATCCACTTGGACTCAAGGATGAATTGATTAGATTTTGGGGGTCAAACGTCAAGGTCGCTGTGACCTCACGTCTGTTCCATTCTTGTGAAAGCGATATCTGAGGAACACCTGGAGAGAATTTCTTCAGATTTGGCACAAATGTCTACTCTGACTTAAAGATGAACTGGTTAGAATTTGGTGGTGAAAGGTCAGAGGTCAAGGTCATTGTGACACCTTGAGGGAATTTCCTCAAATTTGGCACAATCATCCACTTGGACTCAAGGATGGACTGATTCGATTTTGGTGGTCAAAGGTTAATAGTCAAGGTCACTTTGACCTCACAAACACATTTGTTTTTCAAACGGTTATTCACACATTAAGCACGACATGACCAAAGGTTGCATTCATTTAGAGTTGTGTTTGTGTCTATTTGTCCAATTCTCTCTTTTTAGCTCTGTTAGCTTCCCACCCACTCCAGTATGCTCACCAGCTAGTCATCATCGTTGTCTGTCTGCCATTTAATGCTTGGCAGTAGCGTACAGTGGGCATTCACAGCTTTTTTTTTTACTGAAAACAGCTGCCTGCCGCAGATGAAAACAACCATGGATGATGAGAGTGGTGAGACCGAATCACAACAGTAAAGTTGTGGGACATAAAAGCAAAACAATAATTTAAAAAGTACTAAATATTAGGATCGAGCGATAATTCCCTAGGTTCATCACTACAAGCCACCCCTTTCACATTGCAAATAGTTATTTGATCCATTGTTATGATGAAAATATAATTTAGAGCAGCTTTCACTTTCACTTTTCACTTGTATAGAAAAGTCTGAATACTAAATTGGGTTCAATTAATGTATTAAAATAGTGAATTTTATTTGAGCTATTCACTACTAATGCATCCATCTAAATACTTCCAAGTTAAAACGATAATAATGCGTTAACGCAAATTATTTTAGCGCCACTAATTTCTTTAATGCATTGACGCAACATGCAAATTTGTAGGTTGTAGCGGCCTCAGTTTTAAAGCTAGAGTGAAGGTACTGACATCACCTGAAAATGGGTTCTATGGGTACCCACGAGTCTCCCCTTTACAGACATGCCCACTTTATGATAATCGCATGCAAGTCATAGTCAAGTCAGCACACTGACACACTGACAGCTGTTGTTGCCTGTTGGGCTTCAGTTTTCCACGTTATGTTTCAGCATATTTTTTTATGCTAAATGCAGTACCTGTGAGGGTTTCTGGACAATATTTGTCATTGTTTTTTGTTGTTAATTGATTTCCAATAATAAATATATACATACATTTGCATAAAGCAAGAATAT
This sequence comes from Sebastes umbrosus, assembly GCF_015220745.1. Classification (NCBI taxonomy): domain Eukaryota; kingdom Metazoa; phylum Chordata; class Actinopteri; order Perciformes; family Sebastidae; genus Sebastes; species Sebastes umbrosus. The sequence goes on from NC_051284.1 coordinate 8,914,654, forward strand.
TTTGCCCACTCCCATGTTGAGAAGAGTATGAAATACTTGACAAATCTCCCTTTAAGGTACATTTTGAACAAACAAAAATGGTTCGATTAATTGCAATTATGGACAAGCATGCGATCGTTGCGATTAAATATCTTAATGGATTTCCAGCCCTGATTAATACCTATATATTTGTTTTAATTGATGATTAAATAATTGTATTTAAACAAAATGTTCTATTTTGTAACAGTTTAAGAGACCCCTGTAGATGCACTGATAGACAATCATGTGCCATCTGGAAACTGAGAAAAAAACAGTTTGGCTCATTTCTGATTGTCAACTGCTTTAATATTGTTTGTCATGTAAATATCCACACAATCTCTACCCTCCACATGACTCAACCAATGACAATACACTTGCCAGTTGTTTTCCTTCCGGCTATATTACGTCCCATCTTCCCCCGCTGCTTCTGTGAGTGTGTAACATGTCATCGCTCTCAGTCATCACCATCACGTACTACCGGTTAGTGTTTCTCCAACCCCTGTTGTGGTTTGGTGAGCTGCCATAATCGTGTCGTTTATAACATAATCAACATCACTGAGAGTTACTGCTCGATTCACGAGTCGCCATGGATACAGGTCTCGCTCTATACTGTGTAGTTCACAATACACAGCTATATGTTTGTGATTACTTCAGTTTGAAGTGTCCAAAACATTCTGGCTGCTTGTTTGAGAGACACACTGTTGTGTTTCCAGAACAAAATGTACATTGCTTTTTTTTTTTTTTTATAGTTGCTGCTCTACAGCTTCAACTTTAGTTGAATCTTTGCTTCACCTTTTTTCTCCAGCTCATTGAACATGAAATCAATTGTGGAGCTGATAAATGTCTGACACATGCGAGGACACACAGCGCTTCAAGCCGGTGCCTACGCAAACACCTGGTTTGAGCTCAGTTTTACAACCATGGAGAAAGTGAAACCTATGATCACTTATGACTTTTATCCAGATTGGGTTAACTTCTATAGTGAATTCAAGAGTGAAAATAAACCATTCCCCATTTTTCTTGGGACCCCTGGAACTCTCTCAAGGACCACTGGTGGTCCCTGAACCCCTGGTTGAGAACCAGTGTTCTAAAACACTACAACATTAAAGGGTAACTCCACAGATTTTACACATCAAAGATTGATGGGGAGTACACAGTAACTGTATATATAAAAAAAAAGATGTACGAAGCATTTTGTCAAAATCTGACAAACGGCTTCAAGTGATGTCAGTTGAGTCAATGTCGGTTGGGGCTGAAGACGACAAGTTTGAAAATGAAAATATCTGGGGTTGTGTTAGAAAGAAGTGATCTTACCAGACATGTGTAGCCCTCTCTTCATCTTTCTAGCAGCAGCTTATAATATATAATAACTTGTAATAACTAATAGCTAATGATTTGTTTTTATTCAAAGCAAATATTTAAATAAAATTAGTCGTGTCCTAATCATTTAAATTGAGTCATTTTATGCAAATAACCACTGCAGATGACAATAACAAAGTAAAAGGACTACATTTACAATTTAGTCAGTTCAGTTTACACTGACTTTGGGATGGTTGAGATTGTTTTTCGGGACGGTTCCAGGATGGTGGTTAGTCTGGAGCCTTGTATACCAGCTGCTATAACAAAACAACCACAAAAACAATCGGTATTGGCCGTGTATATGGCTCATCGCGGATCAGCCATCTATATCGGCAGAAAAAAATGCGATCAAACTACTTGTTATGTTATAGCTTAGCATGCTACATTTACACCTAATGCCATCTGCAAGATTTCACAGACCGGGGGAAAGCAAAGCCGAGCTGTAGTCTGCCATCTCTGAGCAGCTGTCAATCACTCGCGAACTCCTCCAAACGGTCAAACGGTCAAAAGGCAGCGCTGATCAAATATGAATCAATATTATGTTACTGTAATGCCTACTTCTCACCTCAAATGTTTTCAGAAACATCTTGTAGTGTACTGTTTAGGTGTAAAATGAGAAAGTTTGTGACCCAGAAGCCATGTTTAGATCAGTTTAGGAAATACCAAGCACCGCCCACCAGCCGGAGCATAGCCGATAGGAATGCTTAATAGGACCGCTCTCTCTGAAATGACCTGTGATTGGCCAAAGTCTCCCGTCACAATTTTTTAAAGCCTGAAAACAGAGCCACGAGTATGTGCAGAAGTCTAGTTTTCTCTCAGAACACTTGAATTGCAATATGTTGAAACGTTATTATGGAAATTTTGCCCAATGATGCCAAAAACATGAGTTTTCATCATGAGTTCAACAGTGTTATAGACTTGGAATACTAAATTAGTGGAGTACTTTAAGGCACTTTAAGATAATACGTGTAGCGGAAAAAGCGGGAATTATGACCACATATGCTCAGTTTTCTTCCTGTCACAAAGAGGATTGTATTTTCAGTCAAAGATTTTCTCTTTAGCTTCGCTAAGGTCTGCAAATCAGTTCAGCTGATTTTATACCCAAATTCAGTGTGATTTAACACACTGTGAAATGCTGTGAAGTGTTCAGGCTGATGGTGGAGACTGTCGATCTCTTCAGCGATGGCAAGTAATCATACCACTGTCTAAAAATTAATGTAATGTTTAATTTAAGATGAAATGCTTCAGCGACTTTTTCACGATTCATTATTTTTGTCATTTCCTAGCAGTCATTCATGTGTGTATAAAGACATGAAGTATCAATTCTCTGTCTTGTCCCAGTCTTTTTTTCAGTTTGAGGTCTTTGTCATCTCTCTTTACTGACCCTCACCAGCGTCAGTGTTACTAATTAGTGAGATTGGTATGACTCCAAAGGAAGAGGATGTTGCTAGAGTACAGTATAATACATAATTAATGTCATGCTAAAAAACGGCAGTAGCTTAGTAATACCGTTGAGAAGCAAACAAATGCTTTTTTCTCCCCTTTTTCTTCCACTCCCATGAAGATTTTTGTTATTTTCATTTAACAGCTAAAGCTAAATACATATGTTGAGTGACAGATTTCGAGAATAATACATGTACAAATGAGACCATGAGAAATGTGTAGGTGTTCTGGAGAGAAAAGTGAAAGACGTAATGGTGCAAAGAAGGACCTTACAGAAAAAAAAAAGAAGCCATGACTTTTACTAGACTGTATTGAAGAAATACACACACACACACACTCACACACACACACACACACACGCACACACACACACACACACACACACACACACACACACACACAGTCACTCACATGTTTCCCTCCCTCACACATTGTCAGTCCCACTCATTCAATCACACAATCAGAGTTTCTCTATGCACTTATAGTAACATACACATGTATGTCCACTCTGCAGCTACTCTCTAGATGCAATATCTGACTGCCAGCACTTCCAATTAACTCTCAACTAGACTTTTAATGAACTCTGTCGGCTTTCATAAAGAGGTGAAGCCAGTAGGGTTTAACTGAGTCCCTAACAATCAAATCAAGGCTCTGAACTGGCTGTGAAGAGAAGGGCTGATCGGTAAGGTTTGTTAGATCCTGACAGCTGACAGTTGAGATGAACTCTCCGGTTTCTAAATATACAGTACAGTTTGTGTCTTAAAAGTATGGTCTTTATTATACACTATTGTTTACACGTGGTTATATACCTGTCCATTTGTTTCATTTTTTTTGTGCTGTTTTGCCGTTCTTATCTTACAGACTTAAACCCCCATATAGTCAGTGTGAACAGAGATGAGGAAAATGCACTGATAACTGTCAAATTCTCATTTTAAAAAGACCAGCTACATGGTATCAAGTTTGATCTAACCGCCATATACTGTAGATACTGAGGTCACATGGTCAAATTTAAATAATTTATCTAAATTGTAATAAGCAATAACTTATTTCACCAGTTAATTGGGAATAAATTGTACACAAGAGACACGAGATGGCAGAAGGGTACTTTATAACAACCGCTTGCAAAGAGCTACCAGGTCCTGTTCTTTTCTCAGCCATATCTATTTTATCTCATTTATTTATGATGGGTGCAAATATGTCTTGCCATATTTGTCATGTTGCCTGAAGTAGTGTGCGGTACCCGCGATTAGCATAGACCGCAAACTAGACGTGTTCATTGTTTACATAACTCACGGGGAAGGTAAAATGTCACCACGCGACTTCAGGAAAAAAAAAATACTGGGAGAAACATTGACCCTGCTTTTTATTTCAAAGGTTGAAATCAAAAGCTTATTTCAATTGATTTGTGATTTATAATCGAAATTGTGACACCCCTATAACCCACAGACATGAGAGTAGTGTTGAGCCTCTTACTTGGGCAGCAAAAGGGAAATCGGAACCATTCCTTGAAACAGCATTTTTTTATTTTATTTTGGCCACTTGAGGGCAGTAAAACAAGCTTGTTAGCATGTAGTAGCCTCGTTCCACATCCAGCAGACATGGAGCAACTTTAGCATTCATTTGGAGTTGTGTTTCAAGCAACCTGTCAGAATTAAGTCCAAGATTTACTCTACTTTTAGCTCGGTTTTGGTCTACACCAACTCTTGAATGAAATGTCTGGCTTGTTATCTGCTACACCATGTTCACCAGCTAGTCGCTAATGATGTCGGTCTGCTGTTTGATGCTGAGCAGGTAGTGTAAAGTGGGTTAAGCTTCAAGAAAACTGATGATGAGTTGTGAGAGTGAACAGAAACAATGAAGTTGCATGCCATAAAACCAAAACAACGGGCTGAAAGATGCTACAAAGTTCTGTAAGTTTAGATCAGCTGCAGTTTGTCTGCTGTTTGGTGCTGCGCAGGTAACGCACGACAGTGGGTTTTTTAGAGCCCACTGATAAACCTGCTACAGCTTGAGATGATGATGACAGCAGTGAGGCTGAAGTAAAACAGTAAAATCACAGACTGTAAATCCAAAACAATGAGCTGAAAGGCTCTCTACAGCTAAGAGGAACTGCAGGGTCGCTGGACATGAAACCCAAACAATGGGCTGGAAGACGCTACAAAGTTCTGTGAGTTTAGAGCAACTGCAGTGTTAAGTAGCAATTTTCTGTGGGATTCTCACTACAAGTAACTCCTTTCATATTACATAATGTGATCTGACCCATTGTTATAAAAATATTGATTAAAGCACTTTTAAAAAAAAAATCTTAATGTAACTTTATGTTTCTAAAGAAAAACTTTTCGGCATTTAAATTCTAAAATATCTGTTTGGGCATCTCTATTGACAGCAATTTATATTATTCTTTCTTAATAGACTGATGCAACATAATTTCTAAGGGAATGAAAAAGAAATGGAAAGGCGTAAAAAGATGCAAAAAAAAAAAGAAACAATTGCTCAGAAAAATGCTGAAAAATGTGAAATGTGAAAGCTATTGTAAACAAGATATCGGGAATCAATACCGCATTAAAGCAAATGCTGCTAGAAAGAAGCACATCAACATTTATTTATATGAAAAAAAGTTACACAATATTACATTAACTGCTGCTTGAAACCCTTAAGACCTCGTACTTTACCAACAAAATGGCAAATAAAACAAACAAAACTAAGGAGTTGTGATTGTGTAATGTTATGATTACATCTTTCTTTGTCTCTCTGTACAGTATATCTGCTTCCCTCTCTTGTCTCTCTCCCATTACATCTCATCTCTTTATTTCTGTCTGTGCTTATCTCCGCCTGCCTCTTCGCAAAAAAAAAACAATAACTATGATCGGACTACAGCACAAATCATATGAAAAGAACATTATAAACACAAACACTCACACACACACACACACAGGGATGTAGCTTAAATATCCTTTCAGGGTGTAGGAAACAATGTGCTGCCATAAATCAATAGCAGTTGTGAAGGCAATGAGGCAGGGACCGGGGCAATAAGAGGCTGGAGACGGAATATCTGGACAACACACACACACCCACACACACACACCACCATTCTGATCTTTTAAAGTATTTTAAGATTAGAGTTTATGGGAAACTTATTTGATCCACTATAGCTGTTTGGATGGATGAATGGAATGGATGATATTTATGGATCTTACTGCCTCGGGAAGATTGGCCCTGTCTACACGTATACAGATATTGTTTTTAAAAATGGATATTTTATAAAAAAATCTGTCCACACAACCTTTGTTTTACAAAATATCTCTGTCCACACTTGAACACGAAAACGTCTCCAAACACCCGCCGGGATATTTTAGGCTACATGTCACCACAAGTGAGATCACAAGTTAAGAGTCAAGGAATTTAGTTATCATTGTTCTCACTAAACCTTTCCATCTGCTTCATCGCAGTCAGTTTGATAACAGTTATTGTTTGTGGGGGGGGCTGGGATTCAGAGTCATCACTCTGCTGTCATCAACTGTCTCTTTACATGCATAAATGACAAAAGGGAGGTCATTCAGGTTTATGTCCATAGACCTTCTGAGTGCTCCGAACATCGCCTTCAATCACCCAAAAGCACATTCGATCACCATTCTGCCTCCACATGTTGAATGTGTTCCCTGCTTTGGCCTCTTGTGACTAATTAGCTCAAGCATTGCTAACAAAATGTAAAAGAAGCTGGTGGTCCATCATCTTTGTTATAGTTTATTACGCATGCTCATCACACAAAGCAACAATGGGCACACGCAAATTGAGGAGAGGACGTCATCAGTTCCCAAACGCTCAGTTTTACGTCCACACAGATACAAAGTAACCAGAGTTTTTTAAGCACCTTAGAAGACAGGAAAAATCCGTTTAAAAAAAAAATCTGTGTAAGTATAGACAGGGCCTAGGAAACTTGGTACACAAACACTCACATGTTGCTAATTTTGAGCTAAAATCCTCCCTGTCTGGACGCCAGGCCTTCCTCTGTGCTTCTAATCTTCTCCTCATCTCCTTTCAACTCTGCATGCACAAAGCTATGTTTTGTACCTGCATCTGTCTGCAAGCTACAGTACGTTGTGTTGGACCAGCATGTGTGTGTGTGTGTGTTTGCATGTGCGTTATCTGTTCTGTCACAGGTCAGTGATACATGGCTATCCTTAGGCTCGTTCTCTGCTCCCACGCATAGTCCTGTGTATCTGATTATGGTACTGTATGTGTTTATGTGTGAGTTTCATCCTTTGAATGCTAATTCAGGGTTAGATTTACGGTGAGATTGATGTTAGTAGGGTTAGGACGATACGCCTATCTCCCGATTCGATACTATCACGATACTTGGGTGCCAATTCGATAATTATTGCAATATTTAAGAATTGCGATTCAATATTATGATTTATTGCGATTCTACCTCTGCCTAGACTCAAATAAAGCAAATATATCATTCATGGGATTAAAAAAATTTGATTTAAAAATCGTAAAAAATCTCAATACATAGCTGAATCAATTTTTTTTCCCACCTCTAGATAATAAGAAATAGATGCAAATAAATGGAATGTCCTTTCAAAAATGCAATAAAGAGTGTGAGCACACTGCTAGAAAATATATGCGTCTCTATACGAGTGAGTGTGTGTGTTTCAGCATGCATCCCACATCTCCTCTCTTTCACATTACCTTATCAATATTAACAGCTAACATGTGGCATCACTTATCGGGCCATCTTTCTCTCTCTCTCTCTCTCACACACAATCAAATGACACACAGATGACCTCCAGTATGGCCCCCTCTCTTCCAGGCCGGTTAGCCCCTGAGGGAGGCTCTGTGCCAGGCATAAATATTCAGACGGGTCGCAGGCTCTGACAGGCCCTGCATGGTGATGGCTTGTGTTGGAACACAAATTCATAGCTACATCTCTGTCCCCGGGGGGGGCTTGTTCTTTTTGATTCACCATCGTCCATAAAGCTATTGGCCACGTCGCATCCAAGAGGAGGGAGCACGAAGGTACTGCAATGGGGCATTGACATCGTAGACTGACATGTTGCATTATGTCATCATCGAGCGCAATGGCATTTTTCCCACTGACTTTGGAGAATGTTTTGAACTTCACAAGAACAGAGAGCACGTCCTTATACACTCAAGGATGGATTGTGTGCTTGGTGTTCTTTAATTTCCCAAGTTTTTTGATCATCTTTGTACTGTATTACATTCCGCTGTATCCCTGTCTGTTCTCCTGGTGAAACATGTCACTGTATTATGCCTTTTTTTATCTGTTTTGTCAGTAAGTTAGGTACCAAGCGGTTTGTCATGACATTGTGCTACAGGCGATCAGTATGTGTTCACCCTCATGCTGCTCAGCCTGCTGGGCGTACTGTAGGCACTGTAGCTAGCATGCAAAGTTAACAGGCTGGGGCTGAGGCTATAGTGTTGCTTTGAATGCTAATGTCAGCGAGTTAACATGTTCAAACTGACAATGTTAACATGCTGCTGTTTAGCAGATACAGTGTTTACCATATTCACCATCTTCATTTAGCATGTTAGCATGTGAAAACACAAAGTATATATGAGGCTAAAAAGTTACAGAGGTCATTACAAGTAATCTTTTTTGAGGAACATGAAGTTCTACTGCAAATTCCATTGCACACGTTATAGTTGAAGCTTTTTAATCGGGTGCAGCAACTAAAGTTTGGTCTTCATCAATGACATATTTGCCAATAGGGATGTCACGAGAACCGATACCTCGGTACCAACTTGGTACCAAAATTCTAAAAATGTGACGGTACTCGTTTTCTTCGGTACCGAACGATGCCTGTAATGGTCATTTGGTACCGGAGCGGAGGTACTGGAGATGTGATTCTTCCGGATCGAATGGGGGCAGTATACTCTTACAAGTGTTCTCATCTGCCGTGAAATGAAGGAAGAAGAAGAACGCCGTAACAGCACGGAAAAAAACAACAACACGAAACGTGAAAGATGGCAGCTGCTGCAGCGCTACTTCCACCTCAACTCGTTAAGAAAACAAATAGCAAGAGTCGGGTATGGAAGTACTTTGCGTTCGAGGCGGATTTACAAGGAGTAATAATAGATTCACAAAAAACAGTATGCGGTGCAGTAACGGTGCCGTCGTACTTTTCTTTCCAAAGGAGGAAATACTTCTAATTTAGCAAAGCACCTCAAAGACAGACATCCAGAAAATATTGTTTGTTTTAAATACTTAAAGGCTACATGCCTCTGTTTTTTGAAATGTTGAAATGTTTTAATAAAGGAGTGCGTGTTGAATTACATGGGATTTATTGTTTTTTTGTTTTTTTTACCGTGGTATCGAATTGGTATTGAGAATCGTGTAAATTCACTGGTATTGGTATCGACTACTAGATTTCTGGTACCGTGACATCCCTACTTGCCAAGACTCATGTTTTTCATTGCCCTCTTCCGGTTTCCTCCTGGGGTCACAAGTCTCCTGTATTTCTCCCGATTTATGACATGATATGAATGATATATTTATTACCTTATTTCAACCTGTTTCTGGCACTGTACAGCCGGTATAAGCCTTACTGTTTCCACTCGGACAACAATAGAGCTACACCAAATGACGTTTCCCAGTGGAAGAGATGCTTGCGACAAAACACAGCGTGCAGCGCCCCAAAGTCGGGCTTTGCTCGATGCAGCGAAAAGCCTTCGTGGCGTGGCACTAGCCATTGGAAACAACGGGTTTCAGAGCACAGTGGTGTCATTGTCACGTTGTGTCTGAAAGGGCCTTCAGTGAGTGAGAGGAGGAGAGGGAAATGTAGAGTACTAAGAGAAAGAAATACTCATGCAAGCAGGGGCAAAACATGAATAAATGAATAAAAAATTATGAATATTAGTTTAATATAATATTAGTGCCAGAGATGCACACAAGTTCACGCCAGAAGGGCAAATCATTTTGTTTTATTCCCTGAGAATTAAAAGTCTAATTAAAAGTAGACCTATTAAACATAAAAATGGTGTTTCAGTGTAATTTTTGCTATTTTCATTCTTTAAAAGTCACCAGAAGGCAGGAAACAAAGTCTCTGGAACTACATTTTTCTGGGGGAGGACACCCAAACCCTTCACTAGGGTTTTGAAATCCTCCCCATTTTTGAAGTTTCAAGGTTGGCAAGTATCATCAATGAAGTTCCATTATCTAAGATAACATATGAAAGGATCACAATGCTCACCCTTGTTTACCTAGCACATTTAAAACTGCAAAATCTGCAATTCCAATTGGCAAGTAAAAAAAGATAAACTGGTTTGCATTCAGAGTAAAATATTATCCGTAAGAAGTTAGAAGCTTAAAAAGTAAGAAGTTTACATGTGCTGTATCTTTATTCTTTTGTCATGCAGAAGAGTAACAAGCACAGACGTTTCAGCCGATGGCTTCCCCTGTGTGTGGGCCCCATTGTCTTGCTTTGCTTATTATCTAGGCCATTGATATGTTGTGCCAAACATAGTAAATGTTGAAATATCTCACTGGATCATCAAAAACGTCGACATGCTGTTGGAGCAAGACAGACTTTCACAGGATCTTCAAATTCATTAGGATACATCTTCTGGGGATCTTGAATGTCATGTCCCAAATTTCATGGCAACCCATCCAATAGTAGTTGAGATATTTCAGTCCGTACCACAGTGATGGAATGAGTAACCGACTGAGCGACAACCTATGCCTGGAGCTATGCTACTAGTGTGCGGCTAACAGAGGGATAACAACAATTTATATACTCGCATTTCTAGTTAAACCGTATGTTGTAATTGGTAAACATTCCCCGTCTGTTAAAGATACTTTCCTGCAAAAATTAATGTTTCAATTTGGAATGAAACCTTCATAAAGATTAAATCCTAATGATTTAAATTGCATCTACACAAAAGGGATTTGTCTACACTGGAGATCAGAGAGATTTCATTTTGATATCAAATTTATTTCTGGCAGCTGCAACCGGTCCGAAGATGTTTCTAATTTAGATTTATAAATTAAGCTCCTTTTTTGTTGCATGATATCTGTAATTGGTAACTGGTATGTGTATGTATGAATGAACAAATTGAATGGATTTAATGTGCCATGCCATTTTAAGGCCCATTCCACATGAGATTAAGAAACACATTTACAAAATAAAAATGATTACATTAAAACCAGAAACAGCTTCCATGTACCTGTCATAAATCAGTCCAAGTGACCATGCCAAAACAAATAATAATAGTAGTAAATATCAACAGTGATAACAATCCAATCCTAACTGATACATCATAATTTGCATATTTGAAAGTCTATTTTTTTTTTTCAAACATCCATATAGGTCACCGTGAGTAACTCATTTCCACCAGCTCCCCTGTATCTGTTGTTCATTTTAAAAAAAGATCACAAAACTCTAATACAAAAACAAAATTACACTTTTGATAAATGTGCCTTTCTCCTTCCAAAGCAGAGTATTGACCTGTTTCAGCATGAATGTACCTGCTCTTACTTGAGCACCAACATATATATTTGTCTTTCAGAAAAATAATCGTATTTCATTTCAAAATAAATATGCAACTTTGAGTGGTATTTTTGATGAAAAAAGTACAGCATTTTGGTGTAAAATAGTCCTTTAAATAAGTATTGAACCATCTTGCACATTTAACAAAGAAATTGATTTGTTTTTGTTGGCTTAAATATGAATTCTGCAAATCAATATCATATTGTTCACCACAATGCATGGTTAAGCAATACTAATAGTACAATAATGCAACATAATAATCATCAGAGTGTTATTTTTTTATAATGATTTGATGGGGAGTTGTACTAAAAACACACGAAAAAACATTCAGATAGAAAAAGTGGTATCCTGGGGTATATGCGCTGCAGTTGACTGATTTCAACATTTTTTTGAAAGTATGAGTAAAGTAGCCTTGCAGTCTATGTGTGAATATAAATAGTTTTCCCCCAACATATCTCAGCATAACCTAACTCATCCAACTGGGAATCACAGCCAAAGTACATATCACAATTGCCTGAAAGGCAGAATATATTTTTCCGGGGAAATCTTCCTGAGCCGTTACAGTCAAGGGTCCTTGGAGAAAAGTAGAACTTTACTGTACTGTCTAATTTCATGGAGACTCTTAGAAACCCTCATTTCTGTGGGGTTTGTTGGTGCAGTTATTCCCTATATAGTAAGGACCGATCAGACTCTGCTGTCTGCTCTGTTGACGTGGCTCTAAAGTCGAAGTATTAATGTGATTTGATTATTTGAAGTGAAGCCTTCCGTTCAGCAGGACACCAATCAGTTCTGCTTAATTTGGTAATTTTCTCTCTTTTAGCGATAGCAATCACTCCTCGCTCCCCTCCTCTCTTCCAGCGACAATTTGTATTCTCGTCGTCTCTCCTCTGTGGCGGTGACAATTATCCCCGACTCCAATCAGACAGGAGAGTATCCAATGGGAGGAAATCTCGTTAGACTGATTTAGGGAAAACCTCTGTTGACTATAAACACTGTGGAGAATATAAACACACATGCACACGGCTTATTCTCTCAGCTGTTAGAAATGCCTACGCTGCCAGACACTTAATAATACTTTATTATGAGGAAATAATACAGCTAAAGAGGGAGTCTGGTTTGTAAAGTTATCGTGCATTAAGAAATCCATAGCACATGAGGTGCATCCAGAAATTGGATTCTGAAGAAGAGGTGTTGCAGCTCAATACGCAGCAATACCTTAGTCGTACCTCCCATTGTGTGTTGTTGCTCCGTGCAAAGCTTAACTATGGACATTTTATGTAGGGCACGCTGTTCCCCGTCAGGATGCGGGAGCTCATGAGAGAATAACAAAGAGTAACGGGCCTGAATGCGAAAGATTGTGATGCATATTGGAATTCTTGGGTATAAAATGTTAAACAAGTGCTGCACTTCATCACGGTCAGGCATTGTGACAACATATAAATCCCTGTTTGGAAAGCAGTGTAGAACTAAATAGAACTCTGCCCGAACTTTAAAGCAAACATATTCAGATAATCTCAGTAATATCATCCACCTGTCATGTTAACTTCATTCTCGGAGTTATCTTATGATGAAGTCTTTAGCGTTTACTTCAGTTACACACCACTGTGGAACATTTGTGCAGGGGGAAAAAATCTGAGGACGGACCTCAATTTTAGCGGATTTTCGTCTGCGGAAATATATGTTTGACCAATGAAATCCTTTGTTCCAACTGATAGCCGTCATTCTGCATAATAATTAGCCATGTGCTTCTGTTTGTTGCACAGAGAGCATGTATTTTTGGGGCCTTGGAACAGTGGCCATTTGTTTTTTGGGGTAACAGACTGTCCAACTGTACGTCCAATGGGACATTTTTCGGACTGTTACAGTGTGTTCCAATCCGCATACTTCCGTACCTACACTTACCATTTTGAGTGCATGAGTGCGTTCACACTGTGAAGTATGGCAAAACGCAGTGCACTCAAAGTACCTGGATGTTGTACTCAAAACGGTCAAATGGTTGAGTGTGGAACGCTGGACACTTTTCACACTCAATTGTCGCCAACTTGGCTACGTAGCGGAAGGGGCGGGACCACGACCATTATTCAAACATGTGAAAATGGCGGCAGATGATGCAGGAGCTTTTGCGGTGCTGAACAACGTACCTTATGGATGTCTATGGGCTACATAGATAACAGAATAAAACAATTCAATACGTAAACATACCGGTTTTCAGCCAAAAGGAGGACACATCGTAGGCGTAGGCGACGACGTTGGAAACGTAATTTCCACTTTGCTTTCATTTTCTGTGTATTCTTGATCAACAAAGCAGGCAGATATTTTGGCGGGTAGTGGACGGGTAAAACCTGAAGGAGCCAGCAGTCCAACACAAAGGATGCCAGCTGCCATAAAACCCCAAAGAACATATTTTGGCGGGTACCGAGCCGCGGTGAAAACGGAAATGGCTTTAAGTCTTGCATTCACATATTTTTTTCCACAAGTGCCCAAGTGTCCACCATAAACCATGAATGCATTACATCTGTATCAGCTCATTCATAGGTTAGCGGGCATTACTTAAGACTACATGAATGTAAGTATATGGATATTATAAAGCAGAGTAATATGAAGGAAGATACATGGCAGCAGCATTATCCAAGCTCTTTGTTTATGGGCTCAGAGTTTAGAGTAAGTGCACACATTATCTATCGAGATTGTCACGTGTGGCTTTGCGCATGTGGAATGGCTATAAATAGGGCCTCTCATTTGGCTGAAAGTGAACTAAGCTGTTAGTTTGCATTTGAACTTCAAAGTCATCCCATTTCACATCCAAACTAAACACTGTGGAGCCAAAACAAGAAAATCAAATGTGTGCTGTGTCCAAATACTGGCAGAGGGTTTCAGCCAAAGGACTTGAACTTGATTATTCAAATTCTTGCAATAAAAATATGAATTTGCAAAGAAGAGATCCAAAAACAATTCTTTCCTTCATGCTATGTTTTGAATGGTTCTGGGGGGATTTTCAATTAAATCTTTTGGATTCTTCTCCTTTGCAGTGGAGATAATAATCTTGTCTCATTTCCCTCTCAAAAAACCACAGAGATAATAAAACAGAACTAATGAATACATTCATTTACAGATGCCACATGTTTGCAAGCACGGGATATGTCACAAACCTTTGAGCACGCACAGCTGGTACCATGTTCATGGACTAATGCAGAGAAATACAAAAATAATGCATTATTTATAGCATAATGGCATTAACCTCATTTGTGGCATCTGGTGCAGCCAGACTGTGATCTATAACAATTAGCAATGGCGCAGCATACACATAATAAAAAAGAATGACATCTTTATAAATAAATACACTCTTTTCATTGATTATTTATGTATATTTTATACATTGTAGCTGTGGAAGGTACCTATTTGAAATATATTGCATCACATTGCAGAGCAAGGTTACTTATAAATTTGATTTATTGCTTGAGATAGAAAAAGAGAGAGAAAGGCTGAGTTATAAACATGTCAAAACCTGATGATATGATTCATAAAAAGAGTGAACAAGCTGCATAAGCCAAGGTTGTACAAATATCAAATTATCTGGAAATGACAGGATGCTTAGTTTTATAGTTGATTTATTGATGCTAACATATTGTATATAAAAACAGTATTATGCCAGTCTTGTATATGGAGGAGATTTGGGCTATTCCATTGGGCTGTTTTATCAGTGGTGGGTAGTGTCTGTGCTACATAACTCAAATGAGGCCCTGCATGCAATGCAAAAGGCCTAAACATATGTATAATCTGCATGACTGTGTTACAAACTTCTTTTTGTCAATTTTGAGATTATTTAAAGGGAAAGGTTTAACCTGTAGAGCTGATTATGATGATATGACAGAGAGAAAAATAATGTGTCAAATGATTAAATTAGTTGTTTTGAAAATATGATGTTTCTGAACTTAAAAATCAAAATTTTGAGGAAAAAAATGGCATTTTCAAAGGGGTCCCTTGACCTCTGACCTCAAGATATGTGAATGAAAATGGGTTCTATGGGTACCCACGAGTCTCCCCTTTACAGACATGCCCACTTTATGATAATCACATGCAGTTTGGGGCAAGTCATAGTCAAGTCAGCACACTGACACACTGACAGCTGTTGTTGCCTGTTGGGCTGCAGTTTACCATGTTATGATTTGAGCATATTTGTTTATGCTAAATGCAGTACCTGTGAGGGTTTCTGGACAATATTTATCATTATTTTGTGTTGTTAATTGACTTCCAATAATAAATATATACATACATTTACATAAAGCAAGCATATTTATCCACTCCCATGTTGATAAGAGTATTAAATACTCCCTTTAAGGTATTTTGAACATATAAAAAATGTGTAATTAATTTGTGATTAATCATGATTAATTATGGACATCCATGCAATTAATCACAATTAAATATTGTAATTGTTTGAAAGCCCTAGTCAAAAGATGTATGAACACCCATTTTGATTGTTATCAGCCCATTAAATGGTCCTCATCAGTAGTTATCACTACCATCCTAATGCTTCAGATGGATTAAACTGCACCTACTTGCACGTTGTGAAAGTGAAATTGAAACTGTCGCAATTGTAAATATGTGGTTAATGTTGTGAATTCAAACAAAACAACAACAAAATGAAAAAGATAATGGTTTGGGTTCAAATAAGTATGTTTGTTACTTTGCAACTTAAGTTACATATGCAATTTAAAATGAGTCAACGTTTGTAGTTTTGGTTTCACACGGACACGAGCAGCGGCCTCCTGGGTTAAAGTCCTGTGTTTGTTTGACCCATCCAACCTAACCTCCCACCTGCCCAACACAAACTTTCTCCATTTTTATACTATGTCACTTGCTCTGAATGTCTAATAATGACATGGATGGGTCTACATGGAGTTAGTTGAAAGGCCGGTGTGTCTTATGCAGATGCTAAAGGGTGCCTCGTGCATCGGTATCAGACGTCGAGGGGCGCTGACCAAACAGTGGAATCTGACGAGTTTAGAGTGAGAACGGGTTGTACTTTCACCAAAAGAGCAGATTTTATGTGATTGCCCTCACAAGTGGAATCAAATTTGTTTTAAATTCAGGCTGCCAGGAGGAAGAAGCTTATCCATTTGGAGGCCAACTGACCTTTCCTGTTAAGCCATATCTTCCCTTTTTCGAACAATCATATCTCCTCACCCTTTGGTCTGAGGACAGAGTATTTGCTAATCTTCTTTTTTGCTAGGGGAATGGTGTTTGTTTACCATTTCAAAAGTGGGGGCAGTGATACTTTAGAGGATTGGAACAACTGCATTACATAGCCCTCTCAACCCAAAAGGGCCTGCAGGGTAAACAAATCAAATGGTTGATCTACAACAGGGAGCTTCTATAAAGTGCCAGGGTCTGGGGCAGTTACACCTTTGCTTGTGTAGCTCTCTTAAAAGCATTACCTTCCCCAGAGGGAAGAGAGGAGATAAGGAGGAATCAAGGCAAATCTCAAGGATCAACACTATGATATACGACGCTCTGATTTCAGTAACGGGTTCAGGATTCGACAATGAGCCTCTGAACATGTGCAAGAGAAACTACACAGCAATCAATGTGAAATCCCCAGGGCATCATCGCTGATATGTTGGCAAAATGGTGAGGAAGTCCATGGCCAGATGGCTGAAGATGAAGAGTGATGAATAGCCTGCTCAAAGCATCATTGGTTAGCACAGTAGTGGCTGTGGAATTAGTATGAAAAGTATGGATAAAAGGTGTTCGACAATGCGTAATGCTGTATGTCTTTAATATGTCTAATATCATACACATTATCTCTTAGATATGCGATTGGAAGACATGTATTTAACCATCTTGCATTTCAAATCTCTCTTGTATAAGACGTAATGTATCTCAACTCGACTTCCTGGGCAATTTGAAGGAACAGTGTGTAGGATCTGGCGGTATCTAGCGGTGATGAGGTTGCAGATTAAAACTTCTCCCGTGTGTAAAGCGTGTAGGATTGCTACAGTGGCCAACGCAAAAACATGAATGGCCCTCTCCAGAGCCAGTTGTTGTAAGAGTAGAGTGCTTAGAGTGTGTGTGTACGTGGGAAGTGAGTGGTGAAGCAAGAGAGAGAGAGAGCGGTGGCGGCGACAGGAGCAAGAAACGTTATTGGCCCAAGCTGGAAAAGTTAACAGTTTTTGGTTTGTCCGTTCTGGGCTACTGTAGAAACATGGCGGTGCAACATGGCGGACTCCGTGAAGAGGATCCGCTCCCTATGTAGATACAAACGGCTAATTCTAAGGTAACGAAAACAATTCTTATTTTCAGGTGATTATACACTAATGAAATCATTGTTAGGGATATTATATTCCATTTCTGCTAATAGATGCCCCAAAATAATACACACTGGTCCATTAAGGTTAATTACAAATATATAAATAAAACAGAATTCAGAGTATTGATTTTGCCAACACATTCTCACTCCCAACTCGTCAAATAGCGCCGCTTGGTCAGTCAGTGCCCCTCGGCATCGGAGACTGAAGTACGGGGTACCCCTCTTGCGTTACTTTTGGACAGACCAGAGACGGTGTGTTAATATACACTCATTACATGCATAGTGTCCTTTCAAAATAAACTTCTGTTTTCACAGGAAGTTAGGTTTAGGCAACACAACCACTTAGTTAGGGTTAGGACGCGGTCATGGTTGACGTTAACTTTACTGACTAGTGACTTACGTGACTGACAATACCAGCAGGTCATGTGACTAGCGACTCACATGACTCACGGGACTGACAATAACAGCAGGTCATGTGACTAGCGACTCACATGACTCATAGGACTGACAATACCAACAGGTCATGTGACTAGCCACTCACATAACTCACAGGACTGACAATACCGACAATTCACGTGACTAACGACTCACAGGGCTGGTGATACTAAATGACTCACTTGACTAGCAACTCACGGGACTCACAGGGGTAACAATACTAAACGACTCGTGACTAGCGACTCACGAGACTGAGGATACTGACGAGTCACGTGACTAAAGACTGACGTGACAAAATAAGTCAACCTTACTTTCAGTTTCATGCAGGACACAAACAGCGGTCTCCCAGTTGAAGGTCTTGTGTTTGTTTTACCCATCTACTACCCCGCTCTAAGCGGACTCTTACGCTATTAATATTACGTCACTTGCTCCGACCGCCAACTAACGCCGAGGGTGGGTTTACATTTGAGTTAGTTGAAAGGCTGGTTCGTCACATACTGTCGCTAAAGGGTGCATCCGTGCGTCAGTTTCCGATGCTGAGGGGCACTTAGCAAACGGCAGTATTTGACGAGTTGGGAGTGAGATCGGGTTGTAGTAGAGAAAAGCAAAACCCAGCACTGGAAAATGTATGTGTAAACACATCATTCAGCCATGACTTCATTTTTTTTTTTTAAATAGATGTACTTGATAAACAGGCATCAAATAAAAATAATAAAACTGGCCCGCAGTGTAAATGTAGCCTTAATTAGAGTTTAAACATAGTGTTGAAAATGCCAGGAAGAAGGCATGGTGGTGAAGTTGTGTGTGCTTGTGTGTGTTGTTCAAATGCTCTACTGAGCTACAAAAAAAAAAAAAAAAAAAAAAACTTTTAGGGGGAAAAACATCAGCAGCCCACGGTAACAGGGGAGTCTGGGATTTGAGATAACTCCATCTCTGGCTGCTGGGAGATTTAAACTCACACACACAGAAACACACACTCGTAGTCAAGCACATATACAAAGAAAGCACAGCTTCCAAGTGCACTCATGAATCGGAGAAAGGCAGGTGAAGAGATTCATTTTGGGAATCAATCCCAAAGATAACATATCAAAGCAGTAACACATGTTCACACATTAAGAAGCTATGTCGAGCAAGAATTAAACACAAGTTGTGATATGCAGTAAGTTGCCGTTTTATTATGGCAATAAACAGCCTAAAAAAGCATTTTGAAAGGCTGAAGTGATAAAAGAAAGCTATTAAGGTCTGTATTTCCCAAAATGATTGAAGAATATCCTCCCACATGCCCAAGCTCAAAATTTGGTCATTTTTTTCTTTGTGATGTTAAATTGGTTAGCAAATAAACATCCCATCATTCCTCGAAATCATCACACATTTTAGTCATGATACATAATTACCATCATTTGTAAATCCTCAGGGGTAAAATTAGAAGATAAACCTTGGAAAAATAGTCCTTGTTTGAAAGAGGTGTTTTTTTTTATTACATTCAATTTTTGTAGTGTGTGTGTGTGTGTGTGTAGTCATGTCTATATGTGTGTGTTCTTAAACAACTCAGTCAACTACAGCCAGCTTGTTTCTTGCTCCCTCATTAGCCAGAGAACAAATTCTATAATTAATAGCAAGCTATTATTTATAGACATTATTAGACCAAATGTATTTGCGTGACAATCAGAATAAGAGGTGATTCAATGGTTTAAATGCTAAGGATATGCTTTCCAAGGCTTAGTGAAATACTGCTGCTCCATGTTTCTGTGCAACATTACGTTGTATTGCATACTGTGAATTCAGTCACTTCTCTGAAATACAGAGAAGTGCACAGAGTTTTCACTTCCTTTGATTTGTCCTTTACAATTCATCTTGACTTTGCAACGTTCTCCATTGAGGTCAATGAGGAGTGACAGCGCCTCTGTCCATGGCATTGAAGCTTATTCCTCCCTATGGAGTCTCTCTGATGCTTGGGCGAGTCAGTCTGTGTGTTTATGGGGTGTAAATGTATGAGACACACAACATAAATTCACGCCTATAATTGATTAGAGGCCTGAAAACCAGTGAACCTTTGACAAAATCTGCTCGTCTTCTTTGTTAAACGTGTTGTTTATAAAGAAAAGAAATATCACAATATTACTTTAAAGGATTCAGAGATTTATTATTGGCATTATACAATACAGGATTGCACAATAAAATTTGAGTTGTAGCCCCGTCAACACTATACACAAGAATGTATAAACAGATATTCAAAATATTTAAATTAGAATAGAATATGAACAGTAACATGTTTATGAACATTAACACGTTAACATGGATATGAACATTTGTAATAAAATTGAACAAACTATATAAAAGCAACAGTGAATGAAGAACTAGAGAGGAAAAAGGAAAAACTGAATTATATTTACAAAGAATATATATAATATCAGTGTAATATGAGTGATTTAACCCCTTAACATCCTGTGTTTCAGAGGTTGCTGAGTTTTTCAAGCTAGAGACTAAAAAAGGAAGGAATCCATTGGTACCAACCATATCATGCTAGCTTGTCAGGAAGAACATTAAATAACACTACAAAGTTACGCTAAATTTTGGGGTGGCAATTTCCAAATGGGTCCCTTGACCTCTGACCTCGAGGATGAAAATGGGTTCTATGGGTACCTACGAGTCTCCCCTTTACAGACATGCCCATTTTATGATAATCACATGCAGTTTGGGGCAAAAAACATGAACTTTTTAGAATGCCTTATAAATGTGTTATTATTTTCTGGGCAATTTCCAAAACAGAAGTGCTCGCCATCCAATCAACGAAAAATGTAATTCTTGCAGAAATATCCATATGTCAAACTTTTTTGATACCAAATCCCAGCATTGCTTTTTCTATGGTGTCCCTCAAGGTCTTGGTGTCTTATTGTGGTATTTTAGGGGGATAATTGATAATTTTTATCATTTTGTGAATGGTTAAAAAAATGGTTAAATGTAACACCAAATCTGTGAAAAAAATGGTATCAACCCAAAAATTGTTGTTCCAACTTATGAGACATTAGTGAGCATGGGGACAACTATCACAAAGTTATACCATCATATTCTATGCTCTTAAAGACTTTTACAATTTATTTAAATCAATTAATTAATTTATCTATTATTTTTTATTTCTGACTAGATCAACTTGACACAGTTTTGAGCTGCATCTCAAATTAATCTCCAGGTTCCCAGCTTTCAGATGATTCACACCACTTCTATGTGACATACTGCTGACTTTTTATCTACCCCTGAACATCCCCTGTCCCCTACCACTCTAAAAAGGGGGCAGAATATTAAGGGGTTGAATTATAGAACAAATAGTAAATGTTGGTTATGGTGGGAATGAGGGTAGTGCAAAAAGTAGCGGTATGGTAATTTGCAAAACCGTGTGTAGAAGACTAGGTGGAGTTGAGGAGTCTAACATCCTGAGGAAAGTCGGTAGATAGGCACCAACGATGTTCTGGGCGGTTTTAATCACCCGCTGCATGGCCCTCCTGTCCTTGTCTCGATCACCAGGTGATGATGTGGTGATCTGTCGGCCTTAGCCTCTATCTTTATCTTTTTCACCCGTTTTTCGCTGCTGAATCGGTTTGACATCCTGGACCCAAATCGTAGACCCTGGGCTCCATGGTAGCTCCGACAGCTTGACGAAGTAGCAACGGTGGATGGGGCATTCCGAAGGGTCAATTTGTAATGTTTCCAGTCAGGATGCTTTCTATTACTACTCTGTAAAAAAAAAATGTTCTTAAGAAATACAGACACTTCTGAACTTTCTTTACCAGGGTGGAGATGTTTGATGACCATGTCAGGCTCTTCGTGATGCTGATTCCCAGGGATGTGTGTCTTCGCCTCCTTTGTCCTAAACTCAACAATCAGCTCCTTGGTTTTGCTGATATTGAGTAGTAGGTTCTCCTCTGAGCACCACGCTGCAAGATTGTTAATTTCCTTGTGATATGAAGTCTCATCGTTGTTTCCGGCCAATGATGACGGTTTCATCTGCAAGCTTCACGACAGTGCTTTCTTCATGTCGGGGGTTGCATTCTTGGGTGTAGCAGTAGAGTGGAGGTGTGGCCGCCAATCTGGACTGACTGAGGAAGTCCAATATCCATTTGGAGAGTGCGGAGCTTGCCAATTAATCCCACGGGGGGGATTGTGTTGAATGCCGAGCGGTAGTCGTTTTGACTGGACATTGCAGTTTTTCTAGGTACAGGGGCGATGGTGGCTGTCTTGAAGCAGGTGGGAACACTCTCCTGTGACAGTGATATGTTAAACATGTCAGTAATGACATTGACTAGCTGGTTGGCACATGTTCTTAGTACACGGTCATGGATGTTATCAGGCCCAGCAGCTTTATTCACATTCACTCTCAGGAGGATTCTTAGATCCTCTTGGGTCCTATGGAGGTGGGGAAGACTTGGCAGTTGGCTCTTTGTTGAGGAGATCAAAGCATGGTGTTAAGCTCATCTGGCAAACGTGGCCTCACTCATAATGGCCGCACTCCTGTTTTTTTATAGCCTGTGATAGTCTGGATCGCCTGCAACATATCTTTGGTGTTGAGGTCTCTCTCCAATCTCTCCTGATGTCTCCGCCTTGATGCCAGCTTTCAGTCTCGCTCTGCCGGTGTTGTATGCTTCCTTGTCACCCTACCGAAAGGCAGCTTGTTTGGCTCTGGATAGGGTTCTCACCTCTCCATTCATTCAGGAAATCTGGTTGGGGAATGATTATGTTGTCCAGATTGTTTCCTGTGAATCTCCTATGAGTGTGAAGGCAATCTGCATCCAGTGTGGTAATGGCGACTGCTGAAGTATGTTGACCATAAAAAACATAAAAAAATGAGGTCTGATTTCATGAAAATCTTGAGGAGTGTAACTTTGAAGACGACAGTAACTCCCCAACATACAGTAATGTAGATCTGTTTATCTTCAACAAGATATGTAAACAATCAAAACAACACATTCTCACTCCCAACTCGGGAAATACCGGCGCTTGGTCAGTGTCCTTTGACATCGGAGACCGACGCGCGGGGTACCCCTCCTGCGTTACTTTTGGACGGAAAGGAAAGGCGTATCAATATACGCTTGTTATATGCCTAGTGTCCTTTTAAATAAACTTCCGTTTTCACAGGAAGTTAGATTTAGGCAACATAACCACTTAGTTAGGGTTAGGAAACGGTCGTGGTTGACGTTAACTTCACAGACTAGCGACTCACTGACTCACGGGACTGACGATACCGACGAGTCAGGTACCTAAAGTGACGTGACAAAATAAGTCAACGTTACCTTTGGTTTCACACGGGACACGAACACCGGTCTCCTGGTTGAAAATCTCGTTTTTTTGGTCACTTGCTCCTACCATCGAATAACGCCGGGGGAGGGTTTAAATTGGAGTTAGTTGAAAGCCCATTTTGTCACAAACCGGGTTTGGTAAAGGGTGCCTCAGTGCGTCAGTTTCCGATGCCAAGGGGCACTTACCGGTATTCTGTAGCTACCGGTATTTGAGTAGTTAGGAGTGAGAACGGGTGGATCAAAACACTTGTCAAATAGTTATATAACACCAAACATAGACTGTTTTTTTTTTTTTTGGTTTAATTGGAACTAAGCTCTATTGTTCAGCAAAACAATACTAACTTTTCTGCAAAGATGAAAGATCCCTCATTGTAGGAAGGCAATCGGTGCATTTGGGAGCAATGTTTTGGACATTCTTGAAACCGTTAACAACAAACACATTTACATTCAGCACAAGGAACTATGAAAATTAGATAAAACTGAATTGATTTTCTCAGTGGTGAGGTTTCAACACCAGATGCTCATTTCAGCACCTACAGTGACGTCAATGGACAGTATCTCAATTAGTGGGGATGACGTACACATTTTGGCCGCACTTGAGTGAATTTCAAAACCTCATTACATACAATTATCTCATTAGCTACATATTGAGGAATAAAGAAGAGTCACAGTGTGACACAATGCTCCAAAGAAGTATAAGACCAAGAAAGAAAGCAGCGAGTTCAGCTGAGAAACTTCTGAAGAAAATCAGTTGAGTGGTCCTGTTGCTTCAGAGCTGGACTGATTACGCCTGGAAGCCTAAATTGCTGTGTGTACGTGTATGCGTTTAAGTGTGTGTGTGTGTGTGGTGAGAGAACAATAGTGTCTGATTAACCCATCCTCACCTCCCCACGGGTCTCCAGCCCCTGGACTCCCTGCAATCATACCCAGTCTCCTTGCACAGCTCCCATTATCCTGGAATTAAGTTGTGAATTACGTGAATTAGACTAATCGGCTTTCTTATTAGGCAGTAATGATAAACTCATTATGTATGAACCACGAAGCAATGCGATGATACATTTGTTAGCCGTGGCGATTGCATGTATGTAATCCGTCAATGTTATTAACAAAAAATACACATCTGCTTCGACGTACCTCAGAGAAAACGGGTGATTAGTTGTTGGATATGGAGGAGATATAATGCTATGTGATGCATACAAAGGCTGTTAATCTATTAAAAGTCTCTCTAGTAAAACACTAACAAATACTGCAGTCAAAAAATAAATAAAGTTGTAGAGTTGTTATGAACAGGCGCCTGGTCTCACTTTAATTTGACTTGTTTTGTGAACACACAAGTAGCTGATGGCAGCAATAAGACATCGGGGAGTCATGAGGAAATAAACAGGAGAACATTTCTGGATGTAATAACTCCTTTTAGGCTTTGGGTTTGCCAGACATGTAGCAGATGAAACAGATAAAGTTAATACTGAGAAAATCCCTCACGAACGCCTCAAGTTGTGTTAGACGAAACGGGAACACAAAAACCTATGCTAAACAGATTAGCATTATGCACAACTTCACTTAAAACATGGGCATGTGCAGATCTTTTGGAAGGCGGTTTGTAGACGGTTTGACTGATTAACTAATGTAAGAGAAGTAATAATATTAATATTAAAGGGTAACTCCACCAGATTAATATATCAAGATCAGTTTACTCATCATGGGAAGAACTATTCAGCTTGTAAAACAGTTGAATGATGTGTCCATATATTCAGGATTTCATTCCATATATTCAGGGTTCATTCAATATATTCAGGATTTCATTCAATATATTCAGGGTTTATTCAATATATTCAGGATTTGATTCCATATATTCAGGGTTCACTCAATATATTCAGGATTTCATTCCATATTCTCAGAGTTTCATTCAATATATTCAGGATTTCATTCCATATTCTCAGAGTTTCATTCAATATATTCAGGATTTCATTCAATATATTCAGGATTTCATTCCATATTCTCAGAGTTTCATTTAATATATTCAGGATTTCATTCCATATTCTCAGGATTTCATTCAATATTCTCAAATGTCCCATTATATATATAATAATTTCCTGAACGGCATGCCATAATATATATATATATATATACATATATATATATATATATTAGGGCTGTCAAAGTTAAGGTGATAATAATGCGTTAACACATTTGTTTTAACACCACTAACTTCTATAACACATTAACACAACTTGTGATTTTTAGATTGTAGCGGGTTCAGTAAAGCTAGAGTGAAGATACTGGCATCATATGAAACTACAAAACCTAACGAATCCATTGGTACCAACTATGTCATACTAGCTTGAAATACATAGTACTTTTTTTGCACACACACACACACACACACACACACACACGCACACACCAAATGGCAGTCTCAGGTAAGGCTGATGTGAATGTCCCTGTAGTTTTGCAGGTATTTGGTCATAAACCAAAGTATTTCACTAAAGTATCGGAAATCAAAATGTCCACTTGATGATAGCGCTATGTAAAATGAGGGGATCACCGAAGTTATTATAATTCATGCTCTCTGCACCGTGGACATCTGTTCAGAATGTCATGGCAATCCATCCAATAGTTGTTGTGATATTTCAATCTATAGACCAAAGTGGTGCACCTACCAACCAATCGGCAGACTAGACATTGCCATAAGAGTCATGTCGCTAGCGTGGCTAAAAAATTAAGTCTTCAAGTCTGGATAATTGCTACATCGCCCACTCTTGGTAATACAGGTGATCTTCCAAACAGATGTGGATTATCAAGAATCAGAGAGCTACTGACAACCAAAGCTGTGGCCACCAGGGAGGTCTAATGCGGAGTTAGCTTTGAGAGGTCTCTTTCTCTCTTCCCTTGCATGATTTCCCTTGTTTAATACCTTGTTTGCCTGGCTGCCTGTGGCTGGTGTGCTTAGCATTACTAATAGCACTGCTAGCAAATGGATTACATTCCTATTAACATGTTGACACTGTCTCCCCCAGGCTTCATGACAAACAGAGAAGAGGAGAGAAGAGAAATACAGAAAGAGAGCACAGGCTTGATGATGAGAGACAGAGAAAGGAATGCTAATACACACGAAAGCCTATCTGATGTTCAACTCCATCCTCCTCAAGTCAAACACCACTGCAGCCGAACATGGTGTTTGTTCTGTTAATTATTTGTAGATACAACGTCTCACAGTTCTGATAAAAATCAAATGTGGTTGCTGGTGTTGTGGATTACAAGGTCGGTTTTGGTATGAACTTTTCTACCTTTTTGTAAAGCCCGACCGATATGGGATTTTCGGGGCCGATGCTGATTCCGATATTAGGGAGTAAAAAAATGACGATATCTATATATCGACCAATTAACAGTATATATGTATATGCATTGATTGCGTGTTCTATTCTATATTCTATTCTAAATAGCTTAATCTTCGTTTATATTTAAGGATATCAAAAAGATGTATATTTTAAAAAGGATATTTTATTGTCATTCCCGAACATGTTATCGGCATGAAAGGGAAAGAAATGAGGTACTCAGGTCCCGGTGCAGGTAATGGCAATAATAAAACCAAGAAAAGACACACAATAAAACACCATTAAAATAATAGCCTTGTAGTAAATTAAGCATGAGTGACATGACAGTTTTCACAGGGGAGTAAAGAGGAAGGACGTTGTTTATTTACTTTCCAGCATTTCATCTCACCAGTCAACACTCGAGAGACTCAAAACCCCACCGCACCGTCAGCTCCTTTTCAATCTGCTACGTTACAGACTTTACTGACATACTAGGTAGGAAACTTTCAGGCAATCTCTTGGTGATCTCCCTCCAGCCAGCTGCCACCTTATCTAGGGTTTTGTAGCAAAATGAGTACATTGACGGTTGTTTTTTGGACGATTTTTTGGGCGATGTTTCGGGGTGAGGGGGGGTGGGGATATGCACCGCACCATGCCAGTGTTTAATATTGTAGCGACAGGGACAGCCCAAATTTCCCATCATGCCTGCTTAGACCCAAGTTCTGGTAGTTTGTTAAGTTTGCTGTTTTATGTTCCAAAATAAAAGTTAAGTTAAGGACTTGAAGGGTGTGTCCTCTATGTTGAACAACATAGGGTTGACTTTACTAAGAACTTATTTTTAGCTTTGAATGCTGTAAATGGTAGTGTTGTGCAGAGTGCTCTCTACTGGTAAAAGTAAGTAATACATAATAATAATGAGCGACTAGAACATTGTAACTGAATTATGTTCCTTTAAAAAAAAGTGTTTGCATTGGCGCAAACTGGAGAACATGTTTGACGATACCGGTCAGGCAGTACCTTTTTGATTTGTTTTTGGTTATTTTCATGTAATTCATGAAAGACATCACATGGTTTAAAAAATTCCACTGTATAAAATGCTTAAAAATGGATACATTTAATGAAAAATGCACATTTCTTTTTTTTTAGTTCCAGAAAAGATTATTTTTGGGAGATATGGAACTTTATTTTCCAGTTGGCAGAATTGACAATTGTGTCAGACCCAAGGGAACTGGTTTGTGTTTGTCATTTTTTTGGGGGGTTTTGCCTTTAATATTTTCTTTCCACACTCCTAAAGTGTTAATAACACATTACATCATTGCTGTGAGGAAGACTCAAGACTGAAAAGATAGCCTTGGCTTTATTGCCACTCTGATACTTTCATATGTGAAATGTCTTCCGTTCCTCATTGCTATGTGTGCATGTGTCCAAATGGCCCTGAGCGCTGCTTGACCCCTAATCAATATCAGCCCTATTCCCGCCCACACACACACACACATTTTCAGTGGGCTGTTAAGCTGCCTGGCTCGCAGAGGAATTCAGTCTCTGGTGATGGTGACAGTGATTGACTGTGACCAACACAGGCAGTAACGATGCTGATGATGATGAAGCCGATGGTGATAAACTTGGTTGATGGAGTCAAGTAATTAACTGGAGTTCACTGTTTGAACCCATCTGACTTAATTTGCATCCAACCAAACATCCCAGTACTAGACAGCTGTATTCAAGAACAATAATCACCAAACGCAGTATGCAGCCTTTTCCGACACACATGCTGCACAGATGTTTTTCATGGCAGACATTTTGACTTGTCATAGCACTGCAACCTTTATAATAGCTGCACTTGTGCCAGTTCCAGGGTCCTGGTTTTGTTCATGTTCAGTTTACGTTGCATGGCTTACAGGGGCACTTAAATTAAGTAGAGCCTTGTTGATAATATTTAATTATACATATGCTTTTACTGCCACGGCAAAGAATCCAACAGCCTATCGTGTTGTTTAGATATGGGGACTTACTTTACCAGAGGCATCAAAAACCTACATGTGAATTCAAACCACATTCTTTGGTTGTCGTGAACTTTTTCAACCACACTTTAGTTTAACCGAATTCACTTTTGATATAAAATCAAGTTACAGTTTCAATATTTTTATATATCATAATATATTTATATTTTATTATATTATATATATATTTTTATTATTAAATAAATAACAGCTGTTGCCGTGTTATGATTTGAGCATATGTTTTATGCTAAATGCAGTACCTGTGAGGGTTTCTGGACAATATTTGTCATTGTTTTGCCAAATATAAATATATACATACGTTTGCATAAATCAATCATATTTTCCCTGTCCATGACGGACACGGTGTTCATGACCATTGTTTTGTTTTGTTGGTTGTCACGTGATGTTTGTCGCCTGTTGTGTAGTGACGTCATTCTAACTTCAGAGCTAGTTATGTAGTATATAAAGTGAGAAAGACCACTTATGGTGGGCGGGTGGATGGGTCAAACAAACACAGGACTTTCAAGCGGGAGACCAGTACTCAAGACCGGTGTTTTGTTTTGCAAGTTACATTAGTGACATTTGTCACGTGTTTCCCATACTGACGTTAAGTTGTTTCCGTAAATGTTTCACTTAGTTTACGTACTTATTTTAAGCCCAACCATGATGTTTTCCCTTAACTTCACAAAGTGGCTTTCTTGCATAAACCTAAGTAATTGACTTTATTGACCCTTGCTGGTACTGCACGTTAATACAGATGTGTAATATTCCTGTCTCTTCGAGATAAAACATGACACTGACACTCTATCCTCTGGCGGTTGCAGGGCATCACAGCCACATATAAAAGCACAAATTCATTCTCAGACAAACATTCATCATTTTGTAAAACTACAATCATTGACAGATCCTACCTTGAATACATATTTTACACATTCATATCAGCCCTGAAAAGGTGGAAGAACTCCATTCTGCTTAAACTGTAAGTAAATTGAATTCAATATCTATGAAAAGCAAACAACTAAGCTTCTAAAAACACCGCAGCTCTTCTGACACTTTGAGCCAGGCAAACGCACACAGGGGACTTTGGATTGCTGCCACTAAGCCCGCATGTAGTGTCAGGCTTAACTTTTCCCCAGTCAGGGTAAGCTTGTCTTTGTCCACCGTTTCAACCCGACTGCCAACATAAAGGTCAAACAATTACTGGCCCACCTTTTCTGTTTCACATTGCTCTTTTCAGCCCGCCGTACGTGTGTGTGTACAGTCTGGCTGAATGTCAGCTTGTAGGTCACAGATTGCTGGTATAACAGCATTTTAAAGTGGCCCTTTCCCACTTTGTAACGTATCTTTTTTTCTCTGTCTCAAACACTTTGGCCCTGTCGCTGCATAGTTCACCTCCTCAGTTCAGATGTCTGAAATAAAGGGCAACATTCTTTTTTTTTTTGTTATCTATAAGGCATTTCTGCTCGAGTAGATGGCACAGAGAGTGGCAGGGAATAAAAAATAGATGGTGGGATACCCCTAAACTTAATGGGATTGTTCGGGTGTTTTGAAGTGGGGTCGTATGAGGTACTTTTAAAGTGTACTTCTAAATATAGCGTACACTTAAACGGATATCAACTTTTTTTAGGGGGGCCTTTCATTTAGGTGGCTAAAATACATGTTGCTGCCTACCCCGTCCACAGCAGTACATTGCTTTGCTCTGGTGCCGGTGCTCTTGTTTGTTTCTCCAAGCTGGGGGAACACCAACCGTCATCTACAGCAAGGAAGACACTTACTATGAATAAGCACCTCATACAACCCCGTTTCAAAACACCCAAACTACCCCTTTAATCCTGCCTACAGTATGTTCTCGCTCTACCTAAATTCTACGCAAATGGTATCTTATATCAGCATCAATCAGGCTTCAGAAAATAACACAACAATAAGACTTTGTAAAAATCTTTGTGCTAAATTATCAAATACATTGTACCATTTCTATACTGATGATACTGTGATCTATTGCTCTTTCTCATCCGTAGTGCAAACACTTGAATTCCTGCCTTTGTTTTTTTTTCTCCTTTCCCATTTAATCCAACTTATGTTGGAGTTAAATGTGGACAAATCCAAAATCAGTTAGTAGCTAACCATAACAAACCTAACCGTCCGAAATTGAAAGTATTATTATTGGGTATTATTTAGGGCTGTCAAAGTTAACGTGATAATAATGCGTTAATGCAGAATCATTTAAAAGCCACTAATTTCTTCCAACGCATTAACACAATCGATCTTTTGGAGGATGTAGCGTTCTAGAGCTAGAGTGAAGATACTGGTATCATATGAAACTGGAAAACCTAAGGAATCCATTGGTACCATTGGCTGCTATACTAGCTTGTCAAGAAGGAGGCTTAATAACGCTCCAAACATGCTCTAAATTTAGGCAAGAAAAAACTGGCATGGCCATTTTCAAAGGGGTACCTTGACCTTTGAGATATGAGATGCCTGAATGAAAATGGGTTCTATGGGTACCCAAAATTCTCCCCTTTACAAACATGCCCACTCTATGATAATCACATGCAGTTTGGGGTGAGTTATGGTCAAGTCAGCACACTGACACACTGACAGCTGTTGTTGCCTGTTGGGCTGCAGTTTGCCATGGTATGATTTGAGCATATTTGTTTATGCTAAATGCAGTACCTGTGAGGGTTTCTGGACATTATTTGTCATTGTTTTGTGTTGTTAAATATATTATATATAGAAAAATATATTATATATAATAAATACATAAATACAATTGAATAAAGCAAGCATAGTTGCCCACTCCCATCTTGATAAGAGTATTAAATACTTGACATATCTTCCTTTAAGGTACATTTCGAACAGATAAAAAATGTGTGATTGATTTGCGATTTATCGTGATTCAATATTTTAATCAATTGACAGTCTTAGTATTATTACACAGGTTTATTGAATACTCAATTCTGATTGGTCAATTTCAATATTCTTTGGTCTGTTTTTTCTTTATAGCAGACCGCTGCTCTGTATAACAGACCATTGCGATGGACGCAGTTCTGATCTCGGACACTGGCGGACAATTTTTGTGCCAAATTATTGATTTCTTTAGTAAGAAGCCATGTAGTAAGGTGGATAATGTGCAACAAGGGGGGTCATTGTTGCAAAATAACCAGCGACAGGGCGATGCAAGACCCTCAACCTGCATCACACTGTTGGGGTTTATTTCACAACAATGTCCATCTCGCTGCACATTATCCCTTATTTATTGATCAGATTTCAGATTTTGTAAATCACACAACCACAAATCTCAAAATTAAGTTTCTCCTTTAAACATAAATCCTAAAGAATAAATCCTGTTTCTCCTTCCAGGCAGGTAAATATCTGATTTTGGCAGCGTTATTACATTTTTATCTTCATTAGATTATGATGATCTGCTCTTCATGAAGAGTGTAGCCTGTTTATGTTGTTTGTATTGTTACAGCAATGAAAAAATGCATTTTAATCTCAAAAAGATTAACAAGAAAAAATGAGTTTTACCTGATATATATGTTAACTGCAGAGCAGACATTCTTTTCACGTTTTTACTCAGCTATAAAATCCATAATCTTTTCCCCTCTACAATGATGTTTTCAGATGGGAAAAGCCTCTGAAACAGCATCTGTTGCTTTAAATTCAGAGACTGCCAGTGCAACATTAACTACAGTGACACAAACTGTACCATTCCCATCACAACAGAAGGGAATGATACTGACTGGGCCGTAATCCGTTTTTAATAAAAGACCAATTTGAACCCCATATATTGACTTGCCTGAACTAATGTGAACTCGCTGGTCTTTAATCCTCAGGACTCAGAATCCTGCTGGTTTTTCATTCTAGCAATTCAATCAGGGAATGATTTACACCTGGCACACCAGGTGAATGTAATTAGCTGTGATTTTGCCTGAGTGGACATCCTGCATTTCCCATCAACATTCTGAATAGCTATAAAGCTCCAATTTATAATTGCAATTTGATACACCCTGTACTTTGTGTTTGTTTGTGTGTTGGTGTGTGCATGGAAGCGAGAAAAGAGACTGCATAGACATTCAAAAGCATCAGCTGGTTAGTTCATTTTAAAATTGACTGGTGCTTATATATATATATATATATATATATATATAAAGCAAGGTCTTGCAGTTGGTCAAGCATGGACTTTATCAGGCCCGCTAAATTACACAGGGTATCTAAAGCATCACTACACACACACACACGCATACTTACACACGGTGGCCCTGTGCTTCAGTGTGTAATTGACTGACTGTCTGGTTGGTTGACTATCTGAGGCAAGACTGTTTGCCTGAGTGATTGGCTTAGCAGCTGACTGATCCACTAATTGAGGAGCTCAGTTTGTGAGCGACTGGCTGGCTAAACAATTCAGACACGACTGGATGGTGGTGAGACTGACGGACAGGCTGCTGGACTGGTAAAACCAATATGTCAAGAGAAAACTTAGAGAATGCATGGGTCTGTGCTTATCAGCCATTTGCATGTCGATAAAACATTCCCAGTGCCAGGTGGCCAATTTTAGGTTCAGACCCCGACGGCTACATTTCGAGTATTGTGATTTGTCACTACCCCTGTAGGTGTCTCTCTCGTTATTGATGGAAGTCACAAATCTGTTATCCACTAAACCTTCAAGCGGGAACACATCTGTTGTCGTGCTGCTTGCCCAAGGCAAACATTGGCTAATAAAAGTTAGGAACCCCGAAAACATTGTTGACCCCAGATGTATATATAGTACATCTAGTTTTACATTCTGAGTTATGAGGCACAATCCAGTTTCATACATAGATTACCTTTGCATGATTTTAATATAATGTGTTTGAGTACCATCATACTTGCCAACCCTCCTTATATTCCCAGGAGACTCCCGTTTTTCATAGCACTCTCCAGGTTTCCTCCCGGGGTAACAATTCTCCCGTATTTCTCCCGATTTATGAAAAATGTTCACACTTTTTTATTTTTCCTTTTTCTTATCTCAACCTGTTTCTGGCACTGTACAGCATGTATTAGCCTACTGTTTCCACCCGAACGACAATAGAGCTATACACCTACACATGGTGCTGACACTACGCAGTTTGAGCTGCGCTCGCCACACTTCACAGTGTGCAGCGGCCACAGTTGGGCTTTGCTCGATGCAGCAAAAAAAGCCGCCGTGGCGCGGCACAAGCCATTGGAAATAATACGTTTCTGAGGGCAGTGGTGCCGTCATCGGGTTGTGTCTGAAAGGACCTTCAGTGAGTGAGAGATGGAGAGAGTCCGAATGGAGAGTACTAAGAGAAAGACATAGGCTAGCCTATTCAAGCAGGTGCAAAAAATGAATGAATGAATGAATATAAACCAATGAATATTAGTTTATGCCTGAGATTCACACAAATTCAAAAAACACCAGAGGGCGAATTATTCAGTTTTCTTTCCTGAGAATTAAAAGTAAAATTAAAAGTTGGCCTTTATAACATAAAAGTACTGCTGCAGTGTATTTTATATTTTGCTATTTTAATTATTTAAAAGTTACAGGAAAGAATGCAGGAAACAAAGTCTCTGATATTATTTTTTTTCTGGGGGTGGACCACCAGAACCCCTGCTTTGGTTTTGAAATCATCCCTATTTTTGAGGTCTCAAGGTCGGCAAGTATGAGCACCGCACCACTACCACATGCAATCCGAGGCAAAATGATATACAGTATAGGCTGTAACAGGGGAAAAGAGAACACTGGAGGACAAGATCAGGTGGCTGACTGCAGCAGGAGGAAGTGACAAAAAGATGCCGTGAAGACAGACAGCAGCTTTCACAGTCGATACAGGAAGTCACATACACATTTAGATCTCATCAGATCAGATCCCGATTGAATAAAATATAATTAGACCGATCTATTCAGCTTGTCTTCAGTCTTAAATAAGTGTTTTTTAAAATCATATTCCGTATCATAGGGTTAAAATGCCTTATATCTGTAATAATTATGACAACGTGTATCCTTCAGCCTCCATATTACTAAAAAAATTTGATAGAAATTTCATGTGAAGGATGCCACCGTATCAGTTTGCCTACATCGGGCCGAACCACTATCAGCCCGTCAGCATGCCAACCGTATATTGAAAAGAAGATTCAAAACATCAATCAGCGGTCAGACTATCCTGACAATTACGCCCATTCACGAGAAGAGGCAAAGCAGGAGGACATGCTTCATTTCCCCCATTGATTCATCGGATAATCGGACTGTCAGAATGCAAAAAGTGAGAGAAAGGGCATTTTTCTATTTCCTCTTTCATCCCTTTTGAGTGTCTGTATTTGTGCACTGAGCATATTAAATTCTCTCATTTTTTACATTCGATGGTTCCCTCCTTTTTCCCATGATCATCTTTTTCAAGATCTGGCTTGCCTCAGGTGATCCACAATTGAATTTTAGTGATCTCATTCTGGTACCTCAAAACCAGAGAGATTGATTTCCTACCTTTTTTTATATATATTAATATTGCAAATTATACACTGGTGCATGAAAATACTGTTTAGATCTTGGATGAATATGTTATTTGGCCCCGAAAAAATTAACCTTGATATTAATCCCATGACTTGCAACAGTTAATATGGAAGCTTTCTATGAAGACGTTCTTCTTTCTTGGCTTCCTTTTTTTTCTCCATTTTTAACAGTTAAGAAAGATAATTTTATGTTTGAATTCGGGTTGGCTCTAAAAACACCAGCTAATGACATGAATGTGATACACAAGCTGTAAAATGTCTACTGTAATACTCATCTTATCTTTCCCATTTGTAAGATATTGCCAGATATTTTTTGATCTCTGAAAAGAAAGATTAAATGTCCTGAATTCCACAGTGGGCTGTATTTGTATGTGTTGACGCCTATAGCACATCAATAGATACAAATTCCACAGTGGATTGTATTTGTATCTATTCATGTACTGTAGGCATCTCAAAATAGCCCCAGGTTAATGAAAAAATGTGTAGGTAAAATTGATTCTGATACAAACACAACGGATTGCTATTTTGTAGATAACGGAGTGGATCATTTCCAAACTTTAAAGAATCATTTACAGTATATAGTCAGACTGGATTGAATAATAGTGTGACTGGATCACTGATTGAACCACGCCAAAGGAAGAAAAAGAAAGTGCTGTTTCAGAGTGGACAAAACACGGGAGTCTTTCTATGATTTCACATTCAGAGGGTTCTGGTCCAACGAGTCATCTGGCTGCCATTTTATACGAAATGCAACCTTTGATTGGCTGTCGTTTTGTTCTAAATGGTGGGCTCTGACTGGTTTGACATTTTAGTCTGAACAACAGGCACTGATTGGTGAGGGAGCTGAAACCGGACCTGGACTGATTTCCAGCAGGCCGTGAATGAATGTACACACATATAGTCCACAAGTCCGTATAGCCAATATATAATGCGCATGCACATAGTTTAAAAAAGGACATTTTTTAAAACTCTGGGAGGGAGATGGTGTAGCAATGGATGGAAATGGAAAGAAAAGACTACGATTGTGGAGTCATTTTCACATCTTAAGACAGCCACATTAAAAAATCCTTTCAGCTTCTTGTTTGAATAAATTCATACTGCATACAAACGCAAATACACACACGCCAAAAGACATGACAAATATTACCAAGTTATGAAGTTCAAACGCATATACACGCATATACAGTATATACACACATGAGTGACAGATATAATCTACCTCTCTCTATATATAACATGTTGACATTCACATTTAGCATTACTTCCTTTATTTTTCTCCGTTACTTGCATTTGTGAGAGATGAAGAGAGAGAGAGATGGATGGGAAATGAACGATTGAGCTGATTTGGTATGCAAGTGCCACAACATCACAAGAGGGAAAAGCTAAATTGAAATGTCATTTTGTATTCATCACAAGACAGTGATGAGTATACAGAGAGTGTGTATGTGTGTGGGCAATGGGGTGGTTGAGTATTATGGCGTGTTTAGTTTGTGCACATGTTCGAGTGTGGGAGTGTGTGAGCGTGTGTGTTTTTGCTAGTACAGCACAAATGAAGTACAAATTATTTTTGCTAAGCAAACTTCTCATTTGTATTTTTTTATTCATGGTTCAAATTTAACCAGATACCAGGACACATATGTCATGTAGTTCCAAAGAAATTGATTACCTACATTTTTTTTTTCAATATTGATATTGCAAGATATTCATTGGTACGTGAAAATACTGTTTAAACCTTGGACAAATGTGTTTTTTGGCCCTAACATTAACCTTAAGGTTAATCCTATGACTTTCAATAATTAAGATGGAGGCTTTCTCATGTATTGATTTTTGACATTTTGTATTTTCTTATTATTAGTTCTAATTCAACCAGATCCCATGACACATATTTCATGTATTTCCAAAGAAGTCAGCTTCACAACAAGTCATTATATTTTAAGGGAATAGTTTAAGGTGATGTTGAATTCTTAAATACCTTGGGAAATGAGTAGTAGCCGTGCAGACAGGTGTGTGGTCGGTTGATCTCAAGAGGAGAAAAACTCATATGGGCAACCGTGGGGAAGGTAAGGCATGATGGTACCTGGAAAATTTCAGAACATATACAGAACAATTAGAAGAGAGAGAAACTGAGGTTGAAATGAAATTAAATGCCTACATGAATAGGAAAACTCAATTCTTCCAACAAAGACTCAGGAATAACAACTTTGAGTAAAACGATGAATCTGGAAAATGTATTTATAAATTAGCCATCCCAGTTAAGAAGTAGGGAAATGATCTACCATTCTAAAGAATCTATAATAAATATATTTTTCAGGAATTCCACAAGTAGCTATACACTTGATTTTTTTAACAATACCAACAGGGCATTCATACATATATGATTACTAAAACCATCTGAAAATTGACTAAAGACCAAACTGATTGTTTGGATATACCCCTCTGCCCATTAGAGAGCACTGACATAAAAATAAATTAGTAAGGCATCAAATGAAGACATTAATGAAGTAATGCAACATCTTTCATCACATCTTTCACTGCGGAGCCAACCATGGTGCATTCTTGCACTATGGTATGCAATGGAAAAAGTGTGCTGAAAACCTATTAAATAAATTTAACCTTTGTGTAAATCTGACACTTTACACATCACCAACAGTCACTTATCACCATGACCTTTGGAGTACTAACATACAAAACTAGGATACACCATCTCATCCTCCCTGTTTACATTTTTCATTGGACCATTCATTGTGTCTACCTTTCAAATATGCTATGTAAATAACCTTAAGAAGAACAGTAAATCTACTTTTTTTTGCAGATGATATGTTACTATTCTTTCAAAACTCTCAGATTCCTAAGAAAACATTAAATGATAAAACTAGCTAAACAAACTAATGAAAAGATATATTTAGGTTATTGCCACCTTCCTTCAA
Organism: Sebastes umbrosus; assembly: GCF_015220745.1. NCBI lineage: Eukaryota > Metazoa > Chordata > Actinopteri > Perciformes > Sebastidae > Sebastes > Sebastes umbrosus. Next base: position 8,952,768 of record NC_051284.1, read on the forward strand.
ACAGCTATATCCACTGCTAAAATGACTCCTTTGTCATGTTTATAGTATTTGAACTATTTTTGGAATAACATTTGACTTATAGACTTATTTGAGTATATTTCTGAACCATTTGCCCGAACGGGACTCAGTACAGTGCCACCCGTGTACCACCAATACTTGGCACTGAACATTCAACAGTTTAGGTCAGGTGAAATCAGCCACCCACCAAACAGGCACAAACTGTTCCGACATTTTGAAACTATCACTGCTCATCAAGAAAATTCAGCTACACTGGCCCAAAGACGTGCCTTGCACAACATGTCTGCATGATGACAAGGCCCAAAGGTCTCACTTGACAATTAAGACTTATGAGATCTTACAAAAACGTAAAGACCATAAAGGCATGACAGTTAAAACCCATATCTTCTTTAACACAGACTGCATTAGATAAACATTGTAGGCTTACAGGCTCTTGAATACACACATATATAGTATTTTTTTTCCCTTGAGCACAATAAAAAAATATAAAAAAAATATAAAAAGCTTAATTATGTTTGATCATAAACAAGATCATGATCATGAATATTATGTGTATGGAAATGAATAAACAAGAAGCTTGTCAGGCCTATAAAAAGAAGTGAAGAAAAAAACACAACCTATACATATAGGTTGTTCGTGATGAATTGACTTAGCTGTTAAAAACAGGACTGTTTCTAAACAAATTTCCATAAAGACATATGTATAAAGAGTCATGTTGTTTTCCTTTTGATTCTATTTTTCTGTCAAGTAGAAACATTGAGCACCAACTGAAACCTTTTACCTGGAATAAAACCTGTTTTCATCTGTCAAAAATATCTATTTCTTTCATGTGACATGACAATATATTTGATCTCAGAGCAGTGACAGAGCAATAAGCAGCTCTGAAAAAGTATGTGACAGATTTTTTTTTATCATATTTATTTTTTATATACATGTCAAGCTTATAAATAAGAGACAGATATTTGACAGTTTCACAAAACAATGTGTGTATGCAATGACACATTATGAAGAAGAATTAATTTAAAAATGAATGAATTTCTGCTTAGGAGTCCATTATAAATCATTACATATTACTCAGATCTTACCAGCCTATTGTCTCTCCCATATCGTCAAATACGGTAGCTTGGTCAGTGGCCCTACGCATCAAACCATGACACTCTACGTGGTCATAGTTATGGTGAACGAAAAAGAGGAAGTCAAAAGATGTAGTATAAAGAGTGATAAAGTGCACATATAACAGGGAGGAGGTCGGTGTAGAGAGATGGGTCAAAAATCAAAAGACTCATCCAGGAGACCAGTGTTCATGCCCCATATTAATCCAAAAGTTACGTACTTAAGTTCAGTTACGTAACGCGTCACGTACGTAACGTAGCCTACTTAACTACATAACAGACATACTTATTTTAACCCAAACCACGATATTTTCCTAAACATAATCAAGTTGTTTCCTGAACATGTGAGTTTCTTATGAAAAGACAGTGTATGCATATAACGAGCGGAAATTGACAAGTGCAAAACTGACTCTAGAGGGGTACCTAGAGCGTCATAGTTTGAAGCGTAGGGCCCCTGACCAATGTCGTATTTGTCGAGTTGGGAATGATAACACTTTGGATCCTATATGTATGTGTGTTAAGTATTACTGTAGATCCACATTTGTATTCAAGAGCATCCACAAGGAACACATGAGTTACCAATAAATATTGGCATCTCTCACATATGATCTTCCTGAGTTTCTGTCTGAAAAGTTGATGATCAAGAGTCTGTCATCTTATCTCACAGCTAAATGTTCACCATATCGAGTTTGTCACTGCTTCGGGGTATCTATTTGTTTAAAAAATACATCTCAGATGGGTTGAGTCATTTAAATAGGTCTGGTGTTGTGACCTTGGGCTGCTGTTTTGCAGCTGGAGAAACAGTGAACCCAATCATCGCCCACATCTCAGATGGGTTGAGTCATTTAAATAGGTCTGGTGTTGTGACCTTGGGCTGCTGTTTTGCAGCTGGAGAAACAGTGAACCCAATCATCGTTTATGAGCGCGATTAAGAATGGAAAGGTCTTCTTTTAACATAGTTAGTTAGGTAACTACAGTACCTAGCTGCATTCACGAAAAAACAAAAGAAAATGGTAACAAGCATGGATGAGATTGATGCAGCTGTACAAGTTGTTGTAGACTTTAGACTAGCTGTCAGTGTGTTGATTTCACTATGACTTGCCCAAAACTGCATGTGATTATCATAAAGTGGGCATGTCTGTAAAGGGAAGACTCGTTGGTACCCATAGAACCCATTTACATTCACATATCTTGAGGTCAGAGGTCAAGGGATCCCTTTGAAAATGGCCATGACAGTTTTTCCTCGCCAGAATTTAGCGTAAGTTTGGAGTGTTATTTAATCTCTTTTGCGACAAGCCAGTATGACATGGTTGGTACCAATGGATTCCTTAGGTTGTATAGTTTCAAATGTTTCACATGATGCCAGCTTTAAAAATGAGCCACCCACAACCTTTAAATGCCAAGTTACGTTAACGTGTTATTATCGTTGTTTTAAAAAAGTTAAACTTTTTTTTACATGTTTATATTACTGACTGGCTCAATGAGAACTGCATACTTTGTTGAAGGCACCTTTTATCTCTATAGACACAACTGCAGTCCTAAAATGGTTAAAAAAAAAAAAAAAAAAAAAAAACTTATTTCAATATCTTGAAATTGACTGCCAGAACGGCTAAGTGAATCTATACAGGCCCTACTGATGGCTACAACCGGGAGTATTGATATAACTTGATTCCTCATTAATACATTTAACCTTAACATGTTAATGCAATACTGATTTGACATATTTATGTGTCATCCTGTTTTTATCACAATTATCTGCAAAGGTAATATTACATGAAATATGCTTCTGAGGTAGGAAAATAATAAAAGACCATGTCCTGTCCCTAAATAGTGATTTAGATTATTTATTATAAGCTATATTATTATTAAGTACTGTGAAGAAATGGTAGGGAACACCATTGAGTACTTATTAATGAGACAAGCTCACTCTGTTCTTGTTCTTGCAACACACTTAAGATATAGCAATCTTCTTGTGTTGTTATATGAATAATGTATTCTATACAATGTTCATAATGTTACATGCAGTCATACATATCTGCATGTCCGTGCAGATGACATGCAATATAGCAAGAAGTATTTTTGTCATTGTCACCAGACGGGAGGAGGGAAAGAAACAAATTTACATGACAGAAAATCACATGTGAGAGAAACAAGATGAAACAAAGCAGAGTTAGTGTGCTTCCTCCAGTCATCGGTGTAAAATTAGATCAAACAAAATGTTTCAATAGGTTTGCCTTATTTTCTCCCTCCTTCCAGTCATCCTCCCTTTATTTTCCTTCCTGTCTTTCAAACTACATGACAAATACAGTAGCAGGCAGCTCTGAAAAAAGGATAGGAGAGGGAAATCTAGTCATCATGGCACCATGGTGGTATTAATACTACCTAGCATGACATAGACAGTAGGGAACTGGAGTTCATATGGTTCCAGGAAAACAAATGCATAAGTATGAGTGTAAACTTATTCTCCTTCCAGTGACTCATTTGTTCATTGTTAAAGTTATGATGTTAGGGGTTAGGGATTGTCTGCCAGTTATCAAAAATGTGTGCCAATCTTGTCCAAAAACAAAACCTATTGGAAGCCTATTAAAAGGTGCTCAATACGCAGCCCAGTTGCACAGCAGTTCGTGAAATAGTCAAAAAATGTAATGTATTGATTCATGTACATAGACACAAGTTCCTTATTTGTTTTTTTTTTCATGATGGACAGCACAAAATCAATTTGTATGTAATCCACGTAATTGTGAACCGGAAAGTATAGAGCACGATGAACGCAGCGGAGGTAGGAGGTTGGTGTGGATGGGTGGGTCAAAAAGAGACCGGTGTTTGTGTCCCGTGTGAAACCACAAGTCAAAGTTGTTTTATTTGTAACGTGACTTCCGTATTTAAGTTACAACACTTTCGGAGTTATTTTAACCCAAACTGCAATATTCTCCTAAAGCCAACTAAATAGTTTTTGTCACTTAACTTCCGTACTTCAGTTACGCCACTTTCGGAGTTATTTTAACCCAAACCGCATTCTTTTCCTAAACCTAACCAAGTAGTTTGTGATTGCAAATTTGTGATTTGTGATTTTGGGCTATACAAATGAAATTTACTTGACTTGACTTGACTAGATTAAGTGACATTCTCAGGAATGAGTATGGTGACCTACGTCCGATAATTCAGCCACATAATAATATCTTGTCATCAGTCACTGCTCGATTGTATTGGCACAACATTTATGCATATAAGCAAATGTGGAAGTTCCGACTGCATACTGGATGAGATTGACTAACTCTAGGGTTTAGTGTATTGATACTCGCGCACACAAGCCACTCCAAATGTGTTTTTTCCTCCCACTATGTTTTTCTACCACGTCCATTTATGGCTTCAGCGGTTCTGACTGTAGAGCCAATGTTCTCATAGAATATTCTATAATATCCACCCACACTGTCACGAGCCTGCACAGACGGGGACAGGGATCACTAATGAATGCAATGAAAGATTGAGAGAACGAAAGGGACAAAGTGTACTACGCTGATGGATCGCCACATTTCCCTGAAACAACAACAACAAACGCCCACATGAGTTCAAGCCTCCCCTCTCTCCTGGCTCCAACATACATTTGCCATACATTACAGTCTATAGAGTGTCACCTATAGCTCTTCTGTCCATTTGTTTTCTATCTTGCCCCATGGCTTTTAGTCTCAAAGTATGAATATATGTTTCCAGCTTTTTAGCCGTTCATTTGGAATAAACACCTCACTAAATTATGCACCCTGTGCTGTATTTATGCACACACAGAGAACAACCACAGCAGGGGGGTGAATTAATTCCACCCCATGAGAAGCAATTTTTGAATTGGCCTGCTACTTACCGGTTCAAAATACTACCCTGTTCATTTTTGCCCCCCTGCGTACCATTACTGCAAACCACCACTTAAAGTACTAATAAATGTAGGCATGCATGTTGCAGTTATTTCACCTATCAGGCTAGTTAGCTGTTTTCTCTGGCCAAACAAGCCCCTGGAGGAGGTGAAATGTGCTGCTGCTGACCTGCTGTCTGTGGTGGTGTGTAGTTTAGTTCAGCTGGACAGCTTGGGGATGGGAACTTAAGGGCCAGGACACACTGGACGCATGAGCAGCATGTGACGGCTACCTCGCTGAACTGTTGTGTCTCTCACGCGTGTGGTGTCCATACCGGCAGCGTTTCTGCTACTGGGCTGCTACTGCCAGGCCTTTCTTTCGAGAGCTTGCCTTTCATAATGACAATTTCATTTCATTATAAATGTAATTTCTATTCATTTTAGACAGAAAAAAGGTTAAGAAGCCTATGCTCATTTGAAAATAAAAATTATAACAATAATACACGATTAAAAGCCAGCAATCTATTACTATTAATTTGTGGTGCCCTGCAAGTCACTGCATTTTCCACAACACTGTTATGCAAATATTTCAGAATAAAAGCCAATGGGTTAACAAATGAAGGAATTCTGTCCACAGAAAAAAAAAGGCTAGAGTTCTTTTATGTTGAAACTAAGGCTGTCAAAGTTAAGGTGATAATTTGTTTTAAAACTGATTTCTTTAACGCATTAACGGATCTTCATATTTTAATGTTGTAGCTGGCTCAGTTTTGAAGCTACAGTGAAGATACTGGCATCATATGAAACTAGGAAAAACCTAAGAAATCCATTGGTACCAACCATATCATAGCTTGATCGGGAAGGAAGCTAAATAACACTCCAAACTTCCGATACATTTTGGCGAAGAAAAACTGGCATGGTCTGACCTCAAGATATGTCAATGAAAATGGATTCTATGGGTACACACAAGTCTCCCCTTTACAGACATGCCCACTTTATGATAACCACATTCAGTTTGGGGCAAGTCCTAGTCAAGTCAGCTCCCTCCACCAAGGCCTGGAGGCTGCTAAAGAAGGTGCATGCCATGTAACTGCAATGCCCCCGGTTGCATACCATGTGCCCCTTTTCTCTCCCTGTTTTCAGCCTGCCTCTACACTTCCATCTGTCCAATAAAGACAAAAAAATGCCTAAAATGTCCATAATGGTAATAATAATAAGTTCCGCACATGTGGCACCAAAATATGGTGAACTACACTGCCAAAGTAAACGCAGTTAATCAGTGGCATTTCAACAGTAGAAGCTAATTTTTTTCTGGAGACTGAAATGTGTTTCATGGTGACAAATTGGTTTCCTTCATTATAGTGTACTAATGTTTCAGAACCATTTGTTTATTTAGCAATTTTACATTAATTATAGACCCATAGCAGCGATCTCAGCAGGTGCTTAAAAATGGTAAAATGTACTATTAGATCAGGAATTTGTCAAATAATGTAGCAAAATGCAAATGCTCACAGCTGTCACACTAAACCAAATGGCAGAGTCAACTCACAAAGTAGAACAGACGAATAGGACAAGCTGCCGAGCTGAACCCGAGGAGAAAATAAATTATTTTTACAGGAATAAATGGCAACTAAATGCTGTCAACTGATAAATACAGCTGTGTTCCCCACCCCCCTGGATCCCATACTGCACAGCTAAAGCTAATTTCTAGTGGGACTGTGGCTTTTGAAGATAATGAATTTCATTTCAGAGGAGCTTTGAAATTGCGCTGAATCCATGTGGAAATACAGTAGATGCAAGCTTTCCACTTAAAAATAATGCAGGTCGGCTTGAGGGAGGTGAATTAATCCTTGCATGGCCTTTAGGGATAGACGCTTGTGTGACAGTTTGAGGAGTTTATTAGTAAGAAAACACCTGCGGTCAGTGTTTGTATACAACTAAATGAATATTAATTACATGAGCGATCACTTGTTGTAACATGTCATAGCAGCATGTGTGTGTAAAATATCATTAAAATGTATATTAAATGTATGCGAGCTACATGGGAATAACCTGATTGGTAGTCAACGGACAACCTTCTTCTCTTGACTCCTTTGAAAGAGTTTGAAGGCTTTTAACTGTCACATTGTTTTGACAGTTATTCCCATATGAAGACAATACAGTGGTGTGATGGGGTCACTGGAGGTCTTGTAATGGAGGGCCAATAATAAACTTGTAAATGCTGTTCTAGATGCTCTGTGAACCATTCATTTGGAATCCCGTCACGCTTCACCTCACTTCCTTCCTTTCTTCTTTTCTTCCCTCGTTCTCTCCTTCGTCAGTACTTACATTGAGATGATTGATTTGCATATTTTTTTATTACCCTTCTTAAAAAGAAACATTAGCCTCTGTTTTATTACAACCTTGGAAACTCATTATTACTTCAATTTCAGTAAAATTCTAAATATTAACATAATATATTATTGTTATATTGTTTTAAGTTTTATAGGAGGCCTGATCTGCAAATTGAATGGGGAATACATCACAACACTGTCAGCATCAAATTCAAAGTCAAATTTAGGCCTGTCAATCGATGTAGCTTAAAGCGCGATTGTCAAATATTTAATACTCTTATCAACATAGGGGTGGACAAATATGCTGCTTTATGCAAATGTATGTATATATTTATTATTGGAAATCAATTAACAACACAAAACAATGAATATATGTATAATAAATATTGTCCAGAAACCCTCACAGGTACTGCATTTAGCATAGAAACAAATATGCTCAAATCATGGGGGCGGCAGTAGCTCAGTCCATGGAGACTTGGCTTGGGAACCGGTTCAAGTCCCGGCATGGACCAAGTATTGAGTGTGAACTGGTAGCTGGAGCGATGCCAGTTTGCCTCTTGGGCACTGCCGAGGTGCCCTTGAGCAAGGCACCCAACTGCTTGGGGCGCCTGTCAGGGGCAGCCCCCTTGCTCTGACATCTCTCCATTAATGCATGTATATACAGTAGGTCCTGTTTGTGCATGGGTGTGTGTATTTCGGACCTGTGTGTAATATGTACTATGTAAAATAACAGAGTGAAAAAATAGAATTTCCCCTCGGGGATCAATAAAGTGCCTTTCTTCTTCTTTCTTATTCTTCTTCATAACATGGCAAACTCAAGCCCAACAGGCAACAACAGCTGTCAGTGTGTCAGTGTGCTGACTTGACTATGACTTGCCCCAAACTGCATTTGATTATCATAAAGTGGGCATGTCTGTAAAGGGGAGACTTGTGGGTACCCATAGAACCCATTTTATTCACATATCTTGAGGTCAGAGGTCAAGGGACCCCTTTGAAAATGGCCATGCCAGTTTTTTCCTCGCCAAATATTTGTCTCCTTCGCAACAAGCTAGTATGACATGGTTGGTACCAATGGATTCCTGAGGTTTTTGTAGTTTCATATGATGCCAGTATCTTCACTCTATCTTTAAAACTGAGCCAGCTACAACCTAAAAATCGCAAATTGCGTTAATGCGTTATTGATATTGCAGTTGCGATATGTTTTGAGACATAAGACGGAATGATAATTTTTACATCATTATTCTGATTTTCATTGAAAAACTTTTGCGGGGATCTGTACCAAACAAAATGTTTTCTTAAGTCTGTAGAATATGATGTGGAGGCCAGGACATCTCTACAGCACCACAATAATCGGTGACCTCAGCTAACTTTATCTACCCATCACTCTATAATTACTTTGCTAAAGTTCCTTTTACTCCGTTGTATTATTAGTATGATTTTGAGTGTTAATTTTAAATGTTATTTTTTGTATTATTTCACACATTTCACCTTTAAAACGTATTGCTCCTCCTGCGATTTGAAAATTGCTTTAGGCCATATTGCGATTTCAATAAAATTTTGAGTAATTGTGCCGCCCTAACCACAGGGAGGGGGGAAAAAAGCACAGCAAGAAGGTAATTATAAGATACCCTTCACATCAGCTCAGTGAGACAGATTCAGGCTGAGGGGCTTGACTTCCAGTATTTCTCAATAATTCACTCCATCACATAACAGCATGACCCCCGAGTTCAAACTTTGCTATAAAGAATAAAGAAATCCTTCTGGGACCAATTGGCTTAACAGGAAGACAGGGGATTACATCCGCTTAACCATCGAAACACCTACAAGGAAGGCTTCACATACAGACATTTACAGGAGCATGAATAATATGGCATAAGCTCCCCACAGACTGCTTGCCTTGACACAGAATCACCTTTTTACAGGTACACAGTATACAAGTATGGTATGAGCACTACAGCAGCACACACTGAGCTTATCTTTACACAAACTAAGCACTTAGCTCGCTCTTTTTCCCAATTTAGGCCAAGGAGTTTTATACATTCATCATTAAAGTCATCATTGGATAAAAGAATAATAGTGTATGAAGAGACATGGGCAATGCCTCAAGCCATACAGCATATATAATCAGAAAAGAAAGTGACGTGTCTCTTGTACTGTCCACGGAGCTTGGAAGCATTTTACTACATATAAGAGACAAGACCTGAAGCATTATATTTAAAGCTCCAATAATCAATATTTTTTCTATTAGCAATGGATCAAACGAGTATGTGTATGTCTAAGGGGTTGCTTGTGGTGATGAGCCCACAGAGAATTATCACCCGACTGTAGTTGTTTGGGAATGAAGGGAGACAATGAAAGGTTTGAAGATATAAAGCTACTGCCATAAACATCTGGCAGACATTTGACAGCTCAAATCTCATTAGTGTGTTTATCACCATGGCATGACCAGGCCAATAAAAACTGATTTGTTACGTTTACATCCTGAATTAGATATACCCTTCGGCAGTGCTTTCTAAATCTCCACCCCAAGCCACTTACTTCAGTGTTACTCCTATATTTATTCGGAGTGGAGTGGATTTACTTCGAAGTGGAGCGAGGAGAGACATGTGAAGTTAAGATGACATTGACAGTACCGGTTACAAACAGGCTCGGTAGTGAACGTGCTGACGAATTCTGTGCTTTTGTGTTTTTAGCTAAGCTAGGCCAAAGAATATTTGGTTAAAACTGATCGGTGATGCCGTTTTAACCCTCATTGTTCTGCGTGAAGTTCGCTGGAAGTGATGTAATGTAGCCCTGGTGCGTTTTATGTGGACTGAGCACTGCGTCGGACTCTGTTTAAAAAAACAGCCTTTATAAATGCTACATTGCTTGTTGTGACATATTTTCTTTTTAAATAAGTGCTGTGTGATGGATCTAATTTATGCCGATGTGAAGAGCAGTTCATTTAGATTTTGAAAAGTAAGAGATAAAAGTAACTGTTAAATATTTAAAGGAATTTTAAAGTTTTAAATTTGGGAACTGAATTTGGTGTGTTGGTAGGTGGTAGAATAAGGGGTTTAATTAAGGGTTAATTAGGGTTAACCCTATGCAGATGACACACAACTGTATCTCCTCCAATCCAATGACTCTAGCAAATTATATTAAATATGAGGACATTTCTCCAACTCATTGGTGACAAAATACTTCCTTTAATCACATATTTTTTATTGCATCACACCTATCTGTAAAATATATAATGTCTAAAACCATTTTTTTGAGTAATATCCAAAAACTATGGGCTAATATCCACAGCAGGAAAAGTACATTTTTCACTAAGACATTAGCAAAAATGAATCTGCTATTTATTTTGTCAATGTTCAAAGTTTCTACTCTGTAGCACTTCTAGCTACTGTTGAGTCTACTTTTAGAAAAGCAACTTTTCTCAGATTTTCTGAAACTTTTTAAACTAATTACAAATGCCACAATTTTTCAACAGGAAATTAATTGGCAACAATTTTGATAATTAATCGATTTGCGTCTTTTTTTTAGATACCCAGTTCAGCTTCATAAATGTGAATGTTTTGTGTTTTTTGACTGTTGGTCGCACAAAACAAGATTGTTGAAGGCATTACCTTGGACTTTGGGAAACAGTGATCAGTATTGTCTGAAAAAAAAAAAGATTAATTATTCATTAAAATTATCGACATATTAATCAATAATGAAAATAGCTGTTATTTGCAGCTCCTAAACTAATCTAACGGGGGACTAGAGTGAGCGTATCAATTAGGCCCTGTAAGACGATCCCTCTCCCACTACACCACCAGAAATTTTTACATTTAGATATGAAAGTAACTGGCCAGTTTCAGCTGGTGCATAGGGACTGCAACAGGCTCCCTTAAAGGACGCCTTAGGAACCTGGCAACTATAGCCCAGAACCAACCAAGGCAGAGAGCCAGATGTCAAAGTGCAATGCTGTTCAGATCAAGCCCCACTGAACGGAAGAGACAGCAGAGCAGAGACGAGCAGCAGCAGGCTGTAGACTGAAGCAGACAGTAAACTGAATGCAACTGACACATAGTTGATTGAATCGGTCAGGCAGCTGAATGCAACAGGCTGAGGGAACAGCATGCGACGCATCACCTGCAACAGTCACCTGACTGTGCATTGGTCTTTGCCACCAAAAGAGACGTTTAACTTGCTCTCTCAAAGGCTTCTTAACATCATCATTAACAGGCCAATTATAGGGACTGTATGTAACTTTTTACAAGTATAAATTGTTTTCATTGCCAATGGGTGAACAGGTTGTAACCTTAGATAGAAAATGAAACCTTCCACGACTTTCTGAATTTCCTCTATCAGCCTGCATAGACTTATTTAATGTGAAGAGACCAGGCCCCCTTTTCCGGGAAAATCCAACGGATGTGACGTCCTGCGCGCTCGTGAGCGCCTTAGCCGTAGCTAACGGTCGGTTAGAAATGGAGTCTGCTAACGCCAACAAACGACCAGCCCCCACCACAACTCAGACTCCAACACAAACTCAACGAAAGCACAATAAAACCCAAAGTTATATCTAGTGAAGCCTGTCTTGCAAAACAGGAATGTGGCCGACGTTGGAGGAAAACTAGTGTTGTGGGAGTATACAGTGCTACAGGAATGAGTCCTAAAACCCGGAAATGAGTTAGCATTTTAGCACTTCTGAAAAAAGGTGGTTGCTAACAATTTGCTAAATGAGACTACGAAACGTCATCACGCCAAATGTCAGTTGGTTTAAAGCCTAACGTTAGCCTTTTACTTCTGGCGATTGCATTTAGACTTCAAAAGTCATATAAGTGGTGTTCATTTGTGAAGATTATCTTACGGGAAAAAAAATGTGTAAGTATTATAAACGTTTGTTTGTCACAGAGTTTATTTTCTGCAATAATCCAAAACCTAGTGGAAAAATTACATTGGCTTTTTGTTGAGGGAACCCAGGGCGATTCTAACTTCCTGGTTGGCCTACAAAAATACTTCATCCCTGGAGTACTTTATAGCAGAGACAGAGCGAAGAGTATGTGTGTATGTGGGAAGTGAGTGTTGAAGCAAGAGAGAGAGAGCGGCGGCATGTGTGTGTGTGTGTGAACGTGGGAAGTGAGTGGTGAAGCAAGAGAGAGAGAGCGGTGGCGTGTGTGCGATTCATGGAGGGACCTTCGTTTGGTAAGCTAACATTACTGGCAAGCATGTGAAATATATAGGGATATTGTGGTTTTAGCTGGCTAATATCGCTAACGTTAATCAACATGATGCCTGTCAATCACGTTCAGTCCCGTGTGCGTTGCCTCACTGTTTTGACCGACGCTCGATCGTGTCTACGTAGTGCGAGTACAAGCGTGAGCAACAGGACGCCGACTGTCGTTGAAGTAACGGCCACAGGTGTCACTGTTAACAAGCAATTTCTGATTCTTCTTTTGAGTTCCTTTAAATGTGACACAGATGTGTATCCTGCTTTATTAAATCCAAGCACTTCCAACTTATTGAAAATGCCGACAATGAGTTTCTTAACGAGCATCTGTTTAATGTCTTTTAGTGTCAATTAGATACAGACACCGAAAAAGGAGCTCTTTCATATCCGCCGGTTGTTTCATGTAGAAAGTATAATGATCTGCAATTGGATTCACACAGATACACATATACAGACATTAAGACGGTATAGGCATTGATTTATGATGATTGCATATGAAAATATAATGATGTTTGAGTTCATTTAATCCCAGTGGCAACATTGTCACCATTCATTTAATATTGATAGTTCATTTAACGCTGCCAGTGTTAATACACCTCCACATCCAGAGAGAGAGAGTTCATTTACCAGTTAGTTCAGAACTATAACAGCTCAAATTGTGAATAACACTTTCTTAATCAGCATTTTTCAATGACAAAATACCAACAACTGAAAACACTCATCATCACTCATTAAATCTGGAAAATGTGCCACATAAAAATGCTTCCAACAGCTATCTGCGGTTTAAGAAAAAAACACTTAATAGGCTTTTACAAAGAAAGTTTACCGAGATATTCGAAGGGTCAGGCAACCTCAAACACACACTGTCGGGTATGTGTGGAGTATATTTGCTTAAGGATGAGCAGCCCCTTTTAGGTGGGTGTAAAATTCAGAGTGCTGTTTAGAAAGTGAAATATATTAAGTGCACTTCACTGGAGCTCTTCGTTCAGAACAACCATAACAGGACAAAAGACAAGCAGGGCATTAAGAGGAGCTTACTATTTCTCACATTACTTTAACTCACCGCTTCCCTCACTGGCCTTCTGCTCAAATTTGTATTTTTCTTTTTTCTGGAATTGAATGGTTCACTGCAGGGCCTGTCAGTATGTTATGACTGAATCAGTCAATCGTTATGTAGGCCGATTGGAGTTTAAGCCACTCTAGTGGCACGGTTCTAAGGAAGGCAATGTCGGTTAGTTGGTCAGTCCACCACTTTGGTCCAGACTGAAATATCTAAATTGCTACTGAATGGATTGCCATGACAATGTGTACAGACATTCATGGTAGGGATGCACCAATTGTGAAATTCTGGGTCGATACCGATGTTTAAAATAACAATTTGGATGATAGTCGATGGAGATCCCGATGTTTTTGTTGTTTATTTTGTTTTTGCTAACATTTATTCCGCTTTTGTGTCAGAGAAACAGACATTTCATTATAAAAAAAAAAATTGCTGTTTTAAAGGGGTTTTAAAAGCTTTTTCCCTTTCATTTAGCGTTATGTATTTTTTTTATTCATTTCAAAAATCTGCAAAGTTACAAAGCCCAAAGTCCACGCAGAAGGGAGTTACTCTCCCCCACAGAAACACTGCTCCTGAACTGCCTGAAAAGCCTTGCTGAAGACCGGTCATTTCATCCGTAATGTGGTGATGTCAACAAGTAACACATCTAGCATAATACCTGCTTACCAACTTAAACAGACAACACTCCAACAATGAACTGGAACTGAATGAACTCCTAATGATAATTTGTGATACAGTGTTACACTATACTGTTGATACCACCAGTGAGAAGTGCAACTTTTCTGTTCATTTTAGTCGTGCTCTCTGGGGTATTGATGCATATAATACATGCGCTTCTTTAAAATGTGCACAAAGGGAAGAATCAGTCAAAGTAGATAGAGAGACTGAAGCCGCAAAACATTCTCACTTCATCGTGTGCTTACCCGCACTACCTGCTTGTGAGCAAATATATTCACTCTGAGTAAAGAAATACAAAACCACATACTGAGTCACACGCTTTTTTATGTTAAGTCAACTTCCCTCTCAGATCTGGTGAGATGTGTTTGATATATCCACCCTGACAGAATGGGAGTTCCTCAGTAGTTGGGTCCGCGGAGAGGAGACGTGGTGAATCTGTCGCACATCAAACACACCTGAAGGATTTCCAGAATTGACACATCCTTCCTGAGTTCAGTCTTCAATGCAATAGACTACATGCTGCCTGCTTTTAATAAAAATACGATGCATCATGCAATGTTTTTAAAGTTTGAGATTTTACCATATAATGTAGGTCAATTTCTGCATTTTTTCATCACGGAAAAGCTACTGTACTGTATGTTGTTATATTAGGGTATGTTATGTCAAACAATACTACAGCAGCAAAATCAGACCACTGCCTTCTTGCTAAAACCATGCTTGTGAAAAATGAATGAAAATATATTATAGTCTTGCTTTTCTGGTTTTATTGTGATTTATGTTCCTAGTCCATCCTATATTGTAATCCATTCAGGTCCAAAGACTGAATTTAGTATTTAGTTTCAATAAATTCATACTAGGGCTGTCAAAATTTAGCGATAATAACGAGTTGACGCAAATTCTTTTTAACGCCACTAATGTATTTACCAACCATGTCACACTAGCTCGTCGCGAAGGAGCCAAATAACGCTCCAAAGTTATGCTAAATTCGGGTGAGGAAAAACTGTCATGGCCATTTTCAAAGGGACGTCTTGACCTCTGACCTCAAGATATGTGAATGAAAATGGGTTCTATGGGTACCCACGAGTCTCCTCTTTACAGACATGCCCACTTTATGATAATCACATGCAGTTTGGGGCAAGTCATAGTCAAGTCAACACACTGACATACTGAAAACTGTTGTTGCCTGTTGGGCGGCAGTTTGTCATGTTATGATTTGAGCATATTGTTTTATGCTAAATGCAGTACCTGTGAGGATTTCTGGATGATATTTGTCATTGTTTTGTGTTGTTAATTGATTTCCAATAATAAATATATTCATACATTTGCATGAAGCAAGCATATTTGCCTTTCAATAATAAATATATACATACATTTGCATTAACAAGCATATTTACCCACTCCCATGTTGATAAGAGTATTAAATACTTGACAAATCGCAATTTAATGTAAATTTTGAAAAGATAAAAAATTGTGTGATTGATTTGTGATTAAATAATAAAATAAAAATAACAGAATTGATTGACAGCCCTAATTAATATTAATTCTTGGTGTGTATTTTTTTTTAATTTCTTTGTGAATTTATTCTGGCTTGTGTAATAAAAACTTTGTATAGACTGAGCTTGATTGAGACAAACAACTGACTGGAATGAAATAGGTGAAAAAGGTGTCTGTCACGGACAGCTCATTCACGGGCAGAGAATAAACTAGAGATATGCTTCACAATTACCAGACTCTTCCTTCACTCAACCACAAGCTGAGTTGCACACACACGTAAATGGAGCAGTAAGTTAATCTTTTGCCCCGAGACGATGGCCTCACCAGCAGCTGCTGCATAATTCAGTCTTTCAAAGCCTAGAATATTGTTATTTGAAGTGTCTGTTTGGAGCAAGTGGTGTTTAAAATAATCTGCCCCTTTCAAAAAATATTCAGCAAATCTCATAAAAAAAAACTGAAAATGACGAGCCTTACATGTAGTGAATTATGTTGTGGTGTCAAATTGTACATCGGTGCCGCCTGTAAAAGTCAATGTTAATTCAGAGCCGCTGTCACAGCGGGATGGGACAAAGATACAGTTGCATAAATCTTTACTGTAATTGCACCTGTGGATAACCTCCACTGAAGTATATGAGCAGAGCAGTGCCCAAGGTTACACCGTTTTTGAATTCATATCCAATCCTTACCCTCTTTCTCTCTCTCTCTCTCACACACACACACACACACTAAAACCTCAGTGTAATTATCATGCCCTTCCCAGTCTCTGTCACCTTCTCTGCATAATCCTTCCTCCTGTCTACTGATCTGAATTAATTACTCTTCTAATAGCCTAAAAATAAATGTGAGAAGTACATGTGTGCATGTGCATCCTGAGATATCCTTGATGAAGCAGTGTTGGCAGCACTCGCTACAACATGAAAGGCAACTGCAGTGATAAAGGGCCTTTTTTCACTTTTGCATATAAAAGAGGAGGCTGATTTAATTTTTTTTTTGCTGATTTCAAAGCTCAGTTTTCAGCTGTAATAACGCCCCCTTGCTGAGGTACCATGCTTCAGTTGTACAGTAACAATATAAATGCATCATCAGGCCTGCTGGAGACATTAACCAAATAAGAACAACTGTAAAGTTTAATACCATATAATACAACAGTAACGTTACAGTGTAAATGTTCCCTTTGTGGAGCTCTCATGACATAAAGAGCATCCCCTGTAAATCATCTCCTTTCGACTCCTACTTTCAAAGATTCACTTTTGAAACAATCTCTTCTCAAAAGCAGTAGATTTACTATAAAAAGATACATAATAAGTTATGCCACTTTAAGAAAGACGTGAGTAAATTCAAGCTGTGGGAAAGTGCCTATCTCCCAATCTTATATGGCGTATATATAGTCTTTAACGCTCGAAAAAAGACTAGATATTCTAAAAGAAGCATACATGCCTAAATTATCTTGTGGGAAATGATGAGACAGCTCCAGGAAGATCTTAGAAGTCACTGCACATCTTGTGTTATCTAGTACAAAATGATAAAGTGCATGAATGTCTTGTGTGAATTACAGGAATTACATGAACAAACAGTGCATATTATGTTGTATTAGTGTACAAAAAAATCTAGTTACCAAATTTGACACATAGTTTGACCTGAAAACACAGTCAAGCCTGTCCTTAAATATATTTCGACAGGATTTCGCTGACAGAATAGACCTCACCTTGTATTCTCCAGTGTTTCCTACATAAACTTTACTTGGGCGGGCCGCCCAGATATCCCCTTTCCATTCCGCCCTATTTTTTTTAGAGGGGTCGGGATGGGGGGAACAGGGGATGTTCAAGGGTAGATAAATAGTTAACAGTAGATGCCACATAGAAGTATTGTACATCATCTGAAAGCTGCGGGAACTGTGAAGGAAAAGGAAAGGGCTGTCTGACGGCAAGATAAAGCGGCTAAATATTCTAAATATAGAGTGCACTTCAACAGGTATTGATTTTTTTTAGGTGTTCCTTTCTTTTAGGTGGCTAAAATAGTTTTTTCTGCCGTCCCCATCCACAGCACTGATTTGCTTTGCTCTGGTGTCGGTACTCCTGTCTGTTTCTCCAAGCTGGAGGCATGCCGATCGTCATCTACTGTAGTAATACAACTACTATGGATAAGTAACTGATACAACCCTACTTCAAAACATACAAACTATCACTTTAAGGTCACAGAAAAATAATTGGTTTGGCAAATAAACTATGGTTAATGTTAGGGGAAGATTGTGGTTACATATTAAAAAAGAAACAAGCATTAATTGCAGGTCTGTGAAGATTTGGGTCTGGGATACTAACTCCAAAAATTGGACACGCTACATGCCCATTCACCACCTAAACCTCTACATCCTTACTTTCCACTTTGGGCACACTACGTCCTGCATTGCCCCGTCACATCATCTCTGTTGGCTAAAAACCTTTTCAGTATCTAAGCAAAACAGCTTTGGTTTTAGCTTGACCACCGTGCGTTTTGGAGTTCGTCCAATGGCTTTGAAAGGGTTTTACGTGCCCAGAGGTCGGAGAATTTGTCAAAAACCATACAACCGTGAAATCCTTCCACTGAATTTTATACAGAACTCACCAACATTATGCTGGAAAAAAGCTTTCATTGGCTATCTACCTACAGACTGTGTGTTTGTCTATCCAGCAGTCAGTTCACATGCAGTAAATGTGTTTGACATTGACATGGTTTGATGATCCCCCCCACCACACTGCAATCAAGTGACAGCATCACTTTGAATCATTTATGAGGTCAAGTTTACCGTAATCACATCTGTGATTATGTTTCACCTTTGCTCAGTCCTGCGAAAGAGGAAGCCATTAAAACAAGGTGAAGTACTACTTAGTGAAGGTCATCGCGAGGGCAACTTAAATCTACTCTCTACTTGCATATACAGTTAAATCGTGGATCGCAATTTCAATACCCCAGGCTCAAACACAAACCACTGGGACCAAAACTGTAATTTACATGTTATTTCCATAGGATTATCATCTACATGTGGGACAACGGGTATGTCATTGAAATAACCTTCAATCAGCGAGGGGGCTGCACTGTGAGAGAAGAGAGAAACGCATTACAGAAGAGAAATGCAACAGAAGATACTTTGACGATCTCCACTGGGAAATCAGCTGTTGAAATAGTAGATAAACATAAAAAAATACGCAAGCTTATTTAACTCCGCCAAGGAGGTTAGGTTTTTGGTTTGGTTTGTTTGTTTGTCAGCAGGATTACGGAAAAAACTACTCGCCCGATTTTCAGAAACATTGGTGGAAGGGTGTTGCACGGGCCAAGGAAGAACCAATTAAATTTAGGAGTGGATATACAAATTTTTTTCCACTTCCATTAACGTTGCGAGATAGGGCATTCGGCCTTGGCTGAGGTCAGCACGAGTGCCCTTTTGGTTGAATATGAGTCTACTTGGAAATAGCAACGTTAGCCAAATTTAACCCATGCTAAAAACATTAGATTTCTGAATGTGTCTACAATAGGGCTGTCAACTTTAACGCGATAATAACGCATTCCCGCAAAATCGTTTTAACACCACTTATTTCTTTAACGCATTAACGCTTTCGGAGGTTGTAGCTGGTTCAGTTTTAAAGTTAGAGTGAAGATACTGGCATCATGCGAAACAAGAAAAAACCTAAGGAATCCATTGGTAGCTACGCTAAATTTTGGTGAGGAAAAACTGTCATGGCCATTTTCAAAGGGGTCCCTCGACCTCTGACCTCAAGATATGTGAATGAAAATGGGTTCTATGGGTACCCACGTGTCTCCCCTTTACAGACATGCCCACTTTATGATAATCACATGCAGTTTTTTCGCCTCTTTGACTGCAATTGGCCTATCGGCAATAAGGTGACATTCACCGATGTTTATGTGTTGTGTTGCATTCATTTTGTGACGACTACATGTTGTATTGTTAGCTGCTGATTTAATACATTTCATTTATGTTTCACAAAATGTATTTGTTGGGCTAGGTAATAAATTCCTCTCATTGAGTAGGTAGTTGTATACAGGCTAAGGGGCTTTTGAACCAGTCATCTTTCATGTGAAAGGTTATTTTAAAGCTACTGTAAAGATGTCAAAGTAACATTTTATTGCATGCTTCATGCTCTCCTGATGTGTAAAAATGTGAATAAATAACAATAAACTTAACATGTAGCTCTATCCTGCACTCTGCTTACTTCCATCTGTGATGATGTTCACCCTCGACCACAATTGTTTCTTTGAGCATAGTATCTGAACCCCCGTCTGCATGTGTGTGTGTGCGTGTGACTACATAAGTAAATGAATAATTTATTATCCCTCCCAGTAAGATTTGTCTGTTGCTCTTTATTTTTCTCTGTAACATAATCTTGTACATAATGTGGAGCCCCTACACACACACACACACACACACACACACACACACACACACACACACACACATTCAGCTTCCAGTTTAGTTGTGATGATTCATCTTAGCAAGCTGCTTGCTGTCTGAATGCATATCTGCTGCTATTTGTATAAGCCCCCAACACTCAACATATTTTCTGGGCTTGTTAGTTTACTGTAATGAATGAATTTCAACTCATTGCTTTATTGGGAGTAATAAGTTGGCTTGTTTAAGGAGAGTTTTTTTTTGGTCTGTTCCTTAGGGTTGCCATATTTCATCTTAATTGGTTCATTTTTGGAGACCTAAATCGTCCATTTGTTATTGTTCGAGTGTATTTAGAAAACTGTAGCACTGCAGAGGAATAATGAAAACATGCTATTAGAATCTGGTCCAAACATACCCTAGATCCAATATTCAGAGCTTTGGTAACATAGCTCACCTTACAGTGAGTGAGTCTGTTTTTAGACAGTGTGTCATCTTCTGGGATTTAGGGAGCGTCTATAAATTATTCAGGTCAGACAACAACATCGAAAAAAAATCTAATTTCCTGGAGAATAAGACATAAGCCAGGAGACCATGAGATCATGCAGTGGACCACAATCTCAGGTCAGCCCACGAGTCTACCTTATAATTCATAGAGTCTCTCCACAGATGGTCTCAGTTGGTTTCAGTTGACATCTGTAAGGCTGTTTACCAAGACATGCATATGTATTGTGTTGCTGGATTCCTGCTGTTCTGAGCCATCACCCATGTACTTAGCTCTGCATGTAAGAATGAGCGTATAACAAAATGATATTTATAGAATGAAAATCCGGCAGCATCTCATGTAGTCAACATGATTCTAATTAAAAAGAAATGTTAGTCTGCATGACACAAATAAGTGGTTTGCTGTTTTAAGGACACATGGGGCCAGAATTCATACTAACTTGTCGGGAAGGAGGCTAAATAACGCTCCAAACTTATACTAAGTTGGCATGGCCATTTTCAAAAGGGGTCCCTCGACCTCTGACCTCAAGATATATGAATGTAAATGGGTTCTATGGGTACCCACGAGTCTCCCCTTTACAGACATGCCCACTTTATGATAATCACATGCAGTTTGGGGCAAGTCATAGTCAAGTCAGCACGCTGACACACTGACAACTGTTGTTGCCTGTTGGGCTTGAGTTTGCCATGTCATGATTGGAGCATATATTTTTATGCTAAATTCAGTACCTGTGAGGGTTTCTGGGCAATATTTTTCATTGTTTTGTGTTGTTAATTGATTTCCAATAATAAATGTATACATACATTTGCATAAGGCAAGCATATTTGCCCACTCCCATGTTGATAAGAGTATTGACTACTTGCCAAATCTCCCTTTAAAGTACATTTTGAACAGATAAAAAAATGTGTGATTAATCACGATTACATATTTTAATCGATTAACAGCCCTAATAATTATATAAGAGATTGGGAGGAAGAGGCCAAGCAGCACATTTTTGCCTCAAGGTCCCCTATCAAAATTAAGCAGCCCCATGCTGCAGTGTTACCTGTTCTCCTCTGATCCTCTATTGGGTTCACCATTACAGACATATTACACATAAAAGTATCGTGAAAAGCCACAAAATCGTGACTTAACACTGCCTGCCTGCGCAGGATATATCTGTTACTTTAAAACACTTGGCTTTTTCTTTTCAAATCTGTATTTTATCACCACCACCACCACCACCAACACAGCAAACCTGACCAGCATACGACTCTGGTGATGCCTGGTCAAGATTTGCAACAATACTGATGTAGGAGGTACGCTTTATTTGTTGCAATATGCCCCCACGTTAAAGTCACATAACTGAAGAAACGGGTGTCCTAGTGTGTGTGTGTGTGTGTGTGTGTGTGTGTGTGTGTGTGTGTTTGAAGCCAAGAGTATTATCGACAGGCTGGATTTGGCTGTGAGGCAAAGACAAAATTCGTAGGCTTTAGAGTCGAAGTGGTGGCCAGGGTGGGATTTAGGAGAGAGGGATGATGGGAGGTTTGGAAGGAGAAAGGAGGCGAGTCTGAAGAGTGAGTGGTGGTTTATGTGTCATTTTCAGAGCTGAAGTCAGTAGTCAGTCATGAGGACACAGAGAGCGAACAAAGGCTGGTATCCTGAATGTTGATACTTCTGAGTGAATGTATGTGCAGGGCTTAACAATAAAGATTGCAAGGGGGCAAGTAAAATGCCACGTCGGGTTAGTAAATCTTGCAACTCCCTTACCCGATTGGGTAAGTTATCATCCTTTAAAATCATCCTTTCTTGTCACCGTGACGTCACCCATTGGATTGTGGACTGCCGTTTTGAAGCCTCGAGTTTGGCATTTTGGCCGTTGCCATCTTGGCTTTTTGCAACCAGAGGTGACACGAGAGGGTGGAGCTAAGTCCAACCGAACGCTGAATAAGATATTTTTAGGCGACTCAAATGTTAATATTAACTTTCATGAACTGAAAACAAACTGTGAAAGGTTTAAAGTTCTAAGATAAAACACACCACAACTCCCAGACCGGACAACGCCGTAGTAGCGACCTGTCAATCACAAGGTAGCCACGCCGTAAAACATAACCTGCTTTATGGTCTATTTGCCTCTAAATGGGACCATCATTTACTAAATGAACATCATGTTGCATTGAAGAAGACTTGAAACTAGTGATTGAGACCATAAACTCATGTTTACAATGTTTACTGAGGTAATAAATCAAGTGAGAAGTAGGCTCATTTTCTCATAGACTTCTATACAACTAGACTTCTTGTTGCAACCAGAAGTCTGGTTGTATCAAAACGGCAGTCCACAATCCAATGGGTGACGTCACGGTGACAAAAAAGGATGATTTTAAAGGATGATAATTTACCCAATCGGGTAAGGGAGTTGCAAGATTTACTAACCCAACGTGGCATTTTACTTGCCCCCTTGCAATCTTTATTGTTAAGCCCTGCACATACATTCACTCAGAAGTATCAACATTCAGGATACCAGCCTTTGTTCGCTCTCTGTCCTCATGACTGACTACTGACCTCAGCTCTGAAAATGACACATAAACCACCACTCACTCTTCAGACTCGCCTCCTTTCTCCTTCCAAACCTCCCATCATCCCTCTCTCCTAAATCCCACCCTGGCCACCAACTAACCAACTAACTTGGCAAACTGCAGCCCAACAGGCAACAACAGCTGTCAGTGTGTCAGTGTGCTGACTTGACTATGACTTGCCCCAAACTCCATGAAGTTATCATAAAGTGGGCATGTCTGTAAAGGGGAGACTCGTGGGTACCAATAAAACCCATTTTCATTCACATATCTTGAGGTCAGAGGTCAAAAGATCCCTTTGAAAATGGCCACGCCAGTTTTTCCTTGCCAAAATGTAGCGTAAGTTTGGAGCGTTATTTAGCCTCCAAACTAGTATGACCTGGTCGGTGCCAATCGATTCCTTAGGTTTCCTAGTTTCATATGATGCCAGTATCTTCACTCTAGCTTTAAAACTGAGCCCGCTACAACCTCCGAAAGATCAGCGGACCGTCGGATTTTAAAGAGATTAACTAAAAATCGCAGTTAGTACGTGCTAATACGTTAATACGGGTTAACACGTTAAATATATTAGTGGTGTTAAAACGAATGTGCGTTATTATCTCTTTAGCTTTGACAGCCCTACCTCTAATGAATAAAACAATCTATTTAGTCAAATTAGACTTTGGGCAAGTAGATTAGATAGATTAGATAGCTTAAAGTTGAAACCTATGGCTAAAAATGGGGATGAAACTAAAAGGATGACATGAGATTGTCGTGCTTGCTCTGTAAGTACTGCCTAAGTGAAGAGAATTGAAGCTCTCCCCCTCACCTGCTCCCTCTTAGCTGCTCCTACCTATGAACCTCTCGCCCACCACCTCAGCATCCATCTGTGGTGTCTTTGTGGGGGGGTGGGGGGAGGAGGTGTTTGTGATTGATCTCTCCCTGCTGTTGCTTTTTTGGCTGCGAAGCAGAGCCTTGACATCAAAATATCATTCCTTGACACCGGTGTATTCTCAGTCTAAAGTTGCACGTTGGGTGTGTGAATTGTCTGACTGAAGTACAAAGGAAGCATGAAAGTTGAAAACATTCTCTCTCTTTCTCTCTCTCACCCACTCTCTCGCTTACTCTCTCTCTCTCTCTCTCTGTGGGAAACACACACACACTCCTGCCTCCCCCACACAGCAACTCTCTGTGACTTTCTTTTAGAGTGCGGTGGAGAAGAAGCAAGAAATTCCAGGACATAATAGATGAAGCACAAAAAATGTGTATGGGATCAATGCAGTTAATATTACATTAATGTATACAATATGAATTGTATGCCCCCAGTTTGAATATAATGGAGAGGAGCAAAGGTGTACATTGAAAAGTCAGAGACTCTTTTCCATGTGTGCAATAATTTGGTCATCTTCAAAGTCAGAGTAACGGACTGAATTTAAAACCCAATCGTTGGGGTTTAATTGGAAAAGGTACATCTGCAAAGCCTGTTCTGGGTCTACCCCAGGGCCTCTTACCAGTTGGACGTGCCCGGAAAACCTTCAAAGGGAGGCGTCCAGGAGGCATCCTGATCAGATGCCCGGAGGGTGCAATCCACCGGTTTCCGGCAGAGAACCATGGCCTCAGACTTGGAGGTACGTCTGGCCTGGGAACGCCTCGGGGTCCCCAAGGAAGAGCTGGAAAACATTGCTGGGGAGAGGGTCGTCTGGAATTCCCTGCTTAGCCTGCTGTCTCTGCAACCCGGCCCCGGATAAGCGGAAGAAAATGGACGGATGGATGGATGGATGGACAACTGCAAAGTTCTTTATATTCTATTTCAAAAGTAGACTCCAAAGTTTCCTAAAACTGATTTACAGGAATTTCGCTAACAACAAAAGCTGTGTTTGTATATACTTCAATGCATACAGTATGTGTTCAAGCTGTAGTAAAGTTAACTGGGTCATGCATATTTATGTGTGGTCATCCCTGAAGAATGTGGGATTCGCATAGAGAAAGTATTGCTTCAACTTAAATAACATAACACAGAATGTCTTTAATAACTGCCCTCAAAAGCAATCCATATAAGCATTACCAGATCTGCCATGCCTATTGGCAGGACAATGTCATAGGTTAGGGCGTTAGAAGTGACAGTTAAAAACTCATTGATATGATTCAGATGTTCATTTTCTGATCTTCCACTTCATGTTAAGGGTACATTGGGCACAAAAACTATTTGGTTAAAATTAAGTTAAATGGTAAATGGAAAATAGGGTTGGGCGATTGGACGGATATATCGGCTACCTGCGATTGTCTGAGTACATTGCCGGTTGTTTTTTTTGGAGAAATTGTTTGGGCGATGTTTGTTATTTTATTTCCGCTCAGTCTCCATCAATGTGGGTAAACAATGTGTAGAGTCGGCATATCTTCACATCTAACTCTGTGAATTAAGGGTTTATTTCGATCAAACCAGAGTTGGTTATTGTTGGAAAAACAAACAAAGATGGTTTTGGTGAGTTTTATTTTGTTGTGTTTTAGGAGAGGGGAGGGTTGGTGGCGGGTATGCGCCAAACACACACATACACACCTGTGCGAATATATTGGTGATTTACGATTGTTGGGCTCATGATGGTCGGTTGGAAAATTTTAACGTATCATCCAACCCTAATAGAAAACAATGTTGGCTGTTAGCAGAAACCAAATATAAAAAAAAACAGTGTTGACTTGAAGCTAAAAATAAAAGCTATACATAGAGTGATTTTCAGCCCCAAGTCACAGCTGCTGTTGGCTGTTCAGACATAAGTGTTAATTCTGCACAATCCATCTTCTCCCAGTTACATGTACCACAGGGAAGGGACAGGCTATGGAAATATGCTGCTGCTACACTCTGTCACATTGACACCAACCTGAGTCTTATTTGTTTTTTTATGTTGTTTTTGTCAAAACAATGTAGGCCATCATATAACTCACTGTGATTTTCTAACTACAGAATATATGATCCATTTGTCTTTGTCCACAGACTGGCATATATATGCGCTTAAGTAAAAAAACAAAAAAAAAGAATCCACAGCTTTTTCATTTTCCATAATTTTCCAATCTGTGAAAGATTCATCCCAAATTGAAAAACAAGTGCTCTCCCTCACAGTTTGAGTGGCAGTTAGTGTTTTAAAAAATTGATGGGTTAGAAAAATGAGTGGGTGTGCACTAATCTAAGCATAAGTTTACAGGCCGGCAGATTCATTCTCTCCTCCACGCTGCCGGTTTATTCTGTATTTGTGAAGAAAAAGAAAACATCTGATAGGCCATCGGGTCAAGGTCCATGGGAAACAGCCGTGTCAAAAGTGTTGACTGGTTCAGTGAGAATAGCGTGCCTCACTGCCCACACAAAACCCAAACTGTGTGCTACAGTGGTAACCTGCTAGAGCAGTGGTTCCCAACCCGGGGTCCGGACACCCCCTTTGGGGGGCGTCAAAGATCATAGGGGGTGCGCCACGATTTGTCTGCTCTGAGTTGTCAAAATTAGATTTGCTTATGTATAACTAAAATCATAATAACCCACTTACTGGATAATTTATACCACACTCTGTATATAAAACTATATAAGAAATGTCCATAGTTAATCATACTTAATTGCAAATTAATCGCATACATTTTATCTGTTCAAAATGCACCTTCTAGGGAGATTTGTCAAGTATTTAATACTCTTAACATCATGAGGGTGGGCAAATATATGTGCGCTTTATGCAAATTTATGTACATATTTATTATTGGAAATCAATTAACAACACAAAACAATGACATAGAGTGTCCAGAAACCCTCACAGGTACTGCATTTAGCATAAAACATATGCCCAAATAAACCATAGCATGACAACAGGCAACAACAGCTGTCAGTGTGTCAGTGTGTTAACTTGACTATGACTTGTCCAAAACTGCATGTGATTATCATAAAGTGGACATGTCTGAAAAGGGGAGACTCGTGTGTACCCATAAAACCCATTTTCATTCAAATATCTTGAGGTCAGAGGTCAAGGGACCCCTTTGAAAATGTCCAAGCCAATTTTTCCTCACCAAAATTTAGCGTAACTTTGAAGCGTTATTTAGTCTCTTTCGTGGCAAGCTAGTATGATGTGGTTGGTACCAATGGATTTGTAGTTTCATGTCATGCCAGTATCTTCAATGTAGGCTTTAAAACTGAACTCGTTACGAGGTAAAAATCGCAAGTTGCGTTAATGCATTAAAGAAATTAGTGGCGTTAAAACAAATGTGCGTTAACGTGTTATTATCATGTTAACTTTGACAGCTGTCCTAAAAATATATATATATATTTTTGTTGCCTGGTAGCAAAACCTAATGAAATTGTCCCCTTCAGTCCATATTTGTTGGCGTTTAGCCTTTCAAAAAGAATATTTTTCACTGCGGTCAAAAAACCTATTTGCTCTAACAGCAATCTAACTACACCATAAATTACATTTATTTATCCACAATAGCAAAAAAATATATTGTCAGTGTAACGCTATTATAGTAAATTAATAAAGTAATTACAAAAATATCATATCATCACTTTATTTATGTTGACGAAACTGAAGAGTTCTGTTTATTAAAGAAAGCAGATTTAATAAAAAAAAGAAAAGAAAAGAAGATTAATTTAATACACTGAATCACTTTATTCAAATTGAGGATTGTGTTTGAGGATTTGTAATATTTTTTTAGGGTAATGACGTTGGGGGGGCTCAGCTTTTCTTAGATGTGGGGGGGATTCAAAGAAAATAGGTTGGAAACCACTGTGCTAAAGGGTGCAATAACGCCGCCCTTCCAGTTGGGAAACTTTAGAGGGCAGTTTTTGCACAAAATGTCTGTGTGTTCATACTGTATTATACTGAGTTCCGACTCCGAGAAGAATGCAAATTTTGACGCTCCTGTCCCTTTGACCTCACACTTTGCCTCATGTATCTCCCTCCATGCCTCCCCACTCTGTGGTCATTTCAGGGTAGTCAGGTTCATATCAGCATTCCAGATATAAGATATTATAGCATGATGTATAAACAACAGACAAAGTCTGGTTCATTTCATTGTTTTGTTTTTTTTTGTTTGTTTTTAACCTTTAATTGAAGAGAAAAATCCCTCTGAAAGCTGTTTGAAGAGAGAGTAGCAGAGGTATGTGCACTGAGCTGAAAGGATGTTTGAGTCTTCAGAGCCTCAATAACAATGTGGAAACTCAAGTTCAGCCCATCCGACTGTTGCTGTAGTGAGCATCAAAAGTCTTGACAAGCAGAGCTTGAAGAGAGAGAACATGAAGAGAATTTGAACAAGACCCTGGCAAGTCCGGTCTCATTTGTTCAGGAGAGTGCTTGTGTTTTCCGACGTGTGTGTCATAGATTTTTCTAGACGGAGAGATGGACAGAAAAGGAAGCAGACTGATGGAGAAGAGTGAGCGAGAGAGTGAATGACACAAATAGAAAATGAATGAGAGCGAGCCAGAAGCAGACTGAGAGATAAAACATCGAGAACGAGAAGAGAAAACAGAAACGGACACGGAGAAGGACGCCTGAGGCTAAGCTATGAGTTTTAGGTCAATTTCCTGTCTCTCAATGTCCTACTTCCTGTCTATGGGCTAGAGCCTGACAGATAGATGATACACAGACGAGCACACGTAGCACACATGTGAGTATGAACTGTCCCCCGTGCTCAGTCCTCCTGACTACAGGCAGGACCTGGCCTCAACTTGACTACACCGGTGGGACAAACCAAATACACACTCGTATCACAGCCTGCCCTCTAGGCTTTGGTGTTTTCTTCAATAACAGGGCTGTGCAAAAAATACCTGAAGGCTTTTTACAAACTTCCTCTCCCATTTCACTAACCCGCTATCTTTTCTACATAGAATGTATCTAAATATAGACTGTTTCTTGTAAAATTGGTGGATATTCTCTGTTTTTATGTGTTTTCTCAGTTTGTGGTTGGGCCAAAGAGTAGCAATAGCCGCTAGATGGCGCTGCCGTAGCGCTTTTGCCATTTTGGACTGAAAACGCCAATGAGTCCATAGTCATGGATGTATAAAGAGACGTCTGTAAATCAGAGGATATTTTTTTTTAGGTAAATCAACTTCCCAGTATGAACACTTAAATAGCCCTCGTTTGAATCATTATGTCCTAAAAGTTGTAAATTGAACCGAATCCAGAGTTATTTTCCTCGGCATATTGAACATACATCAGACACCGCCCTGCACACTGATATGACATATCTGGTTCTGCCAGCTTCCTGTTAGCTGTATGCGGCAGTAATAATGGATATATTGGCTGTAATTCATCACTTTTATTATCTTATAATACACCCATGGGCTGTATGCTGGAAGCCTGTACCGTGGTGGATGTATTAATGTCTCTGTTCCCAAACAACCAGCTATCGGCCAGTAGCTAGTAGTGCTAGTAGCATGACATAAACAGAATTTAATGTATGTTCTTTGGTTGGGCTCTCTACACCACTGCATACTACGGTTTGATGAAGAACACTTTCTCGGTTTCAGGCAATGTTACAATTTTCAAGATTTCATTGAAAAACTCCCTCTAAATGTTAATTAAATGAATTGATGAATACTGTAATTTTCATCATACATGGATTTTTTTTCCTCATTGAGAATGCAATGACTACATATAATGTGATAAGTCAGTCATTATGTTCTTGACTGAATAATAATTATATTATAAGTTAATTTATACAATATGCACCTCACTTGCAAGGTGATAATGAAGTAATGTTCTATCCAAAATTATAAAAAATAGACCTATAGCGAGTGTATGACCTCTTCTGTGTGACATTTAAGCATAAATGTGTTCGCAAACCATTCTTTTAGTTCACCACAAGAGCCTTAAAATGGATAGGTAATTGCTGAAAGAAAAGCTGTTACCAAGGGTCTTTACAGTTAATTTTTCATGGAGGAATTGTAATGTGGATGTCACATCAAAATCTGAGTAGAATATAAGCCTCAGTTGGCAGATTATTAGGTACACCACTAATGCAGTCTAATGCAACAGCCCTGCAATAAATCCTACCTTCATAAAGGTTTTAATATTCAGTTTTTGTTGAAACTGTTTAGAGAGATTTTGATTCAACTGTGTGATCATTTTGGAGGCTGCAGTTTGTGGTGCTGTTGAATTGTATTGCGTTTAAGTGGTGAGTGTTTCTATTATTTTGTAAACCCCATTTATATCAATGAGGGTAGGCTAAATAATAAAAAATGCACAACTGCTTTGGTTGTTATCAGTCGATTGAATGGCCGTAATCAGTCATTATCAGCCTCATAGATATGGGTTAGAATGGGCCTGCTACACCTACTAATAGGTTCAGAAGGCCTTTATCATCCAATCACATGGTTGATCACAGATATGAATACAAGAAGACCACGTTGACCTCTAGTGGTCGTAGTAATTATTACGGGAGCAAAGGAGGAAGTTAGGTGACGTAGTATAAAGTGGACTTTCACCCTGGAGGCCGCTTTGTGTCCCGTTTGAAACCAAAACTCAACACGTTGACTTATTTTAACTTACGTAACGTTAAGTATGTCACGTACGTGACATAACTTCTTAGGCACACGTCTTTCTCAGTTTCATATTTATGCACGTGTGGGTCAATTTAAAATGTGAAGCAGAATGCAACAATCCTGTGTACTATGTATTTTCAATAGCTGCAGGGTTACAAAAGACAAGCTGGAGGTAAGATGCTTCAGATACGTGGTCTTGCTCTAAGTAATCTGCTTTTACCAGTACACAAGATATTTGTAACCATGTCTTGTGCTACTTAATAAGGGTGAGCACCTTTGATAGATAACAGTCTGACTGCAGTGTTGGATGATGAGGGCATGTGAGAATAGATATGTCTTTGGGGTTATCATATATTGTTTTGTCAGCTTTATTGAATTAAGCCTCAAGCACCTCCAGGGTGCTGAACATTATACTGTCTAACATCCCCAGACCTGCTTCTATAGCTGCATTGATCAAACCCAACAGCTTTGACAGAGAGCACTCGCTTACTGCTGTTTAGCAGACAGTTTGTAATTCAAGTTTCAATGTGTCACCACCTGGGACTATTTCCTGCTAGAGTCACTACCCAACACCATGTCTCATTTCTCAAAGCATGTGTGGAACAAGTTCTTAATGTGTGCATCGGAAGTGTCTGTATGAACAAGAAAGTTGGTATTAATCAAGCATGCGTACTCACACTTTTATGCAATGAATAATGATTAATCTCACATACAGGCTTATTTACATACAGACAAGCCCCCTGAATGCCACATAGTCAACATTAGAGCTGTGTATTGGCAAGATTCTGGCGATACGATACGTATCATGATATAGGGGTAACGATTCAATATATTGGGATATATTGGGATACTGGAAGCGTGGCGATATATTGCAATTTTTGCATCTTATTTTAGGAAAACTGTCATAGTGTAAAGAACACACTTGAGTAGAAAAAAGTCACTATGTGAAATGGCTATACTATGGGGACTAATATCATTACACATGGACACAATTGGGCTCACTGGATCCACAATAGTCTCAGCTTTCCAGTCATACCCACTTGTTTACACACTGTTTACAGACTCCATATGCAGAAATATTCAAATACAACATTTTAGAATAGGTGAAAATAACACATCTGTACTGCATGCAAATAAATCTGTACGTTTGGGTATGTCTGTAAAGGGGAGACTCGTGGGTAGTACTCATTAAACCCATTTCCATTCACTTATTTTGAGGTCAGAGGTCAAGGGACCCCCTTTGAAAATGGCCATGCCAGGTTTTCCTTGCCAAAATTTAGCGTAACTTTGGAGCGTTATTTAGCCTCCTTCGCGACATGCAACTCTGATATGGTTCCATGGTACAGTATCGCAAAACATAATGTCGCCATACTCATGTGTATCGATATTTTCTGATACCCCTAGTCAACATCATCCCTCAGAAAGTCCGTGTATCCTTTAAGTAGAATTGCTTCTTGTGGACAAACGTAGCATCCAAGAAAGATAAAGACAAAAAACATTACAGACAATGAGGTTGAGATACCGTACTGTTCTGGGAGCAGGCGTGTACATAATGGTGCTGTGATTTCCATACTTCATTTGTTGTGGTACAAAAAGTTATCACATGTGAATGAGGTTAGACCAGACTTAATGTAGTGTGCAAAACATGTCAAGATCTCCCTATTGGGCAAAAATTAGGTTTGGCTGAAATGATGCTGTGGCCTCTGCTACCCTACAAGCATACTGTATAATGAAAGACTTTCTCTCATAGCTGAGAATGGTACTAAATCATAACGTCTTTATTAGGGCTGTCAAAGTTAATGCGATAATAACGCGTTAATACAAATTTGTTTTAACGTCATCTTATTTCTTTAATGCCTTAATGCAACTTGTGATTTTTAGATTGTGTGAATATACTGGCATCGTATGAAACTAGAGGCTAATGAATCCATTGGTACCAACCATGTCATACTAGCTTGTCGCGAAGGACGCTAAATAACTCTCCAAATGTATGCAAAATTTTGGTGAAGAAAAACTGGCATGGTCATTTTCAAAGGGTTCCCTTGACCTCTGACCTCAAGACATGTGAATGAAAATGGGTTCTCTGGGTACCCACGAGTCTCCCCTTTACAGACATGCCCACTTTATGATAATCACATGCAGTTTGGGGCAAGTCATAGTCAAGTCAGCACACTGACACACTGACAGCTGTTGTTGCCTGTTGGGCTGCAGTTTGTCATGTTATGATTTGAGCATATTTTTTTATGCTAAATGCAGTACCTGTGAGGGTTTCTGGACAATATGTGTCATTGTTTTGTGTCTTTAATTGATTTCCAATAATATGTATACATACCTTTGCAAAAAGCAAGCATATTTGCCCACTCGAGTATTAAATACTTGACAAACCTCCCTTTGAGGTACATTTTTGAACAGATAAAAAATGTTATTACTTTGCGATTAATCACACATTACCTATGGACAATCATGCGATTAATCGCAATTAAATATTGTATTCGATTGACAGCCCTAATCTTTATTCATGCAGATTTATTACAAGTACATTAAAAGATCATTTGGATCTCTTTCAGAGAGCCACAGGTGCTCAGTGATGCAGAACGTTAGAAACAAGACCAAATGGAGGCATTGATGGTA
Source organism: Sebastes umbrosus (assembly GCF_015220745.1). Lineage (NCBI taxonomy): Eukaryota > Metazoa > Chordata > Actinopteri > Perciformes > Sebastidae > Sebastes > Sebastes umbrosus. Next base: position 8,986,056 of record NC_051284.1, read on the forward strand.
TAGAATTTCACTCTGAAACATTAGGCTACCTTGTTTTCTAATAGAAAAAGGAAATGCACATCTTCTGTTGTGGTTACATGGTTGACAGAACAGTTGGGGATTTAATGTCTGTAATTTAGCAATTGGTTTACCCTCGACTACACTTGTGTTCCACTAGGGGTTTGGTGGTATGCATGGGTCTTGAGAGCTTCTAAATGAACTCACATTTTCAAGCACAAGATGAAACTGATGAATCCAATGCAGAGCAGAAATGAGCACACACATGGTTTAACAGACAACTGTGCATGTGTGCGAACATTTGATAAATGAGGCCCCAGAACTTTATTTTGAAAAAGAAGTACCATGTGTCCTTTGGTCAGGATGGAATGCTCAAAAAATGCTTTGTGTTTCAGGCTAATGAGAGACGTCTTTGTATATTCTACCATTACTGCTGACCCCCTAATGTTTCCTCGAGCATCTCATTTTGTGTGTTGTATTGAATGATATTGCCTCTTAGCACTAATAGCAGACTTTTACGTGGTAGTCTTACTTGCAAAGCTGGCTGACCTGTTTTGGTTGCAATGTTTCATTCAATAATTCACAATGAAACTATTTGATCAGAAGCAGGTTGACAACCAGATAAAACGAACACAGAATGAAACCAAATATGACACAATGCAATAGGACTGTGCTCCACTTAACAGGGACACAGCACTTTTGATTCTCTCTGGACACTTTTAAGGATATGTTTTTAAAAGAAAAATGATTAAATTTGTATGAAAAGAAAAGAAAGAATTCATTCCTCCATCAGCTTGCTCTCAAGTAAAAATTCCCAAAAGGGCTGAAAAGAGGAAAGAAGCACTTAGGCTGACACTTTCATTTCTCCCTCTCCCATACGCACCGAATGGGTTAGAATAGAATAGCTCAGAGCAGACGAGGGCAAGAGGATAAAAGAGCAAGTATAGTGTTTATCTACAACAGAAGTGGTTGGAAACAGTGAGGTCTTCTTCATTTTCTCACATAATATATTAACAGAATGCATCAACATACTTGCAAATAGCTTTCAACACATTTTCCTCTGGACAGTCATTCTGCTCCTCAGATCAGGAAGTGACAAGAATGTGTGTGTTGTATCTCCTGTGTCTAATACCTAATGTATGTTTTCTGTTTTCTGATAATTTGACTGTTATCCGGCCATTAAGTAGGCGTTATCAGTTGCTATAAGCGCCATAGATGTTGGTCAATAGGGGCCTACTACGCCTACTACGTTGTAAAAGTGAAAGTCAAACTTAAAAGCAACACGTTTTAACATGTTCTAAAACTGAATGAAACGTTACGTTTTGAACACAAACAAAAATACTTCTTTAGGTTTAGGCAAAAAAAAAAGTTAGGTTTAGGCAACAAAAAAAAGTTAGGTTTAGGCAATACAACGAAACTACAACTTCTTTAGGTCAAGTCAACAAAACTACAACTTCTTTAGGTTTAGGCAAAAAAACAGTTAGGTTTAGGCAATACAACTACAACTGCTTTAGGTTTAGGCAAATAAAAAATACTTGGTTAAGTTTAGGGAAAAACATTGTTTTTTGTTGGTTTCACAAGGGATGAAAACCCTGTGTTTAGTTTCTGATACATCGTCCTCGACCTCCACCCTTTATGAAGTTTCACACCGTTTATACTACAGCACCTGACTTACGCTTCTGCTCCTGTGATAATTAACACGGTCACTAGAGGTCGCTGTAATGTTATCTTATTCCTTCTTTTGATCTACCACGTGAATAGATGATAAATCCTACTAATAGGTGTAGTAGGCTCATATTGACCCACATCTATGGGGCTTATAGTCACTGAAAAAGCCTATTTAATGGCCTGACAACAGTCTAATCGGCTGGTTTGTGTGCAAGGTTTGTGCTCTCCAAAGGGAAGTAGAACAGAGCACCAGGTATGTCCCAATAACACTGACACAGCTGTTCAGATATTACTTTCTTCTTGTGGACCAAATACTCTCACACACACACACACACACACACACACACAGCTGGTCATTCTCGATAATTGTTTGGCCCGCTGCACCAACTCTGCTCTCTCACTTCAGAGAGGATGGCAAAGGTGAAGTTATGAGATTGAACAAAGAGAAAAGAATGAAATGAGACCGCCCCCATATATATTTATTTCTGCAGGTGTTGTATAGAACATGTTACACCTTTATTATAGCATATGGGCTGAGGACTATTATCACCTGAACGTGTTGATAAGGAAAGCTGAGCAGGAAACAAAGAACCGTCTCCTCTTTTAGTGTCAGTAATGTGTTGTGTTCAGCGAGGCGCATCTGTGCTATAGCTTAGCGTCCTACACAAAGCTTGTCTTCATTGTATAAGGATGGTAAATACTCCACTTAAGGATTTTAGGGCACCATTTCCATATTACATACAAGTGCATATCCTTTGCCTGGGGTTAAAATGAAGCCTTTGACACCCTTTACCACTTTCACACTCACATGGTTAATCCGGGGCTACGGATTGTGCCTGGGAGGCATCAATATGCATCCTGGATGAATGGATTAGAATCCATAGTGCCACAGAAGCATAATATGGGTATAATCATACTCAAAATGTCATTGAAGATCGTACCAGTTCTGGAGGTGGTGAACAAAACATTAACAGATTCCGCTTGTAGCAAAAACAAAAGGAAACAAATGTCAAATTCAATAGATGGTAAGACATTTCCATGTCTTTCTATCCAGACTTCTTATTTCAAAAATGGAATGATGGGATATGGTGGTGGGGTGCAAGTGAGACAGGGTCTTACAAAGGCAGTTAAATAATGCAACGCAAAGTGGAAACAGTAGCCTAATTTCAATAGATGTATAAGATGCAGTACATACTGTACTTTGGTAACATTTTATAATAACCATCATTTATGAATGGTAAATTGATAGTTAATTCAACTTAATTAATAGTTATTTCACTGTTAACAAACTGACAATTATTCATGTTTACTAACTATTAGTAATGCTATAATTTATGTTATGTTATCATTAGTTTGTGTAATAGGAAATAATTTGTTTATAAATTATATATTGCATCATAGCTGATAAGAGACGATAGCAATTACATTCTGATTACATAAATAAACTATGTACTATTACAGTTTATTGTTGCACACATTATAACATTTTATTTTTAAGAAATCGTTTGTAAAACATCTATAAACATTACATAGATAGATGGGCCAGAAACCAACTATTAACCATTGACAAAGTATTAAAGCAGCCGTGGGTAGAATTGGAGCAAATATGATTAAAAAAAGTTTTTTTCTATAAAACGGTCACTATATCCTGACAGTAGTGCATGAGACAAGTAATCTGAAAAAATCATGTCCTCCGTCTCACTGGTGTCCTCCAGTGCTCCTAATACCATCTGCACGATTTCACAGACCGGAGGAAAACAACCAATCAGAGCCGAGCTGGAGCCTGTTGTCTCTGAGCAGTTGTCAATCACTTGCAAACTCCGATCAAACGGTCAAACTAAGCAGCGCTGATCAAACATGAATCAATATTCTGTTACTGTAATGCTTATTTCTTGCATACAATGTTTTTAGAAACATCTTGTAGTGTACTGTTTAGCTGTAAAATGAGAAAGTTTGTGAATCGGCCACCATGTTGAGATCAATTGCAGAAATGCCAAGCACCGCCCACCTACAAAATGAAAACATTTGAGGCGAGAAATAGGCATTACAGTAACAGAATAATGATTCATATTTGATCAGCGCTGCCTCGTTTGACTATTTGATCGGAGTTTGCGAGTGATTGACAGCTGCCTACATTGAATGGGAACGCTCTCTCTCTCTGAAATGACCTGTGATTGGTCAAATTCTCCCGTCATGGGTTAAATTATTTAAAGCCTGAAAACAGAGCAATGAGGAGGTGCAGAAGTCTAGTTATCTCTGAGAACACTTGAATTTTAATATGCTGAAAGGTTTTTATGGAATTTTTGCCCAATGATGCCCACCTTTATTGTCACTGCTTTAGTATGATAAGACATGAATGTGACTTTTGGAATAAAGTTGACAATTATGGTGATTTTGCTATAAGCCAAGTAAGTTTTATGTCTCTGTAAGTTTATCCCTATTGTGACCCATTATGCCCTGAGACATCAGTTACAGTATGGATCCAGAAACTACACAGCCTTTTGCCTCATTACTGCAAGTGTTTCTACCTCAATCTGACTGTTGAGGACAATTCTGTGCACCTTGCATAAGTATGTCTATGTGTTTGCGTGTGTGTGTGAGAAGTGGAAGGTTCGTGTTGAGGTGTGACACCAGCGTAATTACATTATGCTAATTGTAGTGGGTTACTAACCAGACTCATTCCTTCATTGAGGTGCTTTCCGTGTTATTGTTTTCCTCATTTCAATCATGATCTGACTCCTTGGGTTTTACAATGATTGCTAATGCAATCTCAAGCCTCCCCTATTATAGGAATTTAAATAATTCACCTTTAACAAGCGTGATTAAAGATGGGATTAACGTGTTCAGTCATAATATCACTACTGTGTATGCTCTCTTTTTTTAACTTTATTGAACCTTAAATCGTTTTGTTTTTTTTGTTGAGGATCCTTAAATATTCAGCAGCTAAGGGGAGTGTGTGTATTTTACATGTTTAGTGTTTGAAAGAGCACATCTGCATATGTATGAGCATAGAATCAGGGGCTTTTCTCCATGTTGTGAGAAAATAACACTCTGACAGAGAAGCTCCGTGAGAGCGGTGGAATCAAGTGAAGTAGATAAAGAGGAAACACATGCACACAAGGGGTCATTTAAAGTGTTATTATGTCTACGAGGGACTATCTAAAACGCTGTGGGTCACTGGAATGCTGTTGACGCCCACAGCAACCAAACCAGTAGGTGGGCTATCGAACAGCTGGTAGGGAGAGATAATGGAAACTGTGTGTGTGTGTGTGTATGTATGTGTGTGTGAGCGTGTTGTTACTTTTCTATACAAGTGTAGGTACCACAGGCAGAGCTGATGTATGTGGTACCTTATTATTTTCTTTCCACGTAGGATTGAAGTTACATAAAGTCAATTGAATAGTTTCGATCGGGGTACTAGAAGCTAGAGAAACAGGGTTTGAATGCTTGGACTGGCTGAGAAAATGCCATAAGTCATATGTCCTTAAAGCTAAACAAGAAAATAAGTTGCCATTGCCTTGCAAAACTGTCAATATGACCGTTAAATAAAACTATTCATGAACAATGCGGAACATTTTGACGTTGGAAACGTGCTATCACAATGGCAATGGTGTTCATTCAAACAGATATTGAAAGTGAGGACATTTTTTCTTCCTCCAAAGGTCCAAAGGTTTGGCAATGACCGAAAAAGTTTGTGAAGCACTGCTGCATTGGGACTAAAGTTCTCCAAACTAAAGTGGTTTCCATTCAGTATTTCAAGCACTGCATTGTAAAAGATGGACATGTTTGTAGGGAGTCGGTCCTGCAGTAGTTTGGAGAAAAAAATCAGCAATTTATCCCCCCCTAAAGTTGAGATAAAACCTGCACTCCTGCTGGTTAATATATTTTTATGTAAAGGCCTTCAACGGCCATTTTCCCCAAAATGAAGTGCTCCCTGCTCTGCCACAGTCCAACCTCTCCCGCCGGTACAGCCTGTTAGCCATAATAGTCGGCCATATTTCTCTCAAAGGTTTTCAGTGGCACCCATGTAAGCTCTGCTCCAAGGCTATTGCTGTTTCTATCAAAGGCTCAGCGCCCATCTACAGCACATCGTAAAGACTTGACTAGCACCCTCTGTCTTCCCGTCTCCCTCCCCTTCTTCACTCGCCTTCCTTCAACTTTCCCTCGTTCCGTCTCCCTTCGCTCGTCTTTTTCAGCCCCGCTCATTAATTCACGACCTCCAGCCATATGGGTGAGAGAGAGAGAGCAGAGAATAAAGAGCAGAAAACAAGGGAAGCTAAAATGACACAAAGCTCATGAGCTAAGGGCATGTCAGAGCGCTGCTATGTGTTTTATGTGTTTTATCTGTGTGTGTGTGTGTGTGTGGGTGTGTGGGTGTATTGGGGACATTTGATTCAATTTAATAAAACGTCAACTTTTAATGTCATTCCAACTTATGTAAGTGAATATATAATAGAAAATATTTGTCCTTCTGGGACACGGCACATTCCAAATAATATTGCACGATGCTCCATGCACATGAGCAACAATTAAATGATGGTCATAGCATAGTTACAGTGAAAAAGAGAGACAAAACTGACATTTTAGTACAACAACAACGACGATACACCCATCTCCAAAATCAATACTATCACGATATGTGGATTTCTATTCGATATGTATTGCGATTTTTAAGTATAGTGATTCGATATTACGATTTATTGTGTTTTTTTGTTAACTTTTTTAACACTAGACCATGGGAAAAAGTTGAATCATACACTTCTAGGGACTTTTACTTTGAAAAATATTGAAATTAAAAGAGTAAAAATGTTTGATTTTCAGCATGTATGTAGTCAGAGATGTCCTGAAGTCAAATTTATCAGTCATTGTCAGGCATTATTTATTCCATTTTTTCCAGTAACCCAAAAATCAAAGAATAAAGACATTTCCTTCACAATTTAGTGGTATTATAATTTTAATTTATAAGGGACATGTAATGATTTATACTTCTGGTGAATATAATCCAATCAATCTCATTCCTACATATATATATATATATATATATATATTTTGTATATACAGTTCCCTTTGTTATTAACAGCTTGTTTTGAAAACCGGATGTAGTCAAACATGTATACTTCTGCTAACTTTTCCAAGTCCGTCGCTAGCTCTTACATTCAGCTCCGTTCTTTTTATACATCCATGGTCAGCTCCATCGGGGCTGTTTGAATGCATTTAACATACATGTCAGTATATGGGTGCTCTACAGCTGTAGCGTCGGCCGATTTGACCACGGAGGTGAGAGTGACAGATGGCTTGACCGCAACGTTACCGCGATACGATAACGTTTCCTGTCCATGACAGAGTTAGCATGCAGCTTTAGCCACGATGTCTAGCTCTGCTTTTCATGGCAATGTGTGAAACCCAAAGTGTTTCCATACTTTACTGTATGTGTAGTGTTTACTACTTTGGATTTCAAATTTGAGGGTGCAGGTCGTATCCATGCAGACCCTTCGCCACTTTCAGCTTTGTCGTTTCAGCTCACTGCGGTTTGTTTTGGTTGATGGATACGGAACGGATATGAAGTCACGTTACTCAGACTACAACAATAAAAGCGGTAACTTCCTTCCACCTCTGCATTGACTCAAATGAAGCAAATATATTGATTCTGGCATTAAAAAATTAATTTCAAAATAATAAAAAAAAAAAAAGAGGGTGAATCTAATTTTTTCCCACCCCTATAAATGATCAATCACACAATCTGGAAAGAAGTTCAGGCACATTGCAGTCATAGCACAAGTGAACAATATAAGGTAAACTCATCAGAATGGCAGAATAGCACTATTCAAGGCATTAATTGGCAGGGATTATTTGGTGCATGCATCACAGGTGGTCGTATAAGGTGACAAAATGTAATTTTCAGAAACACTGAAACCATGTTTTTCTTGAGCCCGGGGTCAAGAAAAACAATACTGCTGGTCTGTATTGCTGCTTCAATAATGCAGTGTCATTGGGCAGATGGCAAGGGAGCAAAGAGTCTCATCTTTGAGGTGAGTTCACTTGATTGAAATGTCCAGTATGGGTGGGAGTGAAGGCCTGGTGATGTATTGCGGAATGCTTATAACTCTTTACAAGGCTGTGTGGTCAAAGGCTGTGCTGTCAACACATTCTCACTCCCATCTTGTCAAATATACCGACACTCGGTCAGTGGTCCTATACGCTTCATGCTATTACGCTCTAGATACCCATCTAGTGTAAGTTTTGAATGTGTCAGGGATAGCGTGTCAGTTTCCGCTTGTTTAATGCATAGTGTCTTTTCAAAATAAACTTCCAAATTAGGTTTACTCAGTTTTAGATTTACTTGGTTATGTTTAGGCGACAAAAGTACTTGGTAAGGCTTCGAAAAAGATCGTGGTTTGGGTTAAAATAATACGTTTGTTACTCCTGGGTGAAAGTCTGTGTTGTTTTGACCCAACCATTCACCCCGACCTCCTCCCTAAGCGGGCTTTCTCGCTCTTTATACCACGTTAGTTGACCTGACCGTCTAATACTTAAGCAGATGGGTTTACATTGGAGTTTAGTTGAAAGCTTGGTGCGTCTCATGCAGATGCTACATAATGTAAAGTCCACAGAAAAGAGAGGAAAGTCTTGTGCTGTGCTGTCATTATGTAATGGTACACTGGTTACAGTAATTGAGCTGACGACGATAGACGTGTCTGTGTGTGTCTTAGCCCACCGCCTCCCAGCACTGCCCATATTAATACTTTTTTTTAACGTTCTAGAGGCATTTTTTTTTTTATTTCCAGGGTAGAGGCACTTCAGTCAAATCTCTGGGGTTTAATTAGACTTTAAATAAAATGCTATTTTCTCTGTTATCATAACTCTGTTATGATAAGAGTTTCATGGGACTTCCTTTTATTCCATAATAAACACTTTTATTTCAAAATGCCCTTTTTCAAAAGTCTACTTTTTTCATAATGGTATTTTCCCCAATGACACTTTTTATTTCATAATGTTCCTTTTCACGACCTCTCACCTTTCAGCCCCTGCCTCATAAAGCAGCAGTAGGTTGAACTGGAGCAAATATGATTTTAAAAAGTTATTCTTATAAAACAGTCACTATATCCTGACAGTAGTGCATGAGACAGGTAATCTGAAAAAAAAAAAAAAAAACATGTGCCTCGGTGTCCTCAGGTGCTCCTGATGGCATCTGCAAGATTTCACAAACAACCAATCAGAGCCGAGCTGGAGCCTTGCCGTCTCTGAGCAGCTGTCAATCACTCGCAAACTCTGATCAAACGGTCAAATCAGGCAGTGCTGATCAAATATTAATTAATATTCTGTTACTGTAATGCCTATTTCTGGCCTCAAATGTTTTCAGAAACATCTTGTAGTGTACTGTTGAGCTGTAAAATGAGAAACACACACACACCCCACTCAAGGGTTGTAGAAGAGTTTCTGTCTCTGCACACTCATTTTTCATTGTCCTCAACTGAACCCCTGGTGCTTACCTGATTTAGCACAGAAGGTACATGTTTCCAAAATTAGGGGAACAGTGCAGAAAGTAAATAAATTAACTTTTAGCCTTCAGAGCACGAACATACCTTTAGGGTATTGTGCATATTTTACAGACAGGGAAATGGCACTGCTTCTAAAAAGAACTGACAAACATTTCCTCTATCTGTGTGTCACATTGTTCACTTAACTGCGCATTTTGAGCTCGTTTAACTTTGTTCAGCAGCATTGAAGGAATTAAACTGAGGATGTAGCATATTATGTAGTAGGTTTTAGTAACATTCATCCTGACACTTTATCAAGAAAAGAAAACACAGCAGATGTCACACCATAAACAATCTTGTATCCACTCATTTTTTGCTCAAAATCCATTCTCATCATCTCGTCTTTGTTAGGAGGCAGCGTGAGTCTAAAAGCGCTGTGTACCTGTGTTGCCCGTGATTTGTCGAGTAAACTCAAATATTGACCTGCTGTCTTTCTCCGCAGCTCTTTATTGACTGACCTCTGTTGTTTCTGATTTAGAATTGGTTTGTTCTTGAACCTTTTAGCCTGTCTGAGCTCCAAAATCTCCCCAACTCTTAACCCTTCGTGTACACATAAAACAGGCCAGGATACTGCAAAAAAAAAACGGATAATCAGGTTGAAGAAACTTTTTAATGACTTGGCCTTTTAGTGCATAATAATGAGGATTATCAAAAATTCAAGTTTTAGTTTCAGGAAGTCACCAGTGGAATCCCTGAGGATTTAAAAAGCTCTGGTTTCATAAGTTTATAGTGACTTGGCTTTGAGGTTTTGTATCATAAGCCTTAAAGTTGGCATGGCAGGTTGGCAAACTGGCATCACACACTGGCAAAAAAAGAAAGTGATTTAACTCAGTGCAAAGCTGGTATTCCAAAGCTGGCACAGAAGAGGCTGCAGAGACAGCTTACCTCTAGCACCTGAAACATTACTGTGTATGTGTGTGTGTTTGTGTCTCTGTCAGAATGTACTTAAATATGCTATGTATAGCTTTTTACCATTAAAAACATGACACATATTCGTAACAAAATAGTGGCTCAGAACAGTGTGAACCTCTGCCTGCATGTTAACGCCCAGAGACCCCAACCAACTTTACTGTCTTTTAGAGGATTTAGCAGATTCGGTTTTAGAGCTAGAGTGAAGATACAGATATCGTATGAAACTAGAAATCCTTTCTGTCATACTAGCTTGCCGGGAAGGAGGCTAAATAATGCTCCAAAGTTAGGCTACGTTTTGGCAAGGAAAAACTTGCATGGTCATTTGCAAAGGGGTCCATTGACCTCTGACCTCAAGATATGTGGATGGAAATGGGTTCTATGAGTACCAATGAGTCTCTCCTTTACAGACATGCCCACTTTATGATTATCTCATCCAGTTTGGGGCAAAAACCATGCAGTTTGTGAATTCAGTATAAATGTGTTATTTTCACCTATTCTAAAAATGGTGTGTTTGAATATTTCTGCAAACTGGGGTCCCTAAACAGTCTTGGAATTACATAAATCAGGTATCACTGGAAAGCTGAGACTCTTGAGGATCCAATGAGCTCAACTGTACTCATGTATAATGATGTAAGACCTTATAGTAGCCATTTCATTGTAGTGAGACCATTTTTTTTTTATTTTACCTCACTGTATAAAATGACCTGTGGTGACCTCTAGGATAATCACAGCCTCATGAAACTTAACAGCCACAAACTAAAGACCGAGAGCATTCAGAGGATGAATCACTTTCCTAGCTAGATTGACAATAAGGGGGTTTATGAGCAGTTTCCAGAACAGAAGCGCTCGCCATCCAATCACCAAAAAATGCAATTCTTGCAGAAATGTCAAACGTTTTTGATACCAAATCACAGCATGGCTATTTCTGTAGTGTTGCTTGAGGTCTTGGTGTCTTAATGTGGTATTTTGGAAGGATTATTGATCATTTTTGATCAATTATAAAAAAAAGGTTAAATTTAGAACCAAACCTGTGTAACAAATGGTGTCAACCCAAAGATTGCTGCAGCAAATTATTCTTCAGTTTCCCAGCTTTCAGATGATGTACACCACTTCTATGTGACATCTACTGTTGAACTTCTGTCTCCCCTTCTAGACCCCCTGTACCCCCCTAAAAAAGACAAAAATGGGTCTATTGTGGGTCTCAAAGCGTTAAACTGAGCGTCACAAAATCAGATTTCGTAGTTCGCGGCCCGATGTTTGATGTGCTGGATTGATCTGCAGCTCAAAACAGGAACCAATTTTACTTTGAAATGAACTGAACCTGACTCTAATTTCTCTTTTCTGTATGGTTTAAGATTCAAATTACCCGTTCAGAATGTAAATTGGCAATTTATCAGCCCTTATCCTTCCTTATGATTCTTCAAAACAGGAGCATGCAAAACAGAACCAGGAAAGGGGAAGGAGACAAGTAGTAGAGTGTTTTGTGTGCCACGAAAAAAAGGTTTCAAAGTAGAATAGGTCTTTCTTTGGAGAATGTGGATAATCTGATCTTTAAAGCAGAGTATTAGGACCACTGTAAGGGAAAACAAATCTGATATTTTAAGAATAAAGTCATAATCTTCGAACAAAATGAACAAAATGTTGGATGTTGTGTATAGATTTGCTTGTATTGATGTAGTGTCACTGACCGTTATACAGCTGGTCTGTGTTACTTTAGAAGAAAGTTCTCTCAGTCCATCACACTGTATGTTAGATCATAAAACTGGTCAGATATTTGCTAAAATGAAACTAAAATGATTACAAGAGCAGATGTCTTCATAACAAGACCGGAATTAAAAAACTAAATAATGGAGTCGGATCACTTTCTTGTTGCCGAAACGCATGAGGTCAAATTTGTATCATTTATCAAATCATTTTCAGAGAGACATAAAACCAACTGGGTCTTTTCTGATGATATAACTTGCTGTCTAGAGGTAACCAAATCCTCGCTGTGCTCCATGCCTCAAAATCATAGACTGTATATAAAGATGGACGACATGACAGCACCCTAAAAGTGAAGCCAAAACATCTCAATCGCCCCCTGGTGGCTGGCTGCAGTAAAGGTCATAAATCCCGCCCCCTCCATGTTAGCGGATGGCACATGGGCCAAACTAAAACATCAAAGTACAGGTCAAATACATTTTTCCCGTAGATGGTTTCTGTCATTTTAGTTTGTTTGTTCAATTGTTAATTTTTCTGATAAGTTTGGTTTTAATTGGTTATTTGATGCTATAAAAAGGGGGTGAGACGTCGAGATTGACAGCTGCTCTGAATGAAGTAGTCGTGGAGCCAGACGCTCGGGAATTGTATGAGAGAGAAGATGAAACTTTAACTTTCCATAACCATCACAAGTCTGTGTAATAGAACATGTCTCAGTCTGATCATAAATGTAGATATATTATGGTTAGTTGTTGTGTCTTTCTAGCCAAACAGTTACCCGGTGCTAACGTAGCAGCTAGGTGGCTAGCAAGCTTGCGGCCGTGCTCGGTTCGTGATTGGCTCGGGCGGAGGGTGTGGGCGGGACCTTGATACCGCAGCTCCACCACCCGATCACTACTGCGCAGACTCTGGCTCCAAATGATGTCAAAATCACAAGATGACAGCCCCAATATTGGGATATTTTGGCATAATTTTTGTACTCGTCGTCCATCTTAATACACAGTATCTGCTCAAAATACGTGGAAAAACATGTTTCATTTGATTGCAATATCCTAGAATCTCTTATAATCTCTTCTTGGTAAAACCTATAACTTCAGGTCATCAACATCCCTAAGGTGGCACATAAGCTGACGGACTGCTTTCACCTGTTTGCTATGACGGAGTTTTAAAACCTCATAATATTTCAACCTTTTTCTTAAAATCTCACACAGTCTCACAGTGGCTTAAATTCTCCTACAAGAAGCTTCCTCTTTAAAAAGTTCTATCAGGAGTGGGAGTTGTTATCTAATCGTTTATTTGATGAATTGTAGTTCACAGAGTTCTGTAGAACAGGAAGCATTACCAAAAGCACTTTAGCCATTCAATAACATCACATATAAACTGCTTTCCACTATTGGACTTTTCTCCTTTCTTCCTCTATTTGCAGTGTTTAAATCATTCTCTCTGCCTCAACCCGTCCTCTGTTCCGACACTACTCTTCACTCAAAAATACCAGCAGAGCCTGATGTCTTCTTTTTGTTTTTATATATTCAATCTTTCAGGCTAGTATTGGCTCATCTCTTCACTATCCTTGTATTCTGTTTCGCTGTCTTTCTGTTTCTCTGAGCGTTTCAAGGTTTAATTTCCCCCGGTACTCCTTCCACTACTACTTTTTTTTATCCTCTTTTCATCCCGTCTTCCTCTCTGTCTCTCTTTCGGATTCAGCCAGGTTGTTATTGGCCTCATGCTATTCATTCATTAATTCATCCACTCTCTTTCCACTTGTTATTCCCTTCTTTATCTCCTCACATAAGGAATTGATTTTTCTGCTTTGATTCATTCTCATCCATCCTTTTCATTGAAAATAACGAGGAAGACAGTGCCTTATAGAGAGTTTCCCTGAGGACACACAACCTTCAAGAGTTGTTGTTCGATATGTCAAAACCTTGCCAGGCTTTGAAAAGCATTTTCTTCACACTTAGTCTGACAGCCTTGGCAATATTCAACCAGCTCGCTTCCGTGTTTATTCTTTGATTTAAAATAGACATAATGTGAGTTTGATGTGGCCTGCACGCAGAAATGTCTTTGGTCTTTGAAAATATGCACGTGGAACTTCATGAATGTTCAGATATAAAAATAAAAAAAAGTACATACATTTTATTGAAATTGTCAATGACTTGTCTTTAATATTTAGTTTCTCATTTGAAGTGAATGGCTGTTTGTAAAAATAATGATCTTAATAGGAGTAGAATTGTCTATATTTTTCAAAATAAAACTAACTAGAAGTTCGAAAGGTGGAGGACCTTTTTACTTGTAGCATATCATGGAAAACTTTTAAAGTCAATCAGCACTCGGACAGCGCAGACCTCCACCAAGGCCATTTCCATAAGTGAAAAATAATGTGTGTGTCTGCCCCGTGATTCTTATCCGCTCCAAAATGTCATGGGTTCTTCCTTGGCCCATGCTACACCCTTCCACCAAATTTCATGAAAATCAGGCTAGTAGTTTTTCCATAATCCTGCTGACAAACAGACAAACAAACCAACCACAAACTGAAACGAATACATGAAGCGAAAAGTTGGGTGTTGTCTGTGGGTTTCTTGCAATGAGAGCCCCTTTTCACATTAAACATTACATGTCATTTGATTGATTTTCCATACAAAATATTGATTAGTGCATCGGGTTATACCCACCTCTTTTTCTGGCAGTTTATGGTATACCAACCTATCAGCCCGAAAACCATTAGATTATATAGGATAGTATCAAAGAGTATAGAATTAAAGAGATGAAACTCTGGTGCTTTTTTGACAATAGCCGTTAGATGAAACTGCGGTAGCGCTTCTGCCATTTTGGACTGAAAACGCCAATGAGTCTATTGACATGGACGTATAAAGAGACGTCTGTAAATCATAGCATAATTAAAAAGTTTAATAAATAAATAAGTAAGTAAATAGTTATGATAGTATGCATATGTATAATATTTTCATTGTTCAACACAGGCAATTTTGGTAGAGACATTAAAATGATGACAATAGAATAGAAATATTTAGTTTTACTTTTGTACGGCACTTTGTAGTCGGACGTTTTACTGGCGTCCGGTAGTCGCTTTCAGTCCAAAATGGCGGAAGCGTAGCTCTGCTGCTGGGTGCTGGTATTACAACGGAACGAACAATTGACTTTCACTTCCTAGCAATATACATTCTTTGAGAGTACACCCACTTTCTCCTTGGTAACCTGCTACCCATCTACCTAGTAGTACACCCACGTCATCAACGACCACTACACCAGTGGCCTTGGCGGGCCCACCATAGAAATACTGATGATTGATTTCAGATGGTAACTCTAACACAGTTAGAGAAATGGTTGAAACAGTGAAGACAATTTGGCTACAGGTTACTGTAAGCTACAGAAAAAGAAAGTAAGTAAGAACGAAAGGGAAGGAGAGGGGGAAGGAAATGAAGAAATGTAGTGGCTGCCTACTCGTTCTCTTCTTCACCACCTCCTCATCCTCTCTCGCTCCTACAAGACTCTGCTTCCTCTGATTAATGAACTCTCCAGCTCAAGGATACATTTATGTAACACCCACAGATTTATCTCATGTCTTTATGCAGCAGAGCTCTAACCCAAGCAGAGCACATTTCCTGTGTATATTGTCTTCCGCATTATAGAGTAAAGTTGTTTCCATCAGTCATTGCAAACTAGATATAATCCATAACATCCATCACATTCTGCAGTGTACAGTATAACGTTTCTTCATCATAGCCAGTTCCAGGTTGGATAAGCTAGGTCATGTCTTTATTATTATATCTCACATATTCTCCACAACATCAATCATAGTGTTGCATGCAAATGCATTAATTTCAATTTATTAGATACAACATCCATCATGGCTTAGTGTATGTACTTTAAGGTAATGTGTGTGTAGATGTAAAGCATTTATAATCAATCATAGAGTATGGGGTAGATTAAAGATATCTTTATCATAGAGTAACACAGGATTTAATTGAACTGTCGACGTACACAACTGGAAGTCAGACTGTCCTTGTTACACGATTTGTTTAAAGAGTAGACTCTTTCAACTAAACTCTGGCTGGATAATATTCAACGTTATAAGTGATTAACATGTTTCACTAAAGCACCACAAAGAGCATTAATATAGAATATTTATTGTGATGCTAATTCATTATCAACAGATACAATTACAGATACAGTAGCTGTGCATAACCATGTTGAGATCAGTTGAGGAAATACCAAGAACCAACCACACAGTCGGAGAACAGCAAATAGGAACGCTCTCTCTGAAATTACCTGTGATTGGCCAAAATCTCCCGTCATGGGCTAGATTTTTTAAAGCCTGAAAACAGAGCCAAGAGGAGGTGCAGAAGTCTAGTTTTCTCTCAGAGCACATGAATTACAATATGCTGAAAGGTTATTATGGAATTTTTGCCCAATGATGCCAAAAACGTTCTGCCTACTGCAGGTTTAAAAGGTACATTTTAACATGTATTGTTGATCACGATTAAATATTTTAATCAATTGACACCACAAATCTTATTATAGTCCAATATCAGTAAAAGATATTTGGTTGTGTCATCTTAAATTTTTCACTTTCAATGTCACTACGTTTTAGCAAGGCATGCCATGTTTTATTATTTTCAGATGTTGGGCTATTTAGGAATGCCATCAATTTAAATGTGAGTTGTACAGTACATATTTTAGGAAAGTTTTTATGTAAAAATATAGTTCTATGCCATTCAGAATTGTTTTAGTTTTTTGTCTGTATGTCCAAAGAGAATCTCACAGTAGTGTTAGGCTATTGGACGTATATATCGGCCATTGGCGATTAGCTGAGTACATTGCAGGTCGTTTTTTTTGGCTGATGTTTAGGCGATGTTTGCCATTTTATTTTGATGTGATTTTTTTAATGCAAACTATTTCACTTTATGGCAAGAGGTCGATGCCTGTGTAGAGCTGCTCAAAGAGAACATGTACTAGTAATGGCTCTGTAGCTTTTTCATAAAAAAACAATTTAAACTATATATTTAAATCTCAAAATGATCAGGAGGCAATGCTAAATGAAAAGCTTCTGCTACTCACAACAATTAACACCACGCAATCTTTACCACATTAACTTTGACACACTAGTATAAAACAACCATCACTGTGAAGGATATTTTCATCCAACAACTCCTGCTCTGCATTTCCCTTTGTGTCACTCACTGGGTCCTATAGTCAGAGTCTGATGGAAGTCTGTTAGATTGCTTTACAGTCATTTACTTTGTGATTAGTGCGGTCAATCAATTAAAATATTCAATTCTGATTAATCGCATGATGGTCCATAGTCAATTGCAATTAATCGCCAATGAATCACATTTTTTTATTTGTTCAAAATGTACCTTAAAGGGAGATTTGTCAAGTATTTAATACTCTTATCAACATGGGAGTGGGCAAATATGCTGGCTTTATGCAAATGTATGTATTTATTATTGGAAATTAATTATTTACCCCTTTGAAAATGGCCATTCCAGTTTTTCCTCACCAAAATTTTGTGTAAATTTGGAGCGTTATTTAGCCTCATTCGCAACAAGCTAGTATGACATGGTTGGTACCAACGGATTCTATAGGTTTTCTAGTTTCATTTCATTTTTTTCTAGCTTTATAACTGAGCACACTACAAACTTAAATTCTCTTGTTGCCTTAATGCATTAAAGAAATTAGTGCCGTTAAATTTGCGTTAACTTTGACAGCCCTATTTACGACTCAAAGCAGGAAGAAGGGGTTGTTTTTCATGAGAAAAAAAAATGAAATAAGTGAAATGGTAGGGTTTTAAGTTAATTTATGAGAAACCATTTGAGAAACACTAGCACTGGTGTGAAACAGAAGCCATAAATAATGTTGATCATGGTTTCTTTGTTTACTTTAGTTATCCTCTGGAATCAAAATGAACTTTTGACAGTGATTTATAGTCTATAACGGATAAAAGTAGGAGCTTTAATTACTAACAGATATATATTTTGAAAGGCATGCAACATTAGCTCCTTGATGTGCTGCATTTTATTCAAATTAAACCACACATGGAATATTTTACCACACAAATGTGATGTCTTGGACAGGATGTACAGGCCTACTTCTTTACTGCTCTATCTTGCAGATGAGGTCACTTTGGATTTCCATGCACTGTTCTGAGGTACGAGCCATTATTCATGATACTGCTAGATAGACTTAACATGTGTTTTTATCTAACCTAACAGTGTTGCAGGCAGCGCAGCATCAAGCCAACATACTGTACTTCACCACACTGCACTCTGGACTGGCCTTGTCACAAAGAGTCAGAGCAGAGATGATCTATCATCCATGTCTTGATGCAGCCACTTAAAGTCCCAGGAGAGAAACCTCATACTGTATGTCTTCATATAGACAGATCTTTAACCAGGCACATCTCCCTATAACACGACTGTAGGAGAGGAGAGAGAGTGTGAGCTTCCTTCTCTGGCAATAAACTAGGACGCTAGGTTACCCTTATTCTCTCAGGTGCACGCCATTAGAAGACAGGGCTGTCACTTTTTAAATCAGAATTCAAACTACGGTTCAAATGTTGGAAAAATTTGTATTCGGTCTGTAATGATATGTTTGAATTCAAAATTCAAAGAGCACAGCACAAGCCCTGCTGCCCTTTCAGTATTCTTGTTTTCGTTAATGTAAAATGGATAGAACTATCAAGCCATGCTGACCGAATAATCAGTTCAGGAACCCTGGGAGATTAGGCCATTAAAAGACGGAGATGTGCTGTTTACAAAGCTCAACATCCCAGCAGACATTGACATAACAAAGCAGTGATGGGCATCGATCAGCAAACACTTGAAAAAAGCCACTCGTAAGTTATGGTGACGCAAAAGAGACGGTAACATATTACAGAAAGCAGTTTTTAAAATACAAAATTATTATACAAAATGTCTATATACTAGGGCTGGGACGATACACCTAGCTCCCAATACGATACTCACATGATACTTGGGTGTCCCTTTGTCATGTATTGCGATTTTGTAAAGTATTGCGATTCGATATTACGATTTATTGCGTACTTTTTTAACACTAGACCATGGGAAAAAGTTGAATCATACACTTTTTGGGACTTTTAATTTGGAAACTATCTCACAATTCATACAGTAAAGTTTTTTGATTTTCAGCATGTATGTAGTCAGAGATGTCCTGAAGTCAAATATATTGATTCATTGTCAAGAATTTATTTAATTTTTTTTTAATTTTTTGGTTGAAGGATACGGAACAGATATGACGTCGCGTTACTCAGACTATAACAGTAAAAGCGGTAACTTTCTTCTACCTCCGCATAGACTCAAATGAAGCAATTATATAGATTTTGGCATTGAAAAAAATATATCAAAATCGTAAAAAAAAACAAAAAATCTCGATACTTAGGTGAATCAGTTTTTTTTTCCTACCCCTATAAGTAAAGGTGATGCAAAAGAGACAGTAACATATTACAGAAAGCACTTTTTAAGATACAAAATTATTATATAAGATGTTTATATAACAGTGGTTTTATGTAACGATCGTGATCAGATAATTTGTTGTATAATAGATTAATATTACAGAGAGTTTTGTGGCCAGAGTCATTGTTTTTTCTATCTCATTCATACCTCTCATAAAGCACCCAAAACAATGTTTTAGATGTTATGTGCTTATTTTTATTTATTTATTTAGCTTCATTGGGACACTGGAAATCCCAGTCCATTTTCCTTCATGGTTTTCTGATTTGCACAGAAAATTAACTGTGAAATGAACATTAAAGCAGAAAAGCGAGGCATCTGTGACAAATCATCCACTTGCTGTGTCCTTGTGTCAATGTCATTACATCAAGCTACAGCACACATGCAACGCACGCGACACACACACACACACACACACACACACACACAGACACACATTTGTCATGCTGTCAGAGAGCCCACACGTGTTTACGATGTGTCCCATGCAGGAGCCGTGGGACAAACATGTCGTCCAAAGTAATTGTGGAAATGTCACATAGATGGCATGCAATTATAAAAGTGTGTGTGTGTGTGTGTGTGTGTGTGTGTGAAAATGTGTATGTAATAGGTGATCTACAGTCTCATTGGGGGAAAAAGTGGAACTGACTTGTAACACTTCATGTTGTTATGCTCTATTAGACATAACACAACAGGGGGGTAGAGAAATGAAGAATAAAGGGGAAGAAAGATGAAAGGATGAAAAATGAAAGAGAAAAATGACATGATGGAGAGGGACAGGAAGATGCCCCACTGACATCATTTCCATGTACATTTTTTTTCTGGAAGCCTATTGTACATAATAAAACCTCCTTTCCTCTCGCTTTCTGATACACACACTGACACACAAACAACTAATCAGCGAGGCTATGAATGAAATCAAGTGGTTGCAAAATGTAAAGAGATGGAAATAATAGATATATGAGAAGCATGGCAACACTCAAGCTTATAAATAGAGCTGATATCAATGCAGTCATTAAAAAGGAAAGGAGCTAGAAGTATAATTATTAGTAGAAAAAAAAAAAAAACCTGCAGCAGATGTGTTTCCGTCTGTCCGCATGCGTATGTTTCTCACACACTTGACAGTTAACTCTGGGAATAACTTCCTTTCTGTCACACATGAAGTGGAAAGTTTTATTAAATTATGATAATTCATAATAAAATACGCTTTTTTCTTAGTTTCTTTTTGATTGTTTGACGGGAACTCGGAGAGCTAATAAATGCTGGTTTTATTGAAAATGTCAATTTTCATTACTAGTATTCTTGAATGAATTATTTCATGAATGGAAACTGTTTATATCAGTCTTTAGCATCTGAAATGTTTTTGTTTTTTTCCATTTGATTTGGTTGGACAGGAACAGCGTCTTGAAGATATTGCATCCCTTTTTTTCCTGGCAGTTTATTGGGAGACAAGAAGTCAAGCTAGTGCTGGTGATGCATTCTTGAGGCTCATATCAGGCTGATAATGGTCTTTTGTGAACAATCAGATGTTGGCCAGTCAGAGTCAAACACATCTAATATGATGGCAGTTCTTCCCTGACCACACCTCTGCAATATGTTTTATCATTTTTTGAGAAATCATTTATTGAAGTGTAGGAGACTTTACTAAAGATCTTGCTGTAAAATTGCCTCACTCTGCTTTTGCCTTTGAGAGGTTTCTGACCAACCTAAGAGAAACAGTGTTTTTCAGTTTTCCGCACCTCATCAGGAGTTACCTTGTGGCTGAAATACAACCCCATAACTGATGGATTGGAAAAGTACCCATAACAGGGATGCATAACAAGGTAATACTGTATATATTTTTGCCAAATGAATGATTAATGTTGTTCAGAAATACAGCACTTTATTTATGTGGGTTTTGTCAAAATCAAATCAAAATCTTTACTGTGAAATATGGACAAAAACCAAGGTAACAAGTCTAAATTTGCTTACACTTTCAATTCGAATCCGAGTGAAAATTTATAATTTTTCATTTCATTTCACAGTGCACAAATTAAAGTGAACCAAATAAAAAAAAATAAGTTGCTGAGGGGGCATGTACGAAGGAGAGAATTTATCTTTTTTTATCTCAAGAGCTGCCACTTCTATGCAGGGAATAAGAGTCTTCATTTCATGCCAGCACCTCATTGAGGTTGTACGCATGATGATGATGACAATGGTAATGCCAGCATGTTGATGTTTAGCAGGTATACTGTTTACTATCTTAGTTTAGCCTGCCAGCATGCTAACATTTACTAATTAGCACTAAACACAAAGTACAACTGAGGCTGATGGGAATGTCATTAGTTTTGCAGGTATTTAATCATAAACCAAAGTATTGGATAATTGACCCTTTGCTAAGTCCCGCCCCCCGAACGCAGACTGGCCAATCATAGCGTAGCATTGGCCAGCTCTAACCAGTGTCCGACAACTATCCGGATGTTCTCCGTAGACTCCCATGCAATCGTTTCAGATTGTCTTCATTTTCAGGCTGGTTTTGTGGATTTCAAACTATGCTACCATAACTACTGAAGGTATACTGAATGCTTTGTAATGATATATATAACAGTGAATAAAGACCTACCCGGCTTATAGGAACAGATTTGTTCCTTAATTTTATTGTCTTCTGTCTCGATTGCCAAGTGATGCGGTGGTTCACTTTTACACTGTGATCTGTAGGCTTAAGCTTCGATCTTTGTCTTTTGACATCCTGACATATCCTCCAAAACACATATTGTACACCTTTCTGTCTGCTTCTTTCTGAAATCACTTTTTCATTTTTCCAAATATTCGCTATATAGTTGTTAAGGGTGTGCAGTTAGTGACCGTGTGGCTCTATGGTAGCTCTGACAGCTTGACGGAGTAGCAGCAGGGGGCAGGGTTTAGCAAAGGGTCAATCAAGACTTCGTTCTCTGTGCATCAAGGACAAAAGATCAAAATTTCATGTCAATCCATCCAAAAGCGGTCGAGATATTTCAGTCTTGCATCATAGACCAACATAGACCAACACTGACATCCCTAAAGCCATGCATATACTAGCATGCTAGTATGGATAAAAAACAACCAAGAGTAAACGTCTAGAGGTATATGCTTGTGGCTCTATAGGTTCTACTTAGTATGTTAACATGCTCAGAATGGCAACGCTAGCATGCAAATGTTTACCATCTCAGCATGTTTGCATGCTAAGATTTTAAAATTAGCAATTAAAACACGGAGCACCATTAAGGATGATGGAAATGTCATCAGTTATGCAGGTATCAGATCATCCAATAGTTGATATTTCAGTCTGGACCAAAGTGGTCAACAGACCAACTGATGAAAAGACTGACACTGCCATAGCTGCTTGCATTGGTTCAAAAATGCATATTAGTCACTTTGAGTTTCTTTGCACATTCCCAAAGCTAAAGTGTGTTCTCCATGACTGAAAGCCCCAGGCAAGTTTACAAATTACTGGAGCTAAAACAATTAATTGATGAATCAATTAAGAGAATAGTAATCAACAATTTTGATAATTAAAACTGCTAAAGGATTCAAGCTTGTTAAATGTCAAGGCTACTTTCTTTATCTTAGATGATTCAAACTGAATATATCTGAGTTTTGTACTGTTGATTGGACTAAACATGCAAATTGAAGACGTCACTTTGGGGCGCTGGGCGTTTGAAATGCTAATTATCAAACAAGTAATTTTAGCCATTAAGTTATCAAAACTTTTAGAGTGAACAAGGCGAGAAGTTGCAACCACATCAAGTTGGCAAAAATGACAACCCTGGCAGGACTTCCCTCCCTCATCTCAGCCTCACACCATCTCCCTCCCTCTGCAGTATCTTGCCGTCTCTTTCTAACGTCTTGTTAATTTCAGAGACATGAAAGGTTCTCAGCAGAACAAAGTCACTCTTTTGTTTCCTGACATCAAAGGTTCAAAATCTCCTTTTAAGTTGTCTGATGACCGACTTTTAAAAAGCGAGAGAAAGGTGGGCTCAACTGAAGAACAAGAGCGGAGAGTTGACACGGGGAATAGATCAGAAACAACGCTCCCTCTACTCGCCGCCTCTTTTCCCCTTTTCCTTTCCACTTCCCATCATAAAGAGTGTAATGTCAACTTTAAATTAACAGAAGAAGTTAGAAAGAGAGAAAGAGATCTAAAGGGAGACAGATGGAGGGGAAGATATACCCTAGGAACTGTTCATGCCAATGTCATGTACATAAAACATGCAGTATTATCATGTTAGCTCTACCAAGAACCTGTCTACGATGTGGTTCCGCACGGAGCCAGTTTACTTCTGGAGCTTTGCTTATAACCATCTGGAGTTTTGCTATCTTTTGATTGTGTGATATTTTTAAGAACAAATGCTTTCTTTACCTACGTAATTACCTAGTGTGTTTGCTCAGTGATGCAGTTTATAGCTAAAAGGATGATTATCGAGAATCGGTTCCCGTATAAACAAACATATAGAGTACACACCATTTTTAATGCACACTCAACACACGCACACTGCAATTAATGTAAATAAGCCGGTCCAATTATGAATGTTTTTCCATGTTGCCAACAAATTGGTCGGCTTTCTAATTACAGATTGCACATTGATTACACACACACACACATTCTCAGATAAAGACACTTCAGGTGGTAGAATTAAAAAGCTCCACTGTGGAAAGTTTCATCCTCTGGACCGCATTACCCATCACACTCTTCTATTCGGCAACCATGGCTCTCTCTCTCTCTCTCTCTCTGATTAGAGTTGACTGAAATGAGATTCCCCTGGAAATCCAATCCAGCCGCCCTCATCCCATTCCAACAAATTTCGACTGTCCATTAATGTTCACCTGTGTGGCTGACCGGGATGTGTGTGTGTGTGTGTGAGAGAGAAATCAAGTGAGTCGGTCACAGAGAGACCATCACCCCTAATTCCAACTGGTTTAAGCCGAAACCTCTTGAAGCACGATGTGCTTGATTGGTAAATTTATTTCTGTTCCAATTTGTTTGTAAAATAATTATTGAGTTTCTCAACCACAAAAACACTATACCTGTTGTGCTGAATAGGCCAGAGCTTTCAGGAGTTCTTTGATTGTGTACAACATAGAAGAGGAGATGGCGAACCTCTGTAACATCAACCCGGTCTCACGGGAAGGTTTATAAATACTACGACATTACACGGACTTTACACATGTCACGATTGCACATTTTAGCGCTTTCATGTGTCATTTGTATGCCGTTTTTCATGTGGCATTTGTGCGCCACGCAAACGTCTGCAGTTTTAGGTGTGTTAGGTTTGGGCAAGAAAACCACTAACTTAGATTCAGGCAAGAAAACCATTTAGTTAGGGTAAGGGAGATTATCATGGTTGGGCTTAAAATAAGTAATTAAACAAAGTCAAACGTGTACGAAAACAACTACGGAAAACACGTCACAAACATCAACAAAAAACGTGACAATCGCTACGTGACAAACGTCACTATCGTAACTTACAAAATAAAACACCGGTCAACAACAGTCTCAAACACGATCCACCTCCCTACCCACCCACCATAAGTGGTCTTTCTTGCTTTTTATACTACGCCACTATCTCTTGCCGTAGCATTTATACGCGGATGCGTTTACATTGCAGTCTGTACAGGATACATGGCGTACAAAAGACACGCTGAAATCAAGAAAAGCGTACTTATTGCACGCTAAACGCCTTGTGCATTATCGTGGCATTTTTATACGCCTTATCACACGAATGAGCTGGTAACATAGAAGGCTTTATTTAGTCATATGTGTTCTTTGGTTAAAAGGAAGTGAGGAGCAGGTTTTATTATATATATTGTATATAAGATTGCATTTTCCTTGATCTCAACAACTCATAACTTCAACTTCTTTCACTAAATGCCGACCTTAAACTCAAATTAACCTTTGCGTCTAGCCGTCATGTCCTCTGCTCCGGGGGAACATAGTGAGCATACAGCGCTCAGATGTTATGTGATTGCTCAAATGAAAGGAAATCGAAAAGGAGAATGAAATCCAATTGAATACAGTAGATGGATAGAAAACCTGAGAGGTTATATTGGAGGTTGCATTTAACCAAAACGGACACATATGCATGTACATGAGAGTGCTATATTATAAGGGTGGGTGAAGACATAAGAATCGGGATTCTTATACGATTCTAAATCAAAAAATCTATTTTGGTGATAACAGAATAACAGTGCACCTAGAGGGCACAGTGCAGCACCTGGTTGTTCAAGCATTTGGGAACATTTTGGATTTAATTACACACTAAAAGGTGCTGGGTTGAGAACAACCATACAGCTTGGTAAATATAGGACAGAAGAACATTCGCTAAATGAATCTAACCCAACAAGATGGGTTGATCATTCAACCCAAACATTGGTTTATATTGACTACAATGTTTGGTTAATGTTACTTCATATTTTCATGTTTCCTTACAGCAAAATCTGTAAAACATTTTATTTAAATAGAGTACAAATAAAATAACTTGGATATGTAGGCCTAATCCAAAATGTATTTGGTAAAGCAAATCATAAATACTTTGTTTTATAAGTTAAATTTTCTTTTTCAGAACTTTCAAACTTTTAGCCTTTTAGCCTGAGGCCAATTTTAGGGATTAGTTAATGGAAAGTTAATGGCCCCCTCATCTAAAATTAGGAGACTCTTCTGATGAGCTGATGCACTTCATTAAAGGAACATTTCAGGGGATCTATTGGCAGAAATGGAATAAAATATTCATAACTATGTTTATATTAGTGTATAATCACCTGAAACTAAAGATTGTTGTGTTTTCGTTTATTTTCGTTTAGAATGAGCCCTTCATATATCTACATAGGGAGCGGGTCCTCTTCATGGAGTGCACCATGTTGCTCCGCCATGTTTCTACAATAGCCCAGAGCAGACAAACCAAACACTGGCTCTAGAGAGAGAGACTTTGTCTTTTTACGTAATCTGAAGGCCACCGTAGTTCCCCGGCACGCTGCCGTCTGATCCTAAAGTAGTGTTATTATGGTAAGGATGGCCTCTCAGCGAGGTGAATGGCGTTACCACGGTTTTGCGCTCGGCGGCTCACCTTAGCGCAGTCTTGGAAAGGGAGGAGTGAGCAATCTGGAACCACACCATTGCATGCCGCCAAATCCTACACACTGTCCCTTTAAGGTTAGCTTCAAAAATAAATCATATACATTTATGTCTTTCGTTGACAAAACAAAGCTTTTAGCCGCAGATAATACAGCAGCTGCGAGTTGAAGTGACCCAGCTGCTGGGTAGGCACCAGGTGGCTACATGGTGGTAGTGGAAGAGAAGAGGATGACGGTTTTATCTGCATTGTTTCAACTGAGAATGACCCAGCCTCAAACCCAACGCCTGGGCTGCACAAAAGCTACCCAGCATCGTGGAAATAACCCAACAAACTGACCCAGCAGGCTCAGCCCAGCATTTGGGTAGATAAAATTACCCATTAACTCTCAGTGTGGACTTCATAATTTGCTTTCCAAAGACTGCCAACGATTCCCACCTCCACAATATTATTACCAAGCTTGAAGAGAGAGAAGGTGAATGATGACAAAAAAAGGTGGAAACCATGAAAGAAAGAAGAGAGTTGTGGAAGTGATTCCTAAGCCTTTCTGTCTGAGAGGATTCAAAATATCGCCCTTGGTTTGCCAGTGAAAGTAAACAAAAAGTATTAGAATTGCTTCTATTTTTTGCTTGTTAAATCCTTTTTGCTCCCAGTATAGCGGTCAATCCATTTCCATTCTCTCCTTATTTTGTCATTTCATCAAGTTTCACTCTGGTCACATTCCTTTAAAAACAGCTGTGTACTGTAGAAGTGATGTGGGGTAAATGTCTAAAGGCAATTAAGGATGTTTGACACATTGTGCAAGGGAAATTGCTGACGTGGAAAACAGAGCAACATTAAAACATTTCTTCATCTCTGACTATCAACATTTCGGCACCGAATTCACCCACATTTTGCACATTTGAACACATTTGAATTGCCGCTCTCCAGTTTATTGAGGCAAGTATGCAAATGTAATCTTTCGACGACTGGTGAGGAATAAAGACAGACTGTAACAACCCACAAAATACACAATGATGCATTTTAAATTTCAGACAAAATAATATGTACAGACAAGCTGAAAATGAGTGACCTGTCTGTCTAATTGAAGTGATAATTAAATTATTTTCTTACAGAAACTGTAGTCTGTTTTAAATGCATTTTGAGTTTAACAAACAAACACATTACTGTCAGTTACCAGAGGATTATAGATTAAAGAATATAACCTTAAGATTGGATGAGAAGGTCGTATTCATTGGTGTGACGCATTCTTCATTTGCAGTGTCTAAAACATGTGAACACTGATGTCCTTCCACACTGATGCAAGTGGAAGAAAGCTAGTGACACACACATGTTCAATGGGATCATTCTCTCGTGCACATCGACTATGACTGTGTAACTAAAACGGCCACCTCTTCAATAATACAAAAGGATTCGTCCCACTTTGAAACAGAACATTTGAAGTGCACCATTTATGTTGTGTGTGTGTGTGTGTGTGTGTGTGTGTATGTTAAGCCATTGAATCAAAGAGATTCAAAAGAATTTGATCACATGTGGTATTGTATGCCAACAACGTGTAAAAGAATATGTCAGTGGATCAGTGAGTTTCTTTTCACGTGTGTGTGTGTGTGTGTGTGTGTGGGTGCACACATGCAACTGTGTGTGTGTGTGTGTGTGTGTGTGTGTGTGTGTGTGTGTACATGTTCATCTATTTTTGTGAGGGCCAATTTGAGTTTTAGACCTTCAGTGTGGACATTTTTGGAAAGTGAGGACATTTCGGTCGGTCCTCACTTCTTCAAAGGCCTGTTTGAGGGTTCAGAGTTGGTTCAGGTCAGAATTCGGTTGAAGTATTTAGGCATTTAGTTGTGATGGTTAAGGTTACAAACATAAGGGGCTAGGGAATGCATTATGTCAATGTTTTTTGTGTCATGGTTATACTGGGCAATCATGTTCCAAACACAGGTTAGTCAGTGTCACCTATAACAGAATGGTGATGTTTCTGCTTTATGCAAATATAGTTCCAAATTAAACTATTGTGAAAATCAGTTATCTATGTAGATGGTAGGGCTGGGAGGATACGTGTATCTTCCGACTCGATACTGTCACGATACTTGGGTGCCAATTCTAAATGTATTGCGATTTTTTAAGTATTGCGATTCGATATTATGATTTATTGCTCACTAATTTTTGTTCACTTTTTTCTACACTAGACCATGGGAAAAGTTGAATCACACACTTCTAGGGACTTTTACCTCGGAAAACATCTAAATCAATACGGTAAAAAGTTAGATTTTCAGCATGTATGTAGTCAAAGATGTTTTGAAGTCAAGTATATCAGTCATTGTCAGACATTATTTATAAAAAAAATTCCAGCAACCGAAAAATCAAAGAATAAAGACATTTCCTAAGACGTACATGTATACTTCCGCTAACTTCGCCAAGTCTGTCTATAGCTCTCCCATCAGCTCCGTTTTCTTTATACATCCATGGTCAGCTCCATCAGGAACTACATTTAGTTCCTACTAGGGCTGACCCGAATGCTTCGAAGCTACAAAGCTTCGATCGTTGCCATGGTAATCGACCTCTAAATCAGTATTCGAATGCTTTGTTTTTTGTTTTGTTTTTATATATATATATGTATATATATATATATAAATATAAATAAGTATGTAATAATAATGTATAAATCCAAAAATAGCCCATGAAATAAGGAATAATCCCACAACATTATTCATTATTAATATTCAATATTACTTATTAGTTATTCTCAGACATATATCACTGTGTGTACAGTAGTGTGGCAGTGGCACTGTCCCAAAGCTTCGAATACCTTCGAATATCTCTCACCAACGCTTCGATGCCTAAAAAATTATATTCGGGACAGTCCTACTTCCTACTTCCTCTAAAAACTAGGTAAGGTAAAGTTTCTCAAAAGATGTGATGGAAAAACCCTAAAAGTGTCCATGAGCGAGTCATGATCACTTTGCTCAAAGGTTGAAAGTTTGTCATTGTAATTGTACTACTACATCTTACATACAAACTTCTGAAACATGTTTTAGTATTTGTTCAGTCTTAGTTTGAGGTCAATTTATCAGCCAACAAACACAAAACGCTGCACGTCCCTTTATTCTGTTGCCGGCTTTGGATTTTTATCAGTTTATGTCCAGAGAGATAAGTGTTGTTCTAACAGCTTTATTTAAAACGTTGTAAAGTTGTGCCTTTGTGTTTTTCCAGGCAGCACGACATCAAAACACCCCCTACCAGAGGAACACAAACTAAAGCCAACGAGCAAAGAGATGAAAATGCTGCTTTATTGCCAAATACAACCCCTTGATTTGTGCTGATTGGATTTGAGGAGCAAAGAAATAGAAATTTGGAGGTCGAGGGGGGAAAAGAGAGAAGTGGGGGGAAAAAAGTGAAGCACAAGAAAGCTCTCACATCTTTGTAGTTGTTGGATGAAAAAGGATTTAAAAAAAACAAAAGTACAGAGGAGGGAGTAGTACATGGAAAGAGTGAGAGAGAGAGAGAGAGAGAGAGAGAGGCAAGGAGGGAGAGTGGTTGAGCGATAGAAAGCTATAAAAGTCCCATTAAGCTCTCAGCCTTGATTGCTCGACAATTAAATGTCCATTTTCTTTGACTACATAGACAAGGTTGACAACTTCACTTCAGCAGTTGGTTTACTGTGTGCGTGTGTGTGTGTGTGTGTGTGTGTGTGTGTGTGTGTGTGTATACGTGCCCGGGTGTAAAAGCCAACCATTAGTTGTTGTGGCTGAGTGGTGTTGCTAGACATTCACACTTACACATCAGGGAGCCAAAGTTCCAGTAGCCTGCCAAATTGATTTCAGGTCAAAATCAGTTAATTAAATAAAGACTCAAACAGCTCCAGAGTCCAAAGCCCAGTCTCTGTAATCATAGTGTGTTTAGCCAGGAAGTGTGTGAGAGAGAGAGAGCTGTTAAACAATCTTTTTTGTATGACGGGGTCAGAAATAAATCACCAGGAAAGCTTTCACACAGCACTATTAAGTAATGTACTGGAGTCCAAATAGATGCTGTTTAGAGGAGTCTGTGTTTTCAATGTTCATGCCATATTCAAGAGTTCATGGCAGCGGTGAAGGCATCAAATCCTTTATGCCAGTAAAAGTACAGAGTTAGTACTCAATCTTAGATTTTGTTTGACTGTGTCTGTCCTATAGTCAAACTCAGGAGACGACTGGCTGGCTAGGTATAGGGTCATCATATGTAGCTCTTACGTCACAAGATTGTTCAAGGGATGGGAAAGACAAAAATGGTTTGTAGTGATGCACCGATACCGATACCGGATCGAATATTGGGACGATACTGACTCAAATAGCTGGATCAGATATCGGTGACATTGGGGCCGATCTATTCTATGTTAATATACTATATACATTAGGTTTTGACCAATTTGTTGCTGCATTAAAAAGGTTTACATCTGAATTGTAATTCCTGTTAATTTTAAAAAAAAATTTTGCCAAGTTGTTGGAGTATGATTCATTATTTTAATAATAAATAACAACTCGCTAAATTTAGATCTATGTATTTATTTATTTAAGTAAGGAAAGCGATGCTTATGTCAAGCCTGATGTTGCCTTACACATACAAAGAGATAATCCCAGTCATGTCCACACAGTGAGGCATACAGCTTATTAATTAAACACTGGTATCGGATCGGTACTCGGTGTCGGCCAATACCCAAAGCCCAGGTATCGCTAACGACATCGGGACTGAAAAATTGGATCAGTGCATCCCTAATGGTTTGCTACAACAAATTCTCTATGTGTATATTTTACTTGCTTGAGGAAATACTGGATAGTTTTACCATGTCTAGTCACAATTATAAAAACTAGTCAATGTAAGAAATTTAAGGGGAAAAATCATGAAACTGGTGAACTGCTCACAGCTCTACAGTATATAATATTTATTACATTATATTGTATTTCACACACACAGCTTTCATTGCTGATCTCCACACCCTACTATTTATTTTTGTTAAACTACCAGGAACTAGGGCTGTCAATCGATTAAAAGATTTAATTGCAATCAATCGCATGATTGTCCATAGTTAATCGTGATTAATCGCAAATGAATCACACATTTTTGTATCTTTTCAAAAAGTACCTTAAAGGGAGATTTGTCAAGTATTTAATACTGTCATCAACATGGGAGTGGGCAAATATGCTTGCTTTTATTGCTGATATTAGCATAATTTTTTCTGCTTTTATGGTAACAAGCAACACCAACTATCATCTAAAAATCCCTTTGTGCGCAGGCATCAGATCTGGACTTGTCAAATTAATTAGTGAATGAATTAATAGTGATAAACAGTCACCATATAATTAAAATTTCAGAAAAACTTTAAAATGTCCCATATGATGCTCATTTGCAGGATCATACTTGTATTTTGTGTTTCTACTAGAACATGTTTACATGCTGTAATGTTAAAAAAAAACTTTATTTTCCTCATACTGTCTGCCTGAATATGCCTGTATTCACCCTCTGTCTTAAACGCTCCGTTTTAGCGCATTTTGACGGAATTGCGACGAAATTCCAACAGAATTGCGTTGCTAGGCAACAGCTTGGGTCCATGTGTACTTCCTGTCAGCTGATGATATCATCACATACACTGCAACCAGGAATAAACTGGGAAAGATTTAGAATGTTTACGTTTAAATCTGTGTATAGGGTCTAAATATTGTATATTGGTGGCATCACAAATGGACAGAAATCCTGACAGCTTGTTTCAAATGCAGAGTTTCTGAATACGGGTTGTGTGTATTTCCTTGTGGATTGAGTGTTTCGATACTTTCACAGTATTTATATAGGATTTAAACCTGCTTTATAATAAAACAAAAACATGAAAATCTCACTTTTTTATAATATGGGACCTTTAAAGTTTACAGTGTTGCATTCCCTCTTTGTTTTTGGAACAGTTGAAAATATGCATGTATGATGTATGATCAAGAGTATTCTGTTCAGTATCTCAATACACCCATCTTATAGCATAGTACCAAAAATGCACATGTACAGGCACTATTAAACATTTTGTAGGCACTACTGCAAGTGGAATGCAGTATTTCCAAAGGAAAAAAAAAAATGCCTTCAAAAGTCCTTTACGGTCTACTGAGAGCCTTTGTCTGTATAAGCCTTCATACTGCGGGAATCCCCGCCGCTCAATCCTGCATCTGTCTCAGCATGACACATTCACCGGGGAGAGAGAGAAGAACAAGTGCAGCAGCACAGACAAAAAGGGCAAATAATTCACGCAAGTTGTTTTGGGATCTACTCAGGTGGAGTGTGTGTCTCTCTTCTCCTCAAACAGGACACCTCTGACCCACGGCCCATCACTGCCAGTCTGGTTCTGTACATCTAAGAAGACTGATATCTGCCAGTTGTCTCAGTTTTCCCCTCATCTTGTCCGACAGGTACCCTGCGGAAAAAAGTGAGTACACCTCTCTACTACTTCGGAGTGCACCAAACACAAACCCCCACCAACATTTGTCTGCCGCAGTGAAGCCATGCTACAAATGTTTGGCTTGTTAAATGAGCTTGTTGGCAAAAGCTTGTAAATGGCTTTAGCTTGTAATGAAGTTCAAGTCGATATTTTGTGCCAAAAGACTGATGTTTTTGGTAAGTAACTGTGTAATAAGTAGGATGATGTACAGGCTGCTGCTCAGGGCGATGAAGTCCACTTTGCATCAATTAATTCGCCCAGTTGGGCTCAATTTTGGGATAATGACCGTCTAGCTCGCTGCACAATATTGCTCGGCCGCTAAAATTAAACATTTATTCTTCTTTTCCTTGTATTGTTATTTGGCCTACATTCTCTTTGTATAATATATATATATAGATATATATATTCCTCATACATGCTTGTTGTGCAAATATATTATATTTTAATCCAGGTCATATGTTTTACTTTATGACCATATCCAATTTGCTATACTCGTATTTATATTTTATAGATTTCCTTTGTTGTAGCCCTTTTTATTTTACTGTTGTAATAACTTAATCACCCCATGGGGAACATTAAAACTGCATTTGTTCTTATGTCATTTATTTATGCTAACTATTCACATAGTTGTGCAGCAGCAATTAAAGCTACAGGAAAGCCAAACACTTGTGTGGGTGTTTGTTGTGCTGATTGTTTCTTCTCTGTTTTACTTCTTTTTATTCTTGTGTCATGTTTGTAGAGCTAAAGGATTATCATGGGAAGTCAGTTATATATATCATAATATGGTAATATTTCCAAATGTAGACTAGTGCCGGATAGGGGATGGGTATCATTAGGATTTTAATGATACTACTACTCTTTTCAATACTACTTATTGTTTTTGTTTTTTAATTACTAAATAATTGCTTTTTTAATATATTATTTTAAAAAAGAATAAATTCAGAACAAGACTAGAATTAATTTATATTTTAAATATAACTAAATGTTTCGAGAGCAGCATCGGTAATGTTTACAATAGCAAATCATTATATAAACTTAATTACATCTCACTGGAAACTAATCTAAAATGTTGATCAAATAAATAATATTCCTGAGTGAAGTTTATAAAGACTGAAGAACACAGACATCAGTCAGTATCAGTCCTTCCTCCTGTCCTCTGTCCTCCTCCCTCTGATGATGTGATTCACTGTTGCAGGTACCGCTGGTAGAGAAAGGAGGGGCTGCTTTGTCTCAACCAACAGATAAATTAGTTTACAAGAATTTTAAGATACATGGTAAACTAAGCTAAACAGTTAGACTACATACAGGCTGCTTTTTATTTTTAGCTTGTTTGCAACAATTCACTATCAGTCGAGCTAGCGCGCTGTGCTTGTGTAAAACATAGCGGCGGTGGATGAGAGACTGCAGACAGAGCAGATGGAAATATCGCTAAGGATTTAGAGTGTAGTTGCCCTAGCTATCTTCACTTCACTTGGCTTACTTCACTGTCTCAACCGCCGCCTCTCTGCTCTATTCGCTCAGCCCCGACACAGAAAGCAGAGGAGATGTGCGTTGCGGTGTGATAATAAATTGCCCCAAAACGTTAAAATAAAGTACTGATATAAGAACCGATAACGTCGGAGCTTTTCAATTCTCCGGTCTTTAATAATCTTGCACCGGTCCCCATTTAATACCGGGTCCCGGTACCCATCCCTACCATTTACAGACTGACAGGCTTATTCAATACAGTGAACTAGATTTGAGAGAGAACGGTGACTTGCGTCAGAGTATTGAATGGTACTATAGGTTTTGTTTTATTCGATGCCGGGGCTGAATCCTCTCACAACAACATTTCCAGCAGCCTTTAATCAAAACTTATAAAGATTCAAGCTTGTTAAGAAAACAAAATGTTTATTTAATGTGTATGCAACACATTGCTCTGCTAGGAAACCACAGAGAACCACATCACACACACAAGATAATTAAGGGAAGCAGTCCCATCATTGGCATTCTGGCAAAATAAGCAGCAAATGATGAGTGACCTGGCACACATACTCAACAACATAGTATTATGAAGTTATTATGAGTAAGAAAAGATGTGAAATGTTATTGAGAAAAAATAAACCAGAACCATTCCACAAAGCTGCTAGGTAGTAATGTCTTTAGTGCCAGATACAGTAACAGTAGCTGGGTTTCACACTGTATAAAGTAACAGGACTTGTTCACTCGCAAACTTTGTGAGCAGCTCGCTTTAGTGAACTTGAGGCTCTTTTTTCCTGTTTGCCTAATGAAACCTGACAGCAGCACTAATGTGAGCTCGACATTTACTGCAGTCACATTAAAGCAGAACTCTTTATGGTATTTTTAAATGTTTGCGAGCGTGAGGTAAAATCCAATATAACTATTTATTTCACCGCGTGCGCCTCAGTTTGAGCCTGTCTCAATATGTTAATTTGCTGAACGACTCAGGCACAATCAGTATTGACACTGACAGCTTCTGGAACACTGCATACCTTATTAAACAAGGTATTTCTGTTCTCCCAGGCATAAAGTCTTTTTAGAAAGTATAGCAAATATGATCAACATGTGTTTTTTTTTTACAGCACTTTTTTTTCCCATGGTTACAGCATGGATTTAAGGCTGGTAATGTCGGTCCGTCAGTCTGTCGGTCGGTCTGTGTGTCTGGTCAGTTAGTCAGTCGGTCCACCGCAGATGGATTGCCAAGAATTTTTGAACTGAAAACACACTGTGAAAGGGTTAAGACAAAAACACGGACAACTCCCAGACCGGATAGCCATGTGGTACCGTGGTAGCGACCTGTCAATCACAAGGTAGCCACGCCCTAAAGCATACCCTATTTTATGGTAAATTTGACACTAAATGGGACCATCATTTACTAAATGAACATCATGCTGTATTGAAGAAGACTTGAAACTAGCGATTGAGACCATAAACTCATGTTTACAATGTTTACTTAGGTAATATATCAAGTGAGAGGAAGGCTCATTTTCTCATAGACTTCTATACAATCAGATTTCTGTTTGTGTGCAGAGGAGTCGCCCTCTGCACACAGATTTTGAGAACAATCTCAAACTTTTTCATGTCAAGGACCTCCAAAATCGATGTCCAATAGACCACGGATGTACAGTATAAGAGGTTGTGTCCTGTGATTTTGCCCTGCTTGTTAGTAAATAGCCTACAACTACATTTAATTCTGTTTATGTCATGCTGCTAGCACTACTAGCTACTGGCCGATAGCCTGTTGTTTGGGAACAGAGACATTAATACATCCACCACGGTATAAGCTTACAGCATACAGCCCGTGGGTGGATTATAGGTAAGGCGGTCATAATTCTCCGAATCCACAATTCAATTTGACTTTTGATTTTAAGGTCACGATCCGATTTGATATTCGATCTAAACATGCCATTGTTAGATTATGGAGTCTTGATTCATAAAGATCAACAAATCATTGAGGCTATCAAGTGTGATATTTTTTTTGGAATGTACCACACTGAGGCCATATGGTCAAATTTAAATAATTTATTTAATATGTAATAACGATAACTTATTTCACCAGTTGAAACTATTGGTCAATTGGGAAACAAGATGTTAAACAACAAAAAGAAGATCCACAAGATGGCGGATAGGAGGGTACAACAACAGCTAAAGCTTCCCAGTGTTTACGAGGCATACCTGAATGCACCATGACATCCCTGTCAGCGTCTACATGCTTCAATGTTTACACTAGAGCGAGCATAAACCCCGCTTTACTGTACAAAGCGATGTAGACACACAATCAATTTTAAGTGGAGATAGCGAGACTGCGGCTGAAATCATGAAACAGTTCGCTGAGCGCTGTTTTCTTTGTTTTCTGCAGTCTCTACATCTTCTGCAGCCTACAAACTGTAGTTTTTTTGCCAACATGTGGTTGTGTACATAACTCACCAGGAAGGCAAAATGTCGCCACACCGGTGACTTCAGGGAAGCAGGAGGATTTTTCTGTTGTTTCACTGACTCCGGCAGTGGCCATGGTGTCTCAAAGTGCAGCTGCAGGCTACCGGTAAGATGCGTTGTGTCGTCCTTGAAGGTTTTTTTTTTTGTCCGCACGCAAGTAGACGGTGGCGGAGAGAAAAAAACTCAGTAGCCAATCCTGCTTCTGATTTCGATGGTCGAAATCGGAAGCTGATTTTGATCGATTTCCGATTTAGAATCGAAATCGTGACACCTCTAATTATAAAATGATAAAAGTGATGAATCGCAGCCAATATATCCATTATTACAGCTGCATACAGCTAGCAGGAAGCTGAAAGAACCGGATCTATCATATGAACGTGCAGAGCGGTGCAGTCCCGTGGTTCTGACGCACGTTCATTATGCCGAGGAATTTAGCTATTAGTTGGCAATGGACTCATTGGCGTTTTCATTCCAAAATGGCAAAACCGCTACCGCAGCGCCATCTGGCGGCTATTGTCAAAAAAGCACCGGAGTTTTGCCTCTTTGCTTCTATACTCTTTGCTACAACAACAAACTAGTGGAAAACAACTCAGTTAAGAAACAACTTCCCTTGCCTTGCTGTATCCTATATGTTTTTTTACAGTGCTAGAGACAGGCAGGCTCACCATTGTGCCCATAATCACATTAAAAGACTACAGCGTTATGGCCGTAGTAACCATATGTTGTTGTCGGATGATTTAAATCTCCCGTCATCCCCTTTTCCCCTACCTCTCTATCTCCTCCCCTCTCTTTGCTTCTCTCTATCTTTCAGCCTCATGAATACTGAGTAGCGCATCAAATATTCATAGCACACGCACACAACACACACTCACCCATGCACAGTGATATAGTACACACAAACTTGCATACGGACTCTAACAAACGAATTGCGCACACACGCGCTCGCCCTCACCCCCTCTCTGTCTTATGCACTTGAACGCACCCATACACACACATATACGTACGACGCTGCAATCATTCACATGCTGCAAGAGAAAGAACCAGCTCAAACCAAGCGTCCATGAAAGTTTAATACACCGGGTGTCCAACGGATTCACAAACAGACACACACACTCAGAGCGACGAGTGTGCGCAGACACAGACACACCACGTCGCTCAGTCTTTCACTCGCAGCCATTAAAGTTTAATCTACAGGATGTCAAGTGGATTCATTGTGTTGAGCCGTTTGTAGCACCTGTATTTTTACACTCTTTAAATATTTAAAACATATTCATACTCCAGGATACAGCCGACATCATCATCATCATCACCATCATAAGCTCACTGCAAGTTTGGGTTAGCCGTCAGGACTGTTGCATAGACTCATATTTATCAACAGGAGAAAAAAAAGTAATATATTTATCATGGTAGTGGTATCGTGGTGTCGTGCTGTACTTCTTCAGAGGCCTGTATTGGCCAGTATATTAATTATTAGGGCTGGGACGATACACCTATCTCCTGATTCGATACTGTCACGATACTTGGGTGCCGATTCGATATGTATAGCGATTCCTAAGTATTGCGATTCTACAATAATAATAATCGCAAATTAATCACACATTTTTTTTTATCTGTTCAAAATGTACCTTAAAAGGGAGATTTGTCAAGTATTTAATACTCTTATCAGCTTGGGAGTGGGCAAATATGCTTGCTTTATGCAAATTTATGTATATATTTATTATTGGAAATCAATTAACAACACAAAACAATGACAAATGTTTTCCAAAAAAACTCTCACTACATTTAGCATAAAAACGTATGCTCAAATCATGACATGGCAAACTCAACAACAGCTGTCAGTGGTCCTGTTCAGACCTGGTATTAACATGCGTCCTCAGTGACTGGATCACAAGTGGACAGCTCTAAGTACAGGTGTGAACACACTCAAGATGCATTGAGGACGTATTGAGATTGGATCTTTCAGACCACATTCAGAGGTGGTCTGGGCCACATATGACCACATTCTTTTAGCAGTGTGTACGCGAATGTGTCCCGGGCCACATTAAGGACCTCCTACTCATCCGATGTCCCGCTGGGATCCGCGGGATCACCGCGCTCCTCCGATGAACAGACGGGCGAGCGCTCGTCTGCCTCGCAGCATGGAAACGACCTCTTTGCTTTACTGTATTCTGTCGGTACATCTGTATTTTATTAAAATATACCTTACCTATAGGCTACATAGTCTACAGACTATCAGACTGGGAACAGGAAGTGTATTATTATAATACTGTCGGAGATGTGTCTGTGTTTTTGAGTTCCGCTGCTTTGTGCGGAGCTGACACCCGCCTGCCAAACCGCCTGCTCGCTCTCTCTCCTTCCCGCTCTCTGAAGCTCTGTACTCCGCTGTAGTCTGGCAAAGGCAGCGGTGCCAGTGGCTCGGAGGTCCCCGGGGACCGCCGGTCCAATAACCTTATATGTTGATGTTATAAAAATGTTCATAAAATGTATCCGAATTCAAGATACTACTACTGACATTCCTGTAGTATTACGTCACAACGTCTGCTGTATTAGCCGTGTGTTTACTGAGTGTTTATTTGCATATAGAGCGGGGAAGTGAGATCGGATCACAAGTGGCCGCTCAAGATGCATGTGGAGACGCATTCTAATACCAGGTGTGAACAGACGTGCTTAATGCTGTCCACTTGTGATCCGATCACTGAGGACGCATGTTAATACCAGGTCTGAACAGGGCTAGTGTGTCAGTGTGCTGACTTGACTATGACCTGCCCCAAAACTACATGTGATTATCATAAAGTGGGCATGTCTGTAAAGGGGAGACTCCTGGGTACCCACAGAACCCATTTTCATTCACATATCTTGAGGTCAGAGATCAAGGGACCTCCTTTGAAAATGGCCATGCCAGTTTTTGCCAGCCAAAGTTTGGAGCGTTATTACTCAGGTTTTTCATATGATGCAAGTATCTTCACTCTAGCATATAATATGAATCATTATCATATGCTGTCATCATTGAGTGTTGCGTAGCTGTAATCTATCAAAGAAAAGCAATGCATTGTGGGGTGTTTAGTAAGAAAGAACTGTACATGACATGGGGTTTGGGGGCACTACATAGTGAATATATTCCACACTGATATTTCGGACACTCAAATAAAATGGCAGACAGTAAATATATACTAGGTAGCAAATGGGAGTGATCCAGGACATAGCCCAACTCTATATTGCAAAAAATCTGCCTGGAACAAGTACACATGCAATTTCTAGGAGATAACCTGCAGTTACAGCATTGTCAACATTGTCTAATGCCGGGTACACACTACAAGAGAATCAAGACGATTTTGGGCCCGATTCCCCCCTCCCAACAATCGTCAGCAAAGCCCCGATTTTTGGATGGTTCTAAAGAATATCTTGCCAGATATTCCTGTGGTGTGAGGAATGTTGAGAGTGTTTTTTACATCCCTCGATCGGCTCAGAAGTCCATCCTGGCTGCACCGATTTCAAATTGTAAATATTAAACGGTTCAATATTTACGATCGGACATCCTGTACTGTGTGGGAAACCCCAAGGACAGTCGATGACGCAGTTATGTGGGAACCAACGATAGCCAATAGAGAACCAAGCTGACTGAAGCAGAAAGACAACCACCGCCGTCATGGCAGCCCCAGCTAATGCATGAGCTAATGCAAAACGCAAAGCATAAAGTAGTAGTAAGATGGACCACAGAAATGGAGGACTTGTTAATTTGTGGCAACAACGCAAGTGTTTATTTAACGTGTCTCCATGACTTCATCCATCCAAAACTAACATTGCTAATTCTTCCACCATGTTTGTTAAACTCACGTTTGATCGCAAGATATTTTGCCAGATTTCCAGGCCTCTTGTTGTTCATGAATGGAATGTGGGGGGTGCGGCGTTTTGGCCAAATCAATGCTCTCCACACACTATAGGTACAAAACTGTTAAATTTAACACAACATGTCGTTATGTGTTGGGTCTCTCACATTTTCAACATCTGTTAAGGTTTGAAAAATCTTTTAGTGTGGGCCGGCCTTAAGCTTATATTATAAAGTTGCCATTTATTGGCAAGCATTAGTCTCATCTGTGGACTTTGGTATAGATTTTTAACTAATACAAGAATATTGATTGGTCTCAGTTTGTCATTCTGTCTGTGAAGACAAGTGGTCTCCAGCTATGCACATAGCAGCTTGCAGACAGCAACATGCAGATGTGGCAGCAGAAGAGACAGATTTCTTAAAACTTGGGGAATTAAAACCCAAACTATCTGCATGGTTATATATCTTAAAGGCTATATCTTTTTTTTGTAATTTGGGTGAGACAAACTCACATGACAACTTTTGAGGAAGAGTTTTTCACTTGTAGAAATGCAGCGTGGATTGTGTTGTATAATGGCCAAGGAGATATCATCCTTCAATTCCCAAGTTCAACCACTAAAATGCAACCACTTATTTCCCCATGTTCAAGAGCCCTCGACAAAAACACAGAGTCCCTACCGTTTCTTGGGGAGCTGTTTGATGCAACTGTTGACCTTTCGAACTCCCGTTGGA
This sequence comes from Sebastes umbrosus, assembly GCF_015220745.1. Taxonomy (NCBI): domain Eukaryota; kingdom Metazoa; phylum Chordata; class Actinopteri; order Perciformes; family Sebastidae; genus Sebastes; species Sebastes umbrosus. Next base: position 9,027,383 of record NC_051284.1, read on the forward strand.
GGGAGGTGAGCGCACGTTTTGCTTTGGGGAATTAAAGGTATCACTTAAAACGAGGCAGGTTTCAGAGAGCTGCTGGTTTTAAGTGGAAGAACAGAACTGCAAATGCAAAATCAAAGTCTTGGAGGATGTCTGTTTGAAAGAGAAAGAAAGTGGGACAGTGGGAGGGCAATGCAATCAAGGCAAGAGAGGGGGAAGGACGAGGCAAAGAAAGGAAAAATGAAATTAAGTGGACGCAAAGTGAGATTGTAACATTCAGTACATCCGTAGCTATAATTAGCGTACCGCTTTTGAAGTTCAAGAGTGTCTTCATAAATAAGTACAATATGGCCAAAAGTGTGTGGACATTTCAATATGCAGGGATTTTCTCCCATTCAGACACAAGAGAATTAGTGAGTGAGTCAGCCACTGATGTTGGGTGAGAAGGTCTGGGGGTGTTCTGGTTATCCCAAAGGTGTTGGAAGAGGTAAAAGTCAAGTTATTCCATGCAAAACAGGCAAAATCATTTCTTAATCGACTTTGCTTCGTGCACAGGGGCATTGTTATATTGAAAGAGCAAAGAGCCTTCCCCAAACTGTTGTTACACAGTTGGAAGCACACTTTTGTCTAATAAAATATCATCATAGCAATAAGATTTCCCTTAACTGGAATTAAGGGCCCTAACCCAAACTATAAAAACCAGCATATGGAAAGGGCTGTCTGCATACTTTAGGTCATATAGTGTAGAAATGAACTCTAAAGAATGACATGTACATTCTTGAAAATGTTACTGTAAAGCAAAAAAGGACAAAGTATAGAAATATGGAAATTAGGGCTGTCAAAGTTAACACAATAATAACGCGTTAACGCAAATTCATTTTAACGCCACTAATTTATTTAACGTTTACAGTTTACAGTTTTAAAGCTAGAGTGAAGATACTGATATCATATGAAACTAGAAGCTAATGAATCCATTGGTACCAACCATGTCATACTCGCTTGTTGCGAAGGAAGTTAAATTACTCTAAATTTTGGCGAGAAAAAAATGGCATGGCCATTTTCAAAGGGGTCCCTTGACCTCTGACCTCAAGATATGTGAATGAAAATGGGTTCCATGGGTACCCACGAGTCTCCCCTTTACAAACATGCACACTTTATGATAATCACATGCAGTTTGGTGCAAGTCATAGTCAAGTCAGCACACTGACACACTGACAGCTGTTGTTGCCTGTTGGGCTTGAGTTTGCCATGTTATGATTTGAGCATATTTGTTATGCTAAATGCAGTACCTGTGAGGGTTTCTGGACAATATTTGTCATTGTTTTGTGTCTTTAATTGATTTCAAATAATAAATATATACACACATTTGCATAAAGCAAGTATATTTGCCCACTCCCATGTTGATAAGAGTATTAAATACTTGACACATTTCCCTTTAAGGTACATTTTGAATGGATAAAAAAATTTGCAATTAATTTGCGATTAATCACGATTAACTTTGGACAATCATCGCGATTAAATGTTTTAATCAATTAACAGCCCTAATGGAAATACCTCAACCTTGCACAAAACTTGTTTTGTGGTGATGTTCTGTGTAATGTTTTATATCATGTACTAATTGTATAGTTAGTGTCAGGCCTGCAGTGAACTCAAATGAACCATGCAGGTGCTTTCTCAGCATACGGTGTTCAGTCTGGATTACTCCCAGTTTGTGCTCCAGTAAGGATATATAGGTATCTTTAGGCGGGTTCTGTGTACACATTTATGTCAATTTCACCCCCACTGTCCAGATAGAGCAGTACTCTGCAACTCATCACCTTTGTGTTTTTACTCTACATTGTCTGTGCTCAGTGGAAGCACCAAGCTAAAAAGTTCTGATTTTTAACTATATGTACGTATATCTTAGCTGCTGGCCCTTTACAGCAATCTCCCCTCCACTTCCTTCACATATAAATTGACTACAGCTGGAAACACTGATAAGCCCATGGTGCCTTATTCTGTCTTGTTTCAAGATACTGACACTCAGGCCTTGTGCAGCTGTTGCCATGTTCTTCACAGATCCCTCAAAAATGAATCCAGAAAGTCACTGATTGCTTGTTCTTCCATTCTCTCCCTTTCAAATTTTTGTTTTCTGCATCTTTGTGCTGATTCCCACCACAGATCCTTTGGCCCTTGATTCTGCTTAGACCAGCTGAATCCCCACTCACATACAGCTGAAGAGACCAGGGTGCACATTTTGCTGTCCCCTATTTTATAAATGTTAAAAAGAGGTTGCCACTGATGGCATGAAAGGCCAAAAATCAGTTGCCAATTTCTCAAAAGTGGTTGCCAATGGCAAACTGGTAACCTATACTGTCGAGCCCTGTCAGTAAGAACACACAATTTGGCAAATCTCCCAATAGGAAACGACTCTCCAACCAGGAGTACAGAGAGGGGAACTGTATAGCCACACTTACCAGTGTATTTGATGATTAAACAGGCTCAGGATCTCCCACTACCACCATGTAATGGTGCAAACATGGATGTATTAAGAGAACTGAATACAGCTACATTTTTACAAGTCTAAACAATATTTGTATGTCCATATGTATACTGAAAAGTGTTATTGGTTGCTGCAAATAGCTGGGTTTCCACCAAAAGTTCCCAAGACTTTTAGTTCCTAGAACTACTTTACAAGAAACTAAAAGGGTTCCTTCAGCACACTGTTGTGTTTCCACCGCGGTCTAAAGACCTGTGAAGATTAGGCATATTAGTCCGCTGACGTATGAAAAAGCAACATGACGTGTGACGTTTTATCTAAAAACATGCAAAAAAAAACAAAAAAACATTAGGTTTTGTATCACTATGATATTTACTGCTGCATAGTATTTACTGCTGCACGTTGGATGTAATGAATGAAATGCAGCGGAGGTAAATGAAACTGAAGAGCGTCTGTCTCCACAGTAAATCATCTGTTGAGTGTTTGATGGTTATTTATTTGCGCTTTAGAACATTAGCGGCGTGAAGCAATCAGAAAATAACTTTTCTTTCTTTCATTCACAGCACCGCCGTGCTACATCTCCCTCTCTCTCTCTTCTACTGCTCGCATGATCACTCTTTCCTTTTCTCTCTGTCTTTTTTTGAATGAGCCGGAAAGCTGACGGCAGAGCCTAACTTTACTTTTAAAATGGTCCTAAATCAATACTAGGCTTCCTTGTTTTACGAATGAAGCGGTACAGCTGAAGCAGCAGTGCTGTGTGTGTGTGTTTGAACAATCAGCGAAGGTCATCCCTGCAAACTCCATCCCAAAGTTACAGTACTTTTAACCCCCCAACCAGGGCCTTTTTGGGGGTAAAAAGGCCCCGTAAAATGTAAAACTTTATTTAGACCCTGGTCCATGCAGCCAAAATGCAATGAGTTCCTCAAACGGCTCTTATAGTTCCGGGGGGAAAGTTCCTGTGGTGGAAACAGGGCTACTTATTTCTCTCCAAAAAACACATGTGTATCAATATTTAATTTATTTGTCTTCAATTAAATAAACAATTATCAAACGTTACTGTGCAATTCTGCTATTTGATGTACCCACAAACAGGATATTAAAGATAGCCTACCCTGAATATCTCATCCAGAATGTGAAAGCAGTGATGAGAGTTTTCAAACATTGTGGGAAAACAATCTGGGCTCACTGCTGTGTTGAATCATTTCAGGCTGTCTGTGGTCATCCCATTTTAAAAACTATTTTCTATTTATCAGCTGGCTTGAATGAGCCACACAGATGGACACAGATGGACACACAGTTGCCATGGGGAAGAGGTAGACAGTGTTTGATAGCCTGCCCGTCCTTTTTCTCACATTTCTCCTTCTAGGTTTCATATCCCCCTCTCTGCCTCTCTGTCTGCCCTTCTCTCTCCCTTTTTTCTCCCCATTACTGTCACTGCCTCTTTCTTCCCCTGTCTCACATTTCCTGTCCTCCACTTAGCAAAGTGAAGAGCGACAACTCCACTACCTTGACATTCCCTCAGGGGCCCTGTTGAAAAATAGGAATTGATGTTGGCCTGATGCTGGCCAAGTGTAAGAAAGTTTCCTCTCCAAATACAAATCAGTTAGCACAGGTTACCAATTGTAGCCATGATATAAAAACTCCATTTTTAAGAGGTTAATAAAAAAATCACAAGTTGCGTTAATGCGTTAAAGAAATTAAAGCCGTTAAAACGAATTTGCATTAACGCGTTATTATAGCGTTAACTTTGACAGCCCTTTACGCTTATAAAAATATGATCCTTTCCTGTTCTGTTAATGTTGTTGTTGAGTTTAAAAAGTTGAAACCGGTAATCAGAGTAGTTTCTTTCTTCTCTTCTTCTATTTGGCCTGAAAATCACTAGCTAAGGCAGAAAAAAAACATGCTGTTGTATTCCTACAAAGTGAACCGTTTGATTGCCCCTGTGACATTATCGAGTTTCTGACCTTGCCTGTCTGGTACACACTTTGTAAAATTCCATAATAGTCCGGAAAGTCAATGAGAAGCTGGTGCCCTGTTATTACTGCCATAAAAAGGCTGCCATTGGACATGCCTGTATTTAATTAATGTGCTATCCTGAGGGGTCTTTGGAAGCAACCGGGCGCCTTAGCACAGGGCCGTTTAGGTCACACCTGAATAAGACTGGTGGACTCTCAACCACATCTCTGACATGATCGTAAAAAGCGTGGCCTTGGATATGCCTGATTAGAATTAGTTTAACAACCCAGGGCCCCGCAGAAGCAAACAAAAGCTGCCCTTGGGACTTGCCTGACCGTTATTAGTGACCATAACATTAATAGATGCAGGGGTTATGCAGAGGCTGTCCTACAACATGCCTGGATAAATCTGATGTAAACCTCCAAAGGGGTCATTCTGAGGGGGCTGAGGTCTGCACCGTTCAGGGACACGCCTGCATATATTTGGGGTAGTGCCCTCAGGGTGGGTCATTCTGGGTTTTTTTACTGTGCAAACGCTGACCTGAGCTGCCTATGGGATCTCACCAGGTTATAATTAATGTAACACCCCTTATATATAGGCCCCACTGAGGAGTTAGAAGAGAACTAGGCATGGAAAAGCTCTTCTCTACATCTCCATTTCTCTCCCTATGTCTCTTAAATAGCTAAAGGTCTGCTCTCAGTGGTGCTATATAGGTGCAGAGATCAGCTTTTTAATATCGGTAAAGTTCGGACTATTCAAATTGAATAAAGTTATCACTGTAATCTATCATTGATAGAGGATTGACATTATGGGCCTGCCCTCATTAGCAAGTTAAGGGGATTCAGAAGGACAGAGCAAGAAAGGAGAGGAGGAAGAGGAGGGAAACGAGAAAGAGTAAGAGAGAAAGCAGAAAGAAAGTAATGAAATGAACACAAACAGATGAGAGTGTGAATCTGCTGCAAGGGAGATTATTTTTGCATAATTGACTTGATAAAAGTGTTTCTGTACGTTCATGTGTGTTTTTGTGTACGTGTGTGTGTGGATGTGTTGGCAAAGGCATGATTAAATAAATCTGTTAAATTATACATAATGCAAACATGGAAACATTAATATGTGAAGAACACATATCTCAACTGCAGGCTGAAAACTGTTTTTCTGCAGACACACACAACATGAAATCACTGTCATCCAAACTGGCATATTTGCTAAGCTTTAGTGGATGTGCCATGCTGAGCTGCTTTGGGTTAAGAGTACCAGAACTCTAAAGTGCTATCTGTTCAAAACTGCATTTCTGCGGGGGGTGAAGAGTGAGCAGCAAACGCTCCTGTCATAATAACTACATGGATACTTTGAGAGACATGACAAAAACACCATAGCAAGTGCTATACAGTCTTCGCAGGAACCCGGGAATCACAAACGCGCTGTAGGACATGCAGGACTCTAAAGAGTCTTTAGAAAATGTCACTAACATATAGAAATACATGGACATTTTATTACAAGTAAGTTACCTACAAAACTCATTTTCTGGAGGAAAACCGATGAAAAAAGTGCTACGTACTATATAGCGGCTTTTATCAGGACAGTCTGTTCTACATGCTCGCCTCGTGTTCACTTGCTGGGTTCAAGAGTTGTTGTCATCGTTGTTGGGTTATGACAGGGGTCGGCAACCTTTGCTATCAAAAAAGCCATTTTAGGCAAAAAAAAATAATAAAGCTGTCTGGAGCCGCAAAACATTTGCGGTGAGGTATGGGTCCACGTTGAGGGGAAAAAAAATCTGAGATTTCGAGAATAAAGTCACAACTTTACGAGAAAAAAGACATAATATTACCAGAATAAAGTCATAACTTTATTTAAATTACACGTAAAACTACTACTACTATACATATATATACTTATATTATGACTTTATTCTCATAATACTATGACTTTTTTCTCTTAAACTTCTGACTTTATTCTCATAATATTAAGACTTTTTTTCTAGTAATATTACGACTTCGTTCTCGAAATCTCCGATTTATTCTTTTTCTTCAATTTGGCCCTAATACTCCGTTGTACCGTCGTACCATAGACCTACAACAATGATAAATTAAAATGAAAATGTAAACAAAAAAACAGTTATTCATCTCCAAAAATGTTTTAAAAAATCCACAGGAAGCAACTAGAGAGGGGCCAAAGAGCCGCATGTGTCTCTGAAGCCGCAGGTTGCTGACCCCCGGGTTATGAGAAGTAAAATTGCTGTGATTTGTGTGCTGTTGTACTGTAGCCCTTTTTATGTTTTTACAGGAAACATTCAAAAATATATACATGCCAATTAGCGAGACAATGTTGCTATACTTTGGCCATTAATGAAATATAATGAACACATTTAATGGCAAGATGAGGTATCATTCCCTTTTTCATTACAGAGGCACCATAATGTCATCCTCATCAACAAACATGGTGGGTGACATAACGCTGCAGCATTATTTTAACAAGTTGCATGGGGCCCTTTCTGCAGTGTCTCCCTCCCTTTACTCTTTAGCTTCAATCCCATTGTCACCCTTAAGGCCTTAAGCTCCTGAATCCTCAGGGACTTGACTAGAGTGACACATCATGTTACCTTGACGATGCCAATTGTTGGTTTTTATGTTATGTTTTTTACTGCCTATATTTGAATGTCTTCCAGGCTCTTGCCTTACAAGACAAGAGGTAACTGTCAAAAAAATCTATTGACTTGTTTTTGTCAAACTTCATTCGTCAAAATGAAAAGAAATGGTTGATGAATAAACCAGGTGTGTAATAATATAATCTAATGCTTGCATTCCTCTGATTTCATGTGTTTTTTATGTACCATCTTAAATCCTAAATGTTTATGTTTCTGTGTAAATTTAAATATGCCTGGCTGAATACCCATGTGCCGTCCTCTCTTTTTGCCTTTTTTTTTTTTGTTTACGCCTACGGGCTTCCCCTGGTAACCTTGGTAACCCTGTGTTTAACGTCACAACGCTATGAATTGTGGGTAATTCCCTCAGGCAAAGTCTGTAGAAATGCAGACTTACGGAAAGTATCCATAAAGGGCTCAAAGTGTCTACGAGGGAGCCCTCAAGGACTTGATGATTTGACAGTGGGACAGATCTAAACACTCACAGACTTTGCAGGAACGTGCCTCAAAGTCTGTGAGTCTGTGAGTCTTCTCTTAAGGGTTTTTCCTGTTCTTGTCATTCCTCTGCTGCCCACTGGTTGCCTCCACTGAGTTCTCCCTTCGGTGTAGATCACCTGATTTGGATAGCTGCCTACCCAGCTGCTTCTGATCATCAATTAGTCTGTGTGTTTGTAGAGGGGAGTTCAAGCAAGGTAACCTGTGGCTGAATTCCATTTAGCTGCTTCAGTTTCAGGGTGCTGGCTCGAACAGATCAGAGCCATTGTTAGTGTTATTAGTAACACCTGCGCTTTTCTTTCTGTGACGGATCAAAATGTCTTCTGCTGTTCTCATCTTAGAAAAAACAGATTGAAAAAACTTCCATTTGAAGAAGAGTTTTTCAGATTTCACTGCAATAAGCCCATCTTTTTGACATTATATGTTTACAAGGAAATGAGAGGTGTAGTTTTTTATTTAGTTAATGAGTATGCAGCTTCTCCATTACAATTATGGACAAACAGTTTTATCAACTATTCAACCCATTACATGTCAAAGTTTTTAATTTCTAAATTGTGAAAAAAAAGAGGTTATTACTGATAATCTGAGAAAAGTTGGCGATTTTCTTACCTTTGTAATAACACAGACTTGCTGTAAATATAAATGTTGTAGCCTATACATGATGGTGTCATTCTGTTTATATGGTTTTGTTTTCCAGACACTGATTGTGATTTGGAGAGTATTTCAGAAATGTAATAAAGTTTGGAGCGCTTTGGTAGCGGAGTAGTTACACGTCTTATAACCGCAACGTCACGGGTTTGATTCTGGCCTTGAGACCCCTCTCTCGTTCTCCCCTATTTCTACACTTTCCTCTGTCAAATAATGGCGAAAATCCTCCTCCAAAAAAAAAAAAATGTTTGTACAATCATACTGACTGATCAGTATTTTGTATATCAATTGGTACTTGTAAAACTATTACCACAGCACAAAAAAGTTATCCAAATGAATTGTCCCTCTTCTTACTTGAAACGGAAAAACTCAGATAAGCATTGGAGTCTTTCATAAATAATATGATACAGTCACAAGTCTGCTTGATAGATGATACAGTACAATTCTTTTTGAAAATTATTGAGCAGATTTCAAAGTTTGTCCAGATTACATATTTCTTTTCCACAGCCTCAGGTTTCCAGTTTGCCTTTCGCTGTTAATTATTAGTTATACATGACTGCCACCTTGTGGCAGTAAGATATATTGGCCTTAAAAATGATAGCAATACATGTGTGCATGTTACAAAGAATTGTAGATCAACTGGAATCCCTGCTCATTGCTTATCTCTGTCTAACAAGGTTAAAAAATATTAGTCAAAACTCACCGAGTAAAGTAACACTGCTGATAAATTATGCAGACTGTGGTCTAAAAGGTGTTAACTTTGACAATATAAATGAAACCTGAAAGGTCAGTTAGTTTGATGAATTTGGCAACATCATATGAAGGCGTATACAGCTCCCCCCCCCACTCTCATCTGCTTTCGCTAATGACTGATGGTTGTACATAATTTATATCTGATCAATACTACACTGGTTTGTTCACTCCTAATATTTTGGTGTAGGTATCTGCCTTCAAAGCCTGTATTGATTAAATTCTGCTTCCCAGCCTCTGGGCCAAAACACCAGCATAACAGACTCTGGGGCACAGAACTGGATCAAACTGGATAGTACGTACATGCCCGAGGTAATATGTGAGTGTCTGCAGGTCCAGTGAGTGAGTAGACTGTCAATTCACCAAAAAAAATGTCTAATTGTCAACAATTTGGTGTCCTTAGTTTCCTTTTCTACATTCTAAAAAAAGTCCGTAAAGAATACGGGCCAATGTACCGCGTTATATATATATGAAGGAAACTTTCTGTATCCTTTTTTTCACAGGAGTTTTTCCCGTATTTTTAAATACGCATTGCATTGTGGGAACAAGAACCTCTGCTAGCGCGAAAGTTGGAAGAGGCAGAGACCATCACACACGGCAAAGTTTAGTTAAAATTTCAGATATGGAGAAATCTTTCTCACACTTATGTGGTAAAAAATCAACAATTAACGTCTAACCAAAATTATTTATGTTAAGGACTTAACGTTAGCTCAATAATGTTTTAGTTGGAAAGTTGTTTTATTGTTCAGTTCAGCTGTTGTCGACCATTAACGTTACCAGATACGCCAGGAATATTTTGATGACTCATTTTGAGACTAACGCAAGTTTGATATTGTAGTTTACATTTTACCAAAGCTTATATTTTAGACTTCAGTGGACGTCAGGTAGAGTTAGCCCCAGTTTTAGCCTCAGGCGGTCCGCAGAGACCGACAGGTAACGTACAGGTAAAACGTTTCCGTTTTAGGATTAACAGAAGAGTCCGTGAATGGTACGAGGACATGCTGTAAATCAACAGAAGTTTCCATTTTAGGGGTTGAAGAAAATTTCCGTAAACTTAACGGTAAATGGCCTGGTAATTTTCTGCCAGGATATTATCTGTTTTTCTACGGATTTTTTTCTTAGAGTGTAGTTGCCTCTCTTTTCGAGATTTCAATGTGTTTGTATCCCCTTCTAATTAATCCGTTATCATAATGCTCTCCTCTCTCTTCTCTAACTTTGACGTGTCTGTTGACTTTCCAAGAAATGTTCCCAAAGGAAAGAAAAGCTATTCCAGTCACACCCCTGCCTCAGAGACGGGGGAGAGAAAGACAATGAGAAAGGCACAGGGAAAAAAGAGAGAAAGGAAAAGGACTGAGAGAGAGTGAGACGAGAACGAGAAAGACACAGGGGAGGAGAGTAAAGAGAGAGACAGAAAAGGGAGACCCAGCAGACAGTAAGAGAGCAGATTCATCCCCCTGAGAACTAATTAGAACATTACCACAGAGCTCAGTTCAAGGCCACTTTAAAAAAAAAATAATGTTGCACTTTCTCTGCAACTGCTGACAAAACACACACAGCTTCTCCACATACATCCCATGGATGATTGCCTGGATTGTAAAGGCTCGTACAAGTGACTATGGTTATTCCTATGTGTATGCAATATTTCAGCTGTATATTTCTGTGTTGTGGAATGTTGCACAATGCCTGTATTCTAAGCAAAGTGGGTATCAATATCAATATACAATGACTCCTCTGTGCCGGGAGAGGAAACTTATTTTCTGAGTGGCAATGCACAGGGCATATTGTACTTCAATTTGCACAGCAGAGATATATCTTTAATTCTATTTTATTGTATTTTTTTATATATATCTAGTACCCTCTGAGACCGACTTTACTGTCTTTCAGAGGTTGTAGCAGGTTCAGAGCTAAAGTGAAGCAACTGATATCATGTGAAACTAGAAAAACCTAAGGAATCCATTGGTACCAACCATATCATACTAGCTTGTCGGGAAGGAGGCAAAATAACGCTCCAAAGTTAGGCTAAATTCTGGCGAGGAAAAACTGGCATGGCAATTTTAAAAGGGGTCCCTTGACCTCTGACCTCAAGATATGTGAATGAAAATGGGTTCTCTGAGTACCCACGAGTCTCCCCTTTACAGACACACCCCCTTTTCTGATAATCACATGCAGTTTGGGGCAAGAACCATGCAGCTTTTTTAATGCAGTATAAATGTCTTATTTTTGCAAATTAAAGACCTAGACATTCAGAGGATGGATGGCTTTCCTAGGTAGATTGACAATAGGGGGGTTTCTGAGCAGTTTCCATAACAGAGGTGCTCACCATCCAATCCCTGAAATGTGCAATTCTTGCAGAAATCTCCAAATGATAAAGGTTTTGATAGCAGATCACAGCATGTCTTTTTCTATGGTGTTTCTCAAGGTCTTGGTGTCTTAATGTGGTATTTTAGAGGAATCATTGATCATTTTGATCAATTCTCAAGTGGTAAAAAAAATGGTTAAATTTAGCACCGAATCTGTGTAACAAATGGTATCAACCCCAAAATTGCTGCAACAACTTATGAGACATGATAGTTCTTGGGAATGGCCATTATATACTTTTATCTTAATGTTCGAAACCCTTATACACTTCGACAATTTATTTTTATTAATTTATTAATTTATTAATTTATTAATTTATTAATTATTAAATTAATGTTTATTTCTGATTTATGACTAGAACAATTTGACACACAATGATGGGCTTTCAGATGATGTACACCACTTCTACGTGACATCTACTGTTGACCTTCTATCTCCTCTTAAAGACCTCCTGTACCCCCCTAAAAAAGACAAAAACAGGGTCTATTATGGGTCTCAGAGGGTTAGTTGGTATGTACATTTATATAGAGATTTGTAAATATAACGTTTTTTGTACCTACCTTGTGTCTTTTTTGTGTGAGTGATGCATGTTTTTTGTGATCTATGTAAATTGCTGCAATTTCCCTTTGGGGATCAATAAAGTCAATCAATCAATGAATCAACCAATCAGACTATGTATCTATCTATTTGTCTATCTATCTACTAAAGTGGTGGTCAAATTTGAACAATAACTACAGGTCCCATAATTCTTAGCTGCAAGCACATTACCAAGACCTCACTGTAGCTCTATAGTTATTGAACAGAGGGTCCAACTGGAGAAAATGTAGCCATCCATCCTGACTGGAAATGTGCTGCAGTTTCCACTTGCCTTTTATAGTTCATTGCAAGAATCCACAGGTGAGCTATGATGCTACAGCAGACATAGTGTATTTGTAGATTTAAACAAATTCCCTGTCTTAATTTTTTTAGAATTTTTGACATGGCTTTAAGGATAAAGATTTGAAGATGTGGTCACCCCTGTCTTTGTGTGTGACCATGTGGGTTATATGTTGTACAATTGCTGACATTCCTCGCCTGTCCACCAGGTGTCCTCAGTGTGCTTCTAATGCTCCACACACCTGTTGCTGATTGCCTCATCAGCCCTTCTGGCCTCCCCAGCTGTTTCCGATCGTCCCTAATTATGTTCTTGACCTGGGCTTCATTATAAGTCCTGAATTCTTACATTTCTGACAACATCTGACCTATATTTAAGACTTTAGGTTCGAGCCAATTTAAACCACAGGGGCCAGAGTGGGGCCAGTTGTTCTATTAGAAGGGCCAGGTAAAGGAACTCTGAAACTAAGTGCTAATTTAAACAGTGGAGTGGTTCAAATGCCAAGTAAGACAGGTCATCTAACTTCTCTCATCTGATCATCTCCTTTTTATAAACTTCAAGAACAGAGAATATTTCCTTTATATGGAATGGAAACTAGGGATGCACCTATCCTACTTTTTCAGTACCGATACCGATAGTAATACCTGGGCTTTGGGTATCGTCCGATACCGACTACCGATACGATACCAGTGTTTGATTTATAAGCTGTATGCTTCACTGTGTGGAAGTGAATGGGATCATTGTAAGGCAACATCAGGCCTGACTTTAACATTACTTTCCTAATAAATAAATACATAGAAATAAATGTAATGAATTGTTCTTTATTATTAAAATAATAAATCGTGCACCAGCAACTTGGTAAAAAAAAATCTTCAAAATAATCTTTAGTACTATTCCATTGTATTCCATAACAGTTAATTGTTAAACTTCAGTATGATGTTTCGAAAATATAAATGAACAAAGCACATATCATGAATACATGACTTAAACGCTCTCTAAAGATGGATTTTAAATGTTTGTCACTGGTAGGCCAATCACATGAACAAAATTCCCGTCATGTGATAACAGCTAAACCATGGTCGTGTCTAGAAGGTACCCCGCAAATTGCAAAAACGTGGAAAAACTCTTGTGAGACTCGCTGCCCGACAACCAATCCTAACCAAACCTTAACTATTCAAGGTCAATGCCTAACCTTAACCATTCCTGGTCAATGCTTAACCTTAAATATTAGAGGTCAATGCCTAACCTTAACCATCCGAGGTCAATGCCAGAATTAACCATTCGAGGTCAATGCCTAACGTTAACTATTAGAAGTCAAAGCCTAACGTTAACTCTTAGAGGTCAAGCCTAACGTTAACTATTAGAAGTCAATGCCTAACCTTAGCTATTCAAGGTCAATGCCTAACCTTAACCATTCGAGGTCAATGCTTAACCTTAACTATTAGAGGTCAATGCCTAACCTTAACCATTCAAGGTCAATGCCTAATGTTAACTGTTAGAAGGCAATGCCTAACCTTAATTATTAGAGGTCTCTGCCTAAAGTTAACTATTAGAGGTCAATGCCTAACCTTAACTATTAGAGGTCAATGCCTAACGTTAATTATTAGAAGTCAATGCCTAACCTTAACTATTAGAGGTCAATGCCTAACGTTAACTATTAGAAGTCAATGCCTAACCTTAACTATTAGAGGTCAATGCCTAACGTTAACTATTAGAAGTCAATGCCTAACCTTAACTATTAGAGGTCAATGCCTAACCTTAACCATTTGAGGTCAATGCTTAGCCTTAACTATTAGAGGTCAATGCCTAACCTTAACTATTAGAGGTCAATGGCTAACCTTAACTATTAGAGGTCAATGGCTAACCTTAACCATTGTACAGCAACAGTCAATACAAATCCTAGGATACTGTGCGGATTCTACTTTTGTCATAAAAAAGTACATAAAGCGTATAGGCTATACCCTGATACAGGTACAGATCAGTTTTGAATACTGAAAAGACTGACCACTACAACTACTCAGAGGTTTAAAGGTCTATGTTCACATCAAAGTACCAATGCATGTATTAAAAATACATGATTTACACATTCTAAGACCAACAGTTGCATGTCTGGCATACAAAATTAGAGTATAAGGCCTACAGTAATCCAGTGACTTGGGCCTGAATCATTATAACTATAATGACTCATTACGCAGACAACAAAAGAAGCAACTTTCTGCACAGACACCTTTACAAATTACACACATTAACAACTAGCTAGGTGACTGAACGAACAATAAATGCAAAACTGGAGAAATTCCAACTTATTTAAAGCCCTGCAGGCTCTGACAACATAATATGACATCCATAACATCAACAACAACACAGCAAGGAGTTAACTAAACACACAGCCAACAGGGAATAAACCAGCTAACAAAGAGACAGACAGATACAGACATGGGGTTATCTTACTCACTATTTTGATGATGAAGACCATTCTTCTTCCCTTCTTCGTGAAGATGAACTGCTCCATATCCATGTCATAAAATGTCCAAATGCTTGTTGCCAAAAGTCCTCATCTCCTCTCTCCATCTTTGATAGCAAACTGCTCTTGCTAATTAGCCTGCACTCCTCTTACAATAGCATGGGAGCTAATATCATTAGAAAACTATTTAAAATCACGTTGTTAACTTTCTATTGTTCTTTGTGAGGCTTGAGTATGACTGGCTACACAATTCGTCTCCGTTTCACTCATTTGAGGAAACGCACTGGAAAAATGGGGATGAGATGTCAAAGACGGTGTCCCTTATGTGACAAAATGAAAGGAAATTACTACATATTTTTATTGAATAGATAATGATAGCTATGTGGTATATGAGCTATTAGCCATGGTCTGCCTTGGCTCCTGGAAAAAACACCCCTAAAATGTAGGTGGGCCATAGGCCTAAGGGATTCCAGGCTTGTTTACTTGTCACAGCTGGATAAGCACAGGTGTAATTAATAAAACTAATAACCAGTGGTGGAAAAGTACTCATGTCCTTTACTTAAGTAAGAGTAACAATACGACACTGTAAAAATACTCATTACAAGTAAAGTCCTGCATTAAAAATTCTACTTGAGTAAGAGTAGCCTACTACAGTATTACTGGCAAAATGTACTTAAAGGTCCCATACTATAAAAAAAGTGAGATTCAGTTGTTTATCATGAAAAAGTTGTGTCAAATTGAGGTACTCAATTTCTGTTATGACTTGTTAAACAAGTAAATTAATTTTACAACGTTTTGTGTGTTGTTCTTGCATAGATTTAATTATATATATTTTTTTCAAATTACATAAAGCAAACAATGACCACCTTGAGTAACTTACCATCACATTATAATGCATTATAACAGTGATTATAATGCATTATAAAAAATATGTAGTAATGTTAAATAATAAATAAAATTGAATTTGTCTTATTTGCATCAGTAGAGGTTGCAAAAGTAGTAAGAGTAGAATTGATCAAAACTCTAGTAAACTGATTATATTACTATTATTACTTGAGAAACATTGCAGGCTGTATTACAGGTATTTTAAAATTGTGGGTATTGTATAATACTCATATACAGTTATTAATCCCAGAGTTGGTCCCTTCCTGTGAAGTTTTTATTTCAAGAAAATGTGCACATGTATGTGCCTGTATAACCTCCAACCACTAGAGGGAGCAGCTACACTGATTTCTACAATAAATGAAGACCTCTGACTGCAATGTAAAGTCAAAATCATGACAAGGACGCCATTATAAATATGTATTGGACCTCAACTTAGCATTCATTACCACAATAACGTTTATTCACTGTAAATGTGTCTTGTCTGGCAGTGCAAACAGGTCTGCAATGTGTGATTCTGAGAGACAAATACTACAATTTCCACATAAATTAGATGATCCTGTTGGACTTTTGAGCCCCTTCATGCTTACTATTTCACACTAATGACAAAAAAAATGGACTTTTTACAATTTGTTAATATTGTATATAATTGAAATCTTCAAATACGCTCAATTAAGGACCTCCTCACTTACATAAGTAATTATATCATTATAGGACCCATGTTACCTCTTCTTTAAAGAGTGTGTGAGTTTTAGTGTGGATTGCTTTAAATTCCTCCGTCACCCCCAATGGGGAACTTCCCTCGTCTAGCTGTATGGTGTAACCTGAAAACCCACCTTTAAAAAAAAAAAAAGTTTTCAATATTACTTTAAAAATCTAGCTGTTTGTGTAAGGTCCAGTAAAGTTTTGGCATTTGGATATGAGAGGTTTTTGATTTGACCTTGATATTAGTCAAAATATCATAATACTTCATGTAAATTTGTATTGTCTGGTTTAATGGTGTGTTAAAGGAGAAAACATTTGTTTAATTTTAAGAATTTTAACAAGAACATCATTTTTTTGTCATAATATGAAAATGTGGACTATTCTGAAATAGAGAATTTTAAAGGTCCCATATTATAAAAAATGTGAGATTTTCATGTTTTTTTATTATAAAGCAGGCTAAAGTCCTATATAAATACTGTGAAAGTATCGAAACACTCAATCCACAGGGAAATACACACAGCCCGTAATCAGAAACTCTGCATTTGAAACAAGCTGTCAGGATTTCTGCCCATTCGTGATGTCACGAATATACAATATTTAGACCCTTGACACAATTTTAAATGTAAACATTCTAAATGTGTCCCAGTTTATTACCTGGTTGCAGTGTATGTGAATGTCATCAGCTGACAGGCAGTACACATGGACCCAAGCTGTTGCCTAGCAACGCAATTCTATTGCAATTCCGTCAAAATGCGCTAAAACCAAGCCCCCAGGCTTAGCTCCAGTCGAGGATCCGGACTTTCGTAGTGGCCAAACTTCTGTGTCAGTCACGTGATGCCGTTTAGCCCAAAAATACTTTTCCCCATGGACTTACATTGGGAAAGAGACGTCTGTAACTCAGCAGATAATTTTTTTTAGGTGAATCAACTTCCCAGTACGAACACTCTAATAGTCCTTATTTAAAAAATAAAGTTTTTAAAGTTGTAAAATGCACAAATAGCTGAATCCAGAGTTATTTCCCTTCCTCCGTTCATGTGAGTGAGACCCAGACCGAGGCTGGAGCGCAAAGCCGTGACGACGTCGTGACGTCGGGACGTCGGGACCCCGTGACTGAGTCATGTGACCGAGCAGATGCTACTGCGCATGTCCCAGTTGCCCAAGAGACGACAAGATACGGGTACTTTTCAAGACGGAAGTCGAGCCATTTAGGCTTCATGTGCCAATGAGCAGCTCTCATAGGAATGACCGGGGCCCCGCCTCCAACGCTGTATCCAGTTCTTTTAATACATCCATGGCTAAAACGGAGCGTTTCAGACAAAGGGGTACATACAGGCATATTCAGGCTGACGGTATGAGCCCCAAAGTTTTATTTGAACATTACAGCATGTAAACATGTTCTAGTAGAAACACAAAATAAAAGTTTGAACCTGAAAATGAGCATAATATGGGACCTTTAAGAATTTTTTTACTGTAGCCTTTTGGATGTAATTTAATTGTCAATTATCTTGATTCTTGTGGAGCTTTTTTTTTTTTTACTATTTTTACTTTTTACTATAAACGCTACTCTTATTGGAGCACTGCCTGTCTATTAATTCCCGCTTAAAAAAGTGCCATAAACATAATAAAAAGCCTCAAGTTCATGAACAAGCCCCGCCCCTCTGTACATGTGAAGCACATGGCCCCGCCCCCCTCCTGCATGCTACCATATTATGATGATGGGCGTTGATTTCCGGTATTTACCGTCTGGATATTCAGGTTCAACAGAGTGAGTGTTTTATGTGTGTGTGTGTGTGTGTGTTGTATGAATGTTGAGTGTGTGTGGGAGTGTTTTGTAGTGTAGGTTGTAAACGTTCACCAGCTCCGGATCCTGTCACCGCCTTGCACCGCAGCAGGCAGGGCTCCGTGTGTGTTTCCTACATGCAAGTTACCGTCTGCGGCTCCACCATCGTTGGCCAGCAATGACCGAAAGCCCCGCGACCAAGCCAGCCAACGGGGACGTGTGTCAGCAGCGGGTGAAGAACGGACTGAAGCCGGACAGGAACGGCTTCTCGTTGGTGAGGAGCCTCCACCGCTGCTGCCATGAGCGGCTGCCCAAGCACTGCCACTGCCAGCCCGAGGAGGAGGAGGTGAGGCCCGGGGATGGGACGGCGGGAGGAGAGGCTGGGGAAGCTGTCATTGATGTCATTTTCATTATCATTATTATTATTATTATATGACACGATAACAGCTTCCATATATTGCCCAAGTCCTGATTGTCTGACAGTTTTCGTCATCAAGCTTGGATTCTCTCGAAGTACAAACGCCAAACTCCATATACAATACTCGAGATTAAAGAGTTTTTGCTCATTCTCAATGTGATATACTGCCCCAAAACACGAATCAAAAACTTTCTGTGAATCTTAACGAGGCGCTGTTTAATTCGGCGTAGTCATATTTGCACCAAGCGACATCTGAATATATTAAAATGTCAACTTTATGAATGGACACCACACTGCGCTCCACCGCCCACCCTCAGTTGTTTGTATGCTACTGTATGGGAGGGGAGGTTGTTTAAAAAAAAAAAAACAAGGCGGGTGTGACAACCTACGAAAGTTGACATTGCACTGGATTCTAATACTGTTCAGGACATAATGTGTATGCCGAATTGAAGAAGAGGAATAGCTTTATAGCCCCACTTTGTGAATTTTGATTATACAAACTGTGGATGATATAATAACCCCACCCTAACAATTTCTAAACTCTACTATAATTGTGATGCATATGCCTATCAGAGCCAGTCAAACAACTTGTGAAAGTTCTCTGCCTGGATGATAGCAATACAGTTTGCAGGATGCATTCCTATCTTAGTAGTTGAGAGGGAGTGGAGTGTGTATACTTCTTGTAGTAATTTATTGGCTACTCCTTTCAGTCTCAAATTGAGCTGTAAAATGTTCTTACTTTTTTTTAAGGCTAATTTCTGGGTGTGTATTGGCTGCAGTCTTCTGAGTAGCAAATATTTGCCTGTAAAATTTTGGAAAAATTCCATTTTCTTGAAGTGGATAACTCCCTTTTTATAAATAAAAGAGAAACTATGATGTGTTAGTGATTAGGGAGACAGTGAACCAGTGCACCTGTTCAGTTCAGAGCTGTTCATTGAGATTGCAAATGCATGCTGTGGAAGAGCTTTTTTCCGAAGAGAGCTTATGAAATTTCCACCCTTGGGTGCACCCTCTGTGACTGTTCCCAATTACCGGTCCCCTCAGACATTGTGATTAGATGCTGTCGCACAAGAGCATTGAGACTCATGGATATGTTACGATACAGAGGTTTTTTTTAATCAATTTGTTTCTGAATTTTGCACTGCTTATCAAAATGAAAAGCAGGGCTGCCCCCTCTCAGTCAACTAATCGGTTATTTCCACCTTAGTCAGCTAAGATTTCTTTAGTCGATTGGTCGTTTTTTATGCTTTTTTCGTGCTGAATGACTTATTTCCATGACACTTATGAGCACATCTCTGAGATATAAAGTGGTGTTTTTCACAGATTTGTCTTAAATCTATGGATCAATCAGTCGACAAAATCATATGAGAGTTTGTCGACTAAGAATTTCTGGTAACACTTCATTTTACAGGTCCGCAAATTTCATAGTAATTAGGTGATAATTAAGCAAGTAACCTATTTGAAATTTTTTGGGAATTACTGCCAAATTACCCCAATATTTACCTAAAAATTTATCAAAAATCACTTTATTATAAACATTATTTAATAATTATATGCCACTATTTCCACAATAGCTGGTAATTTATTTAATACATTTCCAGGAAAAGAATAAAAAGTTAATTGATGAGCTTTATTGCCATGTCTGCTGATAAATAGATAATAATTAGCAAATAACTTCTTTGAAATTTCTTTAAAAAAAACTCCCTGAATCATTACATCAGCTACCAGGTTACATTAGTGTAGACAATAAGTCACACAATGGGGAGATTTGTGCCTGATCAGAAGTGTCTTCTATTAGTTTTCCACCTCCGATGAGGAGCAGCGCACAGCCGCTTCTCAAGCCTAAGGGCCCTATTTTAATGATTATATGCTATTTTAGCATATCATTATTAACTAATGTTTAAAGTAATTAGTGATACATTTTGAGGTAAATATGAGGGTAATTTGGCTGTAATTTCCAAAAAATTTAAATGGGTTACTTGCTAATTATCACATAATTACCAGGAAATTTGCGGAGCAGTAAAATGAAGTGTTACTGAATTTCTTTGGTCGAGGACAGCCCTAATGAAAATAAAAAAGGGACACTTTTTAAATTCTCTCCTGACCGCTGTGTGCATGTAAAATGTGTAACTTTTTGAATAGAATTTGGTTGCACATCACCATGACTAAAGAAAGACATTTTCAGTATCTGACAGTCATAGTAAGATAATAATAACTGGCATCTTACTCGGTGGGTTAACTGTTGGCGAAAGTAAATTCTTCAAAATCGATTCCAGTTTGAGATTTCGAAGGAAAATAAAGGTAGAGACACACCGTTGTTGACAGCTTATTCTCATCACCAGACATTGTGGTGCTGATTTCAGTAAACTGGGGCTGGTTGTGCAGAGAAACTGAGCGCCTGGTGACTGAACCTCAGCTGATTACGGTTCGTGCAGATGTCAGCGTTGCTACTCTCGAAGGTATTTGAGAGAAAGGCATGACCGGTCACATGTAGTGCCTAATAGCCATGAGCACAGAGCATGATGCACGCGCATGATGAGAAGGCGAATTGCATAACGTCTGTGAATAGTGACTTTCTGTCCACCAAGACAGGGGAAATAGTGAAAGTTGACTTTTCTTTACGAAAGATAATAACACATGTAAAGTGCATTGTAGGTCACTCAACTCCAAGTGCACACATTGACATAAACACAACCAGTTCTTCCCTTATTTGGCAGTCAAATCGTCCCTCCCTCCCTGGCATTTGTCACACTGTGTTTTCTTTCCTGTATAATTGGTTTACAGTACAGCTGCACCAAAGCTAATACTTTCTTATCTTTCCCCTACTTACAATTTGACTGCACAGAAGTCACCTTTAAGTGAAACCTCAGCCAACTATAACAAACTGTGTTGTTTTTTCTTATTAGGACAAAAGGAGAGGAAGTCAGACTGTACATTTATGTAAAGTTTATTCCAAACGTGAAACTTCCAGCTAAGTCACAAGGTGCTGTGTTTGCATAGGAAGATAACTTTTTACAGGCTAGACTTCTATTCATAGAGAGTGTTAACTTGCTGTTCCTGCTATGTTTAACAATGGCTCTGTATTTTTTGCTCCTTTTAACTAGGTCGGCATGAAACTGCCCTTGCGCCGTTTACAGAACCCGACAGCAAACAGATTATATTTAAATTAATATTATAAATAATATTTTAGATTATAAATTAACAATCTTTATATGTAATATTTTTTTATTAAAAGACGTAGATTCTGTCAATTTTTTTAAGCTCTTCAACCAAAGACGTAGTTCGGCATTTTGGCCGTCGCCATCTTGTTTTTTTTGCAACCAGAATTGACACGAGAGGGTGGAGCAAAGTACAACTGAATGCTGAATAAGGTGTTCAGAATGTCAGTTAACTTTCATGACAATGCCGTGTTAAAGCCGTGGTAGCGACCTGTCAATCACAAGGTAGCTATGCCCTAAAGCATTCCCTGCTTTATGGTCTATTTTACTCTAAATGGGACCATAATTTACTAAATGAACATCATGCTGTATTGAAGAAGACTTGAAACTAGTGATTGAGACCATAAACTCATGTGTACAATGTTTACTGAGGTAATAAATCAAGTGAGAAGTAGGCTCATTTTCTCATAGTCTTCTATACAATCAGACTTCTTTTCGCAACCAGAGGAGTCGCCCCCTGCTGGCTATTAGAGAGAATGCAAGATCTGCATTGGCTTCACTTTTCAGACCCGGAGGTAGCCCACTGGTTTCAGCTCCAAAATCTGCATATTCCTGCCAGAACATTCGTGTATTTTACATTTCACATGTTTCAACATATAAAGTATATTGTTAAAGCCCAAATATAAAGAAATAAGTAGTATGCACTGAAAGACACTATTACTTTTGAGAAAACTTGATGAAAAACTGGTCATGCCTATGTGCCAGAGTTTTTCATTTAATTAGAATTTCTTGTTTCCGTGTTGCTCAGATCCATGTGGCATCGCATCATGGCGGCCTATACGGCCGGCCCTTCATTGAGTCTTTCGAGGAGACGCCCATGCTAGTGGCAGTGCTCACCTACATGGGCTACGGCATCCTGACCGTCTTCGGCTACCTCCGCGACTTCCTCCGTCACTGGAAGATCGAAAGATGCCACATCGCCAGAGAGAAGGAGGAGCTGAAGGTGAGAGGAGCCACAGACACAACCTGACTGTGACCCTGGTAGTGTTTTTTTACACCCTGTATTCTTGGAAACAGTTTCCCTATAACAGTTGAGCAACATGTTATGATTTCAGACTGCAGTGAGCACGCTTTGCCGACACTGTAATGACCGGAATCCTCTGATTTGTTTTGGTTGCACGGTGACAATGTCGTGAGCGAAATTGCTGTCGAGGAAAAGAAGGCCAGATGCGTTTCAGGCTGTTGAATGGAACTGATTTGGTAGACTGAGCACACGTTGCCTGGCGACTGGGCGTTTGCCTCGTTCCTGTAGAAACAGCAGTGATAACGAATGGAAAAATAGACCTCAGACGTTTTGTTTTGTTAACCAGATTGAACCAAAGTGATATTTTCACCCCACAAACAGTAGAAACTATGGGCTCTTATATTTCACACATTTTAAGCAGTATTGCTTCAAGCTTGGTGTTTGGACAGGAAGCATACATTTGGAAACAGATTGTTTGATGCAATCTTGTCAAATGTAATGATATCCCAAACAGGATATAGATTGCTACAATGGTGTTTGACAGAATTTAATGTGCCTTGTTTATCAAATGCAAACTCGCTGAGTCTAACATTTCAAATATCCCCCTTAAAGCAGCACTAGGTAGAATTGGAGCAAATATAATTAAAAAAGTTAATTTTATAAAACGGTCACCTATTCTGTAGGGGTTGGAAAAAAAAATTATTCACCCATGTATCGCCGACGCTACAACTGTAGAGCACCTATATACTGACATTTATGTTAAATGCAGTCAAACGGCCCCGATGGAGCTGACCATGGAGCTAGAGACGGACTTGGCGAAGTTAGCGGAAGTATAGACGTGCGTCTACGTCTGGTTTTCAAAACAAGGTGTTAACAAAAGGAACTGTATAAACAAAATGATATATGGAAATAAGATAAATTGGATTATATTCATCAGTAATTTAAAACAATCCGGTGCTCCTAATGGCATCTGCAAGATTTCCCAGACTGGAAGAAAACAACCAATCAGAGCTGAGCTGGAGCCTTGCCGTCTCTGAGCAGCTGTCAATCACTCGCAAACTCCGATCAAACGATCAAACTAGGCGGCGCAGATCAAATATGAATCAATATTCTATTACTGTAATGCCTATTTCTCACATAAAATGTTTTCAGAAACATCTTTTAAAATGAGAAAGTTTGTGACCCGGCAGCCATGTTGAGATCAGTTGAGGAAATACTAAGCACCGCCCACCAAGCAGAGCAAACTTTCTCATTTTAAAGCTAAACAGTACACAACAAGATGTATCTGAAAACATTTGAGGCGAGAAATAGGCATTACAGTAACAGAATATTGATTCATATTTGATCAGCGCTGCCTAGTTTGACTGTTTGATTGGAGTTTGCCAGTGATTGACAGCTGGCTCCGTTGATTGAACAGCCAATAGGAACGCTCTCTCTCTGAAATGACCTGTGATTGGCCAAAAGTCCACCGTTACGTGCTACATTTTTTAAAGCCTGAAAACTGAGCCATGAAGAGGTGCAGGAGACTAGTTATGGCTCAGAACACTTGAATTACAATATGTTGAAAGGTTATTATGGAATATTTGCCCAACGATGCCAAAAACATTCTGCCTACTGCTGCTTTAAATTTCTCTGGTTTTCTTCACAATCGAGTGGAATGTGCACTTAAGATTGCATTTTTGTCACCGCACAGCTAATGGCAGAGTTATCAGCACATTGGGAACATGCCCTTGACAACAGAGATTGTTTTCAACCCGTTATGTAACTTTTGATAATGAAGCCCATTGTTTTTAAGTATTTGGATATGTTGAGGAAAGGAAGCTAGTGGGATAGACGCGGGGAAGTCATTAAGTCACCCCAAGGATTTCCCACGGATGTTTCCTCCAAGAACCGAGGAAAATTAACTCCCCGTGTCACGTGTTTAAATGTTAAAGATTATATTTCTAGAGGTTGAATTCCTTCCAGCTGAGCTTTCCAAAAGTATGAATGGCATGTAGTTCTCTGAAGTTACTAGTAGTTTTTATAGCCTTCCTTCTCTCTTTTCTTCATCCACGTGTAGGGCTTTGTGCCCCTCTACCAGGACTTTGAGAACTTCTACACCAGAAACCTCTACATGCGTATAAGAGACAACTGGAACAGGCCCCTATGCAGCGTCCCGGGGGCCAAAATGGACCTGATGGAACGAGCCTCCCACGACTACAACTGGACTTTTGAGTGAGAAACACGTGCCATTTACTGTATTCAAGACCTTAAACACTGTAAAAGTCAATGTCAAGACACAAGAGGCAGAGCAGGAGGTGTTGATGGGACAATAGCAAAGGGAAGTATGCTGTAAGGTTAATACCTCAGTCAAGGATTAGTACAGAGTGTGCTAACACTCCCGACAAATACCAAGACAAGTGACACATTTCACTTTCGAAAAAAAAGACTGGGGAACATTACCTGTCTACGATAACACTGAAAGTTACAATTTTATGCTGTTAAGACCAGCCAATATTTATTTAACACATTAAATTGTGATTTTTAGGCTGTAGTGGGCTCAGTTTAAAGTCAGTTTAAAGCTAAATGGAATCCATTGGTACCAACCATGTCATACTAACTTGTCGCAAAGGAGGCTAAATAACGTTCCAAACTTATGCTAAATTTTGTTGAGGAAAAACTTGTATGGCCATTTTCAAAGGGGTCCCGTGACTTCTGACCTCAAGATATGTGAATGAAAATGGGTTCTATGTGTACCCACGAGTCTCTCCTTTACAGACATGCCCACTTTATGATAATCACATGCATTTTGGGACAAGTCATAGTCAAGTCAGCACACTGACACACTGACAGCTGTTGTTGCCTGTTGGGCTGCAGTTTGCCATGTTATAATATGAGCATATTTTTGTATGCTAAATGCAGTACCTGTGAGGCTTTCTGGACAATATTTGTCATTGTTTTGTGTTGTTAATTGATTTCCAATAACAAATATATACATACATTTGCATAAAACAAGCATTGCACACTCCCATGTTGATAAGAGTGTTAAATACTTGACAAATCTCCCTTTTAAGGTACATTTTGAACAGATAAACAAATGTGTGAATAATTGTGATTAACTGGGGACAATCATTCGATTAATCAGCGAATAAATATCGATTGACAGCCCTAATTTTATCATTTCCTCCGTCTGATCATCTTCTCTCATCCCTTCCAGATACACAGGTCGGGTAATGCAGGATGTGATCAACCTGGGCTCGTATAATTACCTCGGCTTCGCTGAGAACACGGGTCCGTGTGCTGACTCCGCTGCCGAGGTTACCATGAAGTACGGCGTCGGAGTTGCGAGCACCAGGCAGGAGATTGGTACGAACACACACGCCAAAAACACAGACACACCTTCGACTTTTTTGCTATCACTGTCGGGAACTGATCAGCAGGAATGTGGAGGGATGAATTCACCACAGTAAAAGAAAGCACAATAGACCTGTTTGTTTTACGGTGCAGTGGAAACTACCACGATAGATTCCATCTAACCACGTAGTGTTTGAGTTGCAATGTGAGTATCCCAAAGCTTTATTTAATATCTCGGCTTTACTTCTTCTTAATAGATACATGACAAAGCATTGGGGTTTCTCAGAGATGCGTGTGGATAATTCTGTTACCCTGACAGAGCCCGGCTAGCTGATTCCCCCCCAAACTATTCCTTTATCTTTTATTTGGGGGCATAGTAGCCCTCTTTTTCAAGTAAAGACAAAAGGTCGGATTAAAAACAAAACGGAGAATAAAACAATGAAAATAGCCGAAATCTGCTCTTTTGATAAACAAAAAAAAGTTCAGTTCAGTTGTAATTCAATTCCAGCACAATGGAGAATATCTGAAGTCAGTGAGTCAGTGTGTACTTTAGAGATATGCGGCTTAAGTCGGTCTGCAGAGCGAGTCTGATAAGATCCAGACCACCCTGGAGGAAGTCAAACCGGGTCATATGGTGAGCAGATTTTTTACTGATAGAGTAGAAGCAATGATGACGCTTCTCTCCTTGGGAGAAGGCCAGCCCACATTTTCATAAAGAATGCTGTCATGTGTGCTTCATAACAGAAGTGTGTTTTAAAGGGGAACACCAACCCAAATTCCAATATGTTATTTCCATGGCCTAGGAAAGTTCAATCAATAATTGTGAACTTGAGCTCCTCTCTCTCAAAGACAGAAACCAAAGAAGTAAGTCCTGAGATGTCATAGGGTATAAAGTCTGAAGCTGCTTCATAGACAATGAATGGGAGACTGATTTTATGGATCTGCAGAATGTTTTTTTTTTATACCTGAATGAGCTTTATTCTATTGTAGTGTTCTCAGTTGTGAAACAGAAAAATGTACCAATATATTCAGAACATTCCCCTGGCTGCTCTCAGTGTCATCTAGAACATCTTTCAAAATTAATTGTCAATGGAGCAGTTCTACACGTTTTACCCTATGACATCACAAATTTGATTTTTAGCACTCTAGTTTTTGGATTTGGGAGAGCGTTCATGTTTATTAATGTTTTTGGGACTGTCTGACCATAGGAATAACATGTATGAATTTTGAAAATGGGCGAAGTTCCCCTTTTAAATTGAATAAGTTGACGCATGCATATACTGTAGTTCTACAGTTGATGACACAACTTCCCTGGTTGGCCTACAAAAATTACGTCAGCACTCTATTGTGGAATTACTGTGTGAAAGAGGTTGTGTAAGGATCAGCATACATCTTTGAGGTTTTTTGATTGGTATGTGTTTATGGTGATCCTCCTTTTAAATCTGCATCTCAGGTAACCTAGATAGACACGAGGAGATGGAGAAACTTGCGGCTAAGTTCCTGGGCGTGGAGTCAGCCATGGCGTTTGGGATGGGCTTTGCAACCAACTCCATGAACATACCAGCACTGGCTGGCAAGGTAAGACCACAGATGTTTTCCATTTCTCATCTCCAGTCTTTGGCTTGCTGTTTTTTTTTTCTTTATGTTCTCTCAGCACTTTCTATCCTCTTTTTTTCCTCTCTCAATGTCACTCACAATACATTATATGAATGTTAATTTCGTATTAGTGTATGCTCTCATGTATGTTTGCCATTGATATACATTTTCTACAAGGCACTTTTGTTTGCAGAGTACATTTAGCTTTAAACAAAACCATTCCATAAACATCACACTATCACAGATCACCAGTAGTGCCAAGTTCACAGACACAAAGCCACCCTCTGGCCTCAGATCAGGAGGAAATACTTCCTGTTGGCAATCGGTGGCTTGACTGCATGTCGGAGTGAAAAAATAACAAAGAGTTCAGACCAGTCTGTTTTGTCACGTTGCTGCGGATGTCGTTTGGCAGGTATATACCTCACCCCGTAGTTTGGTTTCCACTGGTGAGAGGGAAACCTACAGTCGAAATTCTTTAGTAGTTGCTCAAACATTGGAATCAATAAAAGCAGTATTGACAATTATCTCAGCTCAGATCATTTGTATAAACATAAAATGACACTCCGCCCACTCACCAGATAAATATGTACTAAAGTGACGTGTTAATAGGTCTGTAACACTTATCTGCTACCTCAGATGGATCAAAACAAGTCGGACGTATGAATCATTTCTACTTATTAAAATTTTGTCTGGTGTCCTGCAGGGCTGTCTGATTCTGAGCGATGAGTTGAACCATGCCTCTCTGGTTCTGGGTGCCAGACTCTCCGGGTCCACCATCAGAGTCTTCAAACACAACGGTGAGTCTGTGATCACAAATATTTCCTTCTGTATTTATAGGTCCATTTATTTTTCTTTATATTTCTGTTAGTCAGTCCCCCAGTTTATCTTCATTCGTTGCTTCCTTCCCCCAGAAGTCTGCGGCTTTTATTACTTTTATCACCACGCACATCATTGATGTACTTAATGACTCTACTTAATAATCATTTTCTTAGTTGTCCTTCCACATGCTGTGTGTCGCCGCTTTGTGTAAATTTGGTTTCATCGCTTTCATTCATACAGCGGTAGACATACTGTTCATTACAATGCACACACTCTACTAGAGATTTAGCTCTGCATTATACAGTATGTCTCGGTTTAAGTCTTGTATCATAATTTGAGTCTTTTGAAATGCCTGACCAAGCCAGATGTTTGTGTTTCATTTTAGAAGACGGACAAAATGGTTGGTACTTAAAGGGTTAATCCTTAAAGCTTCAGTAGGCAGAATATTTTTGGCATCATTGGGCAAAAAATTCTATAATAACCTTTAAGCATATTGTAATTCAAGTGCTCTGAGAGAAAACTAGACTTCTGCACCTCCTCATGACTCTGTTTTCAGGCATTAAAAAATCTAGCCCGTGACGGGAGACTTTGGCCAATCACAGGTCATTTCAGAGAGAGAGAGCGTTCCTATTGGCTGTGGTCCGGCCGGTTGGCGGTGCTTGGTATTTCCTCAACTAATCTCAACATGGCTGCCAGGTCACAAACTTTCTCATTTAACAAGCTAAACGGTACACTAGAAGATGTTTCTGGAAAATTACAGAATAATAACAGAATATTGATTAATATTTGATCAGCGCTGCCTAGTTTGACCGTTTGATCAGAGTTTGCGAGTGATTGACAGCTGCTCAGAGACTGCAAAGCTCCAGCTCGGCTCTGATTGGTTGTTTTCCTCCGGTCTGTGAAATCTTGCAGATGCCATTAGGAGCACCGGAGGACACAGGAACATGATTTTTATTTTTTTCAAATTACCCGTTTGTGCTACTGTCAGGATATAGTGAACGTTTTATAAAAAATAACTTTTTTAAATCATATTTGCTCTAATTCTACCTACTGCTGCTTTAAGATAAAAAAAATATACCATCTGTTTTTTGCTTTTTGAAGTAATAGACCTTTTTCATGGAAGACATTTTGACATGTCACAATAAGAAAAGCACAGGGGGTAAGTAATAAAATGAACGATGGCTCCTCCGGTTTCAAGGTCCTGGTATTGTTCACGCTGTCTCACTGTTACACTGTCACGGCTCACTGAGACATTTGAATAGAACACAAGAATAGCATTTGTTAATGCTGTAAGTAACACCTGTGCTTTTCCTAATACAAAAGTCAAAAAGTCATATTGGCATTCAGTTTACTGTATCGTCTTTCTCTTCTAAACACAAACATCATTATATTCACACAAAAACAATTATCTGTGTTTGTATGTCAAATGCAGAGAAGAAGAGCTAGCTAGCTAGCTAGCTGCTAATGGTGGCTCACATAATAAAACAAGTATATTGAGTATATCTTGTAGCTGGGTCATCTTCTGTAATACAATAATGATAACGTTGATGTAAAAAAAAAGCTTGCTGCTTAATGCTAATTACTTATGTCTGTGTAATTATCAGCTAACTTGCCAAAACTCCTCAGCTTGTCTAGTTCTACTGGTATGTCTGTTCAGTAACTTGTCAGCTATAGCCACAAACAAACCAAGTTAATTGGCAAGTACATATTGTTTTTTGAATGGTGGATAATAAACAAGTGACTGGTTGTCATTTTTTTGCTAAAATACGGGGTTGAACAGTTGAGCTATGGCTAATGTGCTAAAATCAAGAACAACTTTATTGAAGAATCTGACTCCATTCGATGATTATGTTTTAATGAAACACTTAATATTCAGTATTGTTGTCCACACTTTGTTCGGGGGTGTATTGAAACTGCGTAGGCGAGTGTTTCTAATGAATTTCCAGCTGTTGATACCACAACTTTAATTCTGAATATACTGTAAGACTCTTAATTTCCCTGTCAAGATATGCAGAGCCTTGAGAAACTGCTGAGAGAGGCCATAGTTCACGGACAGCCCAGGACACACAGACCATGGAAGAAGATCCTCATTGTGGTCGAGGGCATTTACAGGTATAGCTTACACATTTTCTTTTTTAAGATAGATGTTTAATAAAACCTTCCAGGCATTTCTAAGTTTTGTTGTAGAGTTATATCTCTATTCTTTTGCTTGTTTTCTGACCTTTCTGAGGTTTGTGTTTCAAGGTGATTCAAATGGTAACAAGTTGGTGCAGAACACAATCAAAAAGGCGTTATCAGTGCTGTGTGAGTCATCAATGTTGACAGCAATTTAACAGTTAACTAGGCCAAAAGTGTCATTGGCTAAAAGCAGTTGAACAACAGGAGTTACCAGCTTTAAAACCGCATGATTTCCTTCCTGGTTGCAACATCAACACTGCCTGACTTAATTGCACAAGCAGTAGTTTCATCAGATTGCTTGCAAGTGGGAAATGCAAAGGCACAATGACAGAGGAAAAATATGAGGCCGTTGGAAATATCAACATTTTCCTCAGTCATATTATATAATTACCACAACTGACAATATATACGACTAAAATTACAATATATTCACTTATTATGTACCGAAAAATGAACTTCCATGGCATCAGCAAACACGTCACAACTCGTAAACTCAGAGCTTTCAGAAACTTTGAACTTATGAGGTCGTGAATAGCAGAAGAGGGGGGGGCGTTCATATGGACTCTTCTCGTGAACACGGTAAACACGACCCCATTTGAAGGTACCAATAGAATGTATAAGAGGTGGACGTAGCCACCTTGACGTCACCCGTTGGTTTGTGGACTACTGTTTTGAAGCCTTGAGTTTGGCATCTTGGCCATCACCATCTTGGTTTTTTTTTGGAGCCAGAATTGACAATATTTAGATAGGAGGGTGGAGCTGGCAAGGGATATGCATTACTACTGCCTCTGTCCTTATTGACAGATTTGCCATGTTAGGGACTTATCAATCACAAGGTAGCCACGTCCTAAAGCATCCCCTGCTTTATGCTCTATTTGACTCTAAATGGGACCATAATTTACAAAATGAACATCATGCTGTATTGAAGAAGACTTGAAACTAGCAATTGAGACCATAAACTCAAGTTTACAATGTTTCCTGAGGTAATAAATCACATGAGTAGTAGGCTCATTTTCTCATAGACTTCTATACAATCTGACTTCTTTTTGCAACCAGAGGAGTTGCCCCCTGCTGGATATTACAAAGAATGCAAGTTTAAGGCTCTTTCATATTTGCTTCACTTTTCAGACCCAGAGATTGCCCAGTGTATATGCCTAAACTATATGCACCAAGTGGCTTGCTACACTCTCAAACAATAGGGGTTTAAAAAAGTTGTTATAGTGGTAAGAGTAGCAACATTTAAAGTTCACTCTACACCTTCCAATATAACTGTCTAGAAGATGTATCTATGTAGATACTGTTGAAACCTAATCAAAAGTGCTTCAGATTATCAGAAAACAAGCTATCAAACATAAATATCATTAAGGCTGTCACTACAGTAAAAAAAAACACTGATGGGCACTAACACATGGTTTAAATTGCAGGTTTAATGCACTAAGCTACGTCTCTGTACTAGCTTAAAAATCAGGCAAAGCACGTATATGTCAGTAGGAGTCTTACACAAAACACATGCAAAAAAAACGGGCTTCCAGAAGCAGCTCTTATCTTCTATTGATGGTTCATGTGGTTCCATTAGATTCAGCAGTATCAACACTCCTGGGACTACATTGCTGGTTTACAGCTGCACTATATAGCAATCTGCTGCTACAAGATGCTTCCCTGTGACATTGTTACATTATTTTCACAAGTTAGCATATGTTAACATAATATTTTTCAGACATGCAGTTGTCATTCAGATAAAGTCTGTTCGACAGTTGACAGGTCCCAGCAGTTGCAGACTCAGACCTTGAGTGGGGAACAGCTAGTACTCCCCTGAGCTCAGATTTCCTGGGTTGTCAGGAAAGAAATGAACACATCAGGACAGTTGCTTGACACCGGCTATAACGCCTTCTACTTTGCTCTTTTCCTCCCCGCAGCATGGAGGGCAGTGTAGTGCGCCTGCCAGAAGTGATCGCCCTGAAGAAGCGCTACCGGGCCTACCTTTACCTAGACGAGGCCCACAGCATCGGGGCCATGGGGCCGAGGGGGAGAGGTGTGGTCGATTACTTTGGCCTGGACCCCTGTGATGTGGACGTCATGATGGGCACATTTACCAAGAGCTTCGGCGCTGCAGGGGGATACATCGCAGGGAAAAGGGTGAGGATGGAGGGTTTGTGGGTTTATTGTAGAGCTGCAGTGATTGATTGATTAGTTGTCAACCATTAAATTAATCGGCAACTATTTTGATAATCGGTTTGAGTAAATTATTTAAAGAAAAAAAGTAAAAATTATCAAATTCCAGCTTCTTAAATGTGAATATTTTCTGGTTTCTCTACTCCTGTATGACAGTAAGGTGAATATCTTTGAGTTGTGGACAAAACAAGACATTTGAGGACGTCATCTTGGGCTTTGGGAAAACCATTTTCCGAGATTTTATAGACCAAACAA
The DNA here is from genome assembly GCF_015220745.1 of Sebastes umbrosus. Taxonomy (NCBI): domain Eukaryota; kingdom Metazoa; phylum Chordata; class Actinopteri; order Perciformes; family Sebastidae; genus Sebastes; species Sebastes umbrosus. The sequence continues at coordinate 9,060,344 of NC_051284.1, forward strand.
CTAATTTGATTATCGAGAAAATAATCAACAGATTAATCAACAATGAAAATAATCGTTAGTTGTTGCCCTAGTTTATTGTATTGCCATTTCATTTGCTTTTGTAAGAGTTCTAAAGAAAGATGTACACATAAGAGATAAGAGTGTCAGCGTGTAAACTCAAGCTTTTGTAGTCACAAGACATGGATAGTTTTCCTGTTTGATAACCTAGTGTGCTTACTGGGTTACTAAAATCTTAACGGCAATCTTACTAAGAATGCTTTAGTTGCAAACAATCTGTCAAGATCAGGTATGTAATGGTGTCAAGTCACAAAGTATTAATTAAGTGTGTCATCTCAGTAATGTAGATTTACAGTCTTGCAGTGCATGGACTCCACATTCCTAACATATTAGCTCAGTTCCTTGACATCAACCTATCAAAACAAATGGCTAGGTTCGTAACTAAACAACTTTAGTGTCGCCGTTAATGGCTTCTTGTCATCTACACCCATCACTTTCACTGCATTCTCTGTGACTTTTTTTCATTTATAAAGAAAGGCGGCATTGTGGCATGTGGTGTGTCAAGTTAAAGGATGTAGCTTACAATAAATTGTTAAAGGTATAATATGCAACCGTTGTCAGTTCCTGTTTGGAAACTCACCGCGTTCAAAGTTGGCCACACCCCCACACAGCCTAGAGGGAGAGAGAGAGCAGGGATGGTCGAGCAAGCTATAGAGTGACTGAAGAGAGGGAGCGGCATTGGTGAGAACAAAGCAGCAAATCGGAGAAATAAAACGTTATTTTCTGATGTTTCCCAGCGGTTACATTCTAAAACACACAACTAACCACATGAATGGGCTGCACACCCCTGCACGCTGTTATTGGCTGGGGGTTACACCCCCACGTGGGGCGTGTACATTGTTTTTTAGTTAATTCTTGCATATTATACCTTTTTATTAACTGGCATGTAACAAAATGGTAAAGACGGATGCTAATTTAAAGTGTATTACATGTGTCTATCAAAAACTACAATACATTTTCCTCAAATTTACTGCATAAAATGCAATTTGCATTGTATGCCAGAGCCTATTATATTCTTACAATTTATGCAAAACTGTATATTTGTCCATGATCTTTTGAAATTGTAATCATTATAACCAACTGTTCATATTTTTTTTATGCAAATACATACAGTTAATAAGGGCCATGCTCTTATTCCCACAGTAAATCTAAAGTAAGCTATGCCAAGTTTCAGTTACAGAGAGTCCTGAGCTCTCCCTGGTTGTAGAGTAATTAAAGCTTCCCATGCACATCTACTTACATCTCCTGTGTATCTGCTGGGTTTAGGAGCTTATTGAGTACCTGCGCTCCCATTCCCACAGTGCGGTCTACGCCACCTCCATGTCTCCTCCTGTGGTGGAGCAAATCATCACTTCTATGAAGTGCATTATGGGAGAGGATGGCACAACAATAGGTGAGTGGTACAACGATATTAAAAAAGGTACCCTGTGGAGTTTTTGACCTAGTAGCGCTATTGATGCAGTTTTTTAATGAGCGGGGCCCCCCGTTTTGTTTGTCACACGGGTAATGCAATGCACAGTCCAACGGTTTCACACTATTATCGCCACTGATCTACAGCAATGTCCCAATGAAGGCAGGGAAGCAGAAGACTGCTGGCGAGTAAACATGGATCTCCATAATGCAGGTTTCAAAATGTTCAAGAATGTGGCTTTGCAAATGTTTTATAAGGAAGGAAATACATTTGACACGTTTGTTCCTCAAAGATGCACACAATGCATTTTAGAGAATAACACTGAGGGTGAACCCAGCTTTTATTTGTTTACAAGAAAACTCCACAGGGCACCTTTAAATGTGATGCTTTGAAAGATCCCTGACTGATATTTAGATGTCTACCCACTGCATTTTCTCATAATGGGAGTGAGTTTGTCTTTAAAATAGTATTACCTGGGCCCCAATGCCCTGTAACCTTTTTTTTTTTAACATTAACGTTACAGGTCCAAATAGATTGATAGGGCATACCTTTGTGTGTTTGTGTCTTTAAATATTAACCGTGACAAAATGAGACACCTGTTGGAGTCCTTATATCCCAACCACAAAATAAAAAGCCCTTTGACGTCCTCAGAAAGAAAACTATTGTGCTTAGAAGAGTTATTTTATTTTGGCATCAAATGCTTCAATAGCATCAAATGCTCAAGGCGCTTGCTTCAAAAGTAGCCTACAGTTCTAACACACAGACAGTATATAGGAAGTAGACTTAGTCACAGTGACGGCACCCATCGTTTTGTGGACTGCCGGTTTGAAGCCTCGAGTTCAGCTTTTTGGCCGTCGCCATGTCGTTTTTTTGCAACCAAAAGTGACACGAGTACAACCGAACAACCGAACGCTGAATAAGACAGTCACTGGGATCATTCTTTTATGTGTAAGGCAACATCAGGATTGACCTAAACATTGCTTTCCTAACTTTGTAAAACAAAATTTGACCAACAAACACATAGATATAAATTTATAATAAATAAATAATAAATCGTACACCAGCAACTTGGTAAAAAATCTTCAAAATTAACAGGAATTTACAATTCCAGTGTAAACATTTATAATGCAGCAATAAACTGGTCAACAAATTTAAATTACAGCTTATAATGCATATAGTATATAAACATAAAATGTAATTGAACAGACCGGCTCCATTGCCGATATCTGATTCAGCTATTTGAGTTAGTAGTATTGGCTCGATATACCATCGGTGCATCCCTACTTGAAACTAGCGATTGAGACCATAAAACTCATGTTTACAATGTTTATGAGGTAATAAATCAAGTGAAAAGTAGGGTCGTTTTCTCATAGACTTCTATACAATCAGACTTCTTTTTTGCAACCAGAGCAGTCGCCCCCTGCTGGCTATTAGAAAGAATGCAAGTTTAAGCATTGGCCTCACTTTTCAAACCCGGAAGTTGCCCACTGCTCCAACAGTACCATTGTAAGGTTCATTTGTTAATGTTTATTTTGTTTTGTGATATGTCAAAAGATAGAAGGACCAACAAAGATTACTTTCATGGTGGTGCTGCTGCCATCTGATGTGTAAGTGTTGAGTGAATCTGGTCTCAGCTGCTGTAATTGTCATCAGTTGCCACCGGGTGTCAGTGCACACCAATGAAATCTTCAGACAGACTCAACGTCACAGTCGGCTTATCTAAAACCAGTTATTCCTCAAGGAGAGATCATTTTTAGATTTATTCTACTCCTCCATTATTGCAAGGTTAGTCCAGATAAATCGTACTTGGGTAAGATTTAGCCTTCATGCTATTTACTATTTCTTTCAACCCAAAAACATACTTTTTGTTGCTGGCATAGGCTGTGATCATTTGTATGATTAGAGAAACACACTATGGACTTGTATGTTTTTGCAACACTCTGCGTGGGATAGTTATTTTGTGACTAGCTGTGAACAAACTAACGGTGTTGTTTGTAGTCTTGCAAACCTAGCTTTTCAAAGAGCTCCATGCAGTGAATCTCCTGTGGCAGGAGGAAAACATTACAGAGAAACTAAAAACTTGATCTCCCCATGGTGCCGGGATGCCGTAACACTCAGATGTTTTTCTCACACGCATCTCATGAATGCGATTGCTTTCAGCTGCTTGTAAACCTTTTTTTTTTTTTTTTTACTTTTCAAAACATCAAACTAGCTATAAATAATTTCCTTTTTTTCCTCCCCCACAACAAATCTGGTTAAGAATAAACATGTTTGTAAAGGAGAGTATAGTCTTTGTTTAACTGAACTTTTCTTTAACTTCCAGTAGTAAATTGCACTGAATAGAGATGAAGGACATTCACTACAGATACATAAAGTAACAAGTGTTCGGCACGCTGTAAATAAACTAAAGATCATTAACTCTGATAGACGTGTGGTTACTTTTCACTGCATTTCCTGTCAACACTAATGATTCAATATCTCTTCTTATCACCCCCAAGGCTGTGAACGTGTGCGACAGCTGGCAGAGAACACAGTCTATTTCCGCAAGAGGCTTCGAGAAATGGGCTTCATCATCTACGGCAACGAGGACTCGCCTGTTGTGCCCATGATGCTCTACATGCCCGCCAAGATAGGGTGAGCCTCCAGCTTTTGACCAGCTGCTGTTAAAACACTAACTACCCCCTGGATCAATAGGATGATGAATAATGTGATTGGATGTCAGATATTTTTATGATTCTGACAATATCAAAGTTGATTTATTTGTCTGAAACCTCAGTTTGAATACAGAGATAGAACATTCTTTGATTATTCTGTTTTTCTTGTTGAATTTTCCATCGTGAAATGTTGCCAAATGGCTTTTTACCTCGCTCTGACTACCATTTCACTCTCCACTAGCACCGCACTGTTGTTGTTTGCTATCATCACGTGACAAACTACCTTCAATCAGTTCTTCTTCACTGCTCTAAAACAGTAGTTGCCAGTGGCAGCCATGATACATCCAGGGCGATAGCACAGTGAAGGTGACTGTTTTGGAGCGGCGAATGGAGAATTGATTTGCGGTTTAAAAAAAGTAGATTTTTTTGGGCAGTATCGGAAGCATTTCTGATACTGGTATCGGTATCGGAACACCTCTACAGATTTCAGCCTGAGTGATCCGGAAGAAGCCTGAGAACCAGTTCCCCAACCACATAATAGTGAAATATTTTCTAGGAGGAACAAATCTCATAAGTGTTTTCACAATGAAAATCGGCCTCCTTAAAGATAATGAAAAAATGCCTGTTCAATAACAAGGAAATGTGTATAAGCAACGAAGAACAAAGTAAATCCTGCTGGCATTAGGCGAGAAACAAACTCTTGCAGGAATAGCACTAAGATCTGCCCCGATGCAGGTAAAACTATTGGAAAGGTGCTCTTTGATTTTTAACCAGCTAGGTTCCACAATGCTTAAAATCAACCCCCATTCAGAAAAGTTAAGATATCAAAGAAGTCTCAAAAGGGCCTAAAGACCAGGCTAAATCCACAATAATGAGGTCTGCATTTAGTCTAGAAGGGATCAGAAGTTGAAAGGTGTGCAATTCCCCACCTCTCTTAAGCCCTAAAAGAAAGTGTGTCGTCACACCCTGATTGGCGGAGAAAGAGGGGAAATGCACCAAGCTGCTCTCAATTCTTAATTAGGAGCCAGTCCCCACCCCCTCCCACAACAGGTGATCTGAATAACCCTCCAATCAACTCCGAGGAATTGTGACATTCTGCTGAAACTAATTGGGGAAAAGGGAAATGACAGCTAATACCAAAGAATGAGGGACTGCTACATATGTATTGTTGCTCAGTTCCTATCTTTTTAAGTATTTAGTATGATTGATTCAATCAAAAAAAAAAACTCAACTCAAGGCCCACTACTAGCTTTTTCCACCTTTCAACTACCCGTATTCATCCAATCAGATGAGTGTACACTCGGTCAACAATGACATTTTATTTTAAGGTCAATATTGAGCTGACATGCCAGGTTTATGTCTTTCATGGAATCATAAAAATCACACAGCCCTTATTGACACTGCCATCACATGCAAAGCACCCACCATAGCACACAACCCCAGCTGCCCCCCTGAACTCATGCTTCACTCTACTGCCATTCGTCTGCAGACACAGATCTCTGATCAGTAAAAAAAAACATGCTAAAGTAAGAGCTCCCATAACTGCCCTCAACAAACTGTAGCAATAACACTCAATGAACTCTTGTGTTCCTTGTATAGCTATTGTTTTGTGATTGATATTCATTAATTGTTCTTACGTGTGTACAGGCTGGGTACAGCCTGTTCTTACGTATGTACAGGCTGTGGAAACCAATGTCCTCTCACGGAAGGAAAATAAATCATCTATCTTTATTGTGTCATTTAGTGCTGTTGTCTCCTCACGTTTGTCCCACCAGAGCGTTTGGCAGGGAGATGTTGAAGAGGAACATCGGCGTGGTGGTCGTGGGCTTCCCCGCTACGCCCATCATCGAGTCCCGGGCACGCTTCTGCATCTCAGCCGCCCACACAAAAGACGTGCTCAACAGGGTAACTAATTGCTTTTTATTACTGAGCAACATAAGCTTAGACAGACAGGGAAACAAGATTTATCACTTAAAATGGCGAAAGAAATTAGATCTTCATTTGAGAACGTTACTAAAGAGGACTTATTAGGTTCATTTTCAGGTCCATACTGGCAATTTGGATTTCTACCAGAGCATTTAATGTTCAAAAAACGCTTTTCTTTTCTCATACCGCCTGTGCTGCAGCACCCCTTTTCACCACTCTGTTTGAGCTCCTGACCCCCCCGCCCCGAAAAAAAAGCCGAGTCTGCTCTGATTGGTCACCTGACCCACTGTTGTGATTGGTCAACCAAACCAAACTCCGCTCCAGCTCTGCTCTAACTAGCTTTGTGTGAGGGCGTGTCAAACTAGCCGCTTGGCAGGTATTATGCAAATGTGTTACCTGGTGACATCACCACATTACAGAATAAAAGGCGTGACTTCAAGTAAGGCATTTCAAGGCAGTTCAGGAGCAGTGTTTCAGTAGGGGAGAGTAACTCCGTTTTGCCTGGTCTTTGGGCTTTATAACTTTGCAGACCTTTTACATGCACAACAGAATATTTAAAACACACTAAAGGAAAAGGAGAAGCACAAAAGCATAATAGGTCCTCTTTAAAACAAAGAAATAGTTAAATGACTAAACAAGCACTCAAAACATTTTTTAAAAGAGAAGAGATGAAAACTTTTTTCCTAACCCTATCAACAGTAAATCCCATATCAACAGGAACATTTGTAGTTTGCTTTAGAGAAAAAGGAAAAAGCTCTTACACACTACTCTACATTATTAAAACCTGTGAAATCATGGCCACTGAAAATACTCAACTCCGATTGGTTGGCCGGTGATCATTGACGGACGCCTCAAACATGGCTAGTTAACTCTCATTGATGAAACTTATGTTTTTCAGTATTTTTTTCCCACCGTTGATCTTCGCCAGCACCACCTTGTATTCAGTGTGCGAAACTTGCTCCTTTTTCTTTTCAAAGAAGTATTTTTATTTTTTATTGTTTTTATTGTTACAGCTCTCCTGTTCCAAGCTGGTGTGATACCTAACCTTCAGTTTGTTTGAAACTAAGCCAAGAGGTTATGATGATATTAGAGGGAAGAAGGGCGGTCTAATGGGCGGGAAAATTGTCTGTAGTTTGAAGGACACAGGTGTGATCTGTTATGACCCCAAATGTCTACTTCTGGGGATGTCTTTGAGTCACTTCAGACACACTGAATCCCTCCCAGCACTGTGTCTGTCAGCTGGATCGCCCTGCAGGTTAATGTACAGTGTATTCATGGTATATTCCCTGTGTTTAGAGTTCAGACCTCCACTCTAACCATCCTATTTCCTCATTGTGTTGCTTTACATCAGCGCAGACTGTTAAGGTTTGATTGCTTTTGGCAACACATTAAAAAGCTGACCCCTACTCTCAACTAGGGCTCCACCTCTACTTTACTGAGCTCACTGCTGACCTGCCTGACCCCTCCAGGGTTGTGTCTAGAAGGTAACACCCAAATTGCGAATTTCAAGATGGTTAAGGTTAGGCATTGACCTTGAATGTTTGGGGTTAGGCATTGACTTAGAATATTTGGGGTTAGGCATTGACCTTGAATTTTTGGAGTTAGGCATTGGCTTCGAATGTTTGGGGTTAGGCATTGACCTCAAATGGTTACGGTTAGGCATTGACCTTGAATGTTTGGGGTTAGGCATTGACCTTGAATGGTTAAGGTTAGGCATTGACCTTGAATATTTTGGGTTAGGCATTGACCTCAAATGGTCAAGGTTAGGCATTGACCTTGAATGTTTGGGGTTACGCATTGACCTTGAATGGTTAAGGTTAGACCTTGACCTCGAATGGTTAAGGTTAGGCCTTGACCTTGAATGGTTAAGGTTAGGATAGGTTGTTGGCAGTGGGCTGACTCCGGGTCTGAAAAGTGAAGCCAATGCGAAAGTGCCTTAAACTTGCATTCTTTCTAATAGCCAGCAGGGGGCGACTCCTCTGGTTGCAAAAAAAAGTCTGATTGTATAGAAGTCCATGAGAAAAATGAGCCTACCTCTCACTTGATTTATTACCTCAGTAAACATTGTAAACATGAGTTTATGGTCTCAATCGCTATAATTTCAAGTCTTTTTCGATACAGTATGATGTTCATTTAATAAATGATGGTCTCATTTAGACTAGAATAGACGATAAAGCAGGGTATGTTTTAGAGCGTGGCTACCTTGTAATTGGCAGGTCACTACAGGTTGTCAGGTCTGGGAGTTTTCTGTATTTTCGGCGTAGAACTTTAACCCTTTCACATTGTGTTTCCAGTTCCTTGAAAGTTAATTATGACCTTTTTTGTCGCCTATTCAGCGTTGAGTTGTACTTAGCTCCACCCTCTCATGTCATCTCTAGCTGCAAAAAAACAACATGACGACAGCCAAAATGCCGAACTCGAGGCTTCAGAACGGCAGTCCACAAACCAATGGGTGATGTCACGGTGACTACATCCATTTCTTGTATACAGTCTATGGTCGTCGGGCGGCGAGTTTCGCGAGAGCTTTTTGCATGATTTCGCCTTTTGGTGGTTACCTTCTAGACACGACCCTCTTCCTGTAACCGTCTTGAACTTCGGTCTGTTTCTCATTTTAACCACAAATAAATATTGTTTCACACAGTGACTGAACCTTCTGCTCTATAACTGGAGTGTCCTTGTGGCTCAGTTGGCTCAGATACATACCATGTCTCCAGGAAGTTGCTGTTATCCGTTCCCATTCCTCTTCTTGCTCTTCAAAAAAAAAAGATTATGAAACGAAATAAAGTGAAGACAGGGAGTGGGAGTATTGTAGTGCTTTAGTGCTTTTATCTGTCATGATGTTAAAGTCTCTCTTTGTTAGCCTTCCTCTCTGTATCGTTCTCTCGCAGTTTGATGTGCCATGTCGAGTTTTGTGTCTCTTTTATCTGCTGAGGAGCTTTCCCGGTTTTGACTTCCCGTTCAAACACACCCACGCGTGTACACATAAACCTAAATTCTTTTACTTTTGTCCTCCTGAAGACCTTTCATTTCACTGACCCAATAATATCCTAATCCTGAAACAAAAGACTAGTCTACACTGACTTCTTGAAGAAGTGAAAACAGACCAAGTTGACTTTATTCAGGGCATACATGTCAAGTCAATGGAAAGACTACAACAGAGATGAATAGATGGAGATTTACTGAAGTGCCACAAACTGATGCTGCACTAATCAATATTTTTACATTAGCAATGGATAATAATAATAATGGATAAAAATAATAATGAACCCACAGAGAATGATCACCTGACTCTGCAGTTCCCCTCAGCTCTCTGGGCCTTTTAGCATTTCTCAGCTTATTGTTTTGGTTCAGTCTCACAGCTCTCATTAACCTTGTTTTCAGACACAGCAGGCGTTCAGCAATATAAGCTCTGAAATCCAACTGTATGCTACCTGCCCGGCACCAAACAGCAGCTAGACACAGTTAGCGACAAGTGGCCAGTGAGCATAGTGAAACATTTCAGGCTGTTTATCGTACACCGTGCTTAGCTATACCTACGACAAGTAATGCACTGTAATTTCCCATGAAATCAATTTATATGTAATCCACATAATCGTGAACGAGTAAGTGTAAAGAGCAACAAACGCCGCATATGGAGGAGGTCGGGGTGGATTGGTGGGTCAAAAACACCGGACTTTCGCCCAGGAGACCGCTGTTCGTGTTCCGTGTAAAACCAGAAGTCAACGTTGGTTTATTTGTCATGCAACTTCCGTACTTAAGTAATGCCACTACCGGAGTTATTTTAACCCAATCCACAATCTTTTCCTAAACCTAACCAAGTTGTTTTCTTTTGAAGACGAAAGTTTATTTTGAAAAGACTGTATGCATGTTAAGTGCGGATATTGACACATGTTGTTGGACATTCATCCGGTGTTGCTGGACATTCGTAGGAAAACACACAAAGATGTAAGATATAATATGAACCGTTGTATAAGGATACGTTGAGCATGTAGCCGCTAAAGAGAGTGAATATTGAACTAACATCTGTGAGGTGACCACAAGCACAACTCCAAATGAATAATAATGTTGCGCCATCTCAGTAGGTCACCTAAATAAGCAACGTTTTTATTAACACGTTCACTTTATTGACTTTAAATGTTGTGTTCACAGCTTGTTGCACGGGCCAAAATATCAATTAATGCAGCTTAAATTAGTTATTCATAATATTTCGGAAAGAAATGCCGCATGACATAAAATAAGTCAAATTTCTAGTTGCCAGAAACATCAACTTGCATAAAAAACATAAAATACTGAATACTCTAAGCATGAGCTGTTCTACACTAATGCACGCTCAACACACACAACTGTCAGTGTCTTATCTGAAAACACCATAATCAAGCCAGTGGACTTTGTCTACAGTTATATAAAAAACTGTATAACTTAGTCATCCCCAGGTCATGTTGTTATTGTTGACCTTATGACTGCTTGATATTCAGAAACTTTCAATTACATTACTCAGAAATAAGGCACTTCTCAGACTGAATATCTTTTTTTGGGGGGTGAAGAGTTTCAGCCAGAATGAACACTCGCTGCTGTTTCGATGACTTATCTGTATGAACTCGTTGCCTCTCTAAGATGTCCACATGGTGACTTCACCTCACACACCCAAGTAATAGGAATGAAAAATGGTAACGATTGGGTCCATCTGCAGCATTAAAGTCAGTGGCGTTTTCTGTTTCAGCCCGAGTTTATGATTTAATCTTTCAAGACAGGTGTGTTTTTTTTTCCATAAAAATAGTGCTTGGTGCAGCTTTAAATTTCCATGAGCCACATATTGCCCTTCACATTGACAGCTTTTTTATTGTATAAATGTCTCCACAGGCGCTGAGTGTCATCAGTGAGGTAGGAGACCTCCTTCAGCTCAAGTATTCCCGACACAAAATACAGCCGTCTATGACGCGGCCCTTTGACGATAACGTGTACGAGGACATCGACGACTGATGAGCCACTCCTCACCCTCAAAGTGGCGTGAACCAGAACAACCCCAGAAAAAATACAGAACGGCTCAAGACGGATCACAAGTCTTCCCCAGGGGCCCTGAGACGTGCACAGGTGCCCCTCGTCACTAGCTTGCCGTAATGTAACCCCCAACAAACGGAAAACACTGTCGTCTAATTCTACTTTGCCTTACATAAACATGCAGAACTTGGTGGTGCACACATTGGAAAAAGAGCACTTCTGCTTTTTCACTGTGTACTTTTTATTGCTTTTTATCATTTTGTGTCTAAGGATTTTAGTTGTGTGTGTGTGTGTGTGTGTGTGTGTGTGTGTGTCTGCAGTGCTTGTAGCATTCGTCATGTTAAGCCTTGTGGTTATGTGTTTGTGAAGTGGACAAATGCCAACTTTCCAATTGTCTCTGAAATTGTAAGCCGCTGGGATTATTATTTTTTTTTTTTCATATTATGGATCTAAAGTGAACTTTAACGGGGTAAAGTTAGATTACTTTTTTAAACAAAAGGCTTGTTCTTTCATCCAGTACCGTTCAGATCAGTGATCATTGCCATATGCAGAAAGCACTGCATGTCGCAATGTTTGCACAGGACCCATGTGAGCGACCGGATTTCATCCCTGTCGGTCTGTTTCTTTGCAAGATATCATAACCAAGTGAAATGGATTTTAAGGATTATGTATTTAATGATCCAGATCTGGATCTTTCTGCCATTGGACGATTGTAACATTATACTGTATTCATGTGCTGATGGGAGAACCCCCAACAGCCACCTGGCATTTTATTTTGAGACTTGTTGCTGGTGGCAGTGCACACTCTACTGGGGAGCTTCTAGTTTTTGGTGGAAGTGGTTTTGCATATTAAAACAGGTAGAACGTTTCCCCCATTTTTTTTAGGCCGACTTTACATATTTTTGAACCAACATTTTCATTACATTACATTGTCGTCATTCCATCCTTGGTTCATCTAGACAGTATAAAAAAATATAGAACCTCAGAGTTAAGCGTGGCATTTCCATCAATGGTGGTGTTGATGGAGCACTACAAAATAAAGTTGCCAAATTATCAGAATACATTGAACAGCAGAAAGCTACCCTGATCAATGCAATGACTTATTGTAAAGAAATCATTTGACATTTTTGGAACTAAGCTTGTTTGTTTTCTCTCTTTCTAGAGGTTGATGAGGAGATCAATTCCACTTGGCTTAGCGTAGCCCAACCAGAAATGGTTCCTGCCCGTTACTTCCCAAAAAAAAAAAAAAAATTGTTATTTTTACATTTTGGTTTTTGTGCCAATTAAACTTTATGCTAAGTTATGCTAATAACCTGCTGGCTCTATCTTCATATTTATTGCACAGACACAAGAGTGGTATCGATCTACTCATTGAACTTTAAACAAAGCAAATAGGTGTATTTACCAAAATGGCAAACCATTCCTCTTAAATTTGAATCAGTGGGCTGTCAGGTTAAATGTCTAATACTTGTAAGCTTATTTACTTAGCATTATGAGCATTCTTGAAAAACTCATAAAAACTCTCTTGAACTACAGCTTGAAAACTTCATTTGCCTCAACATACACCAGCTCTGGGTCAGTGCAACAGTGCCAAAATGGAAAGTACTAGTGAGCATGTCATAACCCGTGTTATCGTAGTGTAAGAGAGTAAATTGCCCACACACAGATGAAAAACCCCAATGCTGCACAGCTCCAACAATCAGAGGTTGATATCTTCTTAAACTGACTGTACATGGCATTAGCAAAATCAGCAAACATATCTGTATCCATTCCAAATGCAAGAAGAAAAACACTTGTAGTCTAACACTTTGTTGCATCTCCATTGACATTGACACTCCAAGGGCCACTGACCAAGAGTCGGTATTTGACAAGTTGGGAGTGAGAACGGGTTGGTAAATCAGAGTAATCACTGCTATTGAAATATAATGCAAATGTCTATTGAAACTTGAATGGGGAGTTTAATCCCTAATCGTCTGTTACACATGGATTTGGCTAGCGTCTCGTTCCCACAGCTGTGTTACATGTCACCATCACTGGCATCCCTCAGTGTGATTCTATGTTTCTTACTCGACCAACTTGGTGTGTATTTGTACGACTCAAAAGACTGTCAAATTAGTCTTACTTTTTTCATTCAAAGGCCAACATCTGTCCAATATACAGTCCAGTTTATTGGCATCTACGCCGATTTTCAAAATTCATACATGTTATTCCTATGGTCTAAGACAGTCCAAAAATATTAGTAAACATGAACAACTCTCTCCCAAATCCAAAAACTAGAGTGCTAAAACTCAAACCTGTGATGTCATAGGGTATAAAGTCTGGAACTGCTCCATAGACAATGTATTGGGAGAGATGTTACAGATGACCCTGAGAGCACCCAGAGGAATGTTCTGAATATGGGTACTTCATAGACTATATATTTATATAGATGTCGACGCGTCTTCACTTCCTCCTACTGTACAGAAGTGAAGCCGAAATATCTCAGATAAGGGAGTTGCCATCTTGAGATTTTGAAGTCATTTGGAGCCAGAGTCTGCACAGTAGTTATAGGGGTATCGAGGTCACCCGCCCAAACCAATCGCGATACGAGCACGGCCGGCGCTTGCATCGAGAGAGTTTCAACCCCTTTTTATAGCATCAACTAACTAATTAAAACCAAACTTAGCAGATAAATTAACACTTGAACATACATCAGCGTGATAAGAACTACCTAAAATGACAAAAAAACATCTTTGGGAAAAATGTGTTGTACTTTGACTTTTTAGTTTGGCCCATGTCCCATCCGCTAACATGAAAGGGGCGGGCTTTATGGCCTTAACTTCAACCAGCCACCAGGGGGCGATCAAGATGTTTTTGCTTCACTTTTGGGGAGCTGTCATCTCGTCCATCTTTATATACAGTCTATGGTACATTTTCTGTTTAATAATTGAGAGCACTACAATACAATAAAGCTTATTTGAAAACAAACATCCTGTGGGTCTACAAATTCAGCCTCAAATTCATTGTCTATGGAGCAGCTCTAGACTTTATACCCTATGACATCACAAGTTGGAGTTTTAGCGCTCTACTTTTTGGATTTGGGAGAGAGTTGTCCATGTTTACTAATATTTTTTGGACTATCTTAGACCATAGAAATAAAATGTTTGAAAATGGGTGTAGTTCCCCTTTAAAGCTAGATGAGTTTAATCCCTCCAGGAAGTGCAAAACATTGAAATTATATTTAGATACTTACACGAGGTAAGACAGTAGAAAATCTAATTATCTACGACTGGTGTGGATTTGATTCAGCGCTGGTTGTAATATCCTTTATTCCTACCCTATCTCTTGGGTGCTTATTAGTAATAATCTCATTGCTCTATGTCTGATAATGTTTAATGCCTTGTAAAACAAAGCGCTTTCTTTGTGCTGTGACTTAAAAGGCATTCATATATTCAATCAGTGTGTGACTAAGGATGGGTGTGTGTGCTTGTTTGCATGGTTTCGGGTATTAATGTGTGTTTTACTCCACCTTTACCTTGCTTTCCTTTCACGTACTGTACACACCTGTCTTTTGAACTCTTGGTTTACCTTTACATTGTGCTACTGAGCTTTGGGTCAACAACACTCCTTAAACAAAGGCAGCTGTACAAAGAAAACCCACATGAATACGTTCACACTTGCATGTATGCACACTGACAAGTATTGTGTAACCACTCGTTCCTCATACTAATGCATGTACAGTAAGAAATAGTCATTGAAGCTGCTCTGCATCACAGCCAGTGGTGCTCAATGGTATACAATGTTCTGCTAGATGTGACCTTTTTTTTTTTAATGTTGTCATAAAAATTCACTTCATTCCAGAGAAAGTTAACAATGTCTGTCTGGGCTCTCAGAAGGTTATTTTTCTTTTCTTCCATATCTGTGTTTATCCACCCGATTCAACTGTTAACAGGCCATTAAATAGGCGTTATCAGTCGCTATAAGCACCATAGATGTGGGTCATTAGGTGCCTACTATGCCTACTGCGTTGTAAAAGTGAAAGTGAAACTTAAAAGCAACATGTTCTAACACGTAAAACTAAATGAAACGTCAAATTTTGAACACAAACAAAAAGGCATCTTTAGGTTTAGACGACAAAACTACAACTTCTTTAGGTTTAGGCAAAACATAGGTTTAGACAATAAAACTACAACTTTTTTAAGTTTAGACAACAAAACTAGAACTTCTTTAGGTTTAGGCAAAGAAAAACAGTTAAGTTTAGGGCAAAACATCATGTTTTGGGTTAAATTAACTACAGACACAAACACAACTACACATTGTTGGTTTCACACAGAATGCGAACTCCGGTCTCCTTGGTAAAAACCCTGTGATTTGTGTCCCATCCATCATCCCCGACCTCCACCCCTTATGGAGTTTAACACTGTCTATACTACAGTGCCTGACTTCCGCTTCTGCTCCTGTCATAAAGGCCCCTGTCGTCTTCTTTTATACCTTCTTTCAGCAATTTACCATGTGAATAGATGATAAAACCTACTAATGGGTTTAGTAGGCCCCTACTGACCCACATCTATGGGGCTTATAGCAACTGATAACGCCTATTTAATAGCCTGACAACAGTCTAATCGGCTGGTTTATCTATCTGTTACTGTAAATGGGAGATATTTGTGTTATTTAGTTTCCTTACTATAGAAAAAAAACTAAATCTTGGATTTACAAATGATTGTCCACGAGCTAAAAGCTAAGAGTTACAATGTTACTCGTATAGATACAGATTGTCTTTTTTA
The DNA here is from genome assembly GCF_015220745.1 of Sebastes umbrosus. NCBI lineage: Eukaryota > Metazoa > Chordata > Actinopteri > Perciformes > Sebastidae > Sebastes > Sebastes umbrosus. The sequence continues at coordinate 9,076,153 of NC_051284.1, forward strand.
TATATTTTTTAAGTTTGTGCACAAAGTCATCAAATGATACTAAAAGCAGGCATTTAGAGAATATTTTAATATGAAAATAGAATTATGTAAAACCCAAAGACTGTAAGGCCTGATGTCTTAATGATGCTATTCTTAATATAACTTAAATCTCTACAGTACCTTAAGAATGATTGGTACTTGATAAACAAGAACCAGATGTAATCCATTTGGTCCTACAGTATGTTCCCTTAACAATCTGAACCATTAAACCACTTTGGTCTTGAAAACCATACTGTATGCACAAAGGCAGGAAAATCTGTGAGATTTATTGGTATAAGATGATCCCAATATTTTGTACAAAGTGTATATTGTTTCGCTGAAAAGGAGCTATTCATAATATTTTGTTTACTATAGAGTTACCTAGGAACGATGCTTATCACTGTTACAGGCAGCCTTTGTTGAAAGCGCTCGAGTGTGCCATTAATGGAGGCAATCATTTCAATGGTTGAGTGCAAGTTCCCACACATCAGAGATAATTATTTTCTGATATAGTGCCTTTTGAAGCAAATGATTTTCTAAGAATTCTGATTATCGTTAAGTGTCATAACTTGGATTGTTCATCTCTTACAGTCTCGTTTGACTTCTTTTACTACCTTGTCTTCAACAGTACTTTTAATTAGCACTGGATGTGTTCTCTGTGTTGACTAATTGCCATGCATTTGATCATAGAAAATGCACTATTTGCAACATATCAGCAAATTATTAATATGTAAAATGTCACCCATGTTGATGATATCAGTAGATCATTAAAACAATAAAGTCAAAGCGGTTTTGAATTGCCTTCAGCGTTGTTAAGACTCATCTTTAACCCACCCTAGATAAACTGATAATTCCATCAGACATCCTATATTGTCTTCTCTCTTCTTTTCTCTCTGCCCACCATTCAGATTGGTGTACCTAATAAACTGGTATCGGAGTACTGTATGGGCAGTTTAGCATATAAATAACAATGTTGTTTTACATGTGATGATGAGGGTGTGTGGTTAAAAGAATTTAGGTTCTGGCAGTTCATGAGCTTCTACAAACTTCAATAAAATTGTGGATTGTACATGATACAGTATATTGGGACATCATTTTTTAAAAAGCCCTTTTTAAATTGATATCAACAGATCAATTACAAACATTTCTGACAACATATTTAACTTTTGAACTACTAAATTACTTTATACAAATCTATATGTCTAAAAAAAACACAAAAGTCATGTAACTGGTTGATACCTACAGCACCATTTACATTACATTATATATATTGAGCATAATACAAGACAAGTTTCTCTTATTCTCAGGTATAACACCCAAAAAGGACACATGAAACAACTTATTTATGACAGATATGATTTTTTAAAGCTTGAAAACAGAGCCATGATGAGGTGCAGAAGTCTAGTTTTCTCTCAAAACACTTGAATTACAATATGCTGAAAGGTTATTATGGAATTTTTGTCCAATGATGCCAAAAAATATTCTGCCTACTGCAGGTTTAAGTTAAGATAAGATAAGATAGGACACACCCGTGAGTTTAGGACTTGCTTATGTAATAGGAAGATCCTATCTTTAAAACTTAAATTAAACAGGGAAAGCAATTAGGGCATTTTTATGTAATAAGGCCACAGGGTCGGAGTAAGTGGAGGGGACTTTTACCTAAGAGTTGAGGGTGGGTATAAAGTCATGAGAGTAATTTAATATTAATATAAAAATAATTAATAGTCATTGTTTTAATCAAGAAAATGTCATCGTAAAAGGGTATTTGTGTGATTTACAGGCATCATCTACAGTGATTGCTGTTTGTTAGTGCCAACTCATTTTTATACAGCCTCCACAGTATATACCGTATGTGGCCTAGTTTTGAGTGTCAAGAACTGATAACATGGCTGCAAAAGGTCTTTTTCTTTTTCTTCTTCTTTTTTTACAGTTATTGATAACCAATGACTCAAAGTACGACCAATCCCTGCCCATCAGGATTTTTGCATAACTGCCTTTTCTTCCAGCAGTATTTAAACCTCAAATCCAAGGTCTCTCCTCCCCACTCTTCGTTCCGGCAGCTCTTTGGTTCACGACTCCCTCCTCGCTTTCTGACAATCAGCTTTGCTGCAAAAATGGCCACAGTTGGTAAGGTAGGTAAATAATTCAATATGTGAGTACTCTTATGGACAAATGTGATGTTTTGATGAGTTTTTCAGAGTATGGTAGTATGGTCAAGTACTGTATAGACGGTATAGGAAAACAAAACATCAGACAACAATGCAACAAACTTTATAATAATATATTTTACTTGGATATTATGAGATTTTTAAGTGATTGTCAGCTATCAGCTTGACTTATTCCACCCATCCACATTATATGAAAACATTACAAAGTGTTTCAGACACATTATGTCCTGTATGAATCTAGAGAAAATCCTTTATACTACCTGGGGAAGAGTAAATTTTACAGTGTGTGGCCCCTTTTTGACATTTTTTTGAGAAACCCACTACAGTAATCTCTGATTAGCCAGTAGTAGTATCTTCATTTTATTTTATTTTATTTTATTTTTATTTATACAAAATTATTATATTATATTTGTATTATTTCCTGACTTATTTGTAGATATTCTCCCTGTATTTTCTACAATTTGAATTTTATGTATCCATGATTGAGAATCAGTTGTCTTGTGTCATGTTGTGTCACGGGTGAGTGTTGTTAAGAAAAAAAAAAAGACATTCCCTGTATAGTGACTGCTCTTTTGATTATTGACAATTAATAAAAAAGACCTTTGAAAGAAAGTGCTTCAGTGCTCTCATAGGCAGTGTTAATGTAATTCTCTTTGCACGTGCATGTTTATTTCACACAAACCAGCATAGAAATATTATTTTTACTACAATAAAACATGTATAATAATGCAGTAAAATATCGTTCTCTTTCTGTCCTCATCTGCCTCAGTGAAATACTGCATGTCCTTTTTTGACCCGGTTCACAGTTCCAAACTTTCCAGACGTTTTTTGCGCAACTGTGGATATTGGCAAAGATGAGGGGGTAGTCAGCCAAAAAAGATCCCAGTGGAAATCCAAGAATTCATTGCGGTTCCACAATGGGATTTAAAAAAAACAGACCACAACGTTTATCAAGTGTGACAACAAGTGGTTTTCCAAAAACCTTGTGTGAACTTAATCAGAGAAATGGAAACCACCTGTGAACCTATGTGTAAACCCCTTTGGTTATGTTTGTTTTCCATGGTTAATTTGGTGCATCTAGATTAATGTTGGCCTTGAAATCATAGTACAGAGAATAGTAGCATTTGATCTATTGCTCAACCAGTCGTAGTGAAATACAGGGCTTGAAGGGGTTTCCGGGAACTTCCATAGCTCCTTTCCACGTAACTGTGGCAGTGCCCATTAATGTGAGTTTTCATCCTGGTGTCACTGCCCTGTAGGTCATCAAGTGCAAGGCAGCAGTGGCCTGGGAGCCCAACAAGCCTTTGGTGATGGAGGAGATTGAGGTAGCCCCGCCCCAGGCCAACGAGGTCCGCATCAAGGTGAGAGACGTCCACTTTCAAGACTTACATGTGTAAATACACAAGGGGTGTCTTACTGCACTTTAGAGTAAGGGTTAGAGAATGAATGTAGTTTGTAGTAGTGAGAAGTTGATGATTTTTAGGACTTCACCAACCAGAAATCCATAGTGATATCATCTTCTGGATGTGCAGTGGAGGGGGTAAATAGGATGGCTCTCCAATAGTGTTCATAACCGGCCCAAGTACAGCACTTCATAAGTGATCTTTGTTTTTGTGTTTTTGGTCATAAACCTTAACAGCCATAACCTTAGCCAAGAAAATAATGGCTAAATGTAGGTAAACAAGTACTATTTAAGAGCTTAAAGGCATAATTTGTCGGTTAGGGTGCTCACCAGTGGTTGAAAGCCAACCCCAGATTCACTCCCTTTTTGGAACGAGCTTTGTCCGCTTGCTGTTTTGCCTGTTTACGATCTGGCAACTGGTCGTTTTTCTAGAGGTTGATGCCCAGAAACGTCCCAAACACAGGAAAATGAGAAAATTGTTCCAAGTCAATCTATTCCTAAACCTAACTAAGTAGTTTTATTTTGAAAAGACTGGAGCGAAAATTGACACGTACGTTGCACAAATCTCAGTCAGGTAAAAGGATCAATGAAGTCAGGCAGACTAGACTACCATATTCAACTAAAGAACCCCTCTGCCCCTGCATGCTCTCTGCTATTAGGGGATGGAGAGTGGGGATGACAGGTAAACAAGGGGGGGACGCATTCTGGGCATTTTGCTAACAGAAGGGATGGCATTCCATCCTCAAATCGCCGACTGGTTAGAGCAGATAACACACAGTTTCATCCATTCCTTAAACTTTCGCTCTTGATTTTGGAAAAATATATCACCTTCCAAAGTTCCATAGATAAAGAGGTTTTGCTTTCAATCAAGCTCCATGCCCACTGCTTTAGCATGTGGAGAAATCCAAAGCGTGACAGGCCTGCTGTGCCCACAGGCTGCTTTGCTATAATTTCAATACACAACTGTTCAAAAGAAACAGTGTTCATTGTGTGGTCGTTGTCTTCGGTGCAGATTGTGGCAACCGGCGTGTGCCACACGGACCTGTATCATCTGTTCGAGGGTATGCACAAAGACGGCTTCCCAGCAGTCCTCGGCCACGAGGGAGCCGGCATCGTAGAGAGCGTCGGGCCTGGAGTCACTGAGTTCCACATAGGTCAGTTAAAGCTTACAACCCAAACAGCTCCTGTCAGACTCCCTGTTGCAGCAATAGCAATGGGTACACCAAGGCATATTTGTGCCATTCATGACAACAAACCTGTTTTTACATTTGATTTTTTTAAGTTGGCTTAAAATTCTTTTGACATGGCTACATTGTTTTTTGTCTTTCAGGTGACCATGTCATCCCTCTGTTCATCTCCCAGTGTGGAGAATGTCGCTTCTGTAAGAGTCCCAAAACCAACGAGTGTGACAAAGGATGGTGAGTTCATCTTAATTGAATCAATCCAAGATGTGTTCAGGTTCATTAGGTTATAGACCCATTAGAGGGTGCATTAACATTTTGTGTCTCTACGTTTGTCATAGTGCCCACTTTGTCAGAAGAGCAACTTTAGGTGTTAGGTGTGATGATGACACAGAATAGATCGTTGGGGTCTTTGGTAATCTTTTGGCAAATTATTATGAATGAATACAACGAATGTCCGTTGCACCCTCTAACTAACAGAACAGGAGCAATGCAAAAATTGAGTGTCAAGTTCTATTCTCATTTGAATAAATCCTCCATCCAGGGCTGCTTCTGCTGCTGATGTGATGTCAGACCCAGACTCCAGGTTCACCTGTAAGGGGAAGAAGGTGCTGCAGTTTATGGGAACCAGTACCTTCTCTGAGTACACTGTGGTTAACCAGATTGCCGTGGCTAAGATCGACAAGGCTGCACCTCTGGACAAAGTCTGTCTTCTTGGGTGTGGGGTCTGCACAGGATATGGAGCAGCAGTTAATACTGCTAAGGTGTGTATGTTTGACTGTTGGATAGTCCAACGTGTTTGGTTTGGGCTAATACTTGCTGGTATGAATTCACAGTATTTAGGGAGAAATAGTGTTTTAAGAATTGGGCCATTTTGACCAAAGTGTGTTGTACTTTAGGTGGAACCGGGCTCCACATGTGCTGTGTTCGGCCTGGGAGCTGTGGGTTTGGCTGCAGTCATGGGCTGCAAAGCTGCAGGAGCCAAGAGGATTATCGCTGTTGACATCAATCCAGAGAAGTTTGAGAAGGCCAAGGTGTTCGGCGCGACCGAATTCGTGAACCCCAAGGATCACAGTAAACCCATCAACCAAGTGCTGTCTGACATGACCGGCGGAGGAGTGGACTTCTCCCTGGAATGTGTCGGGAATGTGGGAGTCATGGTGATTATTTTCTTTGCAGATTTGATACCCTATACGTTTACAAGTCCACTGACTTTGTGCTGTTTCTCCATCTAGCGCAGTGCCTTGGAGTCTTGCATGAAAGGTTGGGGTGTCAGCGTGCTGGTTGGTTGGACAGACATGCACGACGTTGCCACCCGACCCATTCAGCTCATCGGTGGACGTACTTGGAAGGGTTCCCTGTTTGGAGGTGAGACGCATGCCAGTCAAATATGACCATCCCTACTAACTAATGACATTACTATAACTGTCACAGTAACAGGTTGTCATTTGTGATTGGTTGTCAATCTCAAAAGGCCGGAACTTAATAGTATTAATATGTAGTAGTAGTAATATGAGCAACAAAGTGAGTCCATCTCAAAAGGGTTTCAGGTAAGGCCTGCATCCTTTTCTTGTTGACTGGCAACCAAAGGCATTTCTCGTTTGTACGGCCTGTTAGTAGCTGGTACAGCCATAACTCATGATGCTAATTAAATCCCCCCATTTTACCACCATTACCTGTTACGTGACAGTAACCAAAAGGCTGTACGCTTGATCTCTGCTATCGTTGCTATACCTATGAAAAGTAATGCACTTTAATTAATATATATCCCATAAAATCAATTTGTATGTAATCCACGTAATCGTGAACCAGGAAGTATAAAGAATGACAAATTCTGCGTAGTGAGGTGGTTAGGGTGGATGGGTGGGTAAAAAAATACCGGACTTTCGCCCAGAAGACTGGTGTTCGTATCCTGTGTGAAATCAGAAGACAACATTGATTTATTTGTCACGTAACTTCCGTACTTACGTAATGCCACTAAAGTAGTTATTTTAACCGAAACGTTGATTTGTTTGTCACGTAACTTCCGTACTTAAGTACCGCCACTTATGTAGTTATTTTAACCAAAAACGTTGATCATTTGTCACCTAACTTCCGTACTTAAGTAATGCCACTTACGTAATTATTTCAGCCCAGACGTTGATTTATTTGTCACATAAATACCATACTTCGGAAACACCACTTGCATTGTTATTTTAAGCCAAACGTTGATTTATTTATCACATAACTTCCTTACTTAAGTAATGCCACTTACGTAGTTATTTGAGCCAAAACGTTGATTTATTTGTCACGTAACTTCCATATTAAGTAACGCAACTTACGTAGTTATTTTAAAAGGGACCTATGATGCTTATTTTCAAGTGCATACTTTATTTGGGGTTTCTACTACTGCATGTGTGCATGCTTTAATGTTCAAAAATTGTTTCAATTTTCTCATACCGGCTGTGCTGCAGCACCCTCTGTCTGAAACGCTGTTTGAACTCCAGCCCCGCCCTCTCGGAAAGCCCAGTTTGCTTTGATAGGTCAGCTGGCCCACTGTTATGATCGGTCAACCGTATCAAACACTTTGGACTACGCTTCAGCTCCGCTTAAACTAGCTTCGTTTGAGGGCATGCCAAACTAGCTTTATGCAAATGTGTTACTTGGTGACATCACCGCATTACAGAAGAAAAGGCAGGACTTCAAGCAATGCATTTCAGGCAGTTCAGGAGCAGTGTTTCTGTGGAAAATCAACTCTGTTTGGCGTGGACTTTGTAACTTTGCAGACCTTTTACATGCACAAAAAATATATAACACACAAAAGACGATGCACAAAAGCATAATAGGTCCCCTTTAACCCAAACCATGATCTTTTCCTAAACCTAACCAAGTAGTATTGTTGACTAAACCTAACCAAATTGTTTCCTGTGAAGACGGAAGTTCAATTTGAATGCATGTAATGAGCGGAAATTGACACGTGTTGCTGGACATTTGTAGGAAAACACACAAAAAATGAGGAATAACTTTTCGTAAGATACCAACCGTTGTATGAGGAAACGTTGAATGAGATAAGACTCTATTTGATCTTATTTTATTATGTGTGTGTTCTCTGTGGCTCAGGATTTAAGAGTAAGGATGGCGTGCCTCGGATGGTTAGAGCCTACCAGGACAAGAAGGTGAAACTGGACGAGTTCATCACTCACAACATGACTTTGGCCCAGGTCAACGATGCCATTGAACTGATGAAGCGTGGCGAATGGTAGATTTACACTCCTATACTTTCTCCACCATTCATGATTTACTAACCAGCTACACAGATGAAGACTTAATCAGTGCAAATCCTCTAAATGTTGCTATGTTTTTGCTCCACAGCATCCGGACGGTCCTGAGTGTTTCTCCACAATAAGACTGCGATGACACAAGAATCAGTTAATGGCCGGCAGCTATGTTATACCCAATCTCAATACAGTATTCATACACACAATACAATGCACATAATAAAGAAATCTATCAAACTATACACACTATATGTGCTTGACCTTGAAGACTCAACACTAGTCAGTGGATTACATGCAGATTGTGAGAATCATGTGCGGTGTTCACATAAGCAGATGGGATATTTCCCCTGCCCAGGGAGACTACAGATGAAAATTAGCTAGTACATCTGCTACAAAGCATCTTTTCTCTTTTTTGAGATTAATGTTTTTTTGTACGTGGTCCCTGATACATTTAATAAACTAAACTACACTAAACTTGTTTGTGTTCTGCATTATGTCATTGTGTTGTTTGTCATTACTGTCTGAGCAGACGGTAACACACAGCCATACAGCCGCCTGCTACACAACATAGACTTTGAACAACTAAGCTAATAATCTACAGAACGGAATGATCAACTCCTATAAATAAATGTATATATGGTCAGTTTTTCCTTGGGTAACATATTTATAGTCCAACGCTATCATGTACTTTGCACTCTTAGTTATTCCTAGTCACATATTTCCATTACATTGTGTCGTTGCGTCGTCCCCGCTGCCCTCAGTCGAGGACAAAGCTGAGATATGATGAGAGGTGTGAGTCATGATTTTACAGTCATTTGTAAAACAACTGCAAATGGCTCACTAGATTACCCGGTTTGAACCCGGATGCGCCCGAAGACAATGCAGGTTATGTAAAAGTTCACTTGTAGTCGAGAACAGTAAACAAAGTCAGGCAAGGGTGAATGAAAGGCTGGAAAGTGATAAGAGAAAGTGAGACCGCGTGAGCTGGAAAGGGTTTACTGCGGGACAGGAGGGAGTGGCTAAAGAGACAGTGAGCAAGTTTACAGAAGCAATACAACACCTCTCAAACACTGAGGCGATTCAGAATGCTTTACACAATACAAAAAAACATTTCAAAGACAATGAAAGGAAAATAAAACCGACTGGAAAAAATAAAAGTACTGTAATAAGACACTGACGAACAATGAGTCTGATCTAGACAAGATGATCTATACCGCTCTCACATCTGTACAGTATGTAGCAAGAGCCAGCAGCAAGAAAGTGGATGAGCATATTTCCCAACATCTCGAACTATTCCTTTAAAACCTTTCTCTTCCACTTCTCTTTCAATAAGTCCATAAGTCTCAATAGCTAATTGAAGCATGGGGGTGTTTTGGAAGATTAGATAGAAAAAATTGTTTTGGTGTAAAAGGATATTTAAATTCAGTTATTGTGGTTGCTGCTTGTTTATTCCTCACATCAGGCTCCAGATCTGTTGGCTTGATTTTGGTACAAGGGAACTCAAGGAAGTCCATGCCCATTTTAATATCATACTGTTTACTGATACAATATATAAACCAAAAGTCCAGGGTTGTCTCCTCACCACTTCTGTCCACTCCCCTCCTAGCTCCTCTCTCACTTGTTTACTTTGATCTTTGCAGCAAAAATGGCCACAGCTGGTAAGGTAAGTATAATCCAACATGTGGGATTCATCATATTTATGTGATGTTTCAATCGTTTTCTTGTTGTTGTTTTTTTTGCAATATGTACATTGATATGTCCTACGTCACATGATATGTTTGACACACCTGTGTATTTATGCACATACATTAAACTGAGGGCGCTATCCACGGTATTTAAACAAAACATCAAAAAGCAATGAAACAGTACCTCATTAATGTAGTTTATGATCATTTATCATGTGGATATTGTTCATTTGAATGTACTTCTGTATGGTGTGCAGTTCACATTTGTGTATATGTGGCTTATTCAGAGGTTGGAGTGTGCTTTCTTGTGCAATATTTGACTGCATATCTGGTTACAGATTTGTAATATACTGTATGTCAATGATTCTCAAAGTGGGATCCGTTGCACTCTGTCAGGGGGGCCGCAAAATAATGAGCTATGAATTATAACATTCTGCTGTGTCATTAAGAAGTGCAGTAAAAAGTACTAAAAGTCAGCTTTAAACTGGTAAGTTTAAATATCTGGATTTATTCTGACTATGGCAGTCAGGCCACTGTTCCTTTTCTGAAAGTTTTTAAGATCAATCACTTGAAAAGTGCTTTCAGGTTGAGTCCAAATGCAATTTGAATAAAATGACCCTTTGTTTAAAAGTATGTACGTGATTAATAGAATTCAAATTGAAATGTGTTTCTGTTCATCACTATGAAACACGTTTGAAGTATTTATGTTAAAAAGTTTCAGAATTCTAATAGTTCCAATGGCATTTAAGACTTCAAAAAGTATAGCAAAATGCTTAATCAGTGTTACAATTAAGAGGGGGTTCTTGGAAAATATTCTCCCCTGTAAGGGGTCCCTGGCCCCAAAAAGTTTGAGAACCCCTGATAGATGTAATAGCTATGTTTCAGGGTATATTCACCTTAAAACACCCTGTCTTTCCGTCTCTTAGTTTCTACCTCTATCTGTCTCTCTGTCCTCTCTGCCTCAGTGACTTATCTCATCCTGTTTGACTCGGTGCACAGTTTGAAACTATCAAAGTAGTCCGTTTTGTGGAACTGTTGATATTGGCAACGCTGAGGGGACAGTGGAAGCCCGAGATTTAATCATATTTCCACTGTGGATTTCCAATTTGATTTATCAAAACTGAAACAACTGATTTATTCAGTGGTTTATTTGCTGACCCAACATGAACTGATACTGTTCGGATAAAAAAATAGATTTTTGCTCTTGTTTGTTTGTCAAATAACTCAAGAGTAGACTTTAAACTGTTGCTTTTCATGTTTGCTTTTGTCAGGAGCTGCTGTATCAGAGCCATTTAAACCACCTCACTTGCTGTTAACATTCATAAGTAATAAAGTAATAAAAAAGAAATGCAGGGAAGATGTGAAACCCATTTCTCTGCTTGATATGAAACTATTTTAGCGTGGGTTTTCTCCAGGTTCTCCGGCTTCCTCCCACAGTCCACAGTCATGCAGGTTAGGCTCATTGTTGACTCTAGATGAGTGTTTGCGTTGAATTATAGTACAAAGGATTGCAGCATTATATCCCAGTTCTTGCTGATGTAGCATGTTGCCTTTTACAGTATAACAATATGTTGCTTCACTTATCCCCATCTTCACTCAGAGTACATTTAGGGTTCAGAGTTCAACAAAGGCAATGTGGCTTTTTTTTTGAGAAACCCTTCCTTTTATGGTTTAACAGTCCCCAGTTATATTTGTCATATCTCATGTTGGGTAATTCCATGTGGTGTCACTGCCCTCTAGGTCATCAAATGCAAGGCAGCAGTGGCCTGGGAGCCCAACCAGCCTTTGGTGATTGAGGACATCGAGGTAGCCCCGCCCCAGGAGAATGAGGTCCGCATCAAGGTCAGAGACGTCCACTATCACAACAAAACACCTGGACACACATGTCAGTGGAGCAAAATCTAATTAGAATCTAAGACATAAAATAGTGCAGCAGCTAAAATATAGGAACCGTGATATAAACAGGCTGTTCAGTAATATAGTATGTACATACATAATGAGAACAGAAGTAATAAATATACATGTTGCAGGGCAAACTGCTGGCCATTGGAGTGCCCCAAGCGTAATTGCTTTGAGGTGCGTGAAACCATGATTAAGAGCTACAACTTAAACCTTAGACCTTAAATTCCTTGATCTAAACAAAACATAATCAATAATAGATCAATTAAAAATGCATACAAACCTATATACAAATTTGTTATGAAAATAAAACATTTCAATTGTCTTCTAAAATACCACTACTCTAAAGAAAAATCAGAGAAACACAAATTGCAATTGCATTGCAGCACACTGTACAGTTGCTTAAGCTATAAATAGATTTCAAAATGATGCAGATAGAATCCAGCAACAAAATGAAAGTTCAGTTTGTTATACATCTACATGAATGACGTTATTCTACGGTACCACATCAGCTGGTTCATCATGACATTGCCACTCTCTCAGTCATATAAGATCCTGCTTAGTTGAACTTACAAGGTCCATTTAGTGATATGGTTGATCTTAACATTTAAAAAAGTGTCAATATAATGTGAAAGTGTTGCTGGTACTGCCAAACCCACTGAGAGTGAACCCTCTCCTTAGCCTACCCCTTGCCCGTCTTCGTGTTTTCATTGTTTGGTTATTGTCTTTGGTGCAGATTGTGGCGACTGCTGTGTGCCATTCGGACCTGCACCACCTTTTGGAGAGAATGGATAAAGACGGCTTCCCAGTAGTCGTCGGCCACGAGGCAGCCGGCATCGTAGAGAGCGTCGGGCCTGGAGTCACTGAATATCAGCCAGGTCAGTTTCGATTGGTACAACAGTTTTGAATATACTGTATGCTTATTTGCTTTCTTTCCGAAAGTGAGATGAGGAGATTGGTATGTATCATCTCTGTGTGTTGAGTACGGAGCCGGGACGTGTTCGGCTTAGCTTAGCTTAGCGTAAAGACTGGAAACAGCTAGCATAACCAGAGCCTAGTCCGGCACAGGGGCAGGGCAGATGGGCAAAATCGAAATAGCCGTCGGCGAGGGCAGGACTGCTCTGGAAGGCATCGGCGAAAGCAGAGGCGCAAAGGCGGAACCCCTCTCGAGGTTGAGCAGGAGGTTGGCCATAGAGACGGGACCCCTCAGGTGGATGATGACTGTGAAGGAACCACACTGGAACACGTCCACGGAGACTTGAGGCCAGAGAGGGCATCCAGCAACTGATGACCCAACTAGTAGGACTGTTGGAGAGCAGAACAGGGACAGGGGGCTGCTGTGGCCCTGCAGGAACAGGTGTCGACCGGATCCCCAACAGGATACGTCGAGCAGGTGTTGTCCGGACCGCTGACAGGGAACCAAGAGATGGGGTCGGCCGGACCCCCGACAGGACAAGTGGAGCTCAGGTCGGTCGGACCAGCGATAGAGAACCAGGAGCTGGGATCGGCTGGACCGCCGTCAGGGGACGAGGAACAGGTGTTGGCCAGACCGCTGACGGGACACAAGCTGCAGGGGTCGGCCGGACCGCCGACAGGATACGTGGAGCAGGGGTTGGCCGGATTGATGAGGTCAGCTGGGACCCCCGACACAGGAACACGCTTGGCGTCAGCCTGGACCCCCTACTCAAGAACAGACTTGAAGTTGGCTGGGACCCCCAACACAGGAACTGGCGAGATGTCGGCTAGGCCACAGGGCAGCTAAAGCTCGGCATCTCTGGGCAGCTTAGGGGACCCACGCTTCCTTCTGGGGACCACAACCCCAAGAAGCCTCGGGGAGATAGCAAGGTGAGTTCCCCAGAAAGGGGACTGTTCAAAGTGTGAGCCAAACTGGGACACAGTGACCAATATGGCTGTCACATTTGATTCAAAATTCAAACTTTTTGAGTTTTTGGAAAAGTGACAGCCCTAGTGACCAAAACCTCTCAAACTCACTACTAAGAAGTTGTATCTTGTTAATTTAATCAGTACACTAACAGAACTCACAGAAACGTCAATTTGGGGTATTTGGGATGTAAACTGAGGCCTTTGTGTGCCATTTCGCCAATATTTCTCTTTACACCATTATAAAAGTGGGCCTAAATTAATTTGACTGTGACATGGCAACACTGTTTTTCTTCTTTCAGGAGACAAGGTTATCCCTCTGTTCTTCCCCCAGTGTGGAGAATGTCGCTTCTGTAAGAGCCCGAAGACACACCTGTGTGAAAAAATAATGTGAGCTCGATAAACCCTCATATTCTGTCTTCCACTCCATTTTCTCTTCAGTCTTTTGATTTCATTCCTCTTGAGTGTGTTCATACAGTTATAAACAGAAACATAGTATTCAATTTGTATTTTGTGTCTGACAATACCACAGCGCAGATAATTTAGACTTTTTTTTCTCATTCTAAGCATATTGCTAGTATTCAGTAAACCCTCTAATGTGATGAAAGTAGCGCTTCAATTTTGATTCTGGATTTTAACGTACAAAAATGTTGTTTTTTAATTCTTACAAATATTTGTTCCACCCTCTACAAAACAATGCAAAATTCAAAAATTAAGTCTGAAGTTTTATTTTCATTTCAATAAATTCTCTATTCAGGGAGGTTGATCGTCTCAAAGTGTCAGAAAAATCCAGGCTCACCTGTAAGGGGAAGAAGTTGCTGCAGTTTATGGGAACCGGTACCTTCTCTGAGTACACTGTGGTTAACCAGATTTCTGTGGCTAAGATCGACCCCGCTGCACCTCTGGACAAAGTCTGTCTCCTTGGGTGTGGGATCTGCACAGGATATGGAGCAGCGGTTAACACTGCTAAGGTGTGTATGTTTGACTGTTGTAGATTGCCTACATCATTATTTTAGGAATGAGACATTTTTTCTTAAAGGCAGGGTTGGTGAACATTTTAGAAACACTTTTGTTATATTAGTTTAATTCTCATCAGTAGCAGGACTGTCATTAACCCGTCCAAATCATGTCATTCAGCCCAAATGTCATGATTGGATGAGCTACCTGCTTGTCTACCTTTGTGCACTCTGTCATCGGAGTCTTCCATTATGATAATATTGGGGGAGTGGCTATTGGTTGGATCATTTTTAAAAAATCTATTGTACTCTTGCTGGTTTCTCAAGATCACCAACCCTGCTTTTAAGTGCCTATAAATTTGACAATTTCCATGACACAAAAGTCCATTAAAACTCTTGCCCAGATTGCAAAACCTCTGAAAGAGTAATCAGTTCACTCATTGTGGGACACTAAACTTTTCCATTGGTTATTACTGTATAGAGCATTAACAAGTCTGACCTAAAGAGCCATGTTGACCAAAGTGTGTTGTACTTTAGGTGGAACCGGGCTCCACATGTGCTGTGTTCGGCCTTGGAGCTGTGGGTATGGCTGCACTCATGGGCTGCAAGGCTGCAGGAGCCAAGAGGATTATCGCTGTTGACATCAATCCAGAGAAGTTCGAGAAGGCCAAGGTGTTCGGTGCGACGGAATTCGTGAACCCCAAGGATCACAGTAAACCCATCAACCAGGTGCTGTCTGACATGACCGGAGGCGGAGTGGACTTCTCCCTGGAATGTGTCGGGAGTGTGACAGTCATGGTAGGGAGATTTCATTTAATCTGGTTCAAGAATATAATGAAGAGGTGGGACCTAACTAGTAAAACAATGACCTTTAATCTGAACAATGTCAACTGAGCTCACTTGCTCTTTCTCAGCAGTAGTTATTGGAGAAGAGCTGAGTGTCATTCGATAAATTACCCAACCTTCATTTCCCTCAGCTAGTCCAGAGGTTTGGACCCTTCTGGTTACAAGCCCACTGACTTTGTGCTGTTTCTCCATCTAGCGCAGTGCCTTGGAGTCCTGTGTGATGGGTTGGGGTGTCAGTGTGCTGGTTGGCTGGTCAACAATGTACGACATTGCTACCCGACCCATTCAGCTCATGAGTGGACGCACATGGACGGGCTCAACGTTTGGAGGTGAGACACCACTGACTAATGAATCTCTGGTAACTAAATGGTTGTGGGCGTATGTTCTGCAACTCTCTAGCTAGTTGTATTCTGGATGAAGACTCCATGCTCTTATTATGTGATTTTGTGGCTCAGGCTTTAAGGGTAGGGATGACGTGCCTCAGATGGTTAAAGCCTACATGGACAAGAAGTTGATGGTGGACGAGTTCATCACTCACAACATGACTTTGGACCAGGTCAATGATGCCATTGAGCTAATGAAGCATGGAAAATGGTAGATTAACACTCCTTTACCTTCTCCACCATTCATGACTCAACGACAACAACATAGATAAATTAATATGCTCATTTCTCTTTTACTTTTGTTTCACAGCATCCGGACGGTCCTGCATGTTTCTCCACAATAAGGCTGCTGTGTTGCTTTCAATGACCACAAAGCAATTGAATAATTCACCAGTATGTTTTATAAAATCTCAGGATATTACTGACACAATTAATACAATGCACATAATACAGAGATCACTCAAAACGACACTCAATACAATTCAGTGGATTACGTGCAGATTGTGAGAATCATCTGCAGTGTTCGTACTAGCGAAAGCTATACATGCTGAACGTGTTTATAGAGCAAAATAAATGGTCTCAACAGATGCGGTCTGTGGTTTACTTGTTTGTGTTGTGATTTTGTTATGTTGTGTCATTTATGTATTTCACAGAGTTTTAGGTCAGATTTAAGCTGGGTACACACTGTACGATCTTAGCCCGTTTCTGGCCCGAATTTTGAGTCCCACGACTCAATTTAGAGTCGTACTGAATTTCAGCTTCGTTGGCGTCATTTTCCATGCAGTGTACAGACATGTCAGAAATTGTAGCTACCAAGATAACAATGTACAATAGATATAGTAATACCTCCAGTTCTCTCTGCAAAATGGACAAGCCATACTTTCCGTGTCTTCCTAACCACCTGCGAGTCTATATACGCCAACGCCTCTTTTTTTAAATGTTTCAGCAGGCAGGATGGCTCAGATGATCAAGGCAGCACATATCTGCCTTGTTAGCATTGCAACCCATACAGACCTCTGCTTGCAAGCAAACTTTACCTGCCTCCGAGCTTTCAAACAAATCTTTGTTGACAACTTGTCAACAGCCAGAACGACGCGCAGGGGCTGCGTACAGTGTGAGCACTCAAGTCGTGGCTGACGATCGGACCGTACAATGTGAGCACAAGCTTTGGTTTTACATCACAAACTTGTATACCCAGCTTTACTCATTCCAGCTTAGTTGTATCGATTTTTCAATTGCTAAAACCCTAAATTGACACATAAAGCACACTTATTGAAACTGTCACTCAGAGAGTAAAACCTCTTTCTGCTTTGCACCCAATTTGCAATTCAACATGGCACGTTTTGCAACATACTGCGCACGGTTCTCTACATACGACACAGGACATCTGACATAAATTCAGTTCTTTGCCATTTCAAAACACTACCATTCAAAATGACACACCCATGGACCAATTGGCCAATGCATGTGCCACCTGGCCGAACACCTAATTGCTTGATTGTCGGCTCATCAATCAGAATATAAGCACTACAAAAAGACCACTGCTGAGTACCTGTTTAGAACAGCAATGGAAGTCAACGTACAGTAGCAACGAGAGGCCTGTTTTCAAAAATGTGTTTAACAGTATTGAAAAAAACTAGGGCTGTCAAAGTTAACGCGATAATAACACACGCAACTTGGGATTTTTAGGTTGTAGCGGGTTCAGTTTTAAAGCCAGAGTGAAGATACTGGCATCATATGAAACCAGAAAACCTAAGGAATTCATTGTTACCAACCATGTCAACCTAGCTTGTGGCGATGGAGGCTACGGTTTTCTTTTTTGTCTACACTAATGTTTTTGCATCAGTGTGCAGTACAACACACTCTTGTGAGCTTTCAAATAAACTTGCTTTGTCTTATCTGCCTTGTTAATATGCAGTCAGCTCCTTGTCATTCATTCTCTCAGCCACTCCCTCCTGTCCTTCAATAAACCCAGTCTAACTTTCCCTTATCACTTTACTGTTCTCCCTACCTGACCTAGGTTTTTGATCACGACTACATGTAAACTTTTACATAACCGTTAAAGAACAAAATGGTAATCTCCATATCCTTTGACCACCAGTGGTTGTATACTGCTGCTGAGCAGCACTCCAGTTCGCTTGTGCCATTTTTCTCCAGTAGGCCTACAATTCCAATCCACCCCCCTACACCTGCCTACCCACTTCCACTCCGTTTGCACGTTCACATAGAGGGTCCGCCATATTACGTGTCATCCCAAACCAATAACAGTAGCGGGGAGCGGAAGTGGGTTATAAAACCCTCCAACAGCGAGCCTGCATCGATGCCTACTTAACCAGCCGACCTTACTGACGATGTGCAACGCCATTTTTTATGTTCGTCATGGAACACGCTCCAATGTCAGTTCCGTGCGACTACTGGTACAAACATTTACTCATAAACTGCTCAAACTAAGATAGACATTTAATTTATTCTACTTCATTGTCATACAGACATTATAAAGTTAAAATAAATAGATTGTAGGAACAAATATACTCAAATATACTCTATACAAATATACTGAGTGTTGTATATTTATACATACATACAACATATTTATTATTTTTTTATCCCTATCAGCAGCTATAACCCCATCATTTATAATATCATCAACTGTGCAATACTGACTTAACAGTGCAATAATTTTGTGCGATAATTCAGCTGTGCAATAATCTGGTTTACTCTGGCATTAACACTGCATTTATTTATGCAGTACATTTAAATGATCATTTTTACACACTTAATGATAGATCCTATTTTTCAGCATTATGCATTAATATTTACGCTGTTGTTATACTTATTTCTTATCTATTAATTTTAAATTATAATAATATAAGATATAATTAAAAAATAAAATAATAATGAAAAATAAATAAAAAAATAACATTATGTAATTTTTTTATTATGATTTTTTTTATAAAATTTATAAAATTATTATAAAAATAAATAAAACAAATAACATAATTTATATATATATATATATATATATATATATATATATAAATGTTATTTTTTTTATTTATTTGTATTATAATTTTATTTTTATAAATATATATATATATATTTTTTTTTAGATTCAGATTTTTATTTATAGTTTCCTTGCCAGAGAGAGGGAAGTTCATCCTGAAGTGGCCACTATACCTACACCTTAAAGAAGGGTGCTTCATTGAGCTGTGAGTCTGACTACAAATTGAGTTTACTCCATCACGGAGTGGGAGGGTGTAGGTGCCAAATTGGAATTGGGCCGTAGATTTGCCTCCCACTTCTCAACCTGACCTCTCAGCTCCCTCCTCCCAGATCTCAGATCCCTCCTCCCACCTTACTCCTCCCACCTCTTAGCTCCCAGCCCTGCCCACTCTAGGAGCTGTTTTCATCTTCTCGTCTAACTCAGTAAGAAACTGAATAACACAATAAGTCACTTGAAAATGATTGTTTAATCAAAAAGGTGTAAAAAGAGATTTCAGTTGCGGTTGTGGTTGCTGCTTGTTTATTCAACACAGGCTCCAGATCTGTTGAAGAGATTTGCTTATCTGGGAACTCAAGGAAGTGAAAGCAAGTCCCCGCCCTTCTGAATGTCAACTGAATCATGAGTCCAGGGTTGTCTCCTCCCCACTCCCGTCCTGCAGCTGCACTCCTCTCTTAACTCCTCTCTCGCTTCTTTATTCTGATCTTTGCAGCAAAAATGGCCACAGCTGGTAAGGTAAATAACCTAATATGTGGACACTCATATTAATGATGTGTTTTTCTTCTTCTTCTTCTTCTTCTTGTTTAAGAATATTGTCTATCTGTCACATGGTGACAAATATGTGTAAATGCACACACACACACTAGAAAATGAAAGTGCTGGACACAATAGTGAAACGAAACATCAATGAAACAGTATCCCATTAATGTAGTTAATGACAATTTATTACATGAATATTATTCATTTGAATGTGCTTCTGTACGATGTGCAGTTCCTGCTTTTCTGTATACTGTATGAGGCTGATTCAGTGAGACACTATAAATAAGTGTTCCAATGCTTTCCTTTGCTGTATTATACTGCTGCAATATACTGATAATTACATGCAGTTTGGGGCAAGTCATAGTAAAGTCAGCACACTGACACACCATGTCCATGTTATGATTTGAGCGTATTTTTTTTATGCTAAATGCACTACTTATGAAGGTTTCTGAACAATATTTGTAATTTTTTCTGTTTTGTTAATTGATTTACAATAAGAAATATATACATACATTTGCAGAAAGCAACCATATTTGCCCACTTCCATGTTGTTGGTGTACAATTCATTATTTTGATAATAAATAACAATTCACTAAATTTATATCTATGTATTTATTTAAGTTAGGAAAGCAATGTTTAAGCCAAGCCGGATGTTGCCTTACACATAACAAAATGAGCCCGGTCACTTCCACACAGTGAGGCATACAGCTTATTAATTAAAGACTGGTATCGGATCGGGACTTGATATCAGCTGATACCGAAAATCCCAGGTATCGCTAACGGTATTGGGACTGAAAAAGTCGGATCGGTGCATCCCTATAAAAAATACTCATGAATTCAAGACAAACCATTTGATCTATCAAAACTGAAACAACTGATTTTTACTCAGTGGTTTATTTACTGACCCTAAATTAACTTTTACTGATCTAATAACAAAAATTTGTTTTTGTGGACTTTAAACCATTGTTCTTCATGTTTGCTTTTGCCAGGAGCAGCTGTATCAGAGACATAGAAACCACTTGCTGTTAACCACTAATAAAGTAATACAAAAATGTAGGGAGGATGTGAACTGCATTTGTTTGCTTAATATGATACTCTCTTGCGATGTGGCAGTCAGTCGATTTGACATTGAAATGGGCCTCTAGATGAGTATTTGCCTTGAATTATAGCACAAAGGATTGCAACATTATATCTTGCTAATGTAGCATGTTGCCTTTTTTATGTTAAGTGTTCAAAGTTCAACAAAGGGTTGTGGCACTGCGGCTCTTCCCTATATGGTTTAACAGTCCCCAGTAGTATTTGTTATATCTCATGCTGGGTAATTTCATGTGGTGTCACTGCCCTGTAGATCATTAAGTGCAAGGCAGCAGTGGCCTGGGAGCCCAACCAGCCTTTGGTGATTGAGGACATTGAGGTAGCCCCGCCCCAGGAGGACGAGGTCCGCATCAAGGTGAGAGACGTCCACTATCACAACACACACCTGGACACACACGGTTCAAGTTAAGGTTATTTTATTTATTAGTTTGTTAGGGACAATTCTAAAAACATTCTAACAGGTGATACATGAAACATATGTGTTGCATATAGGAAGGCTAACTTGCGACCCCTATCCCTGGTTTGGCTTTTCTGCTTAAAATGGTCATAACATCATCATCACTGCCAAGAGTATTATCTATTTAATAAGTTAAATTGGGCACATAATAAATAGTGACATTCTCATGACATGATCATATAAAAATGTAAATACTCACATCACATTACAATACTTGTATATGTGTTGGATATGTGTATGTAATTTATGGCAATATGTGTGGATGTGCATAATTTATGTGTGTGTCCGTGTGCATGCATGCACGTTGTCTTTATGAGTGTGTTTGTATGTTTAGCCATGTGTGCCTGTGTGTATAGGTGTTGTTGGAGAAATTATCTAATAAACAGTCTCTGGTCATTCAGTTAAGAAGCAAATACCATTTATAAGCAAATGCATTTGGGTTCATACAACAGACAAGTCAGTGTACAAAGACCAAGAGCTCCCTCACTACATCATTCTTTATAATCTTGGTTTAGCCTCCCCCCCTTGTAGTCCACACCTTCCACCCTGCTTCTGAGTGAAAGCATTGTCTATTGTTAAAAAGAGTGACCTGTGATTAGCTAGTTTTAGCAGAGTGCAGAGGCGAGGATGATAAGTAATGTATCTAAACTAGTACAGTATCTACTAGTCTGTGCTTTCCCAGGGTATTCAGATTTATATGAGTACACAAATTCTACACAAAGGGACATGGTATTTTCTCTCACAGTGTGCACAAGTGCATGATGAGAGATCAGTGATCGCAGGTTTGGTATTGTTTCAACCAGTGCTTCACCTTTTCATTAATCATGTTCAGATCAGTTTGTGTTTTTTGATTTCTGTTGGTAGGGTATTCCAAAAATGCATTCCTTTTACTGCGAATGACTGACCAAAAGTAGATTTGCGCTGTGCCACCCTGTAGTTGCAGTTTGCCGATCCCCTCTATGTAGGCTGTCTCATCGCTGTTGGTGTTGGTGATCAAGCCGATGACGGTCGTGTTGTCAGCAAACTTAATGATGGTGTTGGAGCTGTGGGTGGCCACACAATTATGCTTGAACATGGAGTACAGAAGAGGGCTGAGGACGCAGCCCTGAGGTGCGCCAGTTTTCAGAGTCAGGGTGGAGGATGTGGTGGTGCCTGTCATCACAGCCTGGTGTCTGCCCATCAGGAAATTCAGGACCCGGTCACATAGTGTTAATTCCCAGGTCTCTGAGCTTGATGACGAGCTTGGAGGGCACTATGGTACTGAATGCTGAACTATAGTCAATGAACAGCATTCTCCCAGGTGGCAGAAGGCAGTGTGGAGGGCCATTCCCACTCCCATTACTTTGGAGCGCATACTTGGACTTCCTGTATTCGTCCAAATCGCCAAAGTTGTAAGCATCAGTCCATGCTTTAAATTTGGTACGGACATCCCCATTAACCCGGAGATTCTGATTTGGGAATGTCCGTACAGTAATTGTTGGTACAACCTTATCGATGTATTTGCAGATGTAGCCCAATGACCGCATCCATGTACTGTTTGTGCTAATGTTGTTGTCCTGAAACACATGCTACTCCATAGTGCTGAAGCAGTGAGCGCTCAATGTTCCTTGTAAAGTGTGTTTCATATACCTATAGGCAGGCAGAAGCTGAAGAAAATTATCGTACAGACACGATAATTATCATACATTTGGCAATGCTGGTTACTACCAATGTGTGACAAAGGTTCAGCTGCTGCAGAAGTGTATTGTTACATACAAATTCTCCTTAGTGCTTAACTAATAAGATCCATTTATTGATTTGTTTAACACTAAATAAAAGTATCAATATACTATGAAAGCGTTGCTAGTACTGCTGAACCCACTGAGAGTGAACACAACCAGTCCCCTTAATCGTCTTTCAGCTTTCATTGTTTGGTTACTTTCTTTGGTACAGATTGTGGCGACTGCGGTGTGCCACACGGACCTGTACCAGCTGTTTGAGAACACTCAAAAAGACAACTTCCCAGTAGTCCTTGGACACGAGGGAGCCGGCATCGTAGAGAGCGTCGGGCCTGGAGTCACTGAATACCAGCCAGGTCAGTTTCGATTGGTACAACATGTCTGTGTATTGAGTAGCCTACGGAGCTGGGAAGTACTTAGTTTAGCTAAGCTTAGTGAAAAGAATGGACACAGCTAGCCTGGCTCTGTCCAAAGTTCAGAATTATGGCTGTCACTTTTTATTCGAAATTCACATTTTTTGACTTTTTGGAAAGTGACATCCCCAGTGACCAAAACCTCTAAAGCTCAGTACTAACAAGTCGTGTCTTCTTAACTTAATCTGTGCATGAACAGAAATGTAGAAACGACTATTTGGGGTATTAGTCAAGGTGTTTGAGGGATGTAGACTCTGCGCCATTCAGCGAATATTTATTTTTGCACCATTACAAAAGTTTACCAAAGATTAGTGTGACTGTCACATGGTAACATTGTTTTTGTCTTTCAGGAGACAAGGTCATCCCTCTGACCATCGGCCAGTGTAGAGAATGTCGCTTCTGTAAGAGTCCAAAGACGAACCAATGTGACAAAGGATGGTGAGCTCAATAAACACTCATATCCTTCCTTCCACTCCATTGTCTCAACTTTTCGTTTCATTCAACACTTCCTTATCAGTGTAGCAACTTTTGGTGCTGTCTGACGACACCACAGGACAGAATGTTTAGATAAATAGTATATTGCAAGTTTTTGGTGAACCCTCTAATAGGACAAGAGCAGCACTCATATATAGTTTCAGGTTTCTTATGTCTTATGATTATCTTGTTCAGGTTACCCCCAGTATCCAGGTTTACCTGTAAGGGGAAGAAGGTGCTCCAGTTTGTAGGAACCAGTACCTTCTCTGAGTACACTGTGGTTAACCAGTTGGCCGTGGCTAAGATCGACCCCGCTGCCCCACTGGACAAAGTCTGTCTCATTGGCTGTGGGATCTGCACAGGATATGGAGCAGCAGTTAATAATGCTAAGGTGTGTATGTGTGACTGTTGTAGATTGCTTACATCATTATACTAGATTAAAACAATGGAATGAGACATTCAGGGTTAAATGCCTATAAATTTGACAATTTGTATCACTATTTCACTTAATATTCTTGCCCAGATGGGAAAGCCTTTGAAAGAGTTATCACTCATTATGGGACGCAATACTTTTCCATTGATTATTACTAAATAGAGCATCATTAATTCTGACCTTAAGAGCCACGTTGACCAAAGTCTTTTGTACTTTAGGTGGAACCGGGTTCCACATGTGCTGTGTTCGGCCTTGGAGCTGTGGGTTTGGCTGCAGTCATGGGCTGTAAGGATGCAGGAGCCAAGAGGATTATCGCTGTTGACACCAATCCAGAGAAGTTTGAGAAAGCCAAGGAGTTCGGCGCGACAGAATTCGTGAACCCCAAGGATCACAGTAAACCCATCAGCGAAGTGCTGTCTGACATGACTGACGGAGGAGTGGACTTCTCCCTGGAATGTGTCGGGAATGTGGGAGTCATGGTAGGGAAATTTAATTTAATCTGGTTCAAGAATATAATGAAGAGGTGGGACCTAACTAGTAAAACAATGACCTTTAATCTGAATAATGTCAACTGAGCTCACTTGTATTGGAGAAGAGCTGAGTGTCATTCATTAAGTTTCCCAGCCTTCATTTCCTCTGCTAGTCTAGAAATTTGGACCCTTCTGATAACAAGCCCACTGACTTTGTGTTGTTTCTCCATCTAGCGCAGTGCCTTGGAGTCTTGTGTGAAAGGTTGGGGCGTCAGCGTGATTGTCGGCTGGACAGAATTGGAAGACTTTTCTGCTCGACCCGTTCAGCTCATCGCTGGACGCACATGGAAGGGCTCTGTGTTTGGAGGTGAGACAAATATGACCATCACCACTAACTAATGAATCTATGGTAACTTACGGGCTTATGTAGGACTGGGCGATAAAACAGTCTTGATAACGATAACGATGATAAATTCATGTGATATATTTTTCGCTAAAGTTATTTTTTTATCTTTTTTCCTCGAGCTACAAACACTATGAATGGCCAATATATCATACTGCAACTGTTGCGGCTGTAAAACGGTAGTTCAATTGTTCTGAGTGAGTGAAATGACTTGTTTCACAATCAGCATTTGGTCAATTTGGTTGGATAAGATTTGGAAAGTTTAAAAGAGCCGCACAATGGAATTATCTATCTATCTATCCATTATCTGTAACCGCTTATCCTATTCAGGGTCGTGTGGGGCGGGGGGGGGGCTGGAGCCGATCCCAGCAGACATTGGGCAAAGGCGGGGTACACCCGGGACAGGTCGCCAGACTATCACAGGGCTGATACATAGAGACAGACCATTCACGCTCACATTCACACCAAGGGCAATTTAGAGCCAATAACTAATCTGACCTGCATGTCTTTGGACTGTGGGAAGAGACCTGAGAACCCGGAGAAAACCCACGCTAACACAGGGAGAACATGCAAAAACTCCACACAGAAGAGCCCCAAGCCAGATTTGAACCTAAAACCCTCTTGCCGTGCTAACCTCTGCACCACCGTGCCGCCACATGATTGAATTATCTTATCCCAATTCAAATCAGCATAGGGCTAACCGGAAGTTAGCCAGCTTGGTTGGCGGGAGTCTCTGGTGCGCATGCTCAATAGTAGCGTGCAGCAGTGAGAAGGCCAACAAGAAGTATCATACTGTAGATACTGTACATAATCAACCCGCAACAACCTGATTGAGCCATTCTCATAAAATATAATTGTATATTATAAACTATAATTAACCTTCTGGTGTGTTTAGGAGTAAACTATTAAAACTGTAAACCACAACATTTATTTTTGTGTGTTCATCCCATGTCACTGTGTGACTGTAAATGTATTTACATTTATAATGCATATATGATTACCTTAGTGAATACATGTAGCTGTGTTATGTATTGTCAACACAATATTTCAGTTATTTTCATATGTAATGTCTCCTCCATAATGAATGCAAAAGTGGGACAAAAAGGTAAACCAATAAAATTGTTGTCACAAAAAAACCCTCTAAATTGAGCATGATTATTATTATTATTTTTAATGAATATATATTGTGATAATTATCGACATCGATCAATATAAAAAAACATATTGTGATAAAGTTTTTTATCGTCCAGCCCTAGGCGTATGTTCTACAACTCTCTAGCTAGTTGTATTCTGGATGAAGACTCCATGCTCTTTTTATGTGATTTTGTGGCTCAGGATATAAGGGTAGGGATGCCGTGCCTCAGATGGTTAAAGCCTACCTGGACAAGAAGTTGAAGGTGGACGAGTTCATCACTCACAACATGACTTTGGACCAGGTCAATGATGCCATTGAACTGATGAAGCATGGGAAATGGTAGATTTACACACCTATACTTTCTCCACCATTCATAACTCAACAACAACAACACAGATAAATTGCTCTGCTAATTTCTATTTTATTTTTGTTTCACAGCATCCGGACGGTCCTGAATGTCTCTCCAAAATAACACCACTGTGTTGCTACACTCAAATAATGCAATGCACATAATAAAGAGATCTTTCAAATGATGCA
This sequence comes from Sebastes umbrosus, assembly GCF_015220745.1. Classification (NCBI taxonomy): domain Eukaryota; kingdom Metazoa; phylum Chordata; class Actinopteri; order Perciformes; family Sebastidae; genus Sebastes; species Sebastes umbrosus. Next base: position 9,102,724 of record NC_051284.1, read on the forward strand.
CACTGTACATGCTGAACAGTGTTCATATGAGCAAAAGCTAAACACGTCAGGTGTTTACAGAGCAAAATAAATGGTCTCAACAGACTTCTTTGTGTTGTGATTTTGCTGTGTTGTATGTCACTGGAACTGCAAAACTATCATGTTGCTAAGTTATGTATTGCATTGTATATCAATGTAGAAGTACATGCCCCTCAGACAGCATGAGTTCACTACTGTACTTTTCTACTCTGTCTGTGGCTCTCAGCTCCAAAGCTACTGGTTCCTACTGAAGATGTAAATCTCTAAAACTCCTCATAAATATAAAGTTTCATTTAAAAAAAAAAAAAAAAAAAAAAGCTTAGTAATTTCCTAAAACAGTTGGGACACTGTAGTTTTTAGCAAACGTTACTCAAACTGGAGGAAGTAGTATATGTTGGGTACCATTTTCATTGATGGATTAATCCATGATGCTCTAGTGAGAATCAAAAAAACATATATTGCTAAGAAGTGAATTCAAGTCAATTGTTCATTCCATTGCAACGTCAGCCATTTACAGTCCAAATTGGCCACCGCAGCGCCATCTAGCGGCCATTGTCAAAAAAGCAAAGTATTTCACACAGAGTATTTCTGGCTGCAGGACGGTGTATGTGGGGTTGAGTCAAAATCGACTATGTGTGTTCCCGGTAATGAAGGATCATGTCAACCAATGCAACAGTGTGTCTGTCATGATCTGCCCTTTGTTGTGTCATTCATTCATGTTTCCTGTTTTATTTTGTTACTCACCTCTCCTCTCACTTCAGATCACTTCACTTCCTGTCTTTGTGTGTTTTCCCACCAGTTTTGATTGTGTGCTCCACCCTGATTAGTTTCACCTGTCCCTCATTAGTCACCTCACGTCCTGCTCACCTGTTCTCACTTCACCCAATCAGTCATATATACACTATATATACCAGTCCAGTTCCTTTGTTTCTTGCCAGTTTGTTGTTGTTGTTTTTGGCCTCCGGTGTTTAGCATTCCAGCCTTTCTTTCTAGCGTGGGTAAGTAAGAACAAATTAATGCTGAACATTTCTAAAAACAAAACGGATGGTGACCTAGACATATGATGGTCAGTGATCCTCAACTAGGCTCATCACTTGGCGGAAAGCCAGTAAAACAAGTTAAAAAGACTAAGCATTGTGTTGGATGCCAGACTTAGGTGGACTGAACACATAATAATATCGTAACTAAAATGGGTAAGAGCATTGCTGTGACCAGGAAATGATCTGAGTATGTAACATCAAGCACTCTGAACCAGGTGATCCAAGCTTTAGTTTTGTCACACCTTTACTGTCCAGTCATTTGGTCATCCGCATCTAAGAAAGATCTTAAAAAAAACTCCAAATTGCCCAAAGCGGAGCCACCAGATTAGCTCTCCATTGTTCAATGCACACAAATGTTTTTCAAATACACCATAATCTCTCATGGTTTCCTGTACAGAACAGATTTCAATACAGTCTTCTGATCTTCTTCAGGAATGTTTTGCATGATAGGAAGCCACATTGATTTACTGACCAAGTAGTGTACACCAGTGGAGAACATAATTATCTGATAAGACAGGCCAGTGCAAGATATCTCTTACCACCTAGACCAAGGGTCTGCAACCTGCGGCTCCGGAGCCACATGTGGCTGTTTAGCCCCTCTCCAGTGGCTCCCTGTGGATTTTTAAAAATGGAAATGAATAACTGTTTATTGTTTACATTTTCAGTTCATTGTTGTAGATCTATGGTACGACGGAGTATTAGGGCCACATTGAGGAAAAAAGAAAAAACTCATGATTTTTTTTTTTAAGAATAAAGTCATATTACGAGAAAAAAGTCATAGGTTTACGAGAAGAAGTCGGAATATTATGAGAATAAAGTCAGAAGTTTATGAGAAAAAAGTCATATTATGAGAATAAAGTCATATTATAAAGTAGTCATTTTAGGTGTTATTTTCTTTTTTTTCTCGTAAAGTTATGACTTGATTCTCGTAATATTACGACTTTTATTCTCGTAAAATGATGACTTTATTCTCGTAATATTACAACTTTTTTTTCTCGTAAAGTTATGGCTTTATTCTCGTAATATTCCGACTTTTTTTCTCGTAATATTATGACTTTATTCTCGTAATATTATGACTTTATTCTGGGAATCTCCAATTTTCTTTTCCCTCAATGTGGCCCTAATACTCCATAGTACATTTGCACTTTGGCCCTCACTGCATTAGACTTATATACTATATACTTAAACTATAAACTGTGTTACCTTGTCAATGTTTTCAATCAAATGTTTTGTGGCTCCAGACGGATTTCTTTTTTTTTTTTTTTGCCTAAAATGGCTCTTTTGAGAGTAAAGGTTGCTGACCCCTGACCTAGACTGACAACAAATCTCCAGAGGCATGTACTACAAAGGGAGTTCGACATACCCCAGGGTATCTTCTCGTTATCTGTCTTCACTAACCCAACTGAGATCCCGCTAAGCGGTCCTACGACAGCGCTTATCAACTCTGTGAAAACAACACAGGGTTTCTCAACCTGGCTACGAGCGCATTCACATGAACGGGGCGGTGTTTGCAGCATATGATTAATCACAAACATGGACAAGTCTACTGACTTGCAGGCAAAGCGGCACATTTTACAAAGGAAGAGCAGACTATATTAGACAAATACAAAGAAGTTAAACACATAATCCAGACTAAAATTAACATAGTTGAAGTTGTCAAATGCAGGAAGAACAGCTGGCAAAAGAAAAAACTCCAGATGTGTGAATGTGTAGATAAAAAAAAAAAAAGTCAGATAAAGTCATCTAGATAAAAGCACAAAGCTTGAGAGTATTATACTTCATTATGTCCTTTAACGAGTGATGTGGCGTGTATGACTATTTCAACCTCGTTTCAGCTGCGTCCCCGTCTCTGGCGGTGTGAAATGGACTCAAGAGCAAGTAAAAAAATAAATATAAAAACACAGTTCAAAGCAGTAAACAACCCACAGCATAAATCCAGCTGTCCTTCCTGCATTTGTCAGTTTAAACTGTGTTGTTTTTAGCCTGGATTATGACTGTAACTTCTTCATATGTGTGTAATATTATAAAACGATCCGCGCACCGAGCTCTGATTGGTCAATAGGCGGTGCTTTTATACGAGTTGATCTCTTATCTGGAACATGCCCTGCTGCGGGGCAGGTTAGCTGTTCAGCATAAGTTACCGTGGCGATCTACCCCGGTAAGAAGTGAACCACTGTCGTAGGATGGAAAACCCTGAGTTAACCCTGAAGTTACCTCGCTAACTCCAAATCCTGCTTTGAAGTACAGGCCCCTGTTTCTGTACAGAGCTATTACAGGATGGAACTCTTTACCAAATCAAGTTACTTAAACAAATACTGAAATATTTATACATGTATACCTCACTGCATGGAATTTGCTAGCATCATTTTTAAATAAGATAATGTGGGGACAGGGATTTTTTTTTTATGTAATGGGATGCTGGAATGAGGGCTGTATTGTGGTGCAGTGTTTAGCACTGCTGCCTCACAGCAAGAGGGTCACAGGTTCAAACCTGGCTTGAGGCCCTTCTGTGTGGAGTTTGCATGTTCTCCCTGTATTAGCGTGTGTTTGCTCCGGGTTCTTCGGCTTCCTCCCACAACAATGACATGCAGGTTAGGTTAATTGTTGACTCTAAATTGCCCGTAGGTGTGAATGTGAGAGTTGTCTGACTCTGTGTCTGTGTTTTCGCCCAGTGTCAGCTGGGATCAGCTCCAGCCCCACCGCGACCCTGAATAGGATAAGCGGTTACAGATAATGGATGGATGATATTGAAATGCATTTAATGTATAGAATTGTTTATGATTTCTTTGTCAAACCCCAGGAAAATTAGCTGATGTCATGGCGTCAGTTAATGGGGATCCTAATAGACTAAACTGTTGAGGACAAAGCTGATATGCGATAAGAGGTGTGAGATGAGATTGTGTAATGATTTGCCCTCTGAGGACATTTCTTTTCAAAGACAAGTACAAGTTGTGTCAGGAATGTATGACAAGTTAGAGTGGAATAAATCTTCTCATCTAAATCTCAGCAAGGAATAAACATGCAGGAAATATTTTCCCACGGTTACCGCTAACCAATGGTATTCTCAAAGTAAAGGCAAAGAAATTCGAAGTCCCTGCCCATCTGAATGTTTGCCAAACTGGTTTCTACTGACACAAAATAAAACCAGATGTCAAGTACCTCTTGTTTTCTCCTTCCTAATCCCGTCCTGCTGCAGCTGTACTCCTCTCTTAACTCCTCTCTCGCTTATTTACTCTGATTTTTGCAGCAAAAATGGCCACAGCTGGAAAGGTAAGTATAATTCAACATGCGGTCATTGATATTTATGTGGTGTTTTCATTAGTTTCATTGCAATATGTGCATGAATATTGCCTATGACACATCTTTGTATTTATGCGCGCGCACACACACACACACACACACACATTAAAAATTACTGGAACAAAACATCAAAAAGAAATTTAACAATATCACATTAATTTACATGAATTTGAGATTATTGTGTGCTCCTGTATTGTGTGCTGTTCACGTTAGTGCATGTGAAGCTGATTCAGGGGTGTGGATGGGTGTAACAGAAAGTTGATACCTGAAATAAGCATGTATATGGTTTAAGATATGCAGGAACATTAACTATTTCACCTAAACAAAGTGAAATATCTTCATTTTACTGCAATAAAATGTGCAATTGTTATGTAATTGCTAAGTTTTAGGGTAGTTTAACCTGAAAATACTCGCTCTGTCTGTTACTTTCTATTCCCCCCCCCCCCCCCACCCCACTTGTCTCTGTAAAATGTCTCTTGTTCTGTTTTGACTTGGTGCACAATTTGACACTATCCAGACAGTTTTGTGTAACTGTTGATATTGGCAACGATGAGGGGATTGTAAGCTAAAATAAACAAAAGATGATAGTGGGATAATTCATCATGGGGCTGCTGTGGCTCAGAGGTAGAGCAGCTGGCCCATCAATCTGAAGGTCGGTGGTTCGATCTCCGACTCCTACCGTCCACATGTTGAAGTGTCCTGCCATCAGTGTATGAATGTGTGTGTGTGAATGCTGACATGTAGTGTCACAGCCTGACTCTCAGGGCCATGGCAAATATGGAGACACACTCTGATAAATGTTTAAATCAATTCATTTATTTAACAAAAGAGAATGAAATATGCAAAAAAGAACTGTGTATATCAGCAGAATCACGGATGTAAGGTGTGGAGGGTGTAAACGGTGTGTCCGTGTTGTAACATGTATAAAACAAACAAAAGGATAACCAAGAAGATCCTAAGGGTGCCACATGGCTGGCATGGTGTCTGCGGGGAAAGAGAGAATGAGTCATCAAACCTAGGTTTTATAGGCTGGGAACATAGGAAGACTAGAAAGGTGCTATATAAATGCAAGTCCATTTACCATCATTCCACAGTGGATTAAAGAAATGCTTATGAATTCAAGGCAAACCGCTTGATTTATAAAAATCTGAGACACGTGATTTACTCAGTGATGCTTGCTAACCCTACATTAATTTATTCTGTCCAACTTCATGCTCAACTTGGTAGGAACTAAAGGAGCTTATAACAAGACTGTAGGGACTTTTTAAAACTCAAAACATACTTTTGTCTGACTGTGTGTGTGTGTGGGGGGCTTGTATTACCTACAATGTGGGGACATAAACCTGTTTACACAGTCACATTGTGGGGACTCGCCTTCCAAAACTAATTTCATGTGGTGTCACTGCCCTATAGGTCATCAAGTGCAAGGCAGCAGTGGCCTGGGAACCCAACAAGCCTTTGGTGATTGAGGAGGTTGAGGTGGCCCCGCCCCAGGCCAATGAGATACGCATGAAGGTGAGAGACGTCCGCTATTAGAACACACAGCTGGACAGTTACTGTAGTCGAGGCATTTCACCTAAAATGCGGGTCAACCACACCTCATACAAATTGCGACAAAAACTAACTCAATGTATTTTGTGTCCTCAATATGTTCTAAATGAGAGAAAAAGGAATTGTATGATGGAAAAGTTTTTAAAGTCATCTAAATATTAACATACCAAAAACACCTTTTCAGACATATTTTGATGACTGTACAAGCCTACATCGTTGTGCCTGCTAGATTTGACCATGCTGCATTTTTTCCTCGGAGCGCAAAAATAAATGAATTATTATGAACATTGGTCTGGTCTGATTCTACCCAGATCTTCCCTGTCAAATACAAATATCCCAAAGTAATTGTATTTCAAATACAAGTAACTACGAAAATACTGCCCATCTCTGATTGTAACCTTTTCAAATATGAAATAATTATTGCCACTTGTGCGGATGGTGGCCATTTTTTAATTTCCTGGATTTCAAGATTGTCCCTCCGGATTATTCACCCTTTCTGTATGTCGAAGAGGATGCCTTTAGGGGTACATTACAAGTAATATAGTTTTTGTTGCAATTGATGTGAGGTCAATTTATATTATTCCTGGACTACTGCACTTGTTTTTGTCAGCCTCACTCTGTTGTGCACTGGTAGTCACAAAAGTGTATCATTATATAAAAATACTACTTAGCCATACCATTTAGTGATATGTTTGATATTAACGCTAAATGTGAGAAGGATACCAACCACAGAATAATCGTGACTGATATTCACAACAATATAAAAGTGTCAATATAATGTGAAAGTGTTGCTAGTACTGCTGAACCCCCTGACAGTGAACACTCTAGTCAGCCTGTCTCCTTAATTGTCTTCGTGTTTTCATTGTTTGGTTACTGTCTTTGGTGCAGATTGTGGCGACTGCAGTGTGCCATTCGGAACTGCACCACCTTTTGGAGAGAATGGATAAAGACGGCTTCCCAGTAGTCCTCGGCCACGAGGCAGCCGGCATCGTAGAGAGCGTCGGGCCTGGAGTCACTGAATATCAGCCAGGTCAGTTTCGATTGGTACAACAGTTTTGAATATACTGTATGCTTATTTGCTTTCTTTCCGAAAGTGAGATGAGGAGATTGGTATGTATCATCTCTGTGTGTTGAGTACGGAGCCGGGACGTGTTCGGCTTAGCTTAGCTTAGCGTAAAGACTGGAAACAGCTAGCATAACCAGAGCCTAGTCCGGCACAGGGGCAGGGCAGATGGGCAAAATCGAAATAGCCGTCGGCGAGGGCAGGACTGCTCTGGAAGGCATCGGCGAAAGCAGAGGCGCAAAGGCGGAACCCCTCTCGAGGTTGAGCAGGAGGTTGGCCATAGAGACGGGACCCCTCAGGTGGATGATGACTGTGAAGGAACCACACTGGAACACGTCCACGGAGACTTGAGGCCAGAGAGGGCATCCAGCAACTGATGACCCAACTAGTAGGACTGTTGGAGAGCAGAACAGGGACAGGGGGCTGCTGTGGCCCTGCAGGAACAGGTGTCGACCGGATCCCCAACAGGATACGTCGAGCAGGTGTTGTCCGGACCGCTGACAGGGAACCAAGAGATGGGGTCGGCCGGACCCCCGACAGGACAAGTGGAGCTCAGGTCGGTCGGACCAGCGATAGAGAACCAGGAGCTGGGATCGGCTGGACCGCCGTCAGGGGACGAGGAACAGGTGTACAGGATACGTGGAGCAGGGGTTGGCCGGATTGATGAGGTCAGCTGGGAACACAGGAACACGCTTGGCGTCAGCCTGGACCCCCTACTCAAGAACAGACTTGAAGTTGGCTGGGACCCCCAACACAGGAACTGGCGAGATGTCGGCTAGGCCACAGGGCAGCTAAAGCTCGGCATCTCTGGGCAGCTTAGGGGACCCACGCTTCCTTCTGGGGACCACAACCCCAAGAAGCCTCGGGGAGATAGCAAGGTGAGTTCCCCAGAAAGGGGACTGTTCAAAGTGTGAGCCAAACTGGGACACAGTGACCAATATGGCTGTCACATTTGATTCAAAATTCAAACTTTTTGAGTTTTTGGAAAAGTGACAGCCCTAGTGACCAAAACCTCTCAAACTCACTACTAAGAAGTTGTATCTTGTTAATTTAATCAGTACACTAACAGAACTCACAGAAACGTCAATTTGGGGTATTTGGGATGTAAACTGAGGCCTTTGTGTGCCATTTCGCCAATATTTCTCTTTACACCATTATAAAAGTGGGCCTAAATTAATTTGACTGTGACATGGCAACACTGTTTTTCTTCTTTCAGGAGACAAGGTTATCCCTCTGTTCTTCCCCCAGTGTGGAGAATGTCGCTTCTGTAAGAGCCCGAAGACACACCTGTGTGAAAAAATAATGTGAGCTCGATAAACCCTCATATTCTGTCTTCCACTCCATTTTCTCTTCAGTCTTTTGATTTCATTCCTCTTGAGTGTGTTCATACAGTTATAAACAGAAACATAGTATTCAATTTGTATTTTGTGTCTGACAATACCACAGCGCAGATAATTTAGACTTTTTTTTCTCATTCTAAGCATATTGCTAGTATTCAGTAAACCCTCTAATGTGATGAAAGTAGCGCTTCAATTTTGATTCTGGATTTTAACGTACAAAAACGTTGTTTTTTAATTCTTACAAATATTTGTTCCACCCTCTACAAAACAATGCAAAATTCAAAAATTAAGTCTGAAGTTTTATTTTCATTTCAATAAATTCTCTATTCAGGGAGGTTGATCGTCTCAAAGTGTCAGAAAAATCCAGGCTCACCTGTAAGGGGAAGAAGTTGCTGCAGTTTTTGGGAACCGGTACCTTCTCTGAGTACACTGTGGTTAACCAGATTTCTGTGGCTAAGATCGACCCCGCTGCACCTCTGGACAAAGTCTGTCTCCTTGGGTGTGGGATCTGCACAGGATATGGAGCAGCGGTTAACACTGCTAAGGTGTGTATGTTTGACTGTTGTAGATTGCCTACATCATTATTTTAGGAATGAGACATTTTTTCTTAAAGGCAGGGTTGGTGAACATTTTAGAAACACTTTTGTTATATTAGTTTAATTCTCATCAGTAGCAGGACTGTCATTAACCCTTCCAAATCATGTCATTCAGCCCGAATGTCATGATTGGATGAGCTACCTGCTTGTCTACCTTTGTGCACTCTGTCATCGGAGTCTTCCATTATGATAATATTGGGGGAGTGGCTATTGGTTGGATCATTTTTAAAAAATCTATTGTACTCTTGCTGGTTTCTCAAGATCACCAACCCTGCTTTTAAGTGCCTATAAATTTGACAATTTCCATGACACAAAAGTCCATTAAAACTCTTGCCCAGATTGCAAAACCTCTGGAAGAGTAATCAGTTCACTCATTGTGGGACACTAAACTTTTCCATTGGTTATTACTGTATAGAGCATTAACAAGTCTGACCTAAAGAGCCATGTTGACCAAAGTGTGTTGTACTTTAGGTGGAACCGGGCTCCACATGTGCTGTGTTCGGCCTTGGAGCTGTGGGTATGGCTGCACTCATGGGCTGCAAGGCTGCAGGAGCCAAGAGGATTATCGCTGTTGACATCAATCCAGAGAAGTTTGAGAAGGCCAAGGTGTTCGGTGCGACGGAATTCGTGAACCCCAAGGATCACAGTAAACCCATCAACCAGGTGCTGTCTGACATGACCGGAGGCGGAGTGGACTTCTCCCTGGAATGTGTCGGGAGTGTGACAGTCATGGTAGGGAGATTTCATTTAATCTGGTTCAAGAATATAATGAAGAGGTGGGACCTAACTAGTAAAACAATGACCTTTAATCTGAACAATGTCAACTGAGCTCACTTGCTCTTTCTCAGCAGTAGTTATTGGAGAAGAGCTGAGTGTCATTCGATAAATTACCCAACCTTCATTTCCCTCAGCTAGTCCAGAGGTTTGGACCCTTCTGGTTACAAGCCCACTGACTTTGTGCTGTTTCTCCATCTAGCGCAGTGCCTTGGAGTCCTGTGTGATGGGTTGGGGTGTCAGTGTGCTGGTTGGCTGGTCAACAATGTACGACGTTGCTACCCGACCCATTCAGCTCATGAATGGACGCACATGGACGGGCTCAACGTTTGGAGGTGAGACACCACTGACTAATGAATCTCTGGTAACTAAATGGTTGTGGGCGTATGTTCTGCAACTCTCTAGCTAGTTGTATTCTGGATGAAGACTCCATGCTCTTATTATGTGATTTTGTGGCTCAGGCTTTAAGGGTAGGGATGACGTGCCTCAGATGGTTAAAGCCTACATGGACAAGAAGTTGATGGTGGACGAGTTCATCACTCACAACATGACTTTGGACCAGGTCAATGATGCCATTGAGCTAATGAAGCATGGAAAATGGTAGATTAACACTCCTTTACCTTCTCCACCATTCATGACTCAACGACAACAACATAGATAAATTAATATGCTCATTTCTCTTTTACTTTTGTTTCACAGCATCCGGACGGTCCTGCATGTTTCTCCACAATAAGGCTGCTGTGTTGCTTTCAATGACCACAAAGCAATTGAATAATTCACCAGTATGTTTTATAAAATCTCAGGATATTACTGACACAATTAATACAATGCACATAATACAGAGATCACTCAAAACGACACTCAATACAATTCAGTGGATTACGTGCAGATTGTGAGAATCATCTGCAGTGTTCGTATAAGCGAAAGCTATACATGCTGAACGTGTTTATAGAGCAAAATAAATGGTCTCAACAGATGCGGTCTGTGGTTTACTTGTTTGTGTTGTGATTTTGTTATGTTGTGTCATTTATGTATTTCACAGAGTTTTAGGTCAGATTTAAGCTGGGTACACACTGTACGATCTTAGCCCGTTTCTGGCCCGAATTTTGAGTCCCACGACTCAATTTAGAGTCGTACTGAATTTCAGCTTCGTTGGCGTCATTTTCCATGCAGTGTACAGACATGTCAGAAATTGTAGCTACCAAGATAACAATGTACAATAGATATAGTAATACCTCCAGTTCTCTCTGCAAAATGGACAAGCCATACTTTCCGTGTCTTCCTAACCACCTGCGAGTCTATATACGCCAACGCCTCTTTTTTTAAATGTTTCAGCAGGCAGGATGGCTCAGATGATCAAGGGCAGCACATATCTGCCTTGTTAGCATTGCAACCCATACAGACCTCTGCTTGCAAGCAAACTTTACCTGCCTCCGAGCTTTCAAACAAATCTTTGTTGACAATTGTCAACAGCCAGAACGACGCGCAGGGGCTGCGTACAGTGTGAGCACTCAAGTCGTGGCTGACGATCGGACCGTACAATGTGAGCACAAGCTTTGGTTTTACATCACAAACTTGTATACCCAGCTTTACTCATTCCAGCTTAGTTGTATCGATTTTTCAATTGCTAAAACCCTAAATTGACACATAAAGCACACTTATTGAAACTGTCACTCAGAGAGTAAAACCTCTTTCTGCTTTGCACCCAATTTGCAATTCAACATGGCACGTTTTGCAACATACTGCGCACGGTTCTCTACATACGACACAGGACATCTGACATAAATTCAGTTCTTTGCCATTTCAAAACACTACCATTCAAAATGACACACCCATGGACCAATTGGCCAATGCATGTGCCACCTGGCCGAACACCTAATTGCTTGATTGTCGGCTCATCAATCAGAATATAAGCACTACAAAAAGACCACTGCTGAGTACCTGTTTAGAACAGCAATGGAAGTCAACGTACAGTAGCAACGAGAGGCCTGTTTTCAAAAATGTGTTTAACAGTATTGAAAAAAACTAGGGCTGTCAAAGTTAACGCGATAATAACACACGCAACTTGGGATTTTTAGGTTGTAGCGGGTTCAGTTTTAAAGCCAGAGTGAAGATACTGGCATCATATGAAACCAGAAAACCTAAGGAATTCATTGTTACCAACCATGTCAACCTAGCTTGTGGCGATGGAGGCTACGGTTTTCTTTTTTGTCTACACTAATGTTTTTGCATCAGTGTGCAGTACAACACACTCTTGTGAGCTTTCAAATAAACTTGCTTTGTCTTATCTGCCTTGTTAATATGCAGTCAGCTCCTTGTCATTCATTCTCTCAGCCACTCCCTCCTGTCCTTCAATAAACCCAGTCTAACTTTCCCTTATCACTTTACTGTTCTCCCTACCTGACCTAGGTTTTTGATCACGACTACATGTAAACTTTTACATAACCGTTAAAGAACAAAATGGTAATCTCCATATCCTTTGACCACCAGTGGTTGTATACTGCTGCTGAGCAGCACTCCAGTTCGCTTGTGCCATTTTTCTCCAGTAGGCCTACAATTCCAATCCACCCCCCTACACCTGCCTACCCACTTCCACTCCGTTTGCACGTTCACATAGAGGGTCCGCCATATTACGTGTCATCCCAAACCAATAACAGTAGCGGGGAGCGGAAGTGGGTTATAAAACCCTCCAACAGCGAGCCTGCATCGATGCCTACTTAACCAGCCGACCTTACTGACGATGTGCAACGCCATTTTTTATGTTCGTCATGGAACGCTCCAATGTCAGTTCCGTGCGACTACTGGTACAAACATTTACTCATAAACTGCTCAAACTAAGATAGACATTTAATTTATTCTACTTCATTGTCATACAGACATTATAAAGTTAAAATAAATAGATTGTAGGAACAAATATACTCAAATATACTCTATACAAATATACTGAGTGTTGTATATTTATACATACATACAACATATTTATTATTTTTTTATCCCTATCAGCAGCTATAACCCCATCATTTATAATATCATCAACTGTGCAATACTGACTTAACAGTGCAATAATTTTGTGCGATAATTCAGCTGTGCAATAATCTGGTTTACTCTGGCATTAACACTGCATTTATTTCATGCAGTACATTTAAATGATCATTTTTACACACTTAATGATAGATCCTATTTTTCAGCATTATGCATTAATATTTACGCTGTTGTTATACTTATTTCTTATCTATTAATTTTAAATTATAATAATATAAGATATAATTAAAAAATAAAATAATAATGAAAAATAAATAAAAAAATAACATTATGTAATTTTTTTATTATGATTTTTTTTTATAAAATTTATAAAATTATTATAAAAATAAATAAAACAAATAACATAATTTATATATATATATATATATATATATATATATATATATATATATATATATATATAAATGTTATTTTTTTATTTATTTGTATTATAATTTTATTTTTATAAATATATATATATATATTTTTTTTTAGATTCAGATTTTTATTTATAGTTTCCTTGCCAGAGAGAGGGAAGTTCATCCTGAAGTGGCCACTATACCTACACCTTAAAGAAGGGTGCTTCATTGAGCTGTGAGTCTGACTACAAATTGAGTTTACTCCATCACGGAGTGGGAGGGTGTAGGTGCCAAATTGGAATTGGGCCGTAGATTTGCCTCCCACTTCTCAACCTGACCTCTCAGCTCCCTCCTCCCAGATCTCAGATCCCTCCTCCCACCTTACTCCTCCCACCTCTTAGCTCCCAGCCCTGCCCACTCTAGGAGCTGTTTTCATCTTCTCGTCTAACTCAGTAAGAAACTGAATAACACAATAAGTCACTTGAAAATGATTGTTTAATCAAAAAGGTGTAAAAAGAGATTTCAGTTGCGGTTGTGGTTGCTGCTTGTTTATTCAACACAGGCTCCAGATCTGTTGAAGAGATTTGCTTATCTGGGAACTCAAGGAAGTGAAAGCAAGTCCCCGCCCTTCTGAATGTCAACTGAATCATGAGTCCAGGGTTGTCTCCTCCCCACTCCCGTCCTGCAGCTGCACTCCTCTCTTAACTCCTCTCTCACTTCTTTATTCTGATCTTTGCAGCAAAAATGGCCACAGCTGGTAAGGTAAATAACCTAATATGTGGACACTCATATTAATGTGTTTTTCTTCTTCTTCTTCTTCTTCTTGTTTAAGAATATTGTCTATCTGTCACATGGTGACAAATATGTGTAAATGCACACACACACACTAGAAAATGAAAGTGCTGGACACAATAGTGAAACGAAACATCAATGAAACAGTATCCCATTAATGTAGTTAATGACAATTTATTACATGAATATTATTCATTTGAATGTGCTTCTGTACGATGTGCAGTTCCTGCTTTTCTGTATACTGTATGAGGCTGATTCAGTGAGACACTATAAATAAGTGTTCCAATGCTTTCCTTTGCTGTATTATACTGCTGCAATATACTGATAATTACATGCAGTTTGGGGCAAGTCATAGTAAAGTCAGCACACTGACACACCATGTCCATGTTATGATTTGAGCGTATTTTTTTATGCTAAATGCACTACTTATGAAGGTTTCTGAACAATATTTGTAATTTTTTCTGTTTTGTTAATTGATTTACAATAAGAAATATATACATACATTTGCAGAAAGCAACCATATTTGCCCACTTCCATGTTGTTGGTGTACAATTCATTATTTTGATAATAAATAACAATTCACTAAATTTATATCTATGTATTTATTTAAGTTAGGAAAGCAATGTTTAAGCCAAGCCGGATGTTGCCTTACACATAACAAAATGAGCCCGGTCACTTCCACACAGTGAGGCATACAGCTTATTAATTAAAGACTGGTATCGGATCGGGACTTGATATCGGCTGATACCGAAAATCCCAGGTATCGCTAACGGTATTGGGACTGAAAAAGTCGGATCGGTGCATCCCTATAAAAAATACTCATGAATTCAAGACAAACCATTTGATCTATCAAAACTGAAACAACTGATTTTTACTCAGTGGTTTATTTACTGACCCTAAATTAACTTTTACTGATCTAATAACAAAAATTTGTTTTTGTGGACTTTAAACCATTGTTCTTCATGTTTGCTTTTGCCAGGAGCAGCTGTATCAGAGACATAGAAACCACTTGCTGTTAACCACTAATAAAGTAATACAAAAATGCAGGGAGGATGTGAACTGCATTTGTTTGCTTAATATGATACTCTCTTGCGATGTGGCAGTCAGTCGATTTGACATTGAAATGGGCCTCTAGATGAGTATTTGCCTTGAATTATAGCACAAAGGATTGCAACATTATATCTTGCTAATGTAGCATGTTGCCTTTTTTATGTTAAGTGTTCAAAGTTCAACAAAGGGTTGTGGCACTGCGGCTCTTCCCTATATGGTTTAACAGTCCCCAGTAGTATTTGTTATATCTCATGCTGGGTAATTTCATGTGGTGTCACTGCCCTGTAGATCATTAAGTGCAAGGCAGCAGTGGCCTGGGAGCCCAACCAGCCTTTGGTGATTGAGGACATTGAGGTAGCCCCGCCCCAGGAGGACGAGGTCCGCATCAAGGTGAGAGACGTCCACTATCACAACACACACCTGGACACACACGGTTCAAGTTAAGGTTATTTTATTTATTAGTTTGTTAGGGACAATTCTAAAAACATTCTAACAGGTGATACATGAAACATATGTGTTGCATATAGGAAGGCTAACTTGCAACCCCTATCCCTGGTTTGGCTTTTCTGCTTAAAATGGTCATAACATCATCATCACTGCCAAGAGTATTATCTATTTAATAAGTTAAATTGGGCACATAATAAATAGTGACATTCTCATGACATGATCATATAAAAATGTAAATACTCACATCACATTACAATACTTGTATATGTGTTGGATATGTGTATGTAATTTATGGCAATATGTGTGGATGTGCATAATTTATGTGTGTGTCCGTGTGCATGCATGCACGTTGTCTTTATGAGTGTGTTTGTATGTTTAGCCATGTGTGCCTGTGTGTATAGGTGTTGTTGGAGAAATTATCTAATAAACAGTCTCTGGTCATTCAGTTAAGAAGCAAATACCATTTATAAGCAAATGCATTTGGGTTCATACAACAGACAAGTCAGTGTACAAAGACCAAGAGCTCCCTCACTACATCATTCTTTATAATCTTGGTTTAGCCTCCCCCCCTTGTAGCCCACACCTTCCACCCTGCTTCTGAGTGAAAGCATTGTCTATTGTTAAAAAGAGTGACCTGTGATTAGCTAGTTTTAGCAGAGTGCAGAGGCGAGGATGATAAGTAATGTATCTAAACTAGTACAGTATCTACTAGTCTGTGCTTTCCCAGGGTATTCAGATTTATATGAGTACACAAATTCTACACAAAGGGACATGGTATTTTCTCTCACAGTGTGCACAAGTGCATGATGAGAGATCAGTGATCGCAGGTTTGGTATTGTTTCAACCAGTGCTTCACCTTTTCATTAATCATGTTCAGATCAGTTTGTTTTTTTTGATTTCTGTTGGTAGGGTATTCCAAAAATGCATTCCTTTTACTGCGAATGACTGACCAAAAGTAGATTTGCGCTGTGCCACCCTGTAGTTGCAGTTTGCCGATCCCCTCTATGTAGGCTGTCTCATCGCTGTTGGTGTTGGTGATCAAGCCGATGACGGTCGTGTTGTCAGCAAACTTAATGATGGTGTTGGAGCTGTGGGTGGCCACACAATTATGCTTGAACATGGAGTACAGAAGAGGGCTGAGGACGCAGCCCTGAGGTGCGCCAGTTTTCAGAGTCAGGGTGGAGGATGTGGTGGTGCCTGTCATCACAGCCTGGTGTCTGCCCATCAGGAAATTCAGGACCCGGTCACATAGTGTTAATTCCCAGGTCTCTGAGCTTGATGACGAGCTTGGAGGGCACTATGGTACTGAATGCTGAACTATAGTCAATGAACAGCATTCTCCCAGGTGGCAGAAGGCAGTGTGGAGGGCCATTCCCACTCCCATGACTTTGGAGCGCATACTTGGACTTCCTGTATTCGTCCAAATCGCCAAAGTTGTAAGCATCAGTCCATGCTTTAAATTTGGTACGGACATCCCCATTAACCCAGAGATTCTGATTTGGGAATGTCCGTACAGTAATTGTTGGTACAACCTTATCGATGTATTTGCAGATGTAGCCCAATGACCGCATCCATGTACTGTTTGTGCTAATGTTGTTGTCCTGAAACACATGCTACTCCATAGTGCTGAAGCAGTGAGCGCTCAATGTTCCTTGTAAAGTGTGTTTCATATACCTATAGGCAGGCAGAAGCTGAAGAAAATTATCGTACAGACACGATAATTATCATACATTTGGCAACGCTGGTTACTACCAATGTGTGACAAAGGTTCAGCTGCTGCAGAAGTGTATTGTTACATACAAATTCTCCTTAGTGCTTAACTAATAAGATCCATTTATTGATTTGTTTAACACTAAATAAAAGTATCAATATACTATGAAAGCGTTGCTAGTACTGCTGAACCCACTGAGAGTGAACACAACCAGTCCCCTTAATCGTCTTTCAGCTTTCATTGTTTGGTTACTTTCTTTGGTACAGATTGTGGCGACTGCGGTGTGCCACACGGACCTGTACCAGCTGTTTGAGAACACTCAAAAAGACAACTTCCCAGTAGTCCTTGGACACGAGGGAGCCGGCATCGTAGAGAGCGTCGGGCCTGGAGTCACTGAATACCAGCCAGGTCAGTTTCGATTGGTACAACATGTCTGTGTATTGAGTAGCCTACGGAGCTGGGAAGTACTTAGTTTAGCTAAGCTTAGTGAAAAGAATGGACACAGCTAGCCTGGCTCTGTCCAAAGTTCAGAATTATGGCTGTCACTTTTTATTCGAAATTCACATTTTTGACTTTTTGGAAAGTGACATCCCCAGTGACCAAAACCTCTAAAGCTCAGTACTAACAAGTCGTGTCTTCTTAACTTAATCTGTGCATGAACAGAAATGTAGAAACGACTATTTGGGGTATTAGTCAAGGTGTTTGAGGGATGTAGACTCTGCGCCATTCAGCGAATATTTATTTTTGCACCATTACAAAAGTTTACCAAAGATTAGTGTGACTGTCAAATGGTAACATTGTTTTTGTCTTTCAGGAGACAAGGTCATCCCTCTGACCATCGGCCAGTGTAGAGAATGTCGCTTCTGTAAGAGTCCAAAGACGAACCAATGTGACAAAGGATGGTGAGCTCAATAAACACTCATATCCTTCCTTCCACTCCATTGTCTCAACTTTTCGTTTCATTCAACACTTCCTTATCAGTGTAGCAACTTTTGGTGCTGTCTGACGACACCACAGGACAGAATGTTTAGATAAATAGTATATTGCAAGTTTTTGGTGAACCCTCTAATAGGACAAGAGCAGCACTCATATATAGTTTCAGGTTTCTTATGTCTTATGATTATCTTGTTCAGGTTACCCCCAGTAAGGGGAAGAAGGTGCTCCAGTTTGTAGGAACCAGTACCTTCTCTGAGTACACTGTGGTTAACCAGTTGGCCGTGGCTAAGATCGACCCCGCTGCCCCACTGGACAAAGTCTGTCTCATTGGCTGTGGGATCTGCACAGGATATGGAGCAGCAGTTAATAATGCTAAGGTGTGTATGTGTGACTGTTGTAGATTGCTTACATCATTATACTAGATTAAAACAATGGAATGAGACATTCAGGGTTAAATGCCTATAAATTTGACAATTTGTATCACTATTTCACTTAATATTCTTGCCCAGATGGGAAAGCCTTTGAAAGAGTTATCACTCATTATGGGACGCAATACTTTTCCATTGATTATTACTAAATAGAGCATCATTAATTCTGACCTTAAGAGCCACGTTGACCAAAGTCTTTTGTACTTTAGGTGGAACCGGGTTCCACATGTGCTGTGTTCGGCCTTGGAGCTGTGGGTTTGGCTGCAGTCATGGGCTGTAAGGATGCAGGAGCCAAGAGGATTATCGCTGTTGACACCAATCCAGAGAAGTTTGAGAAAGCCAAGGAGTTCGGCGCGACAGAATTCGTGAACCCCAAGGATCACAGTAAACCCATCAGCGAAGTGCTGTCTGACATGACTGACGGAGGAGTGGACTTCTCCCTGGAATGTGTCGGGAATGTGGGAGTCATGGTAGGGAAATTTAATTTAATCTGGTTCAAGAATATAATGAAGAGGTGGGACCTAACTAGTAAAACAATGACCTTTAATCTGAATAATGTCAACTGAGCTCACTTGTATTGGAGAAGAGCTGAGTGTCATTCATTAAGTTTCCCAGCCTTCATTTCCTCTGCTAGTCTAGAAATTTGGACCCTTCTGATAACAAGCCCACTGACTTTGTGTTGTTTCTCCATCTAGCGCAGTGCCTTGGAGTCTTGTGTGAAAGGTTGGGGCGTCAGCGTGATTGTCGGCTGGACAGAATTGGAAGACTTTTCTGCTCGACCCGTTCAGCTCATCGCTGGACGCACATGGAAGGGCTCTGTGTTTGGAGGTGAGACAAATATGACCATCACCACTAACTAATGAATCTATGGTAACTTACGGGCTTATGTAGGACTGGGCGATAAAACAGTCTTGATAACGATAACGATGATAAATTCATGTGATATATTTTTCGCTAAAGTTATTTTTTTATCTTTTTTCCTCGAGCTACAAACACTATGAATGGCCAATATATCATACTGCAACTGTTGCGGCTGTAAAACGGTAGTTCAATTGTTCTGAGTGAGTGAAATGACTTGTTTCACAATCAGCATTTGGTCAATTTGGTTGGATAAGATTTGGAAAGTTTAAAAGAGCCGCACAATGGAATTATCTATCTATCTATCCATTATCTGTAACCGCTTATCCTATTCAGGGTCGTGTGGGGCGGGGGGGGGGCTGGAGCCGATCCCAGCAGACATTGGGCAAAGGCGGGGTACACCCGGGACAGGTCGCCAGACTATCACAGGGCTGATACATAGAGACAGACCATTCACGCTCACATTCACACCAAGGGCAATTTAGAGCCAATAACTAATCTGACCTGCATGTCTTTGGACTGTGGGAAGAGACCTGAGAACCCGGAGAAAACCCACGCTAACACAGGGAGAACATGCAAAAACTCCACACAGAAGAGCCCCAAGCCAGATTTGAACCTAAAACCCTCTTGCCGTGCTAACCTCTGCACCACCGTGCCGCCACATGATTGAATTATCTTATCCCAATTCAAATCAGCATAGGGCTAACCGGAAGTTAGCCAGCTTGGTTGGCGGGAGTCTCTGGTGCGCATGCTCAATAGTAGCGTGCAGCAGTGAGAAGGCCAACAAGAAGTATCATACTGTAGATACTGTACATAATCAACCCGCAACAACCTGATTGAGCCATTCTCATAAAATATAATTGTATATTATAAACTATAATTAACCTTCTGGTGTGTTTAGGAGTAAACTATTAAAACTGTAAACCACAACATTTATTTTTGTGTGTTCATCCCATGTCACTGTGTGACTGTAAATGTATTTACATTTATAATGCATATATGATTACCTTAGTGAATACATGTAGCTGTGTTATGTATTGTCAACACAATATTTCAGTTATTTTCATATGTAATGTCTCCTCCATAATGAATGCAAAAGTGGGACAAAAAGGTAAACCAATAAAATTGTTGTCACAAAAAAACCCTCTAAATTGAGCATGATTATTATTATTATTTTTAATGAATATATATTGTGATAATTATCGACATCGATCAATATAAAAAAACATATTGTGATAAAGTTTTTTATCGTCCAGCCCTAGGCGTATGTTCTACAACTCTCTAGCTAGTTGTATTCTGGATGAAGACTCCATGCTCTTTTTATGTGATTTTGTGGCTCAGGATATAAGGGTAGGGATGCCGTGCCTCAGATGGTTAAAGCCTACCTGGACAAGAAGTTGAAGGTGGACGAGTTCATCACTCACAACATGACTTTGGACCAGGTCAATGATGCCATTGAACTGATGAAGCATGGGAAATGGTAGATTTACACACCTATACTTTCTCCACCATTCATAACTCAACAACAACAACACAGATAAATTGCTCTGCTAATTTCTATTTTATTTTTGTTTCACAGCATCCGGACGGTCCTGAATGTCTCTCCAAAATAACACCACTGTGTTGCTACACTCAAATAATGCAATGCACATAATAAAGAGATCTTTCAAATGATGCACACTGTACATGCTGAACAGTGTTCATATGAGCAAAAGCTAAACACGTCAGGTGTTTACAGAGCAAAATAAATGGTCTCAACAGACTTCTTTGTGTTGTGATTTTGCTGTGTTGTATGTCACTGGAACTGCAAAACTATCATGTTGCTAAGTTATGTATTGCATTGTATATCAATGTAGAAGTACATGCCCCTCAGACAGCATGAGTTCACTACTGTACTTTTCTACTCTGTCTGTGGCTCTCAGCTCCAAAGCTACTGGTTCCTACTGAAGATGTAAATCTCTAAAACTCCTCATAAATATAAAGTTTCATTTAAAAAAAAAAAAAAAAAAAAAAGCTTAGTAATTTCCTAAAACAGTTGGGACACTGTAGTTTTTAGCAAACGTTACTCAAACTGGAGGAAGTAGTATATGTTGGGTACCATTTTCATTGATGGATTAATCCATGATGCTCTAGTGAGAATCAAAAAAACATATATTGCTAAGAAGTGAATTCAAGTCAATTGTTCATTCCATTGCAACGTCAGCCATTTACAGTCCAAATTGGCCACCGCAGCGCCATCTAGCGGCCATTGTCAAAAAAGCAAAGTATTTCACACAGAGTATTTCTGGCTGCAGGACGGTGTATGTGGGGTTGAGTCAAAATCGACTATGTGTGTTCCCGGTAATGAAGGATCATGTCAACCAATGCAACAGTGTGTCTGTCATGATCTGCCCTTTGTTGTGTCATTCATTCATGTTTCCTGTTTTATTTTGTTACTCACCTCTCCTCTCACTTCAGATCACTTCACTTCCTGTCTTTGTGTGTTTTCCCACCAGTTTTGATTGTGTGCTCCACCCTGATTAGTTTCACCTGTCCCTCATTAGTCACCTCACGTCCTGCTCACCTGTTCTCACTTCACCCAATCAGTCATATATACACTATATATACCAGTCCAGTTCCTTTGTTTCTTGCCAGTTTGTTGTTGTTGTTTTTGGCCTCCGGTGTTTAGCATTCCAGCCTTTCTTTCTAGCGTGGGTAAGTAAGAACAAATTAATGCTGAACATTTCTAAAAACAAAACGGATGGTGACCTAGACATATGATGGTCAGTGATCCTCAACTAGGCTCATCACTTGGCGGAAAGCCAGTAAAACAAGTTAAAAAGACTAAGCATTGTGTTGGATGCCAGACTTAGGTGGACTGAACACATAATAATATCGTAACTAAAATGGGTAAGAGCATTGCTGTGACCAGGAAATGATCTGAGTATGTAACATCAAGCACTCTGAACCAGGTGATCCAAGCTTTAGTTTTGTCACACCTTTACTGTCCAGTCATTTGGTCATCCGCATCTAAGAAAGATCTTAAAAAAAACTCCAAATTGCCCAAAGCGGAGCCACCAGATTAGCTCTCCATTGTTCAATGCACACAAATGTTTTTCAAATACACCATAATCTCTCATGGTTTCCTGTACAGAACAGATTTCAATACAGTCTTCTGATCTTCTTCAGGAATGTTTTGCATGATAGGAAGCCACATTGATTTACTGACCAAGTAGTGTACACCAGTGGAGAACATAATTATCTGATAAGACAGGCCAGTGCAAGATATCTCTTACCACCTAGACCAAGGGTCTGCAACCTGCGGCTCCGGAGCCACATGTGGCTGTTTAGCCCCTCTCCAGTGGCTCCCTGTGGATTTTTAAAAATGGAAATGAATAACTGTTTATTGTTTACATTTTCAGTTCATTGTTGTAGATCTATGGTACGACGGAGTATTAGGGCCACATTGAGGAAAAAAAAAAAATCTGATTTTTTTTTTTTAAGAATAAAGTCATATTACGAGAAAAAAGTCATAGGTTTACGAGAAGAAGTCGGAATATTATGAGAATAAAGTCAGAAGTTTATGAGAAAAAAGTCATATTATGAGAATAAAGTCATATTATAAAGTAGTCATTTTAGGTGTTATTTTCTTTTTTTCTCGTAAAGTTATGACTTGATTCTCGTAATATTACGACTTTTATTCTCGTAAAATGATGACTTTATTCTCGTAATATTACAACTTTTTTTTCTCGTAAAGTTATGGCTTTATTCTCGTAATATTCCGACTTTTTTTCTCGTAATATTATGACTTTATTCTCGTAATATTATGACTTTATTCTGGGAATCTCCAATTTTCTTTTCCCTCAATGTGGCCCTAATACTCCATAGTACATTTGCACTTTGGCCCTCACTGCATTAGACTTATATACTATATACTTAAACTATAAACTGTGTTACCTTGTCAATGTTTTCAATCAAATGTTTTGTGGCTCCAGACGGATTTCTTTTTTTTTTTTTGCCTAAAATGGCTCTTTTGAGAGTAAAGGTTGCTGACCCCTGACCTAGACTGACAACAAATCTCCAGAGGCATGTACTACAAAGGGAGTTCGACATACCCCAGGGTATCTTCTCGTTATCTGTCTTCACTAACCCAACTGAGATCCCGCTAAGCGGTCCTACGACAGCGCTTATCAACTCTGTGAAAACAACACAGGGTTTCTCAACCTGGCTACGAGCGCATTCACATGAACGGGGCGGTGTTTGCAGCATATGATTAATCACAAACATGGACAAGTCTACTGACTTGCAGGCGAAAGCGGCACATTTTACAAAGGAAGAGCAGACTATATTAGACAAATACAAAGAAGTTAAACACATAATCCAGACTAAAATTAACATAGTTGAAGTTGTCAAATGCAGGAAGAACAGCTGGCAAAAGAAAAAACTCCAGATGTGTGAATGTGTAGATAAAAAAAAAAAAAAAGTCAGATAAAGTCATCTAGATAAAAGCACAAAGCTTGAGAGTATTATACTTCATTATGTCCTTTAACAAGTGATGTGGCGTGTATGACTATTTCAACCTCGTTTCAGCTGCGTCCCCGTCTCTGGCGGTGTGAAATGGAACTCAAGAGCAAGTAAAAAAATAAATATAAAAACACAGTTCAAAGCAGTAAACAACCCACAGCATAAATCCAGCTGTCCTTCCTGCATTTGTCAGTTTAAACTGTGTTGTTTTTAGCCTGGATTATGACTGTAACTTCTTCATATGTGTGTAATATTATAAAACGATCCGCGCACCGAGCTCTGATTGGTCAATAGGCGGTGCTTTTATACGAGTTGATCTCTTATCTGGAACATGCCCTGCTGCGGGGCAGGTTAGCTGTTCAGCATAAGTTACCGTGGCGATCTACCCCGGTAAGAAGTGAACCACTGTCGTAGGATGGAAAACCCTGAGTTAACCCTGAAGTTACCTCGCTAACTCCAAATCCTGCTTTGAAGTACAGGCCCCTGTTTCTGTACAGAGCTATTACAGGATGGAACTCTTTACCAAATCAAGTTACTTAAACAAATACTGAAATATTTATACATGTATACCTCACTGCATGGAATTTGCTAGCATCATTTTTAAATAAGATAATGTGGGGACAGGGATTTTTTTTTTTATGTAATGGGATGCTGGAATGAGGGCTGTATTGTGGTGCAGTGTTTAGCACTGCTGCCTCACAGCAAGAGGGTCACAGGTTCAAACCTGGCTTGAGGCCCTTCTGTGTGGAGTTTGCATGTTCTCCCTGTATTAGCGTGTGTTTGCTCCGGGTTCTTCGGCTTCCTCCCACAACAATGACATGCAGGTTAGG
Organism: Sebastes umbrosus; assembly: GCF_015220745.1. Classification (NCBI taxonomy): domain Eukaryota; kingdom Metazoa; phylum Chordata; class Actinopteri; order Perciformes; family Sebastidae; genus Sebastes; species Sebastes umbrosus. The sequence continues at coordinate 9,127,341 of NC_051284.1, forward strand.
TTAATTGTTGACTCTAAATTGCCCGTAGGTGTGAATGTGAGAGTTGTCTGACTCTGTGTCTGTGTTTTCGCCCAGTGTCAGCTGGGATCAGCTCCAGCCCCACCGCGACCCTGAATAGGATAAGCGGTTACAGATAATGGATGGATGATATTGAAATGCATTTAATGTATAGAATTGTTTATGATTTCTTTGTCAAACCCCAGGAAAATTAGCTGATGTCATGGCGTCAGTTAATGGGGATCCTAATAGACTAAACTGTTGAGGACAAAGCTGATATGCGATAAGAGGTGTGAGATGAGATTGTGTAATGATTTGCCCTCTGAGGACATTTCTTTTCAAAGACAAGTACAAGTTGTGTCAGGAATGTATGACAAGTTAGAGTGGAATAAATCTTCTCATCTAAATCTCAGCAAGGAATAAACATGCAGGAAATATTTTCCCACGGTTACCGCTAACCAATGGTATTCTCAAAGTAAAGGCAAAGAAATTCGAAGTCCCTGCCCATCTGAATGTTTGCCAAACTGGTTTTCTACTGACACAAAATAAAACCAGATGTCAAGTACCTCTTGTTTTCTCCTTCCTAATCCCGTCCTGCTGCAGCTGTACTCCTCTCTTAACTCCTCTCTCGCTTGTTTACTCTGATTTTTGCAGCAAAAATGGCCACAGCTGGAAAGGTAAGTATAATTCAACATGCGGTCATTGATATTTATGTGGTGTTTTCATTAGTTTCATTGCAATATGTGCATGAATATTGCCTATGACACATCTTTGTATTTATGCGCGCGCACACACACACACACACACACACACATTAAAAATTACTGGAACAAAACATCAAAAAGAAATTTAACAATATCACATTAATTTACATGAATTTGAGATTATTGTGTGCTCCTGTATTGTGTGCTGTTCACGTTAGTGCATGTGAAGCTGATTCAGGGGTGTGGATGGGTGTAACAGAAAGTTGATACCTGAAATAAGCATGTATATGGTTTAAGATATGCAGGAACATTAACTATTTCACCTAAACAAAGTGAAATATCTTCATTTTACTGCAATAAAATGTGCAATTGTTATGTAATTGCTAAGTTTTAGGGTAGTTTAACCTGAAAATACTCGCTCTGTCTGTTACTTTCTATTCCCCCCCCCCCCCACCCCACTTGTCTCTGTAAAATGTCTCTTGTTCTGTTTTGACTTGGTGCACAATTTGACACTATCCAGACAGTTTTGTGTAACTGTTGATATTGGCAACGATGAGGGGATTGTAAGCTAAAATAAACAAAAGATGATAGTGGGATAATTCATCATGGGGCTGCTGTGGCTCAGAGGTAGAGCAGCTGGCCCATCAATCTGAAGGTCGGTGGTTCGATCTCCGACTCCTACCGTCCACATGTTGAAGTGTCCTGCCATCAGTGTATGAATGTGTGTGTGTGAATGCTGACATGTAGTGTCACAGCCTGACTCTCAGGGCCATGGCAAATATGGAGACACACTCTGATAAATGTTTAAATCAATTCATTTATTTAACAAAAGAGAATGAAATATGCAAAAAAGAACTGTGTATATCAGCAGAATCACGGATGTAAGGTGTGGAGGGTGTAAACGGTGTGTCCGTGTTGTAACATGTATAAAACAAACAAAAGGATAACCAAGAAGATCCTAAGGGTGCCACATGGCTGGCATGGTGTCTGCGGGGAAAGAGAGAATGAGTCATCAAACCTAGGTTTTATAGGCTGGGAACACAGGAAGACTAGAAAGGTGCTATATAAATGCAAGTCCATTTACCATCATTCCACAGTGGATTAAGAAATGCTTATGAATTCAAGGCAAACCGCTTGATTTATAAAAATCTGAGACACGTGATTTACTCAGTGATGCTTGCTAACCCTACATTAATTTATTCTGTCCAACTTCATGCTCAACTTGGTAGGAACTAAAGGAGCTTATAACAAGACTGTAGGGACTTTTTAAAACTCAAAACATACTTTTGTCTGACTGTGTGTGTGTGTGGGGGGCTTGTATTACCTACAATGTGGGGACATAAACCTGTTTACACAGTCACATTGTGGGGACTCGCCTTCCAAAACTAATTTCATGTGGTGTCACTGCCCTATAGGTCATCAAGTGCAAGGCAGCAGTGGCCTGGGAACCCAACAAGCCTTTGGTGATTGAGGAGGTTGAGGTGGCCCCGCCCCAGGCCAATGAGATACGCATGAAGGTGAGAGACGTCCGCTATTAGAACACACAGCTGGACAGTTACTGTAGTCGAGGCATTTCACCTAAAATGCGGGTCAACCACACCTCATACAAATTGCGACAAAAACTAACTCAATGTATTTTGTGTCCTCAATATGTTCTAAATGAGAGAAAAAGGAATTGTATGATGGAAAAGTTTTTAAAGTCATCTAAATATTAACATACCAAAAACACCTTTTCAGACATATTTTGATGACTGTACAAGCCTACATCGTTGTGCCTGCTAGATTTGACCATGCTGCATTTTTTCCTCGGAGCGCAAAAATAAATGAATTATTATGAACATTGGTCTGGTCTGATTCTACCCAGATCTTCCCTGTCAAATACAAATATCCCAAAGTAATTGTATTTCAAATACAAGTAACTACGAAATACTGCCCATCTCTGATTGTAACCTTTTCAAATATGAAATAATTATTGCCACTTGTGCGGATGGTGGCCATTTTTTAATTTCCTGGATTTCAAGATTGTCCCTCCGGATTATTCACCCTTTCTGTATGTCGAAGAGGATGCCTTTAGGGGTACATTACAAGTAATATAGTTTTTGTTGCAATTGATGTGAGGTCAATTTATATTATTCCTGGACTACTGCACTTGTTTTTGTCAGCCTCACTCTGTTGTGCACTGGTAGTCACAAAAGTGTATCATTATATAAAAATACTACTTAGCCATACCATTTAGTGATATGTTTGATATTAACGCTAAATGTGAGAAGGATACCAACCACAGAATAATCGTGACTGATATTCACAACAATATAAAAGTGTCAATATAATGTGAAAGTGTTGCTAGTACTGCTGAACCCCCTGACAGTGAACACTCTAGTCAGCCTGTCTCCTTAATTGTCTTCGTGTTTTCATTGTTTGGTTACTGTCTTTGGTGCAGATTGTGGCGACTGCAGTGTGCCATTCGGAACTGCACCACCTTTTGGAGAGAATGGATAAAGACGGCTTCCCAGTAGTCCTCGGCCACGAGGCAGCCGGCATCGTAGAGAGCGTCGGGCCTGGAGTCACTGAATATCAGCCAGGTCAGTTTCGATTGGTACAACAGTTTTGAATATACTGTATGCTTATTTGCTTTCTTTCCGAAAGTGAGATGAGGAGATTGGTATGTATCATCTCTGTGTGTTGAGTACGGAGCCGGGACGTGTTCGGCTTAGCTTAGCTTAGCGTAAAGACTGGAAACAGCTAGCATAACCAGAGCCTAGTCCGGCACAGGGGCAGGGCAGATGGGCAAAAATCGAAATAGCCGTCGGCGAGGGCAGGACTGCTCTGGAAGGCATCGGCGAAAGCAGAGGCGCAAAGGCGGAACCCCTCTCGAGGTTGAGCAGGAGGTTGGCCATAGAGACGGGACCCCTCAGGTGGATGATGACTGTGAAGGAACCACACTGGAACACGTCCACGGAGACTTGAGGCCAGAGAGGGCATCCAGCAACTGATGACCCAACTAGTAGGACTGTTGGAGAGCAGAACAGGGACAGGGGGCTGCTGTGGCCCTGCAGGAACAGGTGTCGACCGGATCCCCAACAGGATACGTCGAGCAGGTGTTGTCCGGACCGCTGACAGGGAACCAAGAGATGGGGTCGGCCGGACCCCCGACAGGACAAGTGGAGCTCAGGTCGGTCGGACCAGCGATAGAGAACCAGGAGCTGGGATCGGCTGGACCGCCGTCAGGGGACGAGGAACAGGTGTACAGGATACGTGGAGCAGGGGTTGGCCGGATTGATGAGGTCAGCTGGGAACACAGGAACACGCTTGGCGTCAGCCTGGACCCCCTACTCAAGAACAGACTTGAAGTTGGCTGGGACCCCCAACACAGGAACTGGCGAGATGTCGGCTAGGCCACAGGGCAGCTAAAGCTCGGCATCTCTGGGCAGCTTAGGGGACCCACGCTTCCTTCTGGGGACCACAACCCCAAGAAGCCTCGGGGAGATAGCAAGGTGAGTTCCCCAGAAAGGGGGGACTGTTCAAAGTGTGAGCCAAACTGGGACACAGTGACCAATATGGCTGTCACATTTGATTCAAAATTCAAACTTTTTGAGTTTTTGGAAAAGTGACAGCCCTAGTGACCAAAACCTCTCAAACTCACTACTAAGAAGTTGTATCTTGTTAATTTAATCAGTACACTAACAGAACTCACAGAAACGTCAATTTGGGGTATTTGGGATGTAAACTGAGGCCTTTGTGTGCCATTTCGCCAATATTTCTCTTTACACCATTATAAAAGTGGGCCTAAATTAATTTGACTGTGACATGGCAACACTGTTTTTCTTCTTTCAGGAGACAAGGTTATCCCTCTGTTCTTCCCCCAGTGTGGAGAATGTCGCTTCTGTAAGAGCCCGAAGACACACCTGTGTGAAAAAAATAATGTGAGCTCGATAAACCCTCATATTCTGTCTTCCACTCCATTTTCTCTTCAGTCTTTTGATTTCATTCCTCTTGAGTGTGTTCATACAGTTATAAACAGAAACATAGTATTCAATTTGTATTTTGTGTCTGACAATACCACAGCGCAGATAATTTAGACTTTTTTTCTCATTCTAAGCATATTGCTAGTATTCAGTAAACCCTCTAATGTGATGAAAGTAGCGCTTCAATTTTGATTCTGGATTTTAACGTACAAAAACGTTGTTTTTTAATTCTTACAAATATTTGTTCCACCCTCTACAAAACAATGCAAAATTCAAAAATTAAGTCTGAAGTTTTATTTTCATTTCAATAAATTCTCTATTCAGGGAGGTTGATCGTCTCAAAGTGTCAGAAAAATCCAGGCTCACCTGTAAGGGGAAGAAGTTGCTGCAGTTTTTGGGAACGGTACCTTCTCTGAGTACACTGTGGTTAACCAGATTTCTGTGGCTAAGATCGACCCCCGCTGCACCTCTGGACAAAGTCTGTCTCCTTGGGTGTGGGATCTGCACAGGATATGGAGCAGCGGTTAACACTGCTAAGGTGTGTATGTTTGACTGTTGTAGATTGCCTACATCATTATTTTAGGAATGAGACATTTTTTCTTAAAGGCAGGGTTGGTGAACATTTTAGAAACACTTTTGTTATATTAGTTTAATTCTCATCAGTAGCAGGACTGTCATTAACCCTTCCAAATCATGTCATTCAGGCCCGAATGTCATGATTGGATGAGCTACCTGCTTGTCTACCTTTGTGCACTCTGTCATCGGAGTCTTCCATTATGATAATATTGGGGAGTGGCTATTGGTTGGATCATTTTTAAAAATCTATTGTACTCTTGCTGGTTTCTCAAGATCACCAACCCTGCTTTTAAGTGCCTATAAATTTGACAATTTCCATGACACAAAAGTCCATTAAAACTCTTGCCCAGATTGCAAAACCTCTGGAAGAGTAATCAGTTCACTCATTGTGGGACACTAAACTTTTCCATTGGTTATTACTGTATAGAGCATTAACAAGTCTGACCTAAAGAGCCATGTTGACCAAAGTGTGTTGTACTTTAGGTGGAACCGGGCTCCACATGTGCTGTGTTCGGCCTTGGAGCTGTGGGTATGGCTGCACTCATGGGCTGCAAGGCTGCAGGAGCCAAGAGGATTATCGCTGTTGACATCAATCCAGAGAAGTTTGAGAAGGCCAAGGTGTTCGGTGCGACGGAATTCGTGAACCCCAAGGATCACAGTAAACCCATCAACCAGGTGCTGTCTGACATGACCGGAGGCGGAGTGGACTTCTCCCTGGAATGTGTCGGGAGTGTGACAGTCATGGTAGGGAGATTTCATTTAATCTGGTTCAAGAATATAATGAAGAGGTGGGACCTAACTAGTAAAACAATGACCTTTAATCTGAACAATGTCAACTGAGCTCACTTGCTCTTTCTCAGCAGTAGTTATTGGAGAAGAGCTGAGTGTCATTCGATAAATTACCCAACCTTCATTTCCCTCAGCTAGTCCAGAGGTTTGGACCCTTCTGGTTACAAGCCCACTGACTTTGTGCTGTTTCTCCATCTAGCGCAGTGCCTTGGAGTCCTGTGTGATGGGTTGGGGTGTCAGTGTGCTGGTTGGCTGGTCAACAATGTACGACGTTGCTACCCGACCCATTCAGCTCATGAGTGGACGCACATGGACGGGCTCAACGTTTGGAGGTGAGACACCACTGACTAATGAATCTCTGGTAACTAAATGGTTGTGGGCGTATGTTCTGCAACTCTCTAGCTAGTTGTATTCTGGATGAAGACTCCATGCTCTTATTATGTGATTTTGTGGCTCAGGCTTTAAGGGTAGGGATGACGTGCCTCAGATGGTTAAAGCCTACATGGACAAGAAGTTGATGGTGGACGAGTTCATCACTCACAACATGACTTTGGACCAGGTCAATGATGCCATTGAGCTAATGAAGCATGGAAAATGGTAGATTAACACTCCTTTACCTTCTCCACCATTCATGACTCAACGACAACAACATAGATAAATTAATATGCTCATTTCTCTTTTACTTTTGTTTCACAGCATCCGGACGGTCCTGCATGTTTCTCCACAATAAGGCTGCTGTGTTGCTTTCAATGACCACAAAGCAATTGAATAATTCACCAGTATGTTTTATAAAATCTCAGGATATTACTGACACAATTAATACAATGCACATAATACAGAGATCACTCAAAACGACACTCAATACAATTCAGTGGATTACGTGCAGATTGTGAGAATCATCTGCAGTGTTCGTACTAGCGAAAGCTATACATGCTGAACGTGTTTATAGAGCAAAATAAATGGTCTCAACAGATGCGGTCTGTGGTTTACTTGTTTGTGTTGTGATTTTGTTATGTTGTGTCATTTATGTATTTCACAGAGTTTTAGGTCAGATTTAAGCTGGGTACACACTGTACGATCTTAGCCCGTTTCTGGCCCGAATTTTGAGTCCCACGACTCAATTTAGAGTCGTACTGAATTTCAGCTTCGTTGGCGTCATTTTCCATGCAGTGTACAGACATGTCAGAAATTGTAGCTACCAAGATAACAATGTACAATAGATATAGTAATACCTCCAGTTCTCTCTGCAAAATGGACAAGCCATACTTTCCGTGTCTTCCTAACCACCTGCGAGTCTATATACGCCAACGCCTCTTTTTTTAAATGTTTCAGCAGGCAGGATGGCTCAGATGATCAAGGGCAGCACATATCTGCCTTGTTAGCATTGCAACCCATACAGACCTCTGCTTGCAAGCAAACTTTACCTGCCTCCGAGCTTTCAAACAAATCTTTGTTGACAACTGTCAACAGCCAGAACGACGCGCAGGGGCTGCGTACAGTGTGAGCACTCAAGTCGTGGCTGACGATCGGACCGTACAATGTGAGCACAAGCTTTGGTTTTACATCACAAACTTGTATACCCAGCTTTACTCATTCCAGCTTAGTTGTATCGATTTTTCAATTGCTAAAACCCTAAATTGACACATAAAGCACACTTATTGAAACTGTCACTCAGAGAGTAAAACCTCTTTCTGCTTTGCACCCAATTTGCAATTCAACATGGCACGTTTTGCAACATACTGCGCACGGTTCTCTACATACGACACAGGACATCTGACATAAATTCAGTTTCTTGCCATTTCAAAACACTACCATTCAAAATGACACACCCATGGACCAATTGGCCAATGCATGTGCCACCTGGCCGAACACCTAATTGCTTGATTGTCGGCTCATCAATCAGAATATAAGCACTACAAAAAGACCACTGCTGAGTACCTGTTTAGAACAGCAATGGAAGTCAACGTACAGTAGCAACGAGAGGCCTGTTTCAAAAATGTGTTTAACAGTATTGAAAAAACTAGGGCTGTCAAAGTTAACGCGATAATAACACACGCAACTTGGGATTTTTAGGTTGTAGCGGGTTCAGTTTTAAAGCCAGAGTGAAGATACTGGCATCATATGAAACCAGAAAACCTAAGGAATTCATTGTTACCAACCATGTCAACCTAGCTTGTGGCGATGGAGGCTACGGTTTTCTTTTTTGTCTACACTAATGTTTTTGCATCAGTGTGCAGTACAACACACTCTTGTGAGCTTTCAAATAAACTTGCTTTGTCTTATCTGCCTTGTTAATATGCAGTCAGCTCCTTGTCATTCATTCTCTCAGCCACTCCCTCCTGTCCTTCAATAAACCCAGTCTAACTTTCCCTTATCACTTTACTGTTCTCCCTACCTGACCTAGGTTTTTGATCACGACTACATGTAAACTTTTACATAACCGTTAAAGAACAAAATGGTAATCTCCATATCCTTTGACCACCAGTGGTTGTATACTGCTGCTGAGCAGCACTCCAGTTCGCTTGTGCCATTTTTCTCCAGTAGGCCTACAATTCCAATCCACCCCCCTACACCTGCCTACCCACTTCCACTCCGTTTGCACGTTCACATAGAGGGTCCGCCATATTACGTGTCATCCCAAACCAATAACAGTAGCGGGGAGCGGAAGTGGGTTATAAAACCCTCCAACAGCGAGCCTGCATCGATGCCTACTTAACCAGCCGACCTTACTGACGATGTGCAACGCCATTTTTTATGTTCGTCATGGAACGCTCCAATGTCAGTTCCGTGCGACTACTGGTACAAACATTTACTCATAAACTGCTCAAACTAAGATAGACATTTAATTTATTCTACTTCATTGTCATACAGACATTATAAAGTTAAAATAAATAGATTGTAGGAACAAATATACTCAAATATACTCTATACAAATATACTGAGTGTTGTATATTTATACATACATACAACATATTTATTATTTTTTTATCCCTATCAGCAGCTATAACCCCATCATTTATAATATCATCAACTGTGCAATACTGACTTAACAGTGCAATAATTTTGTGCGATAATTCAGCTGTGCAATAATCTGGTTTACTCTGGCATTAACACTGCATTTATTCATGCAGTACATTTAAATGATCATTTTTACACACTTAATGATAGATCCTATTTTTCAGCATTATGCATTAATATTTACGCTGTTGTTATACTTATTTCTTATCTATTAATTTTAAATTATAATAATATAAGATATAATTAAAAAATAAAATAATAATGAAAAATAAATAAAAAAATAACATTATGTAATTTTTTTATTATGATTTTTTTTTATAAAATTTATAAAATTATTATAAAAATAAATAAAACAAATAACATAATTTATATATATATATATATATATATATATATTATATATATATATATATATATATTATATAAATGTTATTTTTTATTTATTTGTATTATAATTTTATTTTTATAAATATATATATATATATTTTTTTTTAGATTCAGATTTTTATTTATAGTTTCCTTGCCAGAGAGAGGGAAAGTTCATCCTGAAGTGGCCACTATACCTACACCTTAAAGAAGGGTGCTTCATTGAGCTGTGAGTCTGACTACAAATTGAGTTTACTCCATCACGGAGTGGGAGGGTGTAGGTGCCAAATTGGAATTGGGCCGTAGATTTGCCTCCCACTTCTCAACCTGACCTCTCAGCTCCCTCCTCCCAGATCTCAGATCCCTCCTCCCACCTTACTCCTCCCACCTCTTAGCTCCCAGCCCTGCCCACTCTAGGAGCTGTTTTCATCTTCTCGTCTAACTCAGTAAGAAACTGAATAACACAATAAGTCACTTGAAAATGATTGTTTAATCAAAAAGGTGTAAAAAGAGATTTCAGTTGCGGTTGTGGTTGCTGCTTGTTTATTCAACACAGGCTCCAGATCTGTTGAAGAGATTTGCTTATCTGGGAACTCAAGGAAGTGAAAGCAAGTCCCCGCCCTTCTGAATGTCAACTGAATCATGAGTCCAGGGTTGTCTCCTCCCCACTCCCGTCCTGCAGCTGCACTCCTCTCTTAACTCCTCTCTCACTTCTTTATTCTGATCTTTGCAGCAAAAATGGCCACAGCTGGTAAGGTAAATAACCTAATATGTGGACACTCATATTAATGTGTTTTTCTTCTTCTTCTTCTTCTTCTTGTTTAAGAATATTGTCTATCTGTCACATGGTGACAAATATGTGTAAATGCACACACACACACTAGAAAATGAAAGTGCTGGACACAATAGTGAAACGAAACATCAATGAAACAGTATCCCATTAATGTAGTTAATGACAATTTATTACATGAATATTATTCATTTGAATGTGCTTCTGTACGATGTGCAGTTCCTGCTTTTCTGTATACTGTATGAGGCTGATTCAGTGAGACACTATAAATAAGTGTTCCAATGCTTTCCTTTGCTGTATTATACTGCTGCAATATACTGATAATTACATGCAGTTTGGGGCAAGTCATAGTAAAGTCAGCACACTGACACACCATGTCCATGTTATGATTTGAGCGTATTTTTTTTATGCTAAATGCACTACTTATGAAGGTTTCTGAACAATATTTGTAATTTTTTCTGTTTTGTTAATTGATTTACAATAAGAAATATATACATACATTGCAGAAAGCAACCATATTTGCCCACTTCCATGTTGTTGGTGTACAATTCATTATTTTGATAATAAATAACAATTCACTAAATTTATATCTATGTATTTATTTAAGTTAGGAAAGCAATGTTTAAGCCAAGCCGGATGTTGCCTTACACATAACAAAATGAGCCCGGTCACTTCCACACAGTGAGGCATACAGCTTATTAATTAAAGACTGGTATCGGATCGGGACTTGATATCGGCTGATACCGAAAATCCAGGTATCGCTAACGGTATTGGGACTGAAAAAGTCGGATCGGTGCATCCCTATAAAAAATACTCATGAATTCAAGACAAACCATTTGATCTATCAAAACTGAAACAACTGATTTTTACTCAGTGGTTTATTTACTGACCCTAAATTAACTTTTACTGATCTAATAACAAAAATTTGTTTTTGTGGACTTTAAACCATTGTTCTTCATGTTTGCTTTTGCCAGGAGCAGCTGTATCAGAGACATAGAAACCACTTGCTGTTAACCACTAATAAAGTAATACAAAAATGCAGGGAGGATGTGAACTGCATTTGTTTGCTTAATATGATACTCTCTTGCGATGTGGCAGTCAGTCGATTTGACATTGAAATGGGCCTCTAGATGAGTATTTGCCTTGAATTATAGCACAAAGGATTGCAACATTATATCTTGCTAATGTAGCATGTTGCCTTTTTTATGTTAAGTGTTCAAAGTTCAACAAAGGGTTGTGGCACTGCGGCTCTTCCCTATATGGTTTAACAGTCCCCAGTAGTATTTGTTATATCTCATGCTGGGTAATTTCATGTGGTGTCACTGCCCTGTAGATCATTAAGTGCAAGGCAGCAGTGGCCTGGGAGCCCAACCAGCCTTTGGTGATTGAGGACATTGAGGTAGCCCCGCCCCAGGAGGACGAGGTCCGCATCAAGGTGAGAGACGTCCACTATCACAACACACACCTGGACACACACGGTTCAAGTTAAGGTTATTTTATTTATTAGTTTGTTAGGGACAATTCTAAAAACATTCTAACAGGTGATACATGAAACATATGTGTTGCATATAGGAAGGCTAACTTGCAACCCCTATCCCTGGTTTGGCTTTCTGCTTAAAATGGTCATAACATCATCATCACTGCCAAGAGTATTATCTATTTAATAAGTTAAATTGGGCACATAATAAATAGTGACATTCTCATGACATGATCATATAAAAATGTAAATACTCACATCACATTACAATACTTGTATATGTGTTGGATATGTGTATGTAATTTATGGCAATATGTGTGGATGTGCATAATTTATGTGTGTGTCCGTGTGCATGCATGCACGTTGTCTTTATGAGTGTGTTTGTATGTTTAGCCATGTGTGCCTGTGTGTATAGGTGTTGTTGGAGAAATTATCTAATAAACAGTCTCTGGTCATTCAGTTAAGAAGCAAATACCATTTATAAGCAAATGCATTTGGGTTCATACAACAGACAAGTCAGTGTACAAAGACCAAGAGCTCCCTCACTACATCATTCTTTATAATCTTGGTTTAGCCTCCCCCCCTTGTAGCCCACACCTTCCACCCTGCTTCTGAGTGAAAGCATTGTCTATTGTTAAAAGAGTGACCTGTGATTAGCTAGTTTTAGCAGAGTGCAGAGGCGAGGATGATAAGTAATGTATCTAAACTAGTACAGTATCTACTAGTCTGTGCTTTCCCAGGGTATTCAGATTTATATGAGTACACAAATTCTACACAAAGGGACATGGTATTTTCTCTCACAGTGTGCACAAGTGCATGATGAGAGATCAGTGATCGCAGGTTTGGTATTGTTTCAACCAGTGCTTCACCTTTTCATTAATCATGTTCAGATCAGTTTGTTTTTTTTGATTTCTGTTGGTAGGGTATTCCAAAAATGCATTCCTTTTACTGCGAATGACTGACCAAAAGTAGATTTGCGCTGTGCCACCCTGTAGTTGCAGTTTGCCGATCCCCTCTATGTAGGCTGTCTCATCGCTGTTGGTGTTGGTGATCAAGCCGATGACGGTCGTGTTGTCAGCAAACTTAATGATGGTGTTGGAGCTGTGGGTGGCCACACAATTATGCTTGAACATGGAGTACAGAAGAGGGCTGAGGACGCAGCCCTGAGGTGCGCAGTTTTCAGAGTCAGGGTGGAGGATGTGGTGGTGCCTGTCATCACAGCCTGGTGTCTGCCCATCAGGAAATTCAGGACCCGGTCACATAGTGTTAATTCCCAGGTCTCTGAGCTTGATGACGAGCTTGGAGGGCACTATGGTACTGAATGCTGAACTATAGTCAATGAACAGCATTCTCCCAGGTGGCAGAAGGCAGTGTGGAGGGCCATTCCCACTCCCATGACTTTGGAGCGCATACTTGGACTTCCTGTATTCGTCCAAATCGCCAAAGTTGTAAGCATCAGTCCATGCTTTAAATTTGGTACGGACATCCCCATTAACCCAGAGATTCTGATTTGGGAATGTCCGTACAGTAATTGTTGGTACAACCTTATCGATGTATTTGCAGATGTAGCCCAATGACCGCATCCATGTACTGTTTGTGCTAATGTTGTTGTCCTGAAACACATGCTACTCCATAGTGCTGAAGCAGTGAGCGCTCAATGTTCCTTGTAAAGTGTGTTTCATATACCTATAGGCAGGCAGAAGCTGAAGAAAATTATCGTACAGACACGATAATTATCATACATTTGGCAACGCTGGTTACTACCAATGTGTGACAAAGGTTCAGCTGCTGCAGAAGTGTATTGTTACATACAAATTCTCCTTAGTGCTTAACTAATAAGATCCATTTATTGATTTGTTTAACACTAAATAAAAGTATCAATATACTATGAAAGCGTTGCTAGTACTGCTGAACCCACTGAGAGTGAACACAACCAGTCCCCTTAATCGTCTTTCAGCTTTCATTGTTTGGTTACTTTCTTTGGTACAGATTGTGGCGACTGCGGTGTGCCACACGGACCTGTACCAGCTGTTTGAGAACACTCAAAAAGACAACTTCCCAGTAGTCCTTGGACACGAGGGAGCCGGCATCGTAGAGAGCGTCGGGCCTGGAGTCACTGAATACCAGCCAGGTCAGTTTCGATTGGTACAACATGTCTGTGTATTGAGTAGCCTACGGAGCTGGGAAGTACTTAGTTTAGCTAAGCTTAGTGAAAAGAATGGACACAGCTAGCCTGGCTCTGTCCAAAGTTCAGAATTATGGCTGTCACTTTTTATTCGAAATTCACATTTTTTGACTTTTTGGAAAGTGACATCCCCAGTGACCAAAACCTCTAAAGCTCAGTACTAACAAGTCGTGTCTTCTTAACTTAATCTGTGCATGAACAGAAATGTAGAAACGACTATTTGGGGTATTAGTCAAGGTGTTTGAGGGATGTAGACTCTGCGCCATTCAGCGAATATTTATTTTTGCACCATTACAAAAGTTTACCAAAGATTAGTGTGACTGTCAAATGGTAACATTGTTTTTGTCTTTCAGGAGACAAGGTCATCCCTCTGACCATCGGCCAGTGTAGAGAATGTCGCTTCTGTAAGAGTCCAAAGACGAACCAATGTGACAAAGGATGGTGAGCTCAATAAACACTCATATCCTTCCTTCCACTCCATTGTCTCAACTTTTCGTTTCATTCAACACTTCCTTATCAGTGTAGCAACTTTTGGTGCTGTCTGACGACACCACAGGACAGAATGTTTAGATAAATAGTATATTGCAAGTTTTTGGTGAACCCTCTAATAGGACAAGAGCAGCACTCATATATAGTTTCAGGTTTCTTATGTCTTATGATTATCTTGTTCAGGTTACCCCCAGTAAGGGGAAGAAGGTGCTCCAGTTTGTAGGAACCAGTACCTTCTCTGAGTACACTGTGGTTAACCAGTTGGCCGTGGCTAAGATCGACCCCGCTGCCCCACTGGACAAAGTCTGTCTCATTGGCTGTGGGATCTGCACAGGATATGGAGCAGCAGTTAATAATGCTAAGGTGTGTATGTGTGACTGTTGTAGATTGCTTACATCATTATACTAGATTAAAACAATGGAATGAGACATTCAGGGTTAAATGCCTATAAATTTGACAATTTGTATCACTATTTCACTTAATATTCTTGCCCAGATGGGAAAGCCTTTGAAAGAGTTATCACTCATTATGGGACGCAATACTTTTCCATTGATTATTACTAAATAGAGCATCATTAATTCTGACCTTAAGAGCCACGTTGACCAAAGTCTTTTGTACTTTAGGTGGAACCGGGTTCCACATGTGCTGTGTTCGGCCTTGGAGCTGTGGGTTTGGCTGCAGTCATGGGCTGTAAGGATGCAGGAGCCAAGAGGATTATCGCTGTTGACACCAATCCAGAGAAGTTTGAGAAAGCCAAGGAGTTCGGCGCGACAGAATTCGTGAACCCCAAGGATCACAGTAAACCCATCAGCGAAGTGCTGTCTGACATGACTGACGGAGGAGTGGACTTCTCCCTGGAATGTGTCGGGAATGTGGGAGTCATGGTAGGGAAATTTAATTTAATCTGGTTCAAGAATATAATGAAGAGGTGGGACCTAACTAGTAAAACAATGACCTTTAATCTGAATAATGTCAACTGAGCTCACTTGTATTGGAGAAGAGCTGAGTGTCATTCATTAAGTTTCCCAGCCTTCATTTCCTCTGCTAGTCTAGAAATTTGGACCCTTCTGATAACAAGCCCACTGACTTTGTGTTGTTTCTCCATCTAGCGCAGTGCCTTGGAGTCTTGTGTGAAAGGTTGGGGCGTCAGCGTGATTGTCGGCTGGACAGAATTGGAAGACTTTTCTGCTCGACCCGTTCAGCTCATCGCTGGACGCACATGGAAGGGCTCTGTGTTTGGAGGTGAGACAAATATGACCATCACCACTAACTAATGAATCTATGGTAACTTAAGGGCTTATGTAGGACTGGGCGATAAAACAGTCTTGATAACGATAACGATGATAAATTCATGTGATATATTTTTCGCTAAAGTTATTTTTTTATCTTTTTTCCTCGAGCTACAAACACTATGAATGGCCAATATATCATACTGCAACTGTTGCGGCTGTAAAACGGTAGTTCAATTGTTCTGAGTGAGTGAAATGACTTGTTTCACAATCAGCATTTGGTCAATTTGGTTGGATAAGATTTGGAAAGTTTAAAAGAGCCGCACAATGGAATTATCTATCTATCTATCCATTATCTGTAACCGCTTATCCTATTCAGGGTCGTGTGGGGGGGGGGGGGGGCTGGAGCCGATCCCAGCAGACATTGGGCAAAGGCGGGGTACACCCGGGACAGGTCGCCAGACTATCACAGGGCTGATACATAGAGACAGACCATTCACGCTCACATTCACACCAAGGGCAATTTAGAGCCAATAACTAATCTGACCTGCATGTCTTTGGACTGTGGGAAGAGACCTGAGAACCCGGAGAAAACCCACGCTAACACAGGGAGAACATGCAAAAACTCCACACAGAAGAGCCCCAAGCCAGATTTGAACCTAAAACCCTCTTGCCGTGCTAACCTCTGCACCACCGTGCCGCCACATGATTGAATTATCTTATCCCAATTCAAATCAGCATAGGGCTAACCGGAAGTTAGCCAGCTTGGTTGGCGGGAGTCTCTGGTGCGCATGCTCAATAGTAGCGTGCAGCAGTGAGAAGGCCAACAAGAAGTATCATACTGTAGATACTGTACATAATCAACCCGCAACAACCTGATTGAGCCATTCTCATAAAATATAATTGTATATTATAAACTATAATTAACCTTCTGGTGTGTTTAGGAGTAAACTATTAAAACTGTAAACCACAACATTTATTTTTGTGTGTTCATCCCATGTCACTGTGTGACTGTAAATGTATTTACATTTATAATGCATATATGATTACCTTAGTGAATACATGTAGCTGTGTTATGTATTGTCAACACAATATTTCAGTTATTTTCATATGTAATGTCTCCTCCATAATGAATGCAAAAGTGGGACAAAAAGGTAAACCAATAAATTGTTGTCACAAAAAAACCCTCTAAATTGAGCATGATTATTATTATTATTTTTAATGAATATATATTGTGATAATTATCGACATCGATCAATATAAAAAAACATATTGTGATAAAGTTTTTTATCGTCCAGCCCTAGGCGTATGTTCTACAACTCTCTAGCTAGTTGTATTCTGGATGAAGACTCCATGCTCTTTTTATGTGATTTTGTGGCTCAGGATATAAGGGTAGGGATGCCGTGCCTCAGATGGTTAAAGCCTACCTGGACAAGAAGTTGAAGGTGGACGAGTTCATCACTCACAACATGACTTTGGACCAGGTCAATGATGCCATTGAACTGATGAAGCATGGGAAATGGTAGATTTACACACCTATACTTTCTCCACCATTCATAACTCAACAACAACAACACAGATAAATTGCTCTGCTAATTTCTATTTTATTTTTGTTTCACAGCATCCGGACGGTCCTGAATGTCTCTCCAAAATAACACCACTGTGTTGCTACACTCAAATAATGCAATGCACATAATAAAGAGATCTTTCAAATGATGCACACTGTACATGCTGAACAGTGTTCATATTAGCAAAAGCTAAACACGTCAGGTGTTTACAGAGCAAAATAAATGGTCTCAACAGACTTCTTTGTGTTGTGATTTTGCTGTGTTGTATGTCACTGGAACTGCAAAACTATCATGTTGCTAAGTTATGTATTGCATTGTATATCAATGTAGAAGTACATGCCCCTCAGACAGCATGAGTTCACTACTGTACTTTTCTACTCTGTCTGTGGCTCTCAGCTCCAAAGCTACTGGTTCCTACTGAAGATGTAAATCTCTAAAACTCCTCATAAATATAAAGTTTCATTTAAAAAAAAAAAAAAAAAAAAAAAGCTTAGTAATTTCCTAAAACAGTTGGGACACTGTAGTTTTTAGCAAACGTTACTCAAACTGGAGGAAGTAGTATATGTTGGGTACCATTTTCATTGATGGATTAATCCATGATGCTCTAGTGAGAATCAAAAAAACATATATTGCTAAGAAGTGAATTCAAGTCAATTGTTCATTCCATTGCAACGTCAGCCATTTACAGTCCAAATTGGCCACCGCAGCGCCATCTAGCGGCCATTGTCAAAAAAGCAAAGTATTTCACACAGAGTATTTCTGGCTGCAGGACGGTGTATGTGGGGTTGAGTCAAAATCGACTATGTGTGTTCCCGGTAATGAAGGATCATGTCAACCAATGCAACAGTGTGTCTGTCATGATCTGCCCTTTGTTGTGTCATTCATTCATGTTTCCTGTTTTATTTTGTTACTCACCTCTCCTCTCACTTCAGATCACTTCACTTCCTGTCTTTGTGTGTTTTCCCACCAGTTTTGATTGTGTGCTCCACCCTGATTAGTTTCACCTGTCCCTCATTAGTCACCTCACGTCCTGCTCACCTGTTCTCACTTCACCCAATCAGTCATATATACACTATATATACCAGTCCAGTTCCTTTGTTTCTTGCCAGTTTGTTGTTGTTGTTTTTGGCCTCCGGTGTTTAGCATTCCAGCCTTTCTTTCTAGCGTGGGTAAGTAAGAACAAATTAATGCTGAACATTTCTAAAAACAAAACGGATGGTGACCTAGACATATGATGGTCAGTGATCCTCAACTAGGCTCATCACTTGGCGGAAAGCCAGTAAAACAAGTTAAAAAGACTAAGCATTGTGTTGGATGCCAGACTTAGGTGGACTGAACACATAATAATATCGTAACTAAAATGGGTAAGAGCATTGCTGTGACCAGGAAATGATCTGAGTATGTAACATCAAGCACTCTGAACCAGGTGATCCAAGCTTTAGTTTTGTCACACCTTTACTGTCCAGTCATTTGGTCATCCGCATCTAAGAAAGATCTTAAAAAAAACTCCAAATTGCCCAAAGCGGAGCCACCAGATTAGCTCTCCATTGTTCAATGCACACAAATGTTTTTCAAATACACCATAATCTCTCATGGTTTCCTGTACAGAACAGATTTCAATACAGTCTTCTGATCTTCTTCAGGAATGTTTTTGCATGATAGGAAGCCACATTGATTTACTGACCAAGTAGTGTACACCAGTGGAGAACATAATTATCTGATAAGACAGGCCAGTGCAAGATATCTCTTACCACCTAGACCAAGGGTCTGCAACCTGCGGCTCCGGAGCCACATGTGGCTGTTTAGCCCCTCTCCAGTGGCTCCCTGTGGATTTTTAAAAATGGAAATGAATAACTGTTTATTGTTTACATTTTCAGTTCATTGTTGTAGATCTATGGTACGACGGAGTATTAGGGCCACATTGAGGAAAAAAAAAAAATCTGATTTTTTTTTTTTTTAAGAATAAAGTCATATTACGAGAAAAAAGTCATAGGTTTACGAGAAGAAGTCGGAATATTATGAGAATAAAGTCAGAAGTTTATGAGAAAAAAGTCATATTATGAGAATAAAGTCATATTATAAAGTAGTCATTTTAGGTGTTATTTTCTTTTTTTTCTCGTAAAGTTATGACTTGATTCTCGTAATATTACGACTTTTATTCTCGTAAAATGATGACTTTATTCTCGTAATATTACAACTTTTTTTTCTCGTAAAGTTATGGCTTTATTCTCGTAATATTCCGACTTTTTTTCTCGTAATATTATGACTTTATTCTCGTAATATTATGACTTTATTCTGGGAATCTCCAATTTTCTTTTCCCTCAATGTGGCCCTAATACTCCATAGTACATTTGCACTTTGGCCCTCACTGCATTAGACTTATATACTATATACTTAAACTATAAACTGTGTTACCTTGTCAATGTTTTCAATCAAATGTTTTGTGGCTCCAGACGGATTTCTTTTTTTTTTTTTTGCCTAAAATGGCTCTTTTGAGAGTAAAGGTTGCTGACCCCTGACCTAGACTGACAACAAATCTCCAGAGGCATGTACTACAAAGGGAGTTCGACATACCCCAGGGTATCTTCTCGTTATCTGTCTTCACTAACCCAACTGAGATCCCGCTAAGCGGTCCTACGACAGCGCTTATCAACTCTGTGAAAACAACACAGGGTTTCTCAACCTGGCTACGAGCGCATTCACATGAACGGGGCGGTGTTTGCAGCATATGATTAATCACAAACATGGACAAGTCTACTGACTTGCAGGCGAAGCGGCACATTTTACAAAGGAAGAGCAGACTATATTAGACAAATACAAAGAAGTTAAACACATAATCCAGACTAAAATTAACATAGTTGAAGTTGTCAAATGCAGGAAGAACAGCTGGCAAAAGAAAAAACTCCAGATGTGTGAATGTGTAGATAAAAAAAAAAAAAAAAGTCAGATAAAGTCATCTAGATAAAAGCACAAAGCTTGAGAGTATTATACTTCATTATGTCCTTTAACAAGTGATGTGGCGTGTATGACTATTTCAACCTCGTTTCAGCTGCGTCCCCGTCTCTGGCGGTGTGAAATGAACTCAAGAGCAAGTAAAAAAAATAAATATAAAAACACAGTTCAAAGCAGTAAACAACCCACAGCATAAATCCAGCTGTCCTTCCTGCATTTGTCAGTTTAAACTGTGTTGTTTTTAGCCTGGATTATGACTGTAACTTCTTCATATGTGTGTAATATTATAAAACGATCCGCGCACCGAGCTCTGATTGGTCAATAGGCGGTGCTTTTATACGAGTTGATCTCTTATCTGGAACATGCCCTGCTGCGGGGCAGGTTAGCTGTTCAGCATAAGTTACCGTGGCGATCTACCCCGGTAAGAAGTGAACCACTGTCGTAGGATGGAAAACCCTGAGTTAACCCTGAAGTTACCTCGCTAACTCCAAATCCTGCTTTGAAGTACAGGCCCCTGTTTCTGTACAGAGCTATTACAGGATGGAACTCTTTACCAAATCAAGTTACTTAAACAAATACTGAAATATTTATACATGTATACCTCACTGCATGGAATTTGCTAGCATCATTTTTAAATAAGATAATGTGGGGACAGGGATTTTTTTTTTTATGTAATGGGATGCTGGAATGAGGGCTGTATTGTGGTGCAGTGTTTAGCACTGCTGCCTCACAGCAAGAGGGTCACAGGTTCAAACCTGGCTTGAGGCCCTTCTGTGTGGAGTTTGCATGTTCTCCCTGTATTAGCGTGTGTTTGCTCCGGGTTCTTCGGCTTCCTCCCACAACAATGACATGCAGGTTAGGTTAATTGTTGACTCTAAATTGCCCGTAGGTGTGAATGTGAGAGTTGTCTGACTCTGTGTCTGTGTTTTCGCCCAGTGTCAGCTGGGATCAGCTCCAGCCTCACCGCGACCTTGAATAGGATAAGCGGTTACAGATAATGGATGGATGATATTGAAATGCATTTAATGTATAGAATTGTTTATGATTTCTTTGTCAAACCCCAGGAAAATTAGCTGATGTCATGGCGTCAGTTAATGGGGATCCTAATAGACTAAACTGTTGAGGACAAAGCTGATATGCGATAAGAGGTGTGAGATGAGATTGTGTAATGATTTGCCCTCTGAGGACATTTCTTTTCAAAGACAAGTACAAGTTGTGTCAGGAATGTATGACAAGTTAGAGTGGAATAAATCTTCTCATCTAAATCTCAGCAAGGAATAAACATGCAGGAAATATTTTCCCACGGTTACCGCTAACCAATGGTATTCTCAAAGTAAAGGCAAAGAAATTCGAAGTCCCTGCCCATCTGAATGTTTGCCAAACTGGTTTCTACTGACACAAAATAAAACCAGATGTCAAGTACCTCTTGTTTTCTCCTCCCTAATCCCGTCCTGCTGCAGCTGTACTCCTCTCTTAACTCCTCTCTCGCTTGTTTACTCTGATTTTTGCAGCAAAAATGGCCACAGCTGGAAAGGTAAGTATAATTCAACATGCGGTCATTGATATTTATGTGGTGTTTTCATTAGTTTCATTGCAATATGTGCATGAATATTGCCTATGACACATCTTTGTATTTATGCGCACACACACACACACACACATTAAAAATTACTGGAACAAAACATCAAAAAGAAATTTAACAATATCACATTAATTTACATGAATTTGAGATTATTGTGTGCTCCTGTATTGTGTGCTGTTCACGTTAGTGCATGTGAAGCTGATTCAGGGGTGTGGATGGGTGTAACAGAAAGTTGATACCTGAAATAAGCATGTATATGGTTTAAGATATGCAGGAACATTAACTATTTCACCTAAACAAAGTGAAATATCTTCATTTTACTGCAATAAAATGTGCAATTGTTATGTAATTGCTAAGTTTTAGGGTAGTTTAACCTGAAAATACTCCCTCTGTCTGTTACTTTCTATTCCCCTCCCCCACCCCCCTTGTCTCTGTAAAATGTCTCTTGTTCTGTTTTGACTTGGTGCACAATTTGACACTATCCAGACAGTTTTGTGTAACTGTTGATATTGGCAACGATGAGGGGATTGTAAGCTAAAATAAACAAAAGATGATAGTGGGATAATTCATCATGGGGCTGCTGTGGCTCAGAGGTAGAGCAGCTGGCCCATCAATCTGAAGGTCGGTGGTTCGATCTCCGACTCCTACCGTCCACATGTTGAAGTGTCCTGCCATCAGTGTATGAATGTGTGTGTGTGAATGCTGACATGTAGTGTCACAGCCTGACTCTCAGGGCCATGGCAAATATGGAGACACACTCTGATAAATGTTTAAATCAATTCATTTATTTAACAAAAGAGAATGAAATATGCAAAAAAGAACTGTGTATATCAGCAGAATCACGGATGTAAGGTGTGGAGGGTGTAAACGGTGTGTCCGTGTTGTAACATGTATAAAACAAACAAAAGGATAACCAAGAAGATCCTAAGGGTGCCACATGGCTGGCATGGTGTCTGCGGGGAAAGAGAGAATGAGTCATCAAACCTAGGTTTTATAGGCTGGGAACACAGGAAGACTAGAAAGGTGCTATATAAATGCAAGTCCATTTACCATCATTCCACAGTGGATTAAAGAAATGCTTATGAATTCAAGGCAAACTGCTTGATTTATAAAAATCTGAGACACGTGATTTACTCAGTGATGCTTGCTAACCCTACATTAATTTATTCTGTCCAACTTCATGCTCAACTTGGTAGGAACTAAAGGAGCTTATAACAAGACTGTAGGGACTTTTTAAAACTCAAAACATACTTTTGTCTGACTGTGTGTGTGTGTGGGGGGCTTGTATTACCTACAATGTGGGGACATAACCTGTTTACACAGTCACATTGTGGGGACTCGCCTTCCAAAACTAATTTCATGTGGTGTCACTGCCCTATAGGTCATCAAGTGCAAGGCAGCAGTGGCCTGGGAACCCAACAAGCCTTTGGTGATTGAGGAGGTTGAGGTGGCCCCGCCCCAGGCCAATGAGATACGCATGAAGGTGAGAGACGTCCGCTATTAGAACACACAGCTGGACAGTTACTGTAGTCGAGGCATTTCACCTAAAATGCGGGTCAACCACACCTCATACAAATTGCGACAAAAACTAACTCAATGTATTTTGTGTCCTCAATATGTTCTAAATGAGAGAAAAAGGAATAGTATGATGGAAAAGTTTTTAAAGTCATCTAAATATTAACATACCAAAAACACCTTTTCAGACATATTTTGATGACTGTACAAGCCTACATCGTTGTGCCTGCTAGATTTGACCATGCTGCATTTTTTCCTCGGAGCGCAAAAATAAATGAATTATTATGAACATTGGTCTGGTCTGATTCTACCCAGATCTTCCCTGTCAAATACAAATATCCCAAAGTAATTGTATTTCAAATACAAGTAACTACGAAATGCTGCCCATCTCTGATTGTAACCTTTTCAAATATGAAATAATTATTGCCACTTGTGCGGATGGTGGCCATTTTTTAATTTCCTGGATTTCAAGATTGTCCCTCCGGATTATTCACCCTTTCTGTATGTCGAAGAGGATGCCTTTAGGGGTACATTACAAGTAATATAGTTTTTGTTGCAATTGATGTGAGGTCAATTTATATTATTCCTGGACTACTGCACTTGTTTTTGTCAGCCTCACTCTGTTGTGCACTGGTAGTCACAAAAGTGTATCATTATATAAAAATACTACTTAGCCATACCATTTAGTGATATGTTTGATATTAACGCTAAATGTGAGAAGGATACCAACCACAGAATAATCGTGACTGATATTCACAACAATATAAAAGTGTCAATATAATGTGAAAGTGTTGCTAGTACTGCTGAACCCCCTGACAGTGAACACTCTAGTCAGCCTGTCTCCTTAATTGTCTTCGTGTTTTCATTGTTTGGTTACTGTCTTTGGTGCAGATTGTGGCGACTGCAGTGTGCCATTCGGACTTGTACCACCTTTTTGAAAGGATGCATAAAGACGGCTTCCCAGTAGTCCTCGGCCACGAGGCAGCCGGCATCGTAGAGAGCGTCGGGCCTGGAGTCACTGAATATCAGCCAGGTCAGTTTCAATTGGTACAACATGTCTGTGTATTGAGTAGCCTACGTAGCTGGGATGTGCTTAGTTTAGCTAAGTTTAACGTAAAGAATGGACACAGCTAGCCTGGTTCTGTCCAAAGTGAACAATATGGCTGTCACATTTCATTCAAAATTCCATCTTCTTGACTTTTTTAAAAAACAATCAGCTCTTGTGATCAAAACTTCTAAAGATCACTGCTAATTAATGAAGTTGTGTCTTGTTAATTTAATCCGTACATTGACAGAAATGTAAAAATGACAATTTGGGGTCGAAGTGTATAAGGGATGTAAACTGAGGCCTCTCTGTGTAAGAGATAATATTATTTTACACACATCTAAAAGTTGGCCTAAATTCCTTTGGCTTTCACATGGCAATTTTGTCTTTCAGGAGACAAGGTTATCCCTCTGTTCCTCACCCAGTGTAGAGAATGTCGCTTCTGTAAGAGTCCAAAGACGAACCAATGTGACATGGGATGGTGAGCTCAACAAGCACTCATATATAGCACGTATTCAGCGAGCCCTCTAATATGATAAGAGCAGCACTCAAATTTTGTTTCATATATTTTACATCAAAAATGTATCTTGTTCAGGGCTACTGATCGTTTCGATGCAATGTCACCGTCAGAGTCCAGGTTTACCTGTAAGGGGAAGAAGGTGCTGCAGTTTACAGGAACC
Source organism: Sebastes umbrosus (assembly GCF_015220745.1). Classification (NCBI taxonomy): domain Eukaryota; kingdom Metazoa; phylum Chordata; class Actinopteri; order Perciformes; family Sebastidae; genus Sebastes; species Sebastes umbrosus. Next base: position 9,152,268 of record NC_051284.1, read on the forward strand.
AGTACCTTCTCTGAGTACACTGTGGTTAACCAGATGGCTGTGGCTAAGATCGACCCCGCTGCCCCTCTGGACAAAGTCTGTCTCCTTGGGTGTGGGGTCAGCACAGGATATGGAGCAGCAGTTAATACTGCTAAGGTGTGTATGTTTGACTGTTGCAGATTTTGTTCTATAGATTTGTATTTGATAAAAGACTTTTCCATTGATTATTACTGTATGGTGCATTAAGAAGTCTGACCTTAAGAACCAGGTTGACCAAAGTGTGTTGTACTTTAGGTGGAACCGGGCTCCACATGTGCTGTGTTTGGTCTGGGAGCTGTGGGTTTGGCTGCAGTCATGGGCTGCAAGGTTGCAGGAGCCAAGAGGATTATTGCCGTTGACATCAATCCAGAGAAGTTTGAGAAGGCCAAGGTGTTCGGCGCGACCGACTTTGTGAACCCCAAGGATCACAGTAAACCCATCAACCAGGTGCTGTCTGACATGACTGACGGAGGAGTGGACTTCTCCCTGGAATGTGTCGGGAATGTGGGAGTCATGGTGAGGCAGATAGAGAGGTTTGCATAAAGATTTGATGTAAATTGGCTCAAGAAGGCTCATTATATTGAAGATTCTTTCCCGAGAGGAAGTGTTTTCTAACTAATAAAGCTTGAACCCTATACGTTTACAAGCCCACTGACTTTGTGCTGTTTCTCCATCTAGCGCAGTGCCTTGGAGTCTTGTGTTAAAGGTTGGGGTGTTAGTGTGCTGGTTGGCTGGACAGACCTGTACGATGTTGCTACTCGGCCCATTCAACTAATCGGTGGACGGACATGGAAGGGCTCCACATTTGGAGGTGAGACAAATATGACCATCGCCACTGACTAATGAATCTCTGGTAACTAAATGGTTGTGGGCGTATGTTCTGCAACTCTCTAGCTAGTTGTATTCTGGATGAAGACTCCATGCTCTTTTGTGGCTCAGGCTTTAAGGGTAGGGAAGGCGTGCCTCAGATGGTTAAAGCCTATCTGGACAAGAAGGTGAAGCTGGATGAATTCATCACTCACAACATGACTTTGGACCAGGTCAATGATGCCATTGAGCTGATGAAGCGTGGTGAATGGTATATTAACACTCCTATACTTTCTCCACAATTCATGATTCAACAACAACACAAATATATAAATCTGATCATTTCACTTTCCTCTTGTTCCACAGCATCCGGACGGTCCTGAATGTTTCTCCACAATAAGACCGCTGTGTCGCTTTTAGTGACACTCAACACTATTCAGTGGATTATCATCAGTTTTCATATAACAAAAGCTGTTGAAATTACTATTCCAATATACAGCAAGTCCAACTATAATAAAATTGCATTTTTGTGTGCTACAGCATATCGGCTCTATAAATCAATTGTCGAAACCAAAAGGGAGAAATTTATATTTTCTTTTGGTTTCATGATGGCGCCCTGTAGTTTTGCATTAACAACACAGATAAATTAATCTGCTCATTTCTCTTTTATTTTGGTTCCACAGCATCCGGACGGTCCTGAATGTTTCTCCAAAAATGAGACCGCTGTGTTGCTTTCAATGACCCCAAAGTAATTCAGTAATTTACCACGGTATCCTACAAAATCTCACAAATAACACACATAATAAAGCAATCTTTCAAATGATGCACACTACGATTTTTTTACATGCATATTGCTCACAAGCTGAACATATCAAAATAAAATAAATGATTTAAACCGATGGGGTTTGTTTTCTGGTTTTATTGTGTTGTGTGTCACAGATACAGCATTTACGTGTCTACAGCATTGTCTGTCATGTCTCTGAACGCTCTATTTAAAGTGTCAGTCAAGTAGTTTTCCCCTTAAATTGACTCAGACCATTCAAATTATATCAGTGTTTGTTTAACTTGGCAGACAGCGCTGTAATGGGCTCCAGCATTTGTCCCTGAGCAGTGCTTCTGCCTGTTTTTTGAAGAATTTTTAATAAAGGATACAATATTGCAGTTAAACAACAGGCACACTAAATTAAATGATACCATACCATATAAGAACATATAATAACAGTTGATGTTTGGCACTGTGAGATTTTATGGAGAAGAAATTACAGTTCATGATTGCTCTCTGTTTGCTACGGAAGCTGAGAGCTGCCATGATTGGATCCAATTATTCATTATTATCATGATCTTGGGAACACAAAAGCTGATCAAGCAGCATCCTTGTTTAGGTACTAGATGTACTGTGTTTAATCCTGATTCAATCTTGCAATCTGACAATATATAAAAATTACCTTGGTCACTCTTGGCCTCTATAGGTCTCAAAACTGAAATCACAAATAACAGGTATCCTTAACTGAACCACACTTTGTCAACGTTTCAGAATAAAATGTAACGTTATTTTGACTGTTGATTCTTTACAACTACTACAAAATTTAGGCAAAGATTTGAATTGACCCTTCCCTAAATCCCGCCCCTCGAACACAGACTGGCCAATCATAGTGAAACATGGGACACGAACAGTGTCGAAAACTAATGAAAAATCCTAAACTATAATTTTTGATCCTAAACTGTTTACTGAATCTGTTAAACTAAATGGCACATCCTCAAAATGGGATTTAATAGATATTATAATAGAAACAAACAAATGAGATTTTCATGAAATGTATGTCTTATACACTTGTCATATAAATAAACGTGCCTTGCCTTGCCTTGGCCACTGTCTTTCTCTGTTTAATCAGTGGAGGGAGGAAATGAGCATTGTAGAAAGTGGAAAGATCAGCAGAAAGTGTTTGGATACGCCCCACAACCCACACAGGCAGGGCCCGTCTTTGTCATTGGTCTAAACTGTGATAAGACCTGCTCTCTTACCTAACCTTGTGAATGAGTATCCGGATGTTAAACAGCATGGCAACTGCAGGGAAGGTAAGCACGTTGACCTCTTCTCACATGCAATTATACAGTATCATAATAATGAATATCTGTAAAAGTCTGAATGGATTTGAGCTGTTCTACACATATAAACGCTGCTAGGATTGCCAGGACTTCCCCTCGGCTCAGTCAAGTGTTTGTGTTAACATAAGGAATGCGTACAGTACGAGAGGACGGGTATGGAGGGTGGGGTTGCATCGGCTATTTATTTAGAACACGAGTTATAATTTAACTGTAAAAGAGAGACAAACCCTCTTGCACTCTGTTGCACAATCTACAGTATAATAGACAAAAGAGAAGTCATTGGAGAGTTTTGTGTGTCTCTTGGAGGACTCTTTTGTTGAGGCTTCCTGTTGTTGCAACATGTCAGCACAATGGGTGAAAAAAGGTTAAAAAGTTTGCTCTGAGGACAGTTGTTTATGGGTCTGTTGTATTCAGCCTGTTGAGAAACAGAGTAGAAGAACTGATGGTGAACTAACTCTGATTCCAAAGAAAGTTGCAATGTGTTTTCCTCCATCCTTTTAAAGGTCACCTGTTATGCAAAATGCACTTTTCCATGTCTTTTAAACATCAATATCTGTCCCCAGTGTGTCTACAAGTCACCATAGTATCATAAAAGACCACCCTCTCTCTTTTTCTCCTGCTCCGTTTGTCCGGAAATGGGTGTGGAAAATCACTGAGCAGCTTTTCCTTCTCTTTAGACGTCACGCTGTGTTGTTGAAGACGTTTGATTGACAGAAACGCTGACCAAACAGAGCAGAGTGGGAGGAGACAAGCGCTAAATCAGGGTTTTCAGACAGAGGCTGAATTAGGCTCTGAGGCAGGCAGACTCAGGCTGCAGTATGAGAAGAATAAAGTTTTTTTTGAACATTGCAGAATGTAAAAATGTTCTAGTGCAACATTTAAATACATCTATGAACCTGGAAATGAGCATAATATGAGACCTTTAAATCAAGACTGTTTACACCGTGGGACTGAATGTGTTAAATGTCCACAGAGTTGTTATCATGAGGCCAGCTGAAGCTCTGGGATGTTGTGTTGCAGGTGATCCGGTGCAAAGCTGCGGTAGCATGGGAGGCTGGGCAACCTCTGGTGATGGAGGAGGTGGAGGTGGCACCTCCTAGAGGCGGGGAAGTTCGCCTCAAGGTAATGAAACAGGACTGATGTGTTCACTATTGACACTCACAACAACTTAAACTCTTCAGTTCCCATGTTCTTATTTAATCATTTAACTATAATCAGTTAAAGGTAATGCTTCAACTATGGAAGTTGTAAAAAAAAACTAATTCTGATAACAATATAATTACATCTCAGTACACTACAGTATACTAGTCCGGTGCCCGCGTTCAAAACCTTCCTGTTCGGAACGGAACGATTTCTTGGCCTCCGGTATTGCTGGGTCTGGAGTAAAGGATACTTTATGTGTCCGCGAGTAGCAAAACGCCAGGGTCTGCGCGACGTACATTTTATCATCAGAGGGCCATCCGAGGACGTCCGTGTAACGCCAATTTGTTGTGGCCGCGGTTTTGGACTCACTTGTCTGCACACTAGCGATCTACTGTGTATGTGTGAAGCATGTCCTCCAAGCGAACAGTATAAACAGATCTGCTATGAGTCCGTGGTTTTCGCAGCTGTCCGCCTCAGCTGTCCGTGTATGCCTCAGTTTGGGAGTATAACCGAGGCTTGATACACCTGCCATAGTTGCATCCCCTATAATACTAGAGTATATTCATCATTTCGGTGCAAAAGCTCACATAAACATCGACGGAGAGCGAGCTGTACCCCGCATGCTGTCTGTAACAGTCAGTGCATGGGCAACCTCCGGGTCTGAGAAGTGAAGCCAATGCGGATGTGCCTTAAACTTGCATTCTTTCTAACAGCCAGCAGGGGGCGACTCATCTTGTTGCAAAAAGAAGTCTGATTGTATAGAAGTCTATGAGAAAATGACCTTTCTTCTCACTTGATTTATTACCTCAGTAAACATTGTAAACATGAGTTTATGGTCTCAGTCGCTAGTTTCAAGTCTTCTTCAATACAGCATGATGTTCATTTAGTAAATTATGGTCCCATTTAGAGTCAAATAGACCATAAAGCAAGGTATGCTTTACGTGCTACCTAAAGGCGTGGCTACCTTGGGATTGACAGGTAGGTCGCTCCCACAGCGTTGTCCGGTCTGGGAGTTGTTCATGAAAGTTAATCGCCTAAAAATGTCTTATTCAGCGTTCGGTTGTACTTAGCTCCACCCTTTCGTGTCACTTCTGGTTGCAAAAAAACAACACGGTGAAGACCAAAAACCAAGATGGCAACGGCCAAAATGCCAAACTCGAGGTTTCAAAACAGCAGTCCACAAACAAATGGATGACTTCACAGTGATATGTCTACGGTGACAGTTAATAGGGGTACCCTCTCATTATACTATACACACAAATAATAAATATGTCCCATAGATCTCAAGAGCTTGCAGTCAACACTGTACTTCCTTGGGTCCTCGCCAATACACCCACCTAGTGTGAAGTCGATCGGATGAACGGTTGTTGAGAAAATAATCTACAACTGATGACCTATTTATCTTACAAAGCTTATCTGCTGTCAGTTTTTTCTCATTTAGTGTATGTAAAGTCCAACACCACTTGTACTTTGCACCTTTAGTTATTTCTGGTTGTACTGTATGTTGTAAAAGAAAGTAGGCTATTCATAATTTACCGTGAAAAAGGAAGATCTACACTTTATTTTAATACAATCTATGCAACAGTAATATAACCCTTACTCAAAGAAATTTCCAAAAATCTGCGATACTCCAATACTAAGTGGAGGATTTAAATAATTACCAATAACATTCGATTCATGAACTGATTGATTTCCCCATATTACAGCAGCCTTCAGATAAGAGCATGTCGAATGGATTTAGCATGGATCAGATCAAAGTCCTTTATTTCAGATTGTGGCCACAGGGATCTGTCACACTGACTCCTACACACTAAGTGGCTCCGACCCTGAGGGAGTTTTCCCTGTAGTGCTGGGCCACGAGGGAGCCGGCATCGTGGAGAGCGTCGGAGAGGGAGTCACCAAGTTTCAACCAGGTTCTCCCTCTCTTCTCCTCTCTTCATTAAAGATTGCTGCATGTCATTTAAAATCTCAAACATAACATGCTGTTTTTTGTTTTAGGGGACACAGTCATACCCTTGTATATCCCACAGTGTAGAGAGTGCAAGTTCTGTAAGAATCCCAAAACCAACTTGTGTCAAAAGATCAGGTAAATGATGCGCAAATGTGCAGATCAGCTTCTAACATAAGAATCATGCCTTGTGCAGCTCATCAGCTGTCAGATCTGCGCTTGTGTCTTGTTCTCCAGGCTCACTCAGGGCAAAGGCTTGATGCCAGACGGGACAAGCCGCTTTTCCTGCAAAGGCAAGAGCCTCTTCCACTTCATGGGCTGTAGCACATTCTCTGAGTACACGGTGGTGGCTGAGATCTCCCTGGCTAAAGTGGACCACAGGGCGCCCCTGGACAAGGTGTGTCTGCTGGGCTGTGGCATCACCACTGGTTATGGAGCAGCTCTAAACACCGCCAAGGTGAGTCTGCCGCCCCTAATGTCACTGTGCTACGATCAGACATCACAGTCAGTCACTGATAGTCATTCTCTTCTATTCTCTGAGAGGTGGGTAAAGAACAATTTACCTTTACTCTTATGACTCATCAACCCAACTCAAATCACTTTTTGTACTAGGTCGTTTTTTCTATGTCGTATCAGATAGTACCCCCTCAGTGTAGGCGGTATTCTCAGCTGATCACCATAGCGACACCACATGAAACTGCCATGACATCTTCAACACGACACTCGCTGATTTGTTTCATCGACAACCAAACAGGTGAACATCTGCACTTCGTCAATTGTACGGCGGAGTGCAGTGATTCCCAACCTGGGGTCCAGGCCCCCCTTAGAGGGGTGCCATAGATCACAGGGGGTGCGGCAGGATTTGTCTGCTCTGAGGTTGTCAAAATTAGATCTGCTCATGTATAACTAAAATCCTAATAACACACTTGCTGGATAATTTATACAAAAGTCTGGGTATAAAACTATGTAAAAATATATGTTTCTTTGCTGCTGAGTAGCAAAATCGAACGAAATATTCAATCTATATTTGTTGGCGTTTAGCCTTTCAAAAACAACATTTTCACTGCAGTCAAAAACTTGATGCACACAAAGCGAGACACGCACCGGTATTAACGGGGAGGTCTATGTCAGCAATCTAACAACACCATAAATTACATTTATTTGACCAAAATAAGAAAGTAGGCTCAGCTTTTCTTAGATACAAGTAGGGGGGCTTCAAGGAAAATAGGTTGGGAACAACCTGCGTAGTATACGCCGTAGTGTACGCCGTAGTGTACGCTGTAGTGTACGCCGTAGTGTACGCCGTTGTGTACGACGTAGTGTACGACGTAGTGTACGACGTAGTGTACGACGTAGTGTACGACGTAGTGTACGACGCGGTTTTGCAGGTCTCCAATTTAATAGTCTGGGTTGAGTGAATAAAACAATTTTGTACGCTATTGACGGTAACTTGGCTATTTAAAAATGGTAGGTTTGTGCAAGATGTCCCGTGTTTCATTGGTTATCAGAGGTCTGCTGTGTTTTAACTGCACCTTCTAGTATTGACCAAGGTGGTACCAAAAAAAAGTACCAGGTACCAGATATTATCCACAACTTTCACTAATGGAAAACCAAAAAAGAGCTAGTCAGGTTGAGTAGAGCTGTGCTGTACCATGCATGAGCATCTGTTGGTCCAAAAATCAATGATACTTCCCAGCATGCTGTGCACAATCCACGGTTTAGCCACCAGCCTGAAGGCTTGTATGGAAGGCAGAGGAGAAATCAACAATCAGGTTTATATTCTCTTTAGATGTTAAGTAGACTTAAACATAAGATAGCGTGGGTGTATTTTTGTTGCCACCCCAGCAGCATGGCTCTAGGGATGGCAATGTCGGGTCAGTCAGTCGGTCCAACACTTTGTTCCATTCTAAAATATCTCAACAATTATTAAACGCCTTGCCATGAAATTTAATAGTGACATTCATGGTTCCCAGAGGATGGAGCCTACTGATTTTGGTAATCCCTTGACTTTTTCTCTAGTGCCACCAGCACGACAAACTTTCACTTACCCAGTGAATAATCTTAACATCTACTAGATGAATTGGCACAAACATTAAGTAAAGACGTTCATGGTCCCCAGAATATGTATTATAATGACTGTTGATTTTAGAGACACCATGAGGTTACATTTGTGATTTTAAGCTCAATGTCTCCAAAACTATGGGATTGATTGCCATGATATCTGGTTTGTCATAACTTTGGTGATCCCTTAACTTTTCATCTAACACAATCGTCAGGTCAAAATCTTCATTTGTGCAATACTTTGATTTATGACCAAATATCTGCAAAACTAATGACATTCCCATCAGCCTCAGCTGTGCTTTGAGTTTAGAGCTTATTAAGAAATGTTAACATGCTAACACTCTAAACTAAGATGATGAACATGCTAAATATTATACCAACTAAGCATGTTACATTGTCATTGTGAGCATATTAGCACACTGATGTTAGCAATTAGGTCAAAGCACCCATGTGCCTAGGTACATCCTCACAGAGCTGTTGGGATCATTTTTAATATGGGTTTAATATGTTCAGTTATTGGTTATAAGCCAGCATGTACCTACAATATGTAAATGGTGCCAGTGGAAACAAATGTGTTGGACCCTTTCCTAATCATTATGTAGCATTGATTTATGGTATTCTATTCGACATCAATCTTATTTTCCCTGCTGTGTACTGTTTCATTAATAGCCACAGAAATGTGCTGACCTGTATTTGCCTCTCGTGTCCCTCACCCTGCAGGTGGAGGCCGGCTCAACCTGTGCAGTGTTCGGCCTGGGAGCTCTGGGCCTTGCAGCAATCATGGGCTGTAAAGCAGCCGGGGCCGCCAGGATTATTGGAGTCGATCTCAACCCCGATAAGTTTAAAACTGCTCGAGAGTTCGGTGCCACAGACGTGGTGAACCCAAAGGACCACAGCAAGCCAATCCAAGAGGTCCTGGTGGAGATGACAGATGGAGGCGTGGACTACTCCTTTGAATGTGTGGGCAACGTGGCTATCATGGTGAGCGGGGAAATAATCCCATTATTATTAAGCTCCTGTGGGCTTCTAAGTAATTCATCTCTGCATGCTGAATAACCGCATGAACCTTATAATGATAATATGGCTTAATAGACCTGTATTTTTTAGAATAAAGACAATCTATTTGTTGTACAGTAGGTATACATTTAAATACTTTTATTCCATAAAATTACAAGTAATTTAGTATGGGTTAGAATAAATGTATGATCAACACAATCGAGCAATGTCCAGATGTATTAGAGAGAGATTGTGGTGGTGGTCAGGTGCTGGTTGGATCAGGTTGATGTGATACTGTCCTGATATTGTCTCTTGGTGACAGAGGGCAGCCCTGGAGGCCTGCCATAAAGGATGGGGCACCAGCGTAATCATCGGGGTGGCAGCAGCCGGGCAAGAGATCTCCACCCGGCCCTTCCAGCTGGTGACCGGACGCACCTGGAGAGGCACTGCTTTTGGAGGTAACAAGGTCGTGTCTAGATGGTTACCTACAAATTGAGAAAACTCTCGGGAGACTTGCTGCCCGACAACCTATATAACCTTAACCATTCGAGGGCAATGCCATAACCTTAGCCAGTCAAGGTCAATGTCATAACCTTAATCATTCAAAGTCAATGCCATAACCTTAACTATTTGAGTCAATGCCTAATCTTAACCATTCTACGTCAATGCCATAACCTTAACCATTCAAGGTCAATGCCATAACCTTAACCATTCAAGGTCAATGTCATAACCTTAATCATTCAAGGTCAATGCCATAACCTTTACCCTTCGAGGTCAATGCCATAACCTTAACCATTCAAGGTCAATGCCATAACCTTAACCATTTGAGGTCAATGCCTAACCTTAACCATTCAAGGTCAATGTCATAACCTTAACCATTCAAGGTCAATGCCATAACCTTAACCATTCAAGGTCGAAGCCATAACCTTAACCATTCTAGGTCAATGCCATAACCTTAACCATTCAAGGTCAATGCCATAACATTAACCATTCAAGGTCAATGTCATAACCTTAACTATTTGAGTCAATGCCATAACCTTAACCATTCTAGGTTGATGCCTAACGTTTACCATTCAAGGTCAATGCCATAACCGTAACTATTTGAGGTCATTGCCTAACCTTAACAATTTGGGGTCAATGCCTAACCATAACCATTCAAGGTCAAAACCTAACCTTAACCATTCATGGTCAACGCCTAACCTTAACCATTTGAGGTCAATGCCTAACCTTAACCATAAATTACTCAACCACCTCTTAAGCCAGAGTTTGGTTTGTCACTTCTGGGCTACTGTAGCAACATGGTGGTGCAACATAGCAGACTCCGTGAAGAGAGGACCCCCTATGTAGATATAAATGTCTCATTCTAAGGTGACTAAAACACAACAACTCTTATTTTTCCGGTGATTACACACTAAAGAAAACATACTTATTAATATTATATCCCATTTATGCCAATAGATCCCCCCTAAATGCTATACACACTGTGCCTTTAAGAGGATATTGAGCTGGGGAGCATAGAACCCTGGGAACATAGATACACTCCCCATAATGAGCACACACAGCACAGAGCAAACCGGTCATTAATTTTCTACAATAAGTGCTTTGTGACTCTGGCTTGAAGCCAGGCTGTTACACAAGCAATTTACTCATGGTTGACTGAAGAAAAATGTTTAGGTGTAGAATTACTGCAGAACAATTATTCCTCAGTTTTTCCACTTTATTTAACTTCTATAAACTGGATATCTTCTTTCACATGAACAAAACATCTTACCCTTTTAAAAAAAGAACGCTCTTTTGTCAAATGAAAGGAGTTTGATTCAGGTCTCATGTTACACTGACTAATAGCTCTACTCACATATGCACACTTGTACTTTGTAAACACTTGGTTTTGATAAATTAACTGTGCGTCCCTGTATGTATAGACTAAAAATTTAAATCCTGTGCAACCACTTGACGAAATACACTACATTCCTCTACTTTAATGATCCCATTTACACTTTTTCCCAGGATACAAGAGTGTCGACAGTGTTCCCAAACTGGTGGAGGAGTACATGAACAAGAAGCTGAAAGTGGATGAATTTGTGACTCACACTCTGCCCTTTGTGAAGATCACTGATGGTTTTGATCTCATGCATGCTGGGAAATGGTAAGCCCTCGACATGACTTAATGTGCGTAGTGTGATCTAGTGTCCCTCTGGGTTTTTTTGTCTGTTAAAGATGTTATGCGTCACTGCTGCCCTCTGTTGAGCACAAAGCTGAGATGTGATGATGTGTGTGTGTGAGATAGGATTTCATAATAATGTGCAACCATGAGGTCTTTCTTCTGTCAGAAATGTATTTTAAGCCTTAAAAAAAAACCACAATCTAATCCAATTTTTCATATTTACAGCATTCGCGTCGTCCTTCAGTTCTAGACAGCAGAGGAGCACAGGAAACCATGATCTCACTCCACGTTTACCCTGCTCAGTTTAATAAATCATCTTTCAATTCCCCGTTGAAGTGTTTTTTATTTGAACAATACAGTCAGACACCTCTTTGATCGGCGCTACGCCCCCCCGAAGGAACACGCATACACAGAGAAGGAAGGGAAAAAACCAAGAGGAACCAAAACAAGATTATTGTGAAATATTCTTTGATCTAGACGGCATGAATAATAAGGTAATACAACCACACAACAACCAAATGGCATCAGTGTTGGAAGGCAGTTAATCGATGAGGATATTTTTGAGTGGTTCTTTTTGATAGCAGCTTGGACATCAAGGCCGGATGAAGTTGTTCGTGTTGAAGACACCGCAGATAAAGTAAAACTAGCTTGCTCAAACACTTGCAAAAAAATACCCTTGGCTATTCTCCCTGTAGGATTTGAGAACAAGGCTGGATTTAGTCTGTCAAGTTAAGTTTTGGTGTCTCTCCAAGCTTGGGTGATGCGCTTTATTTTCCAAAAATGTTGACTCAAACCGAAGCAGACTTGAGAGAATTACTACGACGGCGTGTACTCAGCGATGTCACCCTCGGTTAGGTAAAACATGTTTCCCAACAGCTCAGTTCATGCTCCTCTATAGCTGAAACCCAGAAGCAGAACGTTATTTTTTCCTCCGCAGTATTTCTGTGGTGATGAAGACCGGTCTGCTGTCTGTGAGGCAAACATGTGAAGGATTCTTGCACAAGGACAATAAGGAGGGCACATACTATTGAAATGGACGGCTCAAAGGACCGTGAGCTTTTTTAGTTTGATGGGCTTAATTCACTTTTTTAAAACTATTTCTGATTTTCAAAAAGCCTTTTTGAAAGTACATATTTTGTGTCATGGCAGAAAAACAAAAGTGCAATCAATAACATCAAGGATGGCTCCATTCCTTTTAGTGGATATGAGGTGAGGTTTCTGTATTGTGAGGACTGAACATGTGTGATGTGATTTAGTGTTTTTCACAATTTATGTAAGGACAGCATTTTGTGTTTAATTTTAAGTTAAGAAATTTAGCCAATCAGTTTTGCTTTTTGCATTTTGAGTTTTGCACACTGAAGGGCTAATTCACAAAAACATGCGCGGCTGTTGCGGCCGCTAAACCTGCACAAATAAGGCAACAAGAAACCGCTTAATTCACAAAGCGACCCGCAAAGGGTGAAATGCACCCTTAACTGCGCTGCCAAGCAAATAGGGTCTTGGTGCACCTGTGTTTTTTGGGCGTATTTAAGTTAGTTAACGTGTAGACATTTGGCGCAAAATTGGCCCCTTTCTATGCAAATGAGCCTCATTGCAAAAACAGTCCAATTCAAAAAGAACAGCGCTGATAGCCACATGCAGTTACAGTGAAATTATTGGCGTCTTCTGAGAGTTGGTGGTAACTAAAGCGCATTTATACGGGGTGTCACGCCCAGACTTTTCCAGCCGGTTCCAGTGATTGTAGCCAGGTGAAGGCCTCGTTATGGTCCGCTCAAACTTTTATTTTGGGAGATGCGGTAACATTTTGTGTCATGGAAATAAATGAGTAAAGCTCCCCTACATGTTATTTTTTAAAATACATGAGAGAAAAAAACATAATGAAAAGATCAGATTATATAAATGAATACATTATTTCTCCCCCTCCAACGCAAAAAAAAGGGAAAATTGCACTCATCTGCAAAACTTTGTTTGTGCTGTAAATATCATTACCGCAATATCTTTCGTGAATCGGACCTTGCAACGGGGCAGATAGCGGTTGTGAATGATGCGCAATTCATAGTGCTATATCAGCGGCCGCAATCCATTCTTTGTGAATTCGCCCCACAAACTGGTAATATCTATTATATCAAGTCGAAATGGCTGCCATAAAAAAAAAGACTTCCCAAGTTTGCACCATTGTCCATTGATGTGCTACAGTATGGTGGTCCAGATTTATAATGTCACAACAGTTTATGGAGTATTTACTTTCTGCTGAATCACAGCTGTTTGCATTGAAACTACCCACCAACCTCTGTCCATGGCATGCCTTATCTTGTGTTAGTCACTGTAGACTAAATACTGAATAGGCAAAAATTTTGAATGAAGGCATATTTATGGGCCTCTACTAGAACCATGTATGTTTATGGGACCAGAGAACCTCGTGTAAGGGGCTCCACCCACTCCCATTTGAGAGAGTTGGGAGCAGGTGTGCGGAGCCACACATTTGGAGCTGATCTCCTCATCAGGGGAGAATTAATGACAGTGAGCAGAGTTCATTTGATGTGGCACATGCTGTGAGTGAGGAGCTCTCAGTCTCTTCTCCTCTAGATCTCCCAGGTGAACCTTTGTTATATGATGGAGCTAGACTTTCTGTTGTTTTTGTGAGACTTTAAAGGGGAAATTAATACCCTGTTGACCGTAAAGCTGACTCTGTCTTTGATTGCTGCACTTCCACTATTTTCCCTGTCCTCCGCCCAGTCCTGTTACACGTCATTGTAACTTTATGAAGTTTAAGGTTTACAGATATATTCACACTAGTGTAGCTTGAAGTAAACTAATAACGTTAATATTTCAAATGCAGTTTAGGCCACCATTGTATTCCACTAAGTTTAAAAAAGCATTAAGGCTCACTCAGGTACACAGATAAACATTTCTAGTAATAAAAGCCTGGTGAATTAAGATCAACAAACTATCCAAGGACAAACTGGGCCCACACAGAGCTACAGAAGAGTCATTTATTACTCCATTAGAAGAAATACAAAGATGGCAGAGAAACTGTGATCACATTAGTCCTCTGAAAATAGAAAGAATGAATGCTGCTCACGCCAGGCAAATCCCCAACACGTGAAGGTAAATGGTGACTGTCGAGATGAGAGGAAACATCATGAGATATCCGGCGTGTTTTAAATTCCTAGATTCACACATTAAGGCTCAATTTGCTACACCAGGGCTATCTGAAAACACGAGACGCCAGAAGAGTATTCCTCGAAGCAGGATTAACAAGCTCGACACCTGAACGACTTTGTGCTCAATGTCGTCGTTCTCGTTCTGGAGATTTATGTAGATGCTCTGTGTGTTGCGTCACAATTCTCCTAGCAACCATGGGCTGATTACTGGAAAACTGTGTGTGTGCACTAATATTAGCCACATTCAGGATATAACAATTGAGTGCTTCTGCTGGATGCGTCACCAGTTAAATAAGACAGTGATAGTTGACCTGGTGCTGTGATTAGCTAACCAACAGGCTGGCATGAAGCAATACATCATTATTATTCTTCTTTCATAACCAGTACAGAAATTAGTTCAAACATTTTGGAAAGTTTGCTTTCTTGCTAAGAGTTAGATGATAATTTCAAATACAACTCTCATATCTGCCCATTAAATATGAAGCTACACCTAAGAAGAGGTTAGCTAAACTCAGCCTAGTTTAGAATAAAGACTGGAAACGGGGGTGATTTTCTCATCTAACCAGACTGTGTATAAAAATGGACGACATGACAGCTCCCCAAAAGTGAAGCCAAAACATCTTAATTGCCCCCTGGTGGCTGGTTGCAGTATAGCTCACAGAGATGGTTTCTTTCATTATAGGTAGTTCTTATCACTCTGATGAATGCTCAAGCATTTTTCTGGTTTTAATTAAGTAATGATGCTATAAAAAAGGGGGTGTGACGTCATGATTGACAGCTGTAATTCTCTCTAGCTGACAAGCTGCGGCTCGCTATTGGTTCCTGTGGGTGTATGGGCGGGACTTCGATAGTGCGGCTCCACTGCCCGATCACTACTGCGCAGGCTAGAGTTGTTCCGATACCGACACCACTATGGGAAATGCGTCCGATGCTGCCCAAAGTTCGGGATCGAGTACCGGCGAGTACGCCAGTCTACGCACCGATCTGATACTATAATTTATTAACCCTGAAAAAATCTACTTGTTTAACCGGGAATCAATTTTTCTTTGCCGCTAACAATATATATATATATTTTTTTTAATCACGCTGTTATCGGATCAGTAGCCAGTATCAGTCGATACCACAAGTTATTGGTGTCGAGAAGGAAATCTCAAGATGGCCAATATTTTAGCTTCACTTTTGTACAGTGGGAGGAAGTGGAGAAGTGTCGTTCATCTTTATAAAACAGTCTATGCATCTAACTCTGGCCAAGAAAGCGACTAAGTGTATTTCCTAAAATATCAACCTTTAAATATGTCTACTGTTAAACTCTGCTTCTGTTTCATAAGTGCTGACAGAGGGTTGATTTTTGTTGGCTGAAATCTAAATTAAGGTTTTCAAACCTAGTTTTATTTATTTATTTTCTATATCTAAGATAAGTTGCTAGTTGTTGATATGTTGTGATACTTGTTGACCCAGTTTCCAGGAAGCCTCCTCTGTCCTCTAGTATTGCGGATTCTTTTCATTCCATCTCTGGGAAATTCATATGAAGTCTGATTTAAGTTAAACAGAGGTTGAGAGAAAAGAAGTGAAGCATGGCGTACTAGCCCTGAGCACCACACACACACACCACAGACAACAACTAGCCAGCCAGTAAGAACTCATGACCCAGAGGTCAACACAAGACCTGATGTCAAGCCAGACCACTAAGCAAAACCAAATCTCATAAATACGTTCATATTTTCGTTCAGAGGATACAGTTTTCACTAATAAAGCGATCCACGTTTGATATAAGACACATTCAAGTACTTCCATTTAATTTGAGGAACCGATATTTAATTCAAAGAACAATGAGAGCCACAGTTAAACTGAGCTCTAGGAGTGGTGCCTCTTGTTTCAGATTCGTGTGCGTGTGTTTTTGTGTGTGTGTGTGTGTGTGTGTGTGTGTGTGTGTGTGTGTGTGTGTGTGTTTGCGTGAGTGTGTGAGTGTGTGTGTGTGTGAGTGAGTGTGAGGCCCAGAGGTGCTGGGTGTCTTGTGTCTGGAAAAGTCCAGTCCTTGGTGCGTTCAAGTCCAGCCTACACTTGGTTAAGGAAATGAGCGCGGCCGTTGTCCTCCAGGCGGCGGGTGAGGATCTCGCAGCCGGTCTCCGTCACCAGCAGGGTGTGTTCGAACTGGGCCGAGCGCTTCCCGTCTCTGGTCACCGCCGTCCAGCCGTCGGGCCACGTCTCGTCTTGCCAGCCACCTGAGACATGACATGACACACACAGCATCAATTAAACAGAGTTGTAGAAACAAACACTTCCAAGTCTGGCGCTGACTCACTGGATACCTGTCAGGTGTAGAGTGCTTTTTAAGATTTTAATGAGCCGTTTTAAGGCATGACTGGGTCCTGCTTTATTACACATCAGCCAGTTAACAGCCTCGAATCCTCATTCTTGAGTCGAGGTTTGAGTGTAAAAGTAATCAAGTTGGAGGATGGTGGTGGCGCGAGATATCCAAATGGCTTGTGGCACTGTATTTCATCTAAAAAAATATATCCCAAATATGTTTTATTGTGCTGGATCAGACCACTGTAAAAAGTAATTTTGTTTGTTTTATGCTGTCGTGACTCTGTTATTTTGTTTGAGAGGTTTGCTTTTCTTTTCTTTTATGTGGTTGTTTGTTCATCTTTTGTTGCTGTAGTTTTCATGCAACACTTTTTCTAGTACATTTCTTTTTTATAAAAAACGAAAAATCAATAAAAATATTGTTTGAATAAAAATACATTTACAAGTAAAGCCTATTCTCTTCAAAATCTACCTAAAGAATAAGAAATAAAATGCAGCGATGCACTGATCTAACTTTTTCTCAAAAATTAGTCAAAACTT
This sequence comes from Sebastes umbrosus, assembly GCF_015220745.1. NCBI lineage: Eukaryota > Metazoa > Chordata > Actinopteri > Perciformes > Sebastidae > Sebastes > Sebastes umbrosus. The sequence goes on from NC_051284.1 coordinate 9,169,522, forward strand.
AATAATCAAGTATATAATGTATATATAGTATATAAATATAGAACTGAATTGAACAGATCATAGTCATAGTCACCGATACCCGATACAGCTATTTGAGTCAGTATCGGCCGAGACCCGATCCAATATCTGTATCGGTGCATCCCTAATAAAATTACTTAATATTGTTGTATTATTAAATCTTTTACATCACTGTCAAAAAGTGACCAAGTTTTCAATACCACAACTTGGGCATTTCACAAACTTGCTTTAAGACCGTTCGATTTTTTTTGTTGTCCTAAGAAACTTCTGTATCTCCAAATTTGGACCGATAAAGTGTTTTCTTTTATAGGTTGACAACATTCACCTACTTCTAAAGCAAAAAAAAAACATTAACAACCCAAACGAATTATCTGGAAAATGCATTGTGACAAAGCTGGAAACACCTTGCTTATGAAAAGTTGACATTTTGGAGGCACATGTTTTTCACAGGACAGCAATGGTTTAGACTGATATAGTATTATACCCTCTATCCTTGCTTTTTTTGTCTTTTGACTTCAATAGTTGTGTCAATTTATATCAATTCAAATAATTATCTCTATAAGTATCATTATTGTTCACATTATACCTACAAAAAGGTAGTTCCACTCACCTTCACATATCATGGGCTCAATGGTAAACACGTGGCCAGGCTTCATAACTCCAACTGCTTTGTTTTCTGGGAAATGAATGAATATAGAAATCATGTAAGAACATGTATGAAATTCAATATTTAAAACATATATGATGACGGCAGGCGTGCCGACTACTCACTGGCATAATGTGGCACATTGGGAGCGGTGTGGAAAAGTCTATGGATGCCGTGGCCGCAGTAGCTCCGCACCACAGAGAAGCCGTTGGCCTGGGCGTGCTTCTGAATGATGTTACCTAACTCTCTGTAGCGGATGCCAGGCTTAACTGTAAAATGAGGAAACATGAGGGTTATAGGGCTTGGAAAAACTGTGGTTTATAGTTGGACACTGGAATTCTGAGGCCGATATTGATATTTTAGAAATAAATGATGTATTGATAATATTTTCATTTACAAAAAGCCAATTATTACAGAGTTGTTACGTCAATTTTGGCTTAAAAGTTGAGTGAAAGTTCATTCTTGACCTTGAAAACAGGTACACAACAGAAAAATACTGTTTCCAAAGTCAAAACTGAACTTGCTCTGAAATGCTCCATGGTGGACAAACTATGTAATGGCAACACCTTTTTTTTAAATGAATTCAAATGCATCGTCTGCTTTTCTGCACTGCAATTGCTCGTTACTCGACATGCCGAAGCCGAAACATCCATATAATAATGTAGGACTGCACAAAACCCTAAACAACGTGCGGTGATGGTGGGGGTTCCTACAGTCTCCATGGTATGCACACATCCATCAGAAAAAAATGAAAAGCTGGAATTCCTACCGGAGTCGATGGCTTGCATAAGGCATTCATACGTGGTCACAACCAGTTTCTTTGCTTCTTCATCCACCTCGCCGATGTAGAAGGTTTCGTTGAGGTCGCCATGGAAACCGTTGTGGTAGACGGTGATGTCCACTGCGCAAGAGTGAGACGGGTGAATGCATCAGAGCCATTGTGTTACATGACAAACTAGATTCTATTATGTTTAGCACAAAGATTGTTATGAATAACCTGGAAATATAATGATTTGTATTGGCAAAACATGGATATTTATAAAACATCAAACCATTTGCAAGGCCAAACAAAAATGTGTCTTTTTTAAAAAAAGTTGCTGATGGAATTGGAAGTGCTATAGTGGGTAAACTGGGACTTTTCCCACTTAGGGAGAAATATAGAGAGAGCGGCGGATCTGACAAGCAAATCCCCTACTGCTAAAGGTTAATGAAACTATTTGTCTTGTCGGACCACGCAGCGAGAGATGAGTTGTTGGCAAGTGCTCCATCAGACGCTCTGAGGGGAGTGGCGGATGGAAGACATCGCCTTAGCAGAAATATTCATAAAGAGGCTAAAAATGGCCAAACTCCCGCTGACACCATTTCAGGATGCTGGTACAACCATTTGTCAAGGAGGAGGAATCTTTTTTTTTTCCATCCACTCTCTTAAATAAAACATTTCCCTGCATCCAAACTCAGCTGAACTGTTTTCTAGGACTTGGTTTGAAATTGAGAATATGAAGATAGTAGGTTTGTTTCTTAGGGATTTTTACATATAAAGTCACAGAAAGATGTGGAACCGTGACTCTAAACTCATTTATTTTTGGTTAATTCTAACAAATACAAATATATAACAGTAAAGCAATCATAGATATGAGAAAAAACAAGTGTTAGAAGCTGGCGCTAGGGGTCCCAAAATCATGTAATGTGTAGTGCAATGAGCATACCGTTGAGGATATCTCCCTCTTGTAATGGTCTTCTGTCTGGGATGCCATGGCAGATGACTTCATTGACAGATGTGCAGCAGGATTTGGGGAAGTTGTAGTAGTTGAGAGGGGAGGGGTAGCAGTTCCTCGCTATGCAAGCCTGAACAGAAAAAAGCATGTTGGTTACAGAGATGCTAAGACAAGAAAAGGTTGTATGTTATGCAGATGAGTGACCCCTTTCCCCCTCATGTAGCTGCCTTACAGTTTATTGCAGTTGGTAAGGTCTGTATGTGTACACAGCAGAGGTGGAACCAAGTCATTGTTTTGTAAGTCCCAAGTCAAGAAAGGCAAGGCAAAAGTGAGCATGTCTCACATACCACGACACGCGAACGGACGGAAGGACGGACGAACGGACAGACACACGGAATGGTATATACCCCAGACTACGTTGTGGCGGGGGTATAACAAGTCCCGAGTCAAGTCCCTAGTAAAGAAAAACAAGTCTAAAGTCAAGTCCCAAGTCGAGAAAGGCAAGTCCCGAGTCAGGTTTTAAGGCAAGGCTGACAAGTCCCAAGTCAAGTCCCAAGTCATAATGCACTCTTCACCAAATGTAATGCCATTTTAACAACAGTAACTGGCGGCAACTTGCACTCAGTAACGTAACGTTAGTTCTTTATGGTTTTCTCCTACAACTTGATTGGTTGCTGTTGAATTGTTTCAAACAAAGTGGATCTGGGGAATTAAGTGTAAGATAATCAAATGCCGGTCTCAATAATATTCACAAAAAATATAGTCCAGTGTTAAAAAAAAAAAAAAAGAAATACTACTTTTCGGGGATGCAGATTAAACTGCAAAAGATAGAAATTCAGTTTGTTCAGTTAGTTCCCCACGAGTAAGTCCTCTTCCCGGTTGATCGCCTGCATGCACACACTTTTTAATCTTTGGGCTTGGGAGAAGGTGTCAAGTATTTTCAAGTCAAGAGGCTCAAGTCCAAGTGAAGTCAAGAGCCACTGGAAGCAAAAGTCCAAGCCGAGTTGCGAGCCTTTTTTTATTTTGTGAAGTCCAGTCTAAAGTCATCAAATTTGTTCCTCGAGTCTGACTCGAGTCCAAGTCATGTGACACCTCTGGTACACAGTGATTCTACATCACAACGGACAGAGAATCATATTGTGTTTGTGTGAAGGCTTCTTTGGTTAAGAGAGGACTCAACATCCCAGCCTCTATAATACATACCAGATGCACAGCATGGTCGATTTCTTCTGTTGTAACACCAATTTTCACCATCACGGCTGCGATGTCCAGGACTTCTCGTGCCAGCTGTAAATAACATACATATCAAAAACCAAAAATGCATTAAATGGAAAAAAATAATGGCAACATCATGACAAGCAACGACGGTCAATTTAGTTACCTCGCATACTACTCTCATGCTTTCTATGTCCTCGGGACAAAGGGTCTTGATCTGTGACGTCCCCTTCAGAAACTGCTCAGACTCGGATATCCCTGTGTGAAGGAAACGAGGACAGACAACCGGCATCATTCACGCGCCAATGAGCTGACTCAAAATAGGACCTTGCAAAGCAGTCTGTCTTAAGTCTATCAACATCAGCATCGACTTGGGACCATCACAGACAGTTTCACATACTCCTGATTGTTTTCATTTTTTACATCATAAGTGACAAGTTGACAATAAGTAATCTGGTAGTGAGAAGGCACAAGCATCATCGCCCCTTCTTGCAGTTACACAGTAACTGGTGACATTTCAACCAATACCTATGCATTCTGAGTAAGAGTATGTGGATGGATTATATATAAGCCATTGTAACCACCCGTATAATTCACTTTTACCTTCTTCGGTGTCTGACTCCTCGCTGCTTCAACAGAGTACACGATTAATAAAGGAGGGAGGAGATTTTGTTTTCACTGATGAATCAACAAACATCTTTCAAAAAAACAAAATGCACATCTGTAGCCAAAACTACGCTCTCTTCTATGTAGGCTACATCTACACTCAGCATAAGCCGTGTCTAGAGGGGTCTACTGGGTTCACTAACACAATTTAATTGATCATATTTAGTCAGGGTTTGGTTTTCTTAATATCGCTCAACCATTATTTGTGATTTTAAATCTTTATTGTGATAAAATTTTAACATAAAAAGTAAGATGTATACAGTATAGACCAAATCTGATAAAGGGACTTCAATAATTTCACGTTTTGTTATTTGAATTCTGCATAAATCCCACCCACACAGACAGCAAAGTTCTTTTCTTTTTATTTATTTTATTGAAAAGAGACCATGTACAGTTTAAAACATAAATGCCGACATTTGATGCGCCGTACCAGATTATAGCTTTAAGCTAATTGTCATCTGTAGTCCCTTGGCAGGAAAAAGTAAAAGAATTGCCTTTTTTGTTCTGATTTAGTGTCACAGCGTCGGAACTCATTGCTTGAAGATCGCTCGAGGCATGCGACGTTGACATTGTCTTTTAAATCCCCCCCATCAAAACTCATCTTTAACTTAAGGCCCTTTTTTTTTTTAAATGTTTTATAAATTAAAATGTTCCTTTGTTATGACAGTCTTTCAACATAAATCCCAAGGTAAGAAGCGTCTGGTACTACAGACTACTAGCTGCTCCTGCACAGAGTACACTACTGCTATCAGCACCCGATGCAGAGGCAGATTCTAATAATGACACTCGCACTGTCGACCCTGAGGAACAGAGCAGGACTGTTTCGGTTTTATGGAGGAGAACAGAAGCGCAGGTGTCAGTGCAGCCAGCTTGGCAACACATTAGACTACCTGCAATTTTAACCACACATTAAAACAAGATCGTATTATAATTCTTGGACTGAAAAGCCCCATTCGGACCGTATTTAAATACATGTTGTTCGAGGCACTGGACTCATCAACAATTTGCCTGATCTATAATTTATCAACTCAACAAGATGATTGCTGGATGAACATGAACAGTTGCCTAGCAACACAGACTTTAGACAGGTTTGTATACAAGTCAAACGCAAGCCCTCCTTTTGACCTGCAGAGCCGACAGTGTGTGAGCGTAACAATCAATTACACTTACTTACGCGTCGATACAGCAGCTCAGAAAAAAAAAGAAAGAGTGTGCACGTTATAACGTCTTCATATTGGGACCACTTTCCTTATAGGTTTATCAGAGCTAACAAATCAACCATTTGGTTGTTATTTTAGTTCCAGATTTGATGTCAGCTCAATAACAGTGTGCCGTGTTTAAAAAAAACAAAAACCTGTAACAATTGAGCTTCAGTCCCTGAGAAGGCATCGCAGGAGAATGAGAAAGGAGACTGTAACCATGACTACCTGACTATGGATCTATGCAGTCAGATGACAAGGATGCAGAGGTTGCCATGGTTGCACAATGAATGGCTTTCCCAGAGAAACGGACGTAAATAAGCCAGGTGACAATTATAGGTGTCTGATAATTAACACAAGGGCAGACGGGTCATAAAAACACAGCGTGACAGCGCGCCTGTTTACTCATCCCTGCAATAAATCTGAAACCATTGGGGCTGAGAAATATGAGGGGGAGATATTACTGGGCTGTTTAACAGAGCAGCATCGATTCCAGCTAAAACACTAAAAGGGGAACCGAGGAATTGCATAAAAAGATCAGAAATCAATTCCAAAAAAAAGCCCAATCGAGCAATATTTTTCATCGCAATACTGAATCAAATTAAAACCCAGTGAAATGATACTAGCACGACCAATCCTACTGAGAGTACACGTCACTCTGCAGCTGCATGTCAGCCGCTTGCGCAAACCACACCACAAGTGTGCATATGTATGGACTCATTTGTCTTGTTCTTCATTAAGTTCTCTGTCTTCAGCGTTGCCTACAGGGGTTCAGGACGCTCAGACTGTGGAGCTAACTGTTTGTACAGAGTTCTTTAGCCTACAGCACAAGACATTATCAGCTTATCTGTGTATTCATGCAAAAACATACATAATACGCATGCATGGATGACTGCTTTGTCTATTGTTGTAACAAACTGAGGCAGGCCAGCTTGCTGCTCAGGATGTGCACTCACATATTATCTAATCTGTGCCATCAATGGCCAACTGTTATGTTGAAGTCATCTAAAAAAAATCACTGGGCAGTCTTTACTCAGCCAGTATACAGCAATTAATTTGATTCAGGATCGCACAAAAAATCTCATCTTTCACCAATATAGTGATGATACCATTAGATATATAGGATAAACATGCATTTATATTAGGGCTGTCTATCAATTAAAATATGTAATCGCAATTGATTGCATGATTGTCCATGGTTAATCGTCATTAATAGCAAGTCAATCACACATTTTTTATCTGTTCAAAATGAACATTAAAAGGAGATTTGTTGAGTATTTAATAGTCTTATCAACATGGGAGTGGACAAACTGTATATGATTGCTTTATGCAAATGAATGTATATATTTATTATTGTAACTTAATTAACAACACAAAACAATGACAAATATTGTCCAGAAACCCTCACAGGTATTTAGAATAAACAAAAGATATGCTCAAATCATAACATGGCAAACTTAAGCCAACAACAGCTATCAGTGTGTCAGTGTGCTGACTTGACTATGACTTGCCCAAAAACTGCATGTGATTATCATAAAGTGGGCATGTCTGTAAAGGGGAGACTCCTGGGTACCCATAGAACCCATTTTCATTCACATATCTTGAGGTCAGAGTTCAAGGGACCACTTTGAAAATGGCAATGCCAGTTTTTTCCTCGCCAGAATTTACCTTAAGTTTGTAGCGTTATTTAGCCTCTTTCGCGACAAGCTAGTATGACATGGTTTCAGAGGTTATCTAGTTTCATATGGTACCAGTATCTTCACTCTAGCTTTAAAACTGAGCCCGCTACAACCTAAAAAAATGCAAGTTGCGTTAATGAAATTAGTGGCGAACGAATAATAATAATAATAACGAATTTGCGTTAACGAAACCGTTATTATCGCGCTAACTTTGACAGCCTTAATTTATATATGAGGTTAACAGCAGGGGTGGGTGAAAAAAAATCAAATCACTATTACCATCTTCTATGACTCATAGGATGACTCATAGGATGCTGCTGTGATTGCAGCATCCAGTTGTTCATCCTCAAAGAAGGCATGCATTTGGGGTGAATTATGGATTAAATGACTTAATAATTAGCTTTATAAGACAAAGGTGACGCATTCTGTTAATACCTTGTACCCAGTTTTCGAAATTAACTTTTTGACTCACCGGCCAAGGGGACTGGTAGATGAAAAAATCCACCAGTCAAGCATATTCTTTTACCGGCCAAATTAATGTTTGAAGCAAAATTATTTAGATGTATTGATCATTGGTTAATCATTTCAAGCCTGAATACAACTCAAGAAGTCTTGATCTCAAGTGTACTCTAAATCTCTAAATGTACTCAAGGATCAAATTGAGACTCTCAGCATAGTTTTTTATTACATGACTATTTTGGTATAAACATTTACCCCCCAGTATAGCCAGATAGCCTTCCGAGATTTACTCGCCAAACGGAAAATGTACTCGCATTTTTGCGCTTGGTGGGTGTTGATTTCGGACCCTGCTCGTACTCCATCACCTACACACGTTAGCAGAGCACCGAAACTCCAGCACTAACAAATGAGATCGGCTGACCAACACACACTGCGACACTTTTACAAAACTTCAACCAACTCTGGTAAGATGAAGAAAATAACTTGATCGACAGTCTGTTTCATTTCAAAAGCCCTGCACCTGCACAGTGTTTTAGACAATTGCTTTCCCCGGTACCAACACTGCAGTGTGAATGGCAACTTTTCCAGTGGAATAAGGTAGTGTTGAGTTATTGTAAATACTTTACTTTAAATACTACTTATAGTTATATCAGATTTTTGCATGAATTTAGCGTTTTTACATGACAGAGTGTTTCTCGTGATGCCAGGATGTTAAGGCTATGCCTCTAGGTAAACAATATGTTACACTCAATAGCATTGATTTGGTGTTTTTCCTATATATTTCTAAGAAAAACAAAGCTAAAATTGCAGTTTTAAAGAAGATGCCAAAGTCTCCCAAGTGGACAATGAGCCGATGTGATCGACTGAAACCATATTTCCTTGAGAAAGAAGCATAGTTACCTCTGGGATGATCGGCATAGTCAGGTCTTTGGATGTCACCGGGCACGGGCCTCATGGGAGTCTACACCAGGAGCCAAGAAGAAGACAGAAACGTTATGGAAATCACAGAAATCAGCACATGGATAAGGAAATAACCTGAAGCATGCCATAATTTGTCTTTTTCCCTAATGCTGTCCTCCATTGTTTTTAGGAGGCAATTTAGTGTCACAAAATAGATTTTGTTTTTACACATTCAAAACAATTATACACTGACAGGTATCAGTGTATGACCCTGTTTGGGATTTCTCCATGCTTACTGCACTAAAATGATAAACGACCATAGTTACCGTAGTCGGATATTTACGGAAGTAAGAAAGATATCTGCCAATCATGCGTTTAATCTTGATTAAATATTTAAATCGATTGACAGCCCTGCCTGAAACCAGTCTGAGTTTACTGACATCCTTTCAGCTAACAGATTGCACAACTGTAACCTCGCACGGCAGCTGGATTCTCGCGATGTCACAAGATCACGCGAGAATCACGGGATCAAATGTCTCTGAAAAAAACATCATGTCAGGCTCCAGGTAATGCGTTTGTGTCCAGCTCGCCAAACGGATCAATCGGCGTCCTGTGAGGAGCTACTGCAACTACGGGTGTGGCTTAGGTGTGCGTGAGACCCGGTGAGCCTATAGTGTGAGGCGACACGGAGAGGGTTGACTGTTTGTTCTAAACAACAATGGTGGCTCCTAAAGAGGTTAGCATAGCTGTAATAGCATCAGTTACATCAGAACTGGAGAGTATTTTGTCATTGAAAGAAGAGGAAAGTACGGCACTGAACGTGTAAAGTACAACAGTGTTTTCGCCTTCAGTTTTGCTTTCGTTAGTTTCATTGACAGATGGTTCATCCAATCACCTGCCAAGGATTTTTTTGAAAGTGCCTGCCCTTTTCCAAACAGTTTCCAATAACGGCTTCTCAGATGGCTTTGTTAAAAACAAACCACCTGACAGGGTGAGGTTAGCACAACTGCGTCACAAGGGAGAAGTTGACATTTAAAACATTGCGGTAAAACATTAAAAAAAGGTCAGTTGTTTCGGCTGTTAGTGGTTAATAATCAGGAACATTGTGACAAAAATGAGAACAACCAACTGGGACAAAAAAAGGTGGCATCGCTTACGCATGACTGCACTTGAGTCTTCTTTCCATTTTTCAGTTAATGAATCACACACGGCAAAATATGTGAAATTATAGAGTTTCTGTGAACAGCAAGAACTTACCAGTGGGTAGTGAGGCTGTAGTTTCCCTGTGTAGCGGTAGCCCGGCCATGGGTCTGTGTTGATGTCATTCTCCACACAGTTCTTGGATTCAATCTGGTTCTGGTCCTCCTCTGACAAAACACAACACAAGGTATATCTGAAGCATCTGACACCACCGTGTTAACTCACAGTCGAGAGATATCGTCTGTTCTTGACTTTCAAAACAAGCGCTAATTAAACACCATGTATAGGTTCAATTGTCAGTTTCTAAAACCCACATGCACCTTATTCATATACTGTGAAACAGTCCACCATAGATGTTAACAAAGACCTGACAACGGTCAGAAATACATACTTGCTTTTTTGTGCAGCAACTTGTGAGACACCCAGCTCCCTTTGAAACATTCCTGGAAATGAAAACACAGACAGAACTCTTAAATGGGGATGTACAATGACATGATACAGTGCAAATTGTGCCCAAAGGTACAATTAACTAATGTCTGACAATCACATGCATGGTCACTGATTTGCAACCCATTCAAACCTGACTAAAAAAAACAATGTCACTTGTAACATATATTGCACCGTAAAGTGCCCTAGAGGGTAGAGACGTTCACAACTATGTGTTTGACACAATCACTGGACCATTTACTGCTCATTTCAATGGTGTTTTGTGCCTTATTGGACAGTTAACAGCAGAGAGAGAGAGAAAGAGAGAGACAGGAAATATAGAAAGCAGGGTCAGGTTTCACAGCCAAAAATGCAATCACAGCAAAGATCTGTAGGGTCAAATACCATGGCACTACAAGACCATTTAAACTGCAAGCCAGCCTATAACTATTTATAAAGCTTTGACTCAGAGAACATTGCAGAGCCCTTCTGCAGTTTAATGTGTAATGCATTATTGGCAGAGACTTTTTCCCAATGTAGTGTCTTGCAAGAAAAACATGGCCCCAAAGCTGGATCCACAAACATTTTTACCACTGATAAACTGTCATGTGTGATTCACACGACTTGTTACATATAAGCCCTCATAACATTTTAAGTGAAAGCCAACTGTCAATGGCAATGGGCCAGAAAAAGTCCTGTTCAGCTGAACATCTGTATAAGAAGTGGAGAGTATAGCTTCTGTTAAGCCAAGAATTAGGGTCTATAGTGGTTAAGAAATCCATCCTTAAACTGACAGATTTGTGAGTGGGGTTTGGTCTGGTAGATCCACAAACTTTACCACTGATAAAACTGTCATGTGTGATTCACACGACTTGTTACAAGCCCTCAAAGCATTTAAGTGAAAGCTAATGACAATGGGTCAGAAAAAGTCCTGTTCAGCTGAACATCTGTATAAGAAGAGCTTCTGTTAAGCCAAGAATTAGGGTCAAGTCGTTAAGAAATCCCATCCTTAAATTGACAGATTTGTGAGTGGGGTTTGGTCTGGTAGGAGAGAAATCACCAGAGGTGAGGGTGAAACAACAAATGCTCTGTCACGCAACATTAACTCTGTGGAACTTAACACCCACTACTCATCATTACTTGCAGTCTATTGCATTACTAAAACACCTCCACAATATGCATTATTTCATACAGTTTTACACTGTCAGCAAATAAAGTCCACACTAAAGGTTATAACTATTTATAAAGCTTTGACTCAGAGAACATTGCAGAGCCCTTCTGCAGTTTAATGTGTAATGCATTATTGGCAGAGACTTTTTCCAAATGTAGTGTCTTGCAAGAAAAACATGCCCCAAAGCTGGATCCACAAACATTACCACTGATAAACTGACTTGTTACAAGCCCTCATAGCATTTAAGTGAAAGCCAACTGTAATGACAATGGGTCAGGAAAAAGTCCTGTTCAGCTGAACATCTGTATAAGAAGTAGCTTCTGTTAAGCCAAGAATTAGGGTCTAGTCGTTAAGAAATCCCATCCTTAAATTGACAGATTTGTGAGTGGGGTTTGGTCTGGGAGGAGAGAAAGTACCGGAGGTGAGGGGTGAAACATCGTGACAACAAATGCTTTATAAAGCTTTGACTAAGAGAACATTGCAGAGCCCTTCTGCAGCTAATGTTTAATGCATTATTGGCAGAGACTTTTTCCCAATGTAGTGTCTTGCAAGAAAAACTTGCCCCAAAGCTGGATCTACAAACTTTACCACTGATAAACTGTCATGTGTGATTCACACTGACTTGTTACAAGCCCTCATAGCATTTAAGTGAAAGCCAACTGTAATGCCAATGGGTCAGGAAAAAGTCCTGTTCAGCAGAACATCTGTATAAGAAGTGGAGAGTAGCTTCTGTTAATGCCAAATCCATCCTTAAAGTGACAGATTAGTGAGTGAGGTTTAGTCTGGTAGGAGAGAAATCACCAGAGGTGAGGGTGAAACAACAAATGCTCTGTCACGCAACATTAACTCTGTGGAACTTAACACCTACTACTCATCATCACTTGCAGTCTATTGCATTACTAAAACACCTGCACAATATGCATTATTTCATACAGTTTTACAGCATATGAAGTCCACACTAAAGGCTATTTAGCAGGGACGTAACAGGGACTCACTTGAGCTAATCAGCCACCAGTTAGCTCGCTAAATGGTCTACAGTTTGGATATATAGCATCAGTTCACCATCGATGACTGCATTGTTAATCCTATGCAATCTCTACAACGTTATAGCACAGACAGAAGGCAATCAAACGCGTTATTAGCGATTTACAGAGACACATGTCTACCTAGCTTGCCTAGTTAGCAGCCTCGTGATGACACAGAGAGAGGGCCTATAGGTGTGAGAGGCTGCTGCTGCCGACGCTTTAAACAAACCGGACAAAACGCAGCGAGTACCTGTGAGCAGAAATAGGAGCCTTGAATACCAAGCTTGATACATGTGGGACACTGGAGTTTGGCGTCCTTGCTGCAGCCTTCTGTCTCACACTCCCTTCTAGCCTCGGTGCTCGCCATGCCTCTTCGGTCTGCAGGAGGAGGAGGAGGAAGAGGAGGAGGGGTGGAGTCGCAGCAGAGAAGCAGCAGCACAGCACAGAGACAGAGCACACTACTGCGCATGTGCAAAAGTGGGGTGACGTCACGTTGCACAGCTCGCGTCCAATGAACAGAAACTTTCCTATTATTGGAGTAATTTTATACTTGTTAACATTTTTTCTCAGATTTTGCACTGTACTATAGAAATATTAGATTTGGTTGCTATGATTACAGTGACAAAGACAGTAATGCATTTTTTCTTATTAATTTAATTTTAATTCTGTGTAAATTTACCCAGAAAAAAGCCTAATTTATTTGTATTTATGAAAGAAATGGAATTATATCTTTCGACAATTTCTTCCTCACAAAACAAGAAAAGCAATGAAAACAACGAATGTATGCAAAATCTTTAAAGTTTTTAAGTGAAATTATTGTCATACTCTCGCGTGGTCTTTTTTTATTATTATTTTATTTTTATTGGGTTTTTTTTTTGTTTTATGTTGGTTTTGTTTCATTTCTGTTGTCCTTTTATGTTTGGCACAGCTCTTTGTATATGTTTTCGCTATGCTTCTTTTGTATGTAAAGGTTTTTAATGTTTTCTGCTGTAACTATGTATACTGTAATTTTGAAATAAAAAATATATAAACTGGAAAAACAAAGTTTGGAAACTTGTGTTTGGTGGATTATTTCTCTGTAGTTACAATGCTAATTGTCATTGTATTTTACATCGTTGGAAAGCCTGTTTATTTACCTTCGCAATGATGTCCAACTTGTAAGGATCACGCATTTGTGGGATGAGCAGCACAGCTGATTATGTGGGTAGCGCCCAAGAAAAATTTGCCAAAATGCTCTAAACAGTGTATTCTCATAAAGCTACCAGGAAGCCTGCAATGACTGCCCTTCACCGTCAGGCCCGTTGGCGCTGGTGTCGACAACACAGACAATGGAACCTGAACATGTGGGGGAATGTCATGTTCAGTGATGAGTCCAGGTTCTGTCTGCGAAAGTTGGATGGCAGGGGTCAAAGTATGGAGACGACGTGGAGAACGCTATGCTGATTATTGAACCGATGGAGTAACAGCTTTTGGTGGGGGCAGTGTCATGGTGTGGGGCGGCATCTCCTTCACTGCCAAAACAAGACTTGTCATCATTGAAGGCCATCTCAATGCAGGGAGATATCGGGAGGAGATTCTGCAGCCAGTGGCGATCCCATATCTCCACAATCTGGCACCTAACTTCATCCTCCAAGATGACAATGCTCGCCCCCACAGAGCCAGGGTTATCACAGACTACCTCCACAATGTGGGAGTAGAGAGAATGTAACGGCCTGCCAAGAGTCCAGACCTCACCCAACTCAACACTTAGGATCAGCTTGGACGTGCTGTACGTGTTAGAGTGACCAACACAACCACGCTGGCTGACCTGCAACGAAACCTGGTTGAGGAATTTCGCCACCCCACAGCAACGTGTGACCAGGTTGGTGACCAGCATGAGGAGGAGGTGACAGGCTGTTGTGGCTGCGTATGGATCTTCCACCGCTACTGAGGCTCCTGACGGTGTATTAAATGAATAAAGTGTAAAATTGCCAATATGTCTTGTTTGTTCCTTGTTACTGATAGAGAGTTCAATCATCCAATCCACCAAACAACTCAAAACAAGAGTCAACACCAACAGGAGAATACACTGTTTACCATTGACGGAGCATTTTGGCAAATTTTTCTTGGGCACTACCCACATAATCAGCTGTGCTGCTCATCCCACAAATGCATGATCCTTACAAGTTGGACATCGTTGCGAAGGTAAATAAACAGGCTTTCCAACCATGTAAAATACAATGACAATTAGAATTGTAACAACAGAGAAATAATCGACCAAACACAAGTTTCCGAACTTTCTTTTTCCAGTTTATATACAAAAAAACCCAGAAACTTTCCCCCAACACAGAGTGAATATGATTTTACTGCTTCAGAGAGTGATCAATGGACATTATACAAGCTATACAGCATTTTGAAAAATTAAATAAGTGTGTTCTAATGCTTGTCTTAATTTAACTCGCTGTCTCTCGAAAACATTTTTAATTGCAAACCCTAACCCAGGGGTCTGCAACCTGCGGCTCCGGAGCCACATGCTGCTCTTTAGCCCCTCTCCAGTGGCTCCCCGAGGATTTAAAAAAAAATTTGTTGAAAGTATTTTTTTTTGTTTACATTTTTATTTTTATTTATTATTGTTGTAGGTCTATAGTACGACGTTACGACGGAGTATTAGGGCCACATTGAGAAAGAAAATGAATCTGAGATTTCTAGAATAAAGTCATAATATTATGAGAAAAAAGTCGTAATATTATGAGAATAAAGTCATAATATTATGAGAATAAAAGTCGTAATATTATGAAAATAAAGTCATAATATTATGAGAATAAAAGTCGTAATATTATGAGAATAAAAGTCGTAATATTATTAGAATGAAAGTCGTAATATTATGAGAATAAAATCATAATATTATGAGAATAAAAGTCATAATATTATGAGAATAAAAGTCGTAATATTATGAGAAAAAGTCATAATATTATGAGAATAAAAGTCGTAATATTATGAAAATAAAGTCATAATATTAGTATATATGTATAGTACTATAGTAGTAGTAATTTTACGTGTTATTTTCTTTTTTCTCGTAAAATTATAACTTTATTCTCATAATATTACGACTTTTATTCTTATAATATTATGACTTTATTCTTGTAATATTGTGACTTTATTCTCATAATATTATGACTTTATTCTCATAATATTACGACTTTTATTCTCATAATATTATGACTTTATTCTCATAATATTACGACTTTTATTCTTATAATATCATGACTTTATTCTTGTAATATTGTGACTTTATTCTCATAATATTACGACTTTTATTCTCGTAAAGATGCAACGGCAACTGCGCATGTGCAAAAGCGTGCTGACGTCACGTCACGTACGACGTAACAGAAACTTTTCCCCAACAGAGTTTTATAAGATGGCGACCGCCGAACCGGTGAGCACTTTCTCTCTAAAACAACACATCTAAACGTTTTAGTGGGGCTTTATGCGCTTTATTTACAGGGCGAGTTCACATTTAAAGTTTATATAGAACTTCATACATTAATCCTCGAAAGGAAAATGGTAGTTTTTACAGTTAAACGTGTTGTTTTTGAGTAGTTATAAGTTGGTCTTCTGGTGCCACGACCCTAACTACCGACGTGCCGTTCACCTTTTGGAGAACAGAACCACACCAGCTTTCAGCACTAAACAAGTTAGTTACTTAGTTTAACCCCTAGAAAACCACACCTGAGTAACAATTATTAACACGGGTGTGATTAGTATGACCTAGTAGTAAATTCGGCGTGTATTAGAAGCTGTTAAATATAAATATTAGTTAGTTTTGTGGCTAAAATGTCACGTCAGCTGTCAGAGCTGTTTGCTCCCTGCTGACCTCTGAGCTACTCTACTGGCTGTTACTTCAGCTAACGGTAGATGATGGTTAAGAGTAGTTTAAGTGGCAGTTTTAAAAGTGTTTTTCCCACTAAATAAACACTATTTGGTGTTTAAATGCAAGACTATGGGTCCAGATGTGTGGTGTCACGTTATATCGGATACTGTGTGTACCAAGCAAGTAAAGTAAGTTAAAGTGCATGTTTAAACTAGCTGCTATTATTGACGTTCATCAACAAACATGACACTTATAGTGGGGTAATGTTGGCAATAGTTTGCCATGTGGTTTCACATGAGTGAAATGTGTCCCAGCACATGTTCATATCGGGTTTCACTAGTGAACGCTGACGTCACTGATATTTTTTTTTACGTTAATTAAAAATGTATTTAGGCGATTATTAATCTTTTTGGTGTTAAAAACCACACTTTTGTTTTGTCAGATGGGCTCTTTATACATGTTGACTTGTATTTGAGTGTACCGCCATGACTGATGACGTGTTCACTTGTGTAATCATCAACTGGAAAGTTTGTTATTTAAGAGATTAGACGTCGTCATGCCACTGTTACAGTGATCTCACCTCTTTACCTGACTGCCTTTTATTAAGGAAACCAGCCCAAGTCCAACCCTGCCTGAAGAAGATGAAGATGAACAGGCGACTGGACAGGAGATTGGACAGGAGGTTGTGAACCTAGAAGCCTTGACACCAGAGGCCTACATCAAACACCCCCTCCAGAACAGGTTAGGGCAACCTTTACTATCAAAAGAGACATTTTAGGCAAAAAACAACAAAAACATTTTCAGTGAGGTATGGGGCCACATTGGGAAACAATCGAGATTTCGAGAATAAAGTTACAACTTAACGAGAAAAATACATTATATTACGAGAATAAGGTCATAACTTTACGAGAAAAAAAGTCATATTACGAGATTAAAGTCATAACTTTACGAGAAAGAAAGTCGTAATATTACGAGATTAAAGTCATAACTTTACGAGAAAGAAAGACAATAACACGTAAAATTACTACTACTATACTACTATACATATATATATACTAATATTACGACGTTTATTCTCATAATATTGTGACTTTATTCTCGAAATCTCAGATTCTTTTGTTTTCCTCAATGTGGCCCTAATACTCCGTCGTACTATAGACCTACAACAATGATAAATAAAAATGAAAATGTAAACAAAAAAACAGTTATTGATTTCCACAATTTTTTTTTAAAAAATCCACGGAGAGCCGCTGGAGAGTGGCTAAAGAGCCGCATGTGGCTCCGGTGCCGCAGGTTGCAGACCCCTGGGTTAGGGTTTGCAATTAAAAATGTATTCGAGAGATAGCGAGTTAAATTAAGACAAGCATTAGAACACACTTATTTAATTTTTCAAAATGATGTAGCTTGTATAATGTCCATTGATCACTCTCTGAAGCAGTAAAATCATATTCACTCTGACATGAAAGAATCAACTAGTTTCAGTGCTGCAGAACTTACTGTACTGTGTACTACTATTGCGAGCAAGTGAAAACAAACTAAATATTTAATTTGTTTGTGTTGTAAACCCTCTATATCAGGAACCATTTCAATGTTGGGATAGTTTAAAGGTGCTATTGATGACATTCAGCTACTAGATGTTGCATTCTCCCTCCCCCGTTCCATTCCATTTACTTCACAACAAGCCGTTGCCAGGCACTTATTCAATCTCAGTCATTTATCCGTTTCTTCCACACTAACTGACGACCTAGAGATACCGCATGATACCAACGTTGTTTTACCATTTTCTCACAAGCCTTGTTAGAAGTGGGAATCCAACATCAGATATCCTCCACAGAGATAAACAAAACATTCATTTTGGACCTGACAAAAGTTTTCAAATGATTAATTCACAATCATAATATTTTTTTCAGGAAAAAACAAACTTTTATTTGGCACCTATCTAAAGGCTCTGTAGATGTATTATTTAATATTCGTCTACATAAAAATGTTATCAATAAAACCTTAATTTATACCTTAAAATATAGAAAGTTTTCATTCATTTTCAGTATTTCCCTTTGCCTTTGGCAACTTTACTGAAAGTACACAGGTCATCAGTTAATCAACGATTGGATTGACAGAAAATGAATCAACAACAATACTGATGATCGATTCATTTTGAATGTTTGGTAGTTAAATCAAGCAGAAAATCCAGATATTTACTGCTTTTCTCAATTTTGTATAACTGTAAATGGGATATCTTTGGGTTTTGTACTTGTGTTTTCACAAGTTTTTGGACTTTAATTTAAAATTAATTAATTTAATCAAATAATTTATTGACAGATTAATTGGTAATAAAAATAATAGTTAGTTTTAGCTGTAATATTGCTGTAATAATTGCTTTTGTTTGCCTGTTGAATTGAGATGGTTTTGTTCGACACAAGGTGCTTCAAAATGAAATTAAAACGAACATTTTCAATTTGCTTGGACTTTCACTTTTGAGGCCAAACAGGGAAATCATATATATTGGCGATGTTCAGAAACACCAGTATTGGTACTGATCTCCCCCACTGGTTGAACTGGGCTGCTCCCAGATCTGAGTGTATGTAAAAACGTACGCATCATCAACTTCAAAGAAAAGTTTGGTGACTTATGCGTCATATAGTTGTTTTGATCTCTAAACACAGTTCAAGTACTGAATGACCCTTCCTCCACACAACTGAGTACACGTCTCATGCAGAAGTGAAAGCGAGACATGAATTGACCATTCACCAGAAACAAAGAACGCTGTGTTCCCCATGAGGAAGCTGAGCGATTCACAAAATGGTCTGTGCACAGCACACGATAAAAACATACTCTTTTAGCCAAATTTAAACCTGTTCGCTTTCCAGATTGATTTAGCAGACTATTACGTTTTGAAAATGTCTTTAATTCTGGGCGTGTTCTAGCAACTAATTTAATGATAAGAATATCTTATATATAATATAATGATTTATAATATTGTGCCTGTAGTTAGTGACTCAGTGGTTAGCAGTCTTACTTGTGGCACCGGTTCTATCTGTGTGTTTTCATGTTCTTCATGTGGGTTTTATCTCTCACTCCAAACAAATGCAGTCAGCTGGATGGGAGACTTTATTTCCCCACAGTAAGACTTTGATTGTCTGTGATGGTCTGGTGACCTGTCCAGTGTTTCAGTGCTTTCCTCTCAATCCGTACTCGGAGAGATTCCAACTCCCTTCTGTGCTGAATACAAATAAGCAACAATTGAATATGTTATATATATTTAAATTCCACAGGGATATTTATGTCCAAACAGGTCAAATAGAAACGCCAAACTCAACAGAAAGCCAGTCAGCTAAAAGAAAAGTTGGACCGTAAACACTTTTAAAGGGTTTCGCAACTCAGCTGTGAGGTTTGAAATACATCAGTGGCATGCTAATGGCAAAATATTCCCACAAAACCATAAATTAGTACAGTATATCAAACATGATTTTCCAAACAGCTAAGTTATGATATTACAGGTCAAACAACATTAGTCTATTAGCATTCATCTTCTTCTTGATCTGTTTATTTAGTTTGATAGGTTCATGGGGTGCATGAGGCTATCCCAGACAGGGTTATTATAGTAATCTAAAATTGAAACAAAAACGAAAATAAGCAGTAAAATATTGTTAGTATACTGAAACTAAATAAAAATGATATCCTTTAAGACAAATCTGAACTAAACTGAAACAATATGGTTGAAAACTAATAAAAATGAATGTAAATTAATATCAGTTTTTATTTTCGTCAACTCTCGTGACATTGAACCACAGAAAGTGAATGGACTTGACATTCCAGGTGATGGAGCTGTGCCACAATAGCTTCACATCGGACACTAATGCAGCGCGAAGATTAAACATGAAAGAAATGTAAACCATGTATTTTGTATGCATATGTAATTACTAGGGCTGTCAATCGATTCAAATATTTAATCGCGATTAATCACACATTTTTCGTATCTGTTCAAAATGTACCTTGAAGGGAGATTTGTCAAGTATTTAATACTCTTATCAACGCGAGAGTGGGCAAATATGCTTGCTTTATGCAAACGCATGTATTTATTTATTATTGGAAATCAATTAACAACACAAAACAATGACAAATATTGTTCAGAAACCCTCACAGGTACTGCATTTAGCATAAACTAAATATGCTCAAATCATAACATGATAAACTGCAGCCCAACAGGCAACAACAGCTGTCATTGTGTCAGTGTGCTGACTTGACTATGACTTGCCCCAAACTGCATGTGATTATCATAAAGTGGGCATTTCTGTAAAGGGGAGACTCGTGGGTACCCATAGAACCCATTTTCATTCACATATCTTGAGGTCAGATGTCAAGGGACCCTTTTGAAAAAGGCCATGCCAGTTTTTCCTCGCCAAAATTTAGCCTAAGTTTGGAGCGTTATTTAGCCTCGTTCACGACAAGCTAGTATGACATGGTTGGTACCAATGTATTCCTTAGGTTTTCTAGTTTCAAATGAGCATCTTCCAAAAGATTGCAAGTTGCATTAATGCGTTAAAGAAATTAGTGGTGTTAAAACAAATTTGCGTTAACACGTTATTATAGCGTTAACTTTGACAGCCCTTGTAGTTACATATTTCTGAGACCTTATACCCGGCCCTAAAAAAACAACTAAAACTACTGTAAAATTAAATATACAAAAACCTGTTGTATATTTTCTGAAAAACCAAACTAAAACCAGCAACACTCTTAAAACTAACTAAAACTAAAATGAAATGAAAATTTTAAACTAAAATAAAATAAAAACATTGAAGATTCTAAACTCTTATAACCTTGATCCCATCATGCATTAGGGGACAAATTAAACACCCTATAGAGATCAATCTAAGGGACTACACAATATGCTGCTTCAGATTATGACCTATAATTAAACATTCAAATATTTTACCAGACAAGTTAACATGGAATACACAAATGTGCCGTAAACTGAACGACGTTCTGTTATGGATATGCAATGCCACTCAAAGAAATTACATTTCAATCAGTTGATTTATTCTGTTTTCTGGCATTTATTTGGACAGTGCTCATTTAAAAACACCACCCAACCCACTGACAGACTAGCTGCTTTAATGGCTTTATAATAGTGTCAACAGCCACTGTTTTCTTTATTATTCCCCAACCCAAAAAGAGCTTAAAGCAGTTGCTGAGCCATAAGAGAATTCAGCTTCGAACCACTATGACAAAGCATTCACAATTAATTGGACCAAGACAGTGACGGCATGATTTACTGAACAGTTTGCCTCGGCAGCATCCAGGTGCATCCATACGTCGCTCATTTGCTCCGAAGCTCAATGGCTTTTGGTTACTTTTGTTTACCTCTTGTTTAATTAGGGGCTTTGTTACATTTATGCAAATTTCCTTTTTCTGTTTTCGCCCAACAGATGGTCCCTGTGGTTCTTCAAGAACGACAAGAGCAAAACATGGCAGGCCAACCTGCGACTCATCTCTAAATTTGACACGGTTGAAGATTTCTGGGCGTAAGGAGCAATAAATCTCTCCCAAGTCTTTTTTGTTTTCCTGTACTTCTATAGAGTGACTGAAGCAGTAATATGTCATGACTGTATACCGTGTGTTTTGAATTACTGAGATGAGATGAGCATGTTTTGTTCTCTTCATTTCAGTCTCTACAACCATATCCAGTTGTCAAGCAACCTCATGTCAGGCTGCGATTACTCCCTTTTTAAGGTACGTTTTATTTATTTACCATTTATGTAAATGCACAGTGTGAGTAGTTCAAGTGCAAGTATAAGTTAAAATCCGTCTTTTTGTTATATTTTTGCATGCCTATATTCTCTCTGGTGTTGAGATTATTTTTGTGTTCAACAGTTTGTACAAGGACAAAACTATTTTCTCTTTCTGATAGACTCAATGGAACTAAAAGAACCATGTAAAAGGCTATAAAACATCTTTCTTTCAAAGTGGAAGACCACATTTACATCATGAGATATTGTATTTGTTAAACTAAGCAAAGGACATATGGCAGTTGATATCATTGCCGGTTATTTGAAAAACATTTAATTTCAAACCGATATCCTCGTGAGAATAATTGAATTAAAAATGGAATAAACAAGTTTTATCACCAGTTTACCAATTAAGCCAAATTGCAAGATTGTAGCGACAACAAAATCAAATAAATCTCCCGCAAACAGAACAATACCTGATTGAAATGTCAGCAAAGAGTTTCGTTGGAAAAACAACAGCATCATTGCTGGAGGGCAGACAGGAGCTTCTGTGACTTATTTGTTGTGTGTGGAAGCTTAGTTAGTTAAATGGCAGGAGGCGGCAGCCACTAATTATACTCTGTGAGAAAGGTGATAACTAGAGTTGCAGAGGGTCGGAAAATTTACGGTAAATTTCCAAGGGAAGTTAAGCTCGGGAATTTTGAAGATGTTGCACAATTTTCAATATAAAAAAACCAATACTCGGTCTTATGACATGTTTTGGTTAAAAGAATGCCCATTGAATTGTAACAATGCATTGCATTTTCTTCAATCAATTTCCAATATCCCATTAAATAGGAATCAGGAAAGGTTGTGTGAGGTACTTATCCATAGTCAGTGTATTACCTAAAGTAGATGGCGGTCGGTATGCCCCCTGTTTGGAGAAGCAGACAGGAGTACCAGCATGGAAGCAAAGAAATGTACTGCCGGGGACATCAGCAAAACATATTTTTAACCACCTAAAACAAAGGTTCACCTAAAAAAAATGTAAGTGTACGCTATATTTAGAATATTTTCGCCGGTTTACCTTGCTGTCAGACAGCTATACAGTCTGTTTATGATGGGAAACTGAAGCCGTCATCTATGCCTCACACAACCCCACTCCAAATGACCCAAACTATTCCTTTAACCAGAATACAGTAGAGTAAAGACTATTACACAGTTTATAACTAAGCTAGCCGTTAGCACGATGTGGGATGTAGCTTGATTGAGCATGCTAATTGAGGAGTTTTAATTTATCAATTTTCCATTCATTCTTTATTGTAAAACATTTATTTTATAAATTAGCTGTTCTCTTTATTTATTAATTAATGGATTTATTTGGCAAATTAATGGATAATATCTGTCTGCTTATGATATGTAAAAGGTTTGTTTCTATCTACATATGACATGGTAAATACAGCCTGAGCAAATAACCCCTTATATTTCCATTTCATTCCTGTTTTTTTTCCCATGGAAAGTTTCCATCTTAAATATTCCCAGAATTTTGCAACCCTAGTGATGAAAATAAATGGAAAAGCAGTATATCAAGTACGACTGCAGTCTATAATCAGTGTGCTTTTATTGAAATCAGTAGTGGGATCACCTGTGGCGAAGACTAATTAGTGAGCTTGTATTCACAGCAGGGGAGTCAGTTTATCAGCACCTGTACAATTTAAGTTTTACACTTTAACTCTTAGAAAATGTAGCTTTTTACAAAACACTGTGAGTCAGAATGTTGAAGCAGAGCTTTGTGTAGAAGGCGAACAGAAATGCAACTCGCGACAAAGACATTAACCAAATATTTAACCATCACTGGACGGACACATGTTGAGCTCTTGCTACCCTTTTAAGATACATCCACACTAATCTCTGTCCAGACGAGCGTTTTAGGGCCGTTTCAGAATTAATCTCCGTCCATACTACCACGCCTGAAAACGCATATCACATGACCATTCACGTACATTGGGCATGCGCATGCCGGTATAAACAGGAAGCAGCGCTGGACACGGGAATGGATGTAAAGCGCCCGAATAATAGCTTGCCTCCTGCGCATGTAGGCAGTAGTAGCGTTAAAAAATGCAGAATTTAATTGCACAACAGCAGCTAGCATAGACAACAAGGTCAGCAATGCTTGAACCTCGTTATCCATGTTGAAATTAACCGCTGGTGGTCGAGGCTGATTTTGTTTGTTTTCTTCCAGAAAAAGTTCATGTGATGGGGCGTGGCGAATAAGACCCCAATCATGAAGCGAATGTGGGCATCTGCGTCATTGTTTTCAAAGTTCTCCGTTTCTGTCCATCCGGAGTAAAACGCAACCCCGGAGTTTTAAAACTAAAACAAGATCAACCGCATTTTCAAAAGTAGTCTGGACGCTAGGCATAAATGTAGCAAAAGTTATGCATTTTAAAACGTATTAGTGTGGATGTAGCCTGAGTGTTCCAGCTTTAATCAGATTTAAATAATTTCTGCTGGGATTATTGAAGAGTTGAAAAAGATATATTTCTTGCAGGCAGTGTTGAACTCACTGAAACCTCACCATTAAGGGCTGTTTTGAAGGTTCGGTGCGGTGGTTTGGGATGTGTATTGACTATGTGAACCATTGCTGCAGGATGGCATTGAACCCATGTGGGAGGACGAGAGGAACAAGCGTGGCGGGCGCTGGCTGCTCACGCTCAACAAGCAGCAGAGGAGATTAGACCTGGACCGCTTCTGGCTTGAAACCGTAGGTTTGCTTTGTATCCTGTTCAGTGTTGGTACTCAAATGAGTGATACTATTGCTCATTTCTTGAGCCTCTGTATACCACTCTATCATTACATTTGTTACATTGCTGATTTCATCTTCTCATACCTACAATGAGCTACAGATCGGATTATGTTAGTTTCCTTTTACACAACCAAGTCTTCTGTGGTATCTAAATATATACTATTCCAGTACCTTGACTGTATGCTGAGCTGATGATAAGGGGTCACAACACAGTCAAATGAGGGCAACTGAAAATTGGCTTGCCTGCTGCTAAGTCTGCAGTCCGCACAGTGTTGTGGCGAGCTCTCTCACTGCGCTAAAGGTCACTGACAAGTGATACACAAATCTTGCAAGCTATACTTGCCTGTTAGCAGACAGCACTTGCTTTACTGTCAAAATATTGCAACCACTGGTCTTCCTGGGCTGAAAGGGGGTCACTTTCTTTTTTTATTGACATTCTCACTAATTGTTTGTCCGTATGATAAACTGGAAACAAACATTTTTTTTAATGACGTGGACAGTTTCAAATGAACAGTTTGTTGCGCTGTGAGTTGTCGTGGAGGGTGCTGCTTTACCCTGCTGGTTCAGGACCTGCCTGAACTTCGCAGATCTGCACATAAAATGTGTTGCAGGAAGAATGTTAAAAAATTCTAACTCATCAGAAGGTCTTCTTATGCCTCATTTCCACCGCATGATTTGGCTCGCCTCAACTCAACTCGCTTTGGGTACTAGGTCCTTTTCTCTATTTCGTTCTCCTCCATGTAGGCAGGAATCTCAGCTGAATGTGAATAAAACAATTGCAGTCGCTATTGATGGTAGCTTGGCTATTGAAAAATGGTGGGTTTGTGCAGGATGTGACGATTCTCTCTGACCAATCAGTGGTCTGCAGTGTTTTAACTCAACACCTTCTGGTATTGGCTCAGCTTGCTTGTAACCTTGTCCAAGGTGTTACCAAAAAAGTACCAGGTACTATCCGCAACTTTTGCTAATGGAAAGCCAAAAAAGAGCAAGTTTAGTAGAGCCGTGCCATACCTTGCAGTGGAAATGCGGCATTAGTGACCTATAACCGAGTAAAAAACATCAGGAGGCTGGAGTGCTGCTGAGCAGCATAGCACTCAGTGCTACCACTGGTATCATAGTAATACTACTGATTAAAACAGTAATCTCATTTATACTTCCTCTGGCCACCAGTGGCAGCACTGAGCACTCCACTAGCTGAGCAAATCTCCAGTCGTTAAGCAAGAGAAGAGCTCTGCACCATCTTTCATTTTACATGGTTTGTATTGACTGACAGAAAAGACCTTTTTCTATCAGAATATTTATGTTTTTGTTACTTTACAGCCCTCTTGACGCAGCTTATAGTTTGCTAAGACGTTTTCCTACCATTCAGTGAGTTTGTATTTACGACATTCTTCACGTAACAAATTTTATGAGCGGATCTGTAACTGAAATGTCAAAGCTCTGGCAGATATCCGTGCAATCAGTCCTGGATATGGGCTGGTGATGCCAGTAATCCAAATCCTTGTACTTCGTTCCGTCAGACAGAGGCTTTCCTTTTCTTGTCTAGTCTCGGCTGGTCTGTATCAGTCTAGCTGATTAGTTTGGTTTAATAGTATCTATGGTGCGTTGAAATGACGCTTTGGTCATCATCAGAATGCTGAAAAAAGTTCTGTTGGGAATGCCATACCATGGGGGTTATATGAGTTGGTATTATTGGTCCTAACTATATTTATATAGAAATTTACAATGGCAAAATAAAAGATATTTAAATACTAATTCAATATTATTGCTGAAATTTGTTAATAGAAAAAGTACTAATGTCACTTAAAAGTGCCACTATATAATATGCAGTGGTGGATGAAGTACCTGGAAGCCACACTTGAGTAAAGTACAGATATCTAATGAGAAAATGAGTTTAGTAGAAGTTAAACACACCTATTAGAATATTACTTGAGTAAAAGTCTTTGATATTTACTGTACTTAAGTATCAAAAGTAATTGAATGATATTAAATGTACTTAAATATTAAAAATAAAAGTACAAATAAATGCTGTTAATAAAAAAGCAAGCAAGTCATAATTTTGAGATTTATGAAGTTTATAGGGCAGTTACACATGCATGAAATTAATATTCGCCTCCCGTTCACTTCCATTCTACGCGAGCGAAAGTGCGAAACAAATATTTGCTTCCGGTTGTGGAGCACATTTGCATCTTTGCATTCAAAATGCAGTTTACTCTGGTGAACTTTCAGTTCAAAAAATCACCTCGGCAGGCGATGGTCACTTGCATTCACGCATGTGTGACCGTGCCCTTTTTATTCCTCTTAAGATGTACACCACGTTAAAAATGGAGGCTACATTACACTCGAAGAAAAACAACAAACAACTGAAAGGATTTAAAGAGCAAAATCCAGTTTTTCGTAGTTACAAGTACCATTCAACATGTAGCATAATCTGCAGCCTGCCTGGACTCAAGCAGAAATCAAAATTTAACTACGGCTTTGAGAGCACTTTGTTTGCACTTGAATGATGTAACTTGCAAGCTAGCACCACTGATTCGCCAAATTTAATAGTAACGAAGATGCTTAAGGGAAATTTATCGGATTAAAAGTATTCATTTTATTTAGGAAATGTAGTGGAGTAAAAGTGAAAGTTGACAGAAATATATAAAAAG
Source organism: Sebastes umbrosus (assembly GCF_015220745.1). NCBI lineage: Eukaryota > Metazoa > Chordata > Actinopteri > Perciformes > Sebastidae > Sebastes > Sebastes umbrosus. Next base: position 9,196,853 of record NC_051284.1, read on the forward strand.
TAAAATGCGGTCCAAAAAAAGTACAGATACTCCCAAAAAAGTGCTGTAACGAAGTCTTATTACTTTGTTACATTAGACCACTGATAATATGTTACTACCTCACTGATCTTAACAGAGTTCATGCAACATGAATTGCAGGAAATGGCAGCAAAACCCTGAAAGCATTCTTGTCAAACGGGTGCAGCAGAGAGAAAGAATCTCAAAACTCTCGCTGATCCACCTCGCTAATGAAGGTTGACAAAGCTAACAATGTCCAGGGCCTTACTCCTTTACGAGAGTGTGGACGATTTATAGTTTAGTCGAGACGTAAATCATGATGAAATGACAGTTGCTTTTATTCCTCTCCGTCCTCTCACCAGCTCCTGTGCTTAGTCGGAGAGGCCTTTGACGACTACAGCGATCAGGTCTGCGGAGCCGTGGTCAACATCCGCACGAAAGGAGATAAAATAGCCGTCTGGACATCAGACTTCGATAGCCGGGAAGCTGTAACACACATAGGGTGAGGCGTGGCAAAAGTGTTTTACATTCATAAATACAGATGATGTCATTCTCTGCATCCTCTCATGGTGTCTTTTCCCCCGTCAACAGGAGAGTTTACAAGGAGCGCTTGGGGCTTCCCTTGAAGATGACTATCGGCTACCAGTCTCACTCAGACACAGCCACCAAAAGCGGTTCAACCACCAAGAACAAATTTGTCGTTTGAGAATTGCCCCAATGTGCCTCTTTCATTTTCTTGTCTTATTTTGTTGTTGGTTCATAATGTTTACTTTGCTGCAAAGACTCTGCGGAATGCAATCTGGGAGAAAAGAAAAAACACAATCCAAGACTACGTGCCAAATGTTTCCATAACCTGCCCAGGACTTCAACCACATGGAAAACAGATGAACAGGAATCTTCAAAAAACACTAACAATGAAAGGTATTAATACTAGTGGATGAGATTTAGGCCCAATCCCAGTACACCCCTCACCCCTACCACTTAGCCCTATCCCTCTGTTTTGCGTGTTCGCATGTAGGGGTTAGGGCGTCCCGACTCTTGTTGCGATAGAGGGCTAAGGCGAAGTGGTAGGGCTATATGTCCCTCCAAACAGAGATTTTTCAGAGGCTCACTCCAAAGCGAGTGTTACGAGAAGTCTTCCAGAAGGACTCGCGACTCATCGGCAAGACACCAGCTAACGTTGTACAATCACATAAAAAAAACACAATTTAAGTATTTACTTCGTTAATGAAGGTTTTAAATATATTATGATAACCTCATATTATCTTAGTGTCATGTCATTTTGATGTATTGTAGAACTTTACGTTATGACGAGCATGACAACAAATATTGCTTAAAAATGGCTAATATGTCACTAGCTAGCTAGCTAGCTAACGTTACAACGTTGTTTTAAAGTGGCAATCTCGAAGATTTTCATTTAAATAAATGTCCATTAAGTCATTATCTATCGCCAAACAAGGTAAAGCAATGGTGATAGAGCCTATGGCCCACTGATAAAAGTTTTGCAATTCGGGCAATCGATTAAAATATTTAACCAAGAGACCCCTTTGAAAATGGCCATGGCAGTTTTTACTCTCCAAAATTTAACATAACTTTGGAGTGTTATTTTAGCCTCCTTTGCGACAAGCTAGTATGACATGGTTAGTACCAATGGATTCCTTTTTTTCTAGTTTCATATGACGCCGGTATCTTCACTCTAGCATTAAAATTGAGCCTGCATGCTGCAACCTAAAAATCGCAGGTTGCATTAATGCGTTAAAGAAATTAGTGGCGTTAAAACAAATTTGCGTTAACGCGTCATTATTGCATTAACTTTGACAGCCCTAATTATAGACCTTTTCTTTTTGACAAGCATGACAATGTCGCTAGCTAGCTAGCTAACTTTACAACATTGTTTTAAAGTGGCAATCTGGAAGATTTATATAAATGTCTGTTAAGTCACAATCGCCAAACGAGGTAACACAATTGTGATTTAGCCTGTAGCCCACTCATAAAAGTGTTGCAATATTTATATATTTGCAGAATTATGAACTAGGTGACATTCTGGGAAAAAATGCTGTTGTATACACAAAGAACGCATGTTGCCAAGAAGTGAAAGTCAATTGTTCGTTCCATTGCAACATCAGCGCCCAGCAGCAAAGCTACACTTCAGCCATTTTGGACTGAAAGCGCTTACCGGACACCGGTACACCATAATCCTGCCTAATAAGTGCCATAGAGTAGTAAAACTAAACTATTTCTATTCTGTTGTCATATTCTACCGAAACGGACTGTGTTGAACAATAAAATATCATTATAAGCGTTTTCAGTCCAAAATGGCGGCAGCAGCTGTTGTTCTTTGGTATACACGCAAAAAATGGAACTATGCACACAATTCTGAAAACTTGAAGACCTTGTATATAGAAATATAATTTTTCTATTGTATTTCTATGCTCGTGCATCAACAAAAAATACGCTCAAATAGAAATTCTAAAACAACCAGATTGAAATCTTTCAGATTGCCACTTTAAGGCTGATTTGTGCATGACAGTCCCGCATTCAACATATTTCCATGTTGCATTTCCCTCCCTCGTTGATGGCATGTGACACTCAAAATTCCAGCTAAGTTGCTGCATTGGTTACCAGTCCTCTGGCAGGGTAGGAGCACGGGTTGCTAGCCTACAGAGCACCGCTATTCTATCACGAAGCGGCCTGATAATGAACCAGTATTCTTTTGATTTGATGACTTGTTTGATGGATCAATAGCGTAACTTTATAAGTTGTAAACGAATCGAGAGCGTCCACGCTTTTCTATCTCCATCAGCAAAAGTCATTGAAACGACCACAGCTGAAGACGGTATCGTAACATTAGATCCCGGCAACAAACTCGTCGCACCCGTTTACGTAAACGCCATCGGCGACTACCGATGACGTATCAGGGTCTCGAAGGGTTGTCCCATTTCCCAGGGGAAGATTTCAACCACGACCCCTTATAACTCTGTTCCGAGGGGCAAGTCAAAAAAAGCGAAGGGCATTCGAAAACGAGGCGTTGGGGTAAAAATAAGAAATGGGATTGGGCCTAGGAGTGCTTTATACTCTACTAAAGAAATATGTGTTGATTTTTTTTTCTTTTTAATGTCAGGGAATCCTGAAATGCAAAAAATATATAGTAATGTATATTTCTCTCCCATTTACTACAGCAGCATTGGTTTGCTGTAATCCTTAATGACATTAAACCCTTTTAATTTATTATTAATTTGCCTGCATATGATTAGATTGTTAGAGCCTTTGTTTTATGCTTTTTTTTTTTGCCTTGAACTGTTGCACGTAATCAACCTTTTAAAAGTATTTCATGACTCATATTCATTTGAGTGTTTAATATAATTAAAACTTTGGTTTTGCAATTATTAGTTGTTAAATTGTGTAGTACTTTTTTTTTGCCGCCTGTAATCGGTACATTCCTTGTTATAAATGATTTGCTTTTTTGACTTGCAGTGGTGCTGTATTGTAGGATATTGACATTTAGTGGCGGAGGACGTTTATAGTAGACCATCCCACTGTATGAATAAGATTACTAAAGGAGACGGGGAAAGTCCCTTCCTTGGCTTCCAAGTAGCTTAAGATTCACCGTTCGCCTTAGTGAAAGTGCCAAATTCAAACCTACCCCACCTCCACCCCCTATCATCCTGAGATCCCTTAAAATGTCAGTGTAAAAAGAACTTTGAAAGAAAAGGTTACTTTGGGCAACATGGCTTCCCCAGCTCAGTTTATTGCCACCTTTAAAAATGTCACTTCAACATGACAAATGTCATCACGTTCTCAAAGATGGGCATTCTTTAAGCCAGCAGGCGAAGCATCCACAACTAGATCCTCCTTGATCTGATGAAGCGTTAAGTGACTGCCGAAGCTTCATTAGGTCCTTGTTGAAGTTATGGCATGCTTGTGGTAGTAACCTTTAAAGGCCAGCTGATCTATCATGTAAGATCCTTTTGCAAGCACGCGCTCAAATGATAAACACCGAAGTGAGTAAAATGTATAGCACCTTTCTAGAGAAGTCTAAACAAAGTACCTCACAATAAAGCAACTGACAAAAAATCAAAATCAATATAAGGGTGCACAGAAAATTAGTCCAAATATTAATAATGCAACAACTCAAATAATGATTGTAGTTAACACCAGTATAACCAAATAATGTGGTGAGCATCCCACATCCACTGTGCAATATAGAGCATTGAGATTGGGTGGTGGGAAATGTCCAAAAGTGTCCTCTACGTTAATTAAAAAGACCATACCATTTCAGTTTCAATTCAATAAATGACATTTTTAAGATGTTTTGATGTCTGATCTGGTCTCTCAATAATCACCATGTTCCTTGAAGTGTAAATATTAAAAACTATGAGACATATCTAATAACTCATCTGCTTCGCTATACGTCTCGTCCTTTGTGATTAGTATTATGTATACTGTACACCCAGTTGCCAGTTGGTTAGGTTCACCTTGCTAAAACTAATGCAGTCCTCCAATGACTCAATGAAGCCTTCATTCATAGAGGTTATGATGTTCATATTTAGTTGAAACTGCTCTAGAGAGGTGTTGATTCAACTTTATTGTCATTTTGGAGGCTGTACATGTAGTTTGTGGTGATGTGTATCGTACTGTCGTGCTAACATAAATGGAGTGGACTAAATATTCTATCACCTATAGAAGCAGTGTAAATATTCAGTAATTTGCATCATCAACATAGAAATTGCAACTATACAGTGTATTATTTGTAAAGTTATGGCATGTGGCATATTGTTTTTGCAACAGTCATAAACTAGAATTACGGCCTCGTGGTTGTTTGCCTCTGCCAACCAGTCAAGATGCAGTTTTTCATTCATGTCTGTCGAAAATGTCATCACTTCATCATTTGATCTTATTAGACAGTTGTGTGAAATTGTCATAATTTGCATAAGAATTTTTTAGTTAAGGCCAAAACATATTTTGTGAGGTCACAGTGACCTTGACCTTTGACCTTTCACCAAAATCTAATGAGTTCATCCTTGATTACAAGATGAAGGTTCTACCAAATTTGAAGAAATTCCCTCAAGATGTTCCTGAGATATGGCGTTCACGAGAATGGGACGAATGTGAGGTCAAAGTGACCTTGACCGTTGACCTCTAAAATCTAATCAGTCCATCTTTGAATCCAAGCAGGGCCAGCTCCAGCCCTTTTGGTGCCCAAGGCGAAATTCGGATTTGGAGACCCTCTACATCTGTCCGTCTAGCGATCTTGCATCCTGACCCGTACTTGGGCTGTTGTGATGAGCACAGCCGCAGTGTGATGTTCAAGTGCCGCTGGGCAGATGAAAACTTGAGAAAGAGAGTTACAGGGGTTAAAATGTATTTCTTTCTTTCTTTCTTTCTTTATTTGTTCATTTGTTACCTCAATGCAGAAAATGAGGAAGGGCGCCAACCGGCATTTTTTAAAAATTCATTCATTCATTGTTTTTTTAAGAGGGCGACCAGCGTTTTGGCATCATTGGGCAAAAATTCCATAATAACCTTTCAGCATATTATAATTCAAGTGTTCTGAGAGAAAACTAGACTTCTGCACCTCCTCATGGCTCTGTTTTTCCAGACCGTGGCGGAAGACTTTGACCAATCACAGGTCATTTCAGAGAGAGAGCGTTCCTGTGCTCTCATTTTACAGATAAACAGTACACTACAAGAAGTTTCTGAAAACATTTGAGGCGAGAAATAGACATTAACGTAACATAATATTGATTCATATTTGATCAGCGCTGCCTAGTTTGACCGTTTGGTCGGAGTTCACGAGTGAGATGGCAGCTGGACGGCAGACTCCAGATCAGCCCTGACTGGTTGTTTTCCTCCGGTCTGTGAAATCTTGCAGATGCCATTAGGAGCACCGGAGGACACCGAAGGACACAGAGGGACATGTTTTGTTTTTTTTTTCAGATTACCTGTCTCATGCACTACTGTCAGGATATAGTGACCGATTTATAAAACTAACTTTTTTTAGTCATATTTGCTCCATTTCTACCCACTGCTGCTTTAAGCCGGCCCTGAGTCCAAGGTGGACATATTGCCAAATTTGAAGAAATTTGTTCAAGGTGTTCCTTTTCACAAGAATGGGACAGAAGCGAGATCACAGTACCCTTGACCTTTGACCTCCAAAATCAGTCCATCTATGAGTACAAATATATGTATATATCAAATTTGAAGAAATTCCTTCCAGGCGTTCCTGAGATATCGCGTTCACGATGAGTCGGACATACGTACGGACCTACGGACAACCTGAAAACAAAATGCCTGTGGCCATGGCCGTCGTTGGTGCGGAGGAATAAAAAAAGAAATTGCCCACATTTGCATTTATTGAAAACTGTCCACCAACACAGTTGAATATATTTCTTTTATCTTTCTGTTGTGAATAGTAATAAAACCAAATGCCCCCGTTCTGTGCAGACAGGTAAACACAAGGCCACTGACACGGCCACTTTATTAAATGGGGTTACAGGCTAACCTTGGCAGCAATGAATACAATCAATGTGGTGAATTGAATTGAGCACAGTTTCTCCGTCTCCAGTCGGCCCCAGTTGCCGCAAGCGGGACCTCCTTGTTTTCCAATCAGAGGCACTTATCGAAATCCCAAACCCTCCGATGTGAGATAACCGGCCGAATCAATCTGTCAGAAGAACATAATCCAGCAGGGGAAATATGAAATGAATCAGCTAAAATCAGAATAGACTTCCAAAAGAAAAAAGTATAGCGAAAGCAATCTGATTTAGAGCTATAACTCTGTCCCCGAATCCAGCCCAAAAAGCACAAAGAGCCTAAACTAAAAACGTACCGTGGAATATTTTTTTCCCGCTGACTTGTTTTAGGGCTGCACTGGGGCATTTTCTGTTGATGCCGTGGCTCCAGGCAGGTTTTTAATAGGTAATCATTTCACTGCTGTCCATCACTTTACACTGGAGGGAGCTGCAACCCCATTTAACTTTAAACTGGTGCGTAGGCAGTGCTGGGATGGATTTTGTTGTTTACAGCCACGAGTCTACATCCTGCTGGCTTTCAACTTAAAAGGGCGGTGATGTAGGGGCTTGTTGTGTGGATTACACCGTGGTCTTGTCCATCTGTCAGTCTGCTGGGGCTTTGAAGGTGGCAGCTCACAATTCAGAGGGAAAGAAATGAACTTAGGTAGCGGCTGAAAAATGTAGTGTACGAAAGTGAAGAGGGAATTTCAGACAATCAACATAAAACATCAAAAAGGAACTGTTTGGTGTTTTAACATGACTGGCAATGTATTGCGTGAATAGAAATGTCTAGAAACAGTGATATCACGCATTTGACAGCGAAGAAGCATGTACTACATATGGCGTACGTTTGCCAGCAGCTATAATTAGGACATTACATACCCTTACAACTAAAGGATCTAAGCCACCGCCATTTGTCAAGCTCAGTGCTTTATCAGCTTACCGTTCTGTATATGGCTGATCAATTTCCCCAGGGGTCCGTTTGGGCGCTCGTTTCTCTCCCCGTAGTATCCAGATCAATGGCGGGATTTGTTAACCCAGATCAAATGAATGAAGAGGGTAATCAGAGAGGCAGTTATCCTATACTTTGTGGGCTTGTGATCGAGGATGCTCGGATTACATTTAAAGCCCAGACGGATATGCTTAACATATATAGAACGCCCCATGAGACTCAATCACTGCATAAACACATTGTACACATGGTGGGGTTTTTAGTATTGATCCAAACTCACTGTACACATGTCTGAGTCAGTGTATGTACTGTATATAAAGCCCAACTCCTGACAGAAACACCATATTATCCCCCGTTTCAGCTTCACGTTGCTGGCTCCCAGTGCAGCGTGGCATTGATTTTATCATTTTATTGAGAGGTACATCTTGGAACACCTAGTTATTTCTCTTAACTTTCAACTCTCTGTGAGGGAGCTCTCTGGTCCCTTGGGCAGCTTTCCAACTTTGTGTCCTGCTTTAATGCACACTCTTGAAAGAAGTATGGAAATCTGAAAGCCTGAAATTGCAGTACCTGGCAAAGGAAATGTTTGACATTTTGGGAAATGTGCTTATTTGCTTTCTTGCCAAGAGTTAGATGAAAAGATCAATACCACTCTGTCCATTAGATATAAGGCTAAAGCCAGGAGACATTAGCTTATTAGCACAAAGATGGGAAACAAAACGAGCCTGGCTCTGTCTAAGCTTAAAAAATATATGCCTACCTACCAGCACCTCTAAAGCTCACCGATTAACATATTGTATCTTATTTGTTTACTTCATGCTAAAAGCAAAAGTGTAAAAATGACATGTTGTGGTAGATAACGTTATTTGCTCCTGTCGCCGCCACTCTCTGGCTCTAGCTTCCCCACTCACTTCCCACATGCAGTACACACACTCTTTGCACTGGCTCTGCTCCAAATGACCTATGCTACTCTTACAACAACTGGCTCTAGAGAGGGCCATTTGCGTTTTTGCGTCGGCCACCGTAGTTCATCTACACGATGGCACGCGCAACACGTTCTCATCCCAGCTCGTTACATAGCCTACCACCGCTTTGTCATGCCCCTTGGCATCACTTTATTTTCGGCATCAATACCACTATAGTTACCCTTGGCATCACTTTAGGATTAGGCAATAAAACCACTATAGTTACCCTTGGCGTCACTTTATTTTTGGCATCAAAACCATTATATTACCCTTGGCGTCACTTTAGGATTAGGCGACAAAACCATAATAGTTACCCTTGGCGTCACTTTAGGATTAGGCGACAAAACCATAATAGTTACCCTTGGCGTCACTTTATTTTCGGCATCAAAACCACTATAGTTACCCTTGGCGTCACTTTATTTTCGGCATCAAAACCACTATAGTTACCCTTGGCGTCACTTTAGGATTAGGCATCAAAACCACTATAGTTACCCTTGGTGTCCCTTTATTTTTGGCATCAAAACCACTATAGTTACCCTTAGCGTCACTTTAGGATTAGGCAACAAAACCATAACAGTTACCCTTGGCGTCACTTTAGCATTAGGCAACAAACCACTATAATTGGTTGGGCTTGAAACTATCTTTAAACTACGCCACCACAGCACTTTCCCTTTGTGTTTACTGTTGCTGTGGATGGGTTAACATTAGTGGAACGCCCAGTGCGTTTCATACCGGCGCTAACGAGTGCCTTGTTTGGTGATAACACACACCGGTGGGCGTGACAAAGCCTCGGTATATTTACAGCCCTGGGAATGAGAACGGGCTGGCACACGAGAGAAGTTTCAGTTGGTTGCAATCTGCAACCTCACCACTAGATGCCACTACATCCTACACACTGCACCTGTAAAGGGACCACAATTCCAGTTTTTGCGTTAGCCGACTCTTAGTTTTTTAACTTCATATTAAACGGACAGATATGAGAGTGATGTCTTCTCAGCAAGAAAGTGAATAACTTGTATTTCCCAAAATGTCAAACTATTCCTTTGAGCCATTTGTAATATCCCAACTGCTTTGGTGTGTGGTCATTTAGTTTAGACTTTCAGAATCTGACTTTTTCTCATTTAATCATTGCTACAATCCCCTTTGCCCTTTTCTTTTTTCCCCTTTGCTAATTGAAAAATTGACATTTAGCATGCATTGTGTTAATTAACACAGTGATTGGTGTCTTTAATACAGTGGTTCTCAATCCTGTCCTCAGGACCCACAGTGCTGCTGGTTGGTTATCTATCTTACCAGGTGGTTAATTGCAGTTAATCACATTCACCTGGCATCGCAGGTGTCAATTAGTCTCCTCATTAGATGGCTGGTATAAAAGCCAGCATGGCTGAGGTGAAACCATAGGATGTAAAACCACAGCTTTGAAAAAGAATGCGAGAGGGAAAAAAACCCCTGAAAAGGTTGTTTCTGCTAAAACAACTGGGTCAGTCAATGAATTTGAGCACTTTCGAAGCAGCTGAAGATATTCAATCAATAGAATTTCTCATTCATTCGAGCTGTGCATTCATCTAACCGACAAAGGACGGCGAAGTCACAACTGGCAGGGTTCACACAAGCCGGAGATTAATTAGCGTAGCCTTTTGTGACGTTTCACAGTGTTTGCACTTGCAGTTATGTATTAAATTGACTGGTAATAAGAACCCCATGTGCTCTCCCCGCCTCATTCATCTGCGACAAATGAGCTCCAGAGATTCAGTAGGCATATTTAATTTGTTGTCTCGATTCATCGAGGTGAATATTTTCCTAACATTTAACTTCATGCTATTTTGTTATGTTCCACCCGTAATCCACTGGCAATGTAAAAAATGTATTTATTACATCGGCCAAGGAGGTTATGGATTTGTTTGTTTGTTTGTTTGTCAGCAGCATTGGGGAAAAACTACTACTAGATTTTCATGAAATTTGGTGGAAGTTTTTAGGGTCAGGGAAGAACACATTCAATTTTGGAAAAGACTTGCCATGGTAGAGGTCTGCGCTCTCCCAGTGCCCTTCTAGTTTATTTATTTAATTGTGACCAAGCAGGACATTTTACAGTTGAAAAATCCACCATTTAATGGTGACACTGTTTTCTAAATTACTGAGAAGGGTCTGCAGATTTTTATCGTAACCAAAGACTTAAAGTTGCAATAATCAGTTTGTTTTGGCCAATTAGGAGCAGTACATGAATCTGAACATTGACATATTATATAACCTTAAGCCTATAAGGTTGCTATGGCAAAACTTGTTAGCAAACAATGTCCTATTTACACATCATGTGGACAAGTCAATGTTATAGCCCAATATCACAAATCCCAAATTTACCTCAAGGGGCTTTACAATATGTACAGCTATATGACACCCTCCAACCATAGACCCACGATTCGGATAAAAAAATCCCCCAAAAAACACTAATTGGGGAAAAAATTTGAAGAGACCTCAAGGGGCATGATAGGAAAAGATCCGACACACAGGAGTCCTGTATTCTGAGAGCGGAGAGCACAGGATGAAATAAATCAGGTTTAAGGAGATGAGACAGGTATAAAGTGGTGTGTGAGACATCAGAAGCACCTTTAAGAATGATTTGACATGGATAGTGAGCTGGATGGATAATGAAGGAAAGATCAAATTGGTATAATATGGTAAAAAAATCGAGTTTTAGTTAAGATTCTGCATTCTGAACCATTTGGAGACTTTTACTACCTTGCCAACCCCGTCTCCTACAAAATAACAATCCAATACAACTAAACTGCATTCTTAATTACGTTTCAAGGGAAACATAGTTTCCAACTTGTTCTCGTCACATACCGCCGCTTTGTCGCACCCCCTTGGCGAATCTAGGAATGAATCATTTGATTTTGGTTTGTTTTTGTTTGTTCATAGTGCTGTCTTTTCATTAGTAGCTAATCATAATTTGCAACGTGACAAGGCATGTAAACGATTCGCATGTTAATTGATATTTTATTTTGGATTGTTATTTTTTATTTATATATATATTTATATTGTTTTCTCTGTTATAGGTGAGGTTTTTAGACAAGGCTGTAGTGGGTTTATACCTCACCTGCACATGCATTTAATTTCTATTTACTTTTTCTCTGCCTGACCCTTCTTTTTAAAAATGTGCAAAATAAAACATAACAAAACATAAAATATCAAAAAAGATATGTATTAAACCTTTGGAAAACATTTGCCTTCCCTTAGTGAAGTTTAATTGACAGTTGCAAATGGTTGACATCTGTCGGTGTACCCATTATTTCCTGTCAGTACAAAGATTTTTTTTGTATACTAACTGCAAAAACACTACACCATGACAATTAACATATGGTGCATAGTGTCTACAGTTAGTATGGCTAGCTAGCACGGACGTTCTGCGCCTGCGTGAGAGGAAAGAACTGTCCACACCAGCAGGTAAAGGTAGCTGTATTCATCATTCAAAAAGGAAAACTAGGAAGACCGAGCACAGCGGATATACAAGCTGTCGTTATGACATGTACATGAAACAAAGCCGCTCATTTTCACACCACTCTCACTCATCACTTAGCCTCATTCCAGATGGCCATGTCGTTGTGAAAATATCTGTGTATTGGAATGATCAGATTAGATGAAGAAGAAAAATGAGAAGAACCCTTTGCGTTTTTCCTCTTGACTTTACCTCTTGACTTTGCTTTCCTCACATCCGTTTCTCTTCTTGTGCGCTGATTCGTTTAAGCTGAACAGCCAATCACAGCGATTTCTCTCACTGACGGGCTCCGCCGCTGAATCGACATTCTGAATCGGCCGAAAAAACTACAACACGGGCAGACTAGGGCAGACTAGAGCCGAAACTAGGCCGACAGACGCTCACCGACAGCCCCAAACTGTCCGACCGTTGGCTTGGTATATCAGGGCCTTAAGGGGGCCCTGGACCCAAGGTTGAGAATCACTGCTTTAAGGCTCTAAAGCTACACTGTATGCGTACAATAAAAAGGTGGAAAACACATTATGCTGTCTGCTACATTCTTGTGGATTATACAGTATATCCTTGAGGCCATTACTGCCCTACGAGGACTTCAGCAGCATTATTGCTGCTATAGTTGAAAAAGCATGGATGTCCTTCAAAACAGGGTTTCTTTCTAGTACCAGTATGTCAGTGAGTGCACAGACTACATATTTATTTTGGGTGTCCCTACAGGGAAGCCTAATCATTAACACAATTGTAGTGATATACTGAGCTTTGCCTTTATTTGAATAGATTAAATAAATGATTAATTTAAATCAGCAAACATTCATAATACTTCTACATGTATGTACATAATTGACTTTAATTGAGTCTGAGGACATACAGCCAAACTTTATCTTTTAAAAAACCTAGTGTTTTCCAGTAATTTTACAGCTAGATGTGTTGGCGACTGTCACATTTATTTATTTATTTCATTTTGCTGCTTGTTTTTAATGCCTCGAGTACTTTGCAGTCAGTTGCTGCCTTTGTGCACTTGGCTCGCATTCACCAACCGATGCAGCCTCCAACTATTCAACGCCCACCTCGGAGCCACTTGTCACTTTTTCACGGTTGTTATCTCTCAGTAATTCTCCAAACATGTGCATTTGTGCAAGACTGTATAAAGGATTGGGTTGTGTGGCTTTTAATGTGCGCAATAAATTGGCTTTGCTTTTCGTTTAATTGCTCCTCTGAGGCGTTTACAGTACAGAACTGTTGCTTGAGTTACATGACTACAGCTGACATGATACAATATTCTTTCAAGCCTAACTCAGGCTAATGAACATTTAAAGTAATTACAAACGGCAATAGGAAGGAAGGCTTAAACAAGGGGTTATTTTATCTTTTATGTTCATTTTAGCATCTTGTTGTTCTATAAAACACATTTTCACTGAGCAGACGAAGCATCTAAAAGCTTTAAATTTGCCAGTTAACTTGAAAATTATCACAATACCCTGAATATTTTATTAACATTAGGCTCAGTCTGCCTCCCGTGCCATTCCAATAATGACCTGTTTATGGCTCTGTGGTCTGAATCCTCATCATCTGATCACTGCCTCCGTGTTCTCATTTACCAGGTGGTAAAATGATTTCATTACGCGTTCTGAACACCCGGCCTCTTGTTATTACAGGCGGTCACCGGGTTCTGCTGCTCTCTCATGACCTATTTGCCTCCCACAACACAGTAAAAAAGGAAGAGATGTCGCAGTATTCCATGCTGGTGCTGTTTAGTCACAGGGTGCTTGACCAGTGATAGTTAATACTTGTCCTGTCTCTAATGCTATCCACACTTTATCCTTTATTTTCCAACATCCTGCATCTCTTTCCCTACAAAATAGGTTAAGTCTTAAAATTGTGCAGATGGTGAAATAAAGCCACACCAAGGTGAGCTAAACAGAAATATTTTGAGATTTAAGGTCATTGCAAATTCTGCCATTAACATGGTTTAATGTTTGTTCTCTTGTGTTGTGGAGGTAGAGAAGTTTCCAAAAAAATTGCCTCCTTTTTTATCAATATTCAATGTTCAGTGACAGATTATAATCCTAATCCTAAACCTAATCACTTTCATGTGGATTAAATGATATCCAGCAACTGAAGCCTCTGTTTTTTTCCCCCTATTTTGAACACACAACACACACACACACACACACACACACACACCTGTGCTACATGTACACTTCTATCTTTGTGAGGACACTCATTGACATAATGCATTCCCAAGACCCTTACTGTACCCTAACCTTTACCATCATATGAGCATAAAAACTATAATAAATCCACCCTTAGCAGACTTTTTTTTACGTAATATTACATAACAAGCGTGACAAGCTTAACATCATTACATAACAAGTCAACTTTTGGTTTCACCATGGGCCACGAACAGCGGTGTCCTGGGGGGGAAAGTCGTGCATTTGTTGGACCCACCCACCCGCCCATAGTGGACTTTCTCGCTTGTTATACTTGTTATTATACCATAATTCAATTAATACCAAATTCATAATATTACGAGAAAATAGTTGTAATAATACGAGAATAAAGTCATAACTTTACGAGAAACAATGTCGTAGTATTACGAGAATAAAGTCATTACGACTTTTTTCTCTTAAATTTATGAGTTATTCTCATAATATCATGACTTTATTCTCTAAATCTCAGATTTATTTTTTTTCCTCAATGTGGCCCTAATACTCCGTCGTACCGTCAAACCATAGACCTACAACAATGATAAATAAAAATGAAAATGTAAACAAAAAAACAGTTATTCATTTTCACTAATTTCTTTGAAAAATCCACAGGGAGCCACTGGAGAGGGGCTAAAGAGCCGCATGTGGCTCCAGAGCCGCAGGTTGCAGACCCCTGCTCTATCCGAATGTGAAAGCGTAGACATTCAATGTATCTGTGGTTTGCAGAAACGTACGATGCCAACATTTTTTCCTGGTGCTTGTGCTGTATTTAGCGTACAGACATTAGAGTGATATCAATGTTCTCATCCACCTCTCTGAAAGAAAGCAAATATATACATATATACATATTACAATACATATTTCCCAAAATATCTAATAACTATTCCTTTAAATAGACCCTGACCATGAAGTCCATTCCAGACCCATGAAAATTATTTCTTATGAGTCTACAGTTTTCAGCAATTACTAAATGTCAAATAACATTTGACTTTTCGCCAAAGCCAGAGCAAACCAAACATCTCTGTGCCGTGTATTTACAGCGGAGCGTGACCTTTTAAGCAGATTTCTGACTGCTCTGAGTGGCGATAAACAACCTGACTCAACCCCTGGACCGCAGCAACGGCCGTGGCAGAGCACATCAGCTGGAGGTGCTGCCGGTTGTTTAAAGGCGAGTTGTCACACAACCTAACATCCATCCGAGGACTTACGCAACCCCCACTGCAGTTCACAAAATCACCAGGAGGCTGGTCATGCATATGGGTGACATGCCACTATGGACTTGTGGAGAAGGTGTAAGGGGTTATGTAACTTTCCCACTTTTTTGCCTCAATGAATACTGTTGTTCATGATGCATATTGACAGTTTCTGTCCTCAAGAGGAGGAATGGATGAGCCAAGCCAAGATCTGTCCCCGACACTGTTGTTCGAGCATTGCAGCATAATGGCACCAACATTGTACATCCAGGGTTC
This sequence comes from Sebastes umbrosus, assembly GCF_015220745.1. Taxonomy (NCBI): domain Eukaryota; kingdom Metazoa; phylum Chordata; class Actinopteri; order Perciformes; family Sebastidae; genus Sebastes; species Sebastes umbrosus. Next base: position 9,212,442 of record NC_051284.1, read on the forward strand.
ACCTTTGGAATGATGAAGTCAAGATGGCACGATTGTTCTCGTCGAGGCCTTGGAGGTGAGACCAAATGGTGTGCCTTCTGTCTCTGTGTTGTTTCTGCCATTCTGCACAACCTCTGCGTGAGTACAAGGCGACATTTACAATGTAAGCCAGATGCTTGCGATCCGGAGGCTCCACCTAACCGCCACCAGGCTCCAGGACAAGTGGAAGCAGTGCTGAAAAAAAAATAAGTGCCAGTACTCCTCTTATTCACATGTTGGCGTGTGTAACGGCCGGTATCATCAATCTCTTGAGACTTATTCCTATTTATTCATTATCTCTTTAAGCACGTTATACTGTGTCAGTCATAATCAGCTGTGGTTTTATTGCTATATTATTATACTTGGGTTATGCATCTTCTATAGCAGGCCTATCCTATGGGGTTAAGGTGGTGTGTATAGTGTTAATAGTTAAAGTGCTTTCCTGTGTTATTTGTAGCCTATAGTAGGGTATCATTCAGGTTTTATGAGCAGTGTCCCAGTCAGGATGCTCCTACATATTATGCAGCAACATAAAGAGACACATTCTGAATTTCTACAGTGAATAAACGTTACTAGGAGATATTGGGTTTGTGGCTTAAGTTTTTTTACTTAAAATTATGCAATTTTACATCATTTTGGACCATTATTATTACTAGTTAAATGATTATTTTATTATTTACACATATCACAGCCTTCGTCTGAACATTTAAATCTGCAGTAGGCAGAATGTTTTTGGAACCATTGGGCAAAAATTCCATAATCACCTTTCAGCATATTGTAATTCAAGTGTTCTGAGAGAAAACTAGACTTCTGCACCTCCTCATGGCTCTGTTTTCAGGCTTTAGAAAATCTAGCCCGTGACGGAAGACTTTTACCAATCACAGGTCATTTCAGAGAGAGAGCGTTCCTATTGGCTGTGCTCCGGCTGGTGGGCGGTGCTTGGTATTTCCTCAACTGATCTCAACATGGCTGCCGGGTCACAAACTTTCTCATTTTACAGCTAAACAGTACACTACAAGATGTTTCTGAAAACATTTGAAGTGAGGAATAGGCATTACAGTAACAGAATATTGATTCATATTTGGTCAGATCGCATATTTGATTATTATATTTGTGAGTGATTGACTCGTGGCTCTCATAGACGGCTGCTGGACGTGACAAAAATAACTTTTTTTTAATCATATTCGCTCCAGTTCTACTCACTACTGCTTTAATTCTTCTGGAAATGTTTGTCCTAAAAGAACAGATTCAGAAAACGTTTAAATAATGTTTCATTAATTATATTGTTCACAAATAAAAAAAAGTTCCGACGAACAGTTCGATAATTATTTTACAAAAAGGACGTGAACATTGTATCGATAATTTACAGCAACCTCGTTCTCGTTCTCACTCCCCCCTCCCCTGTGCCATGCCGTGCCGTGCGCCAGCTCGTCCAGATGCTCTATGCTTTTCGTTCATATGACTTATGAGGCACAGCACAAATATGCTGCCGCTGCGCCGTTATTAATCGCCATTATGAATTTCCCAGAGAACCGGATATGGAGAGGGCAGAAAAAGATTACCGGCAGCTTGGGAGAAGTGCCAGTGTGCAACAAAAAGTCCCGGTGCGCCAAAGAGTCAAATGTAGAAGTGCCGGTACTGCGTACCAATGAGTACCGGCCCGACCTGCAGCCTGTCACTTTGCCGCTCAAATTTTTTAAAATTAGGTTTATTAGGTTACACAAGAAGTTCAAACACTATTAGCTACATGTTGAATATGTCAATGCATTTTAGGGTTTTCCTTTTACACTCTCCCATTTCTTGGCATCATGTGTTTATTTTCTCCCAGGCTATATCTACCTAATAACATAACGAGTCTGCTAGTAAGAGTGGGAGTAGCAAACAGATATTAATTATCACAGGTATTAATTTCAGGACAAATTAGATGATTGCAAAAGTGACTTTTACTTCATAAAGCATAATTACTGTCATCCAGATCTGGAAGCGCGCGCTCCTCATTTATGAAAGGGCTGTCAGTCTCAAATTAAGTTTACAGTCTCCTCGTCTGACCTTTCGAGTTAGATTAGAAACAAGAAAATTGAAATGTCACACACCCTATGTTTTAATCACTCGGGATGCTAATACAGTGGATATAATATTTCCTATTTATCAATATGAAATGTCAAAATGCAAGATGCTTGTATTTATAACCCTGCCTCCGTCATTATTTACCTTCAGTCAAGAAAATAGTCTCTCAAAAAAGGAGTCTGTAATTGTGCAGACATGAGTAGAATACTTATTAATAGTAATATTCATTCACTTACTTATATTTGTTCCACTACTGTATCCACCTCCACAGCTCTCAGCTATTTTTCATTGTAGCTTTAATTAGGGGCTGATTTCCAGCAGGTGAATTTAACTAATTAACAAAGTAAACAATTCATTTTAACTCTTACCTTACCGGGGCTGTCATATTTTATTGTCTTTTTTCTACAGAGAACCACTCAATGTTTTTGTTTTATTTAATTTTTTTCTGCTATTCAGCACACAATTTACTTGAACATTAGTATATAAACACGTTATTTAAAAGATTGTCTTTTTAATGTTTTATATAGCAGTGACAAATGTGAAGTTTCGCACACCTCCAACCTATTTTGGTCAAAATTGGCGTTGACAGGAACTGACGGTTTATTACATAGAGAGAGTGATATTAATTAAGAGAGAGAGAGTGATATTGATTGTAGTATATCTGGACAATTTTTCGCGCTCCATTCGCCAGAGTTCGCTCAGTCGCTGTATGTTAGGAAGAGGTGTTAGGCTGTGAAGAGTCTTTTTTGAGTGAAATGACCCAGAAGTATCTAAGTGGCAGCTATGATAAGAGCTGGTCGAAAACTCTAAATCTTGCTATATTTTTTTTGTTAGACACCAAAAAATGACAATAACTGCACTATACTGTATATTGACTGCAATGTCATTACTACTCAGGTGTAATTCATTCATACTGTGCAATATTTTCAGGTCGAATTTAATTTCATTCTCAATGTGTAGTATAATTTTTTCCACTTGTGCAATTTTTTGTAATAGTCTGTTTATTGTCAATACTGTATATACTGCTCCTATTTTTATACTTCCTTCTATTTAAATGGTTCATATTTTGATTCACTTTGTTTAGCTCTTTTTTTTTTACTGTGTTAGTTGATGCATCTTGTTTTTTGCACTATCCCCTCTGCTGCTGTGCACTGCAAATTTCCCCACTGAAGGACTTATAAATGAATATCTTATTTTATCTTTTATGAAAGGAAAGGAGATATTGTCATCTCACAAGTCCTTGGCATGGCCGCGGCAGACCCACGTCAACAACTGTGTGTAGTGTGTGTAAGTGCAGTAGGAATCCTTTTAGCACCGTGGTGGTCGTTTCCTAAGTCTTTATGAATTCTCCTTCACATCTTTCCTTGACCTCAAGACGACATAGGATGTCATTTTTTTTTTACTATTCGACCACAGCCTAAGATTCTACAGCCACACCAACAACTCTGTGAGGCGCTGTGGTGCTTTGAGCTAAATGCTTCAAGCTCATCTCAGAATGATACTCATTTGACGTCAACATGTTAACATGCTCACAACGACAACGTTAACACACTAATGATTAGCAGGTATAATGTCAACCAACCTTAGTTTAGTGTGTTGACATGCTGAAATTTGCCAATTTGCTCTAAACACCGGTAGACCTGATGGGTTAACGCTGTTCGTTTTGCATGTTTTTGGGGCAGTTTTGGCTCAGGAGGTAGAGCGGCCATCCAATAGTTGTAGAGATATTGAACTGACCAACAGACGGCATTTCCATCCCTAGAGCCACACTGCTATATAACATGCCTAAAATCTGAAAAAGGAAATAAGGAACTTTTTTTGCCTACTTGTAGGTAAAACTTAAAAATAATAGGCAAAAAGCAATAAGGAAAGAGAAGCGGACTGCAGACCATCAGCTCATTTATATACAGCAGGTATATTTTAGGCACAGCAGTTCAACAGAGATTTAATGAACATACTTACAGGCTCCTATAGACACATCATTACATGGATAAACAGCAAATTACAGAAAATAAATGGCATGCAGAGATGTTTCTATATGGGAGAACACAATGTTTGCTTCCAATGTTAAAGCAAATGAGAATAAACTAGTTTTTTATTGTTGTGATTTCAATTTCTGGACCCTAATTTAAGACGTGCAAATTGAATAAAAGTATTGACTTGAAAAAAAAAAGCTAATGGATGGATTAAAAAAAATCCTCTCATTTACTGTGATTGTTTTTCCTTCTTTTTAATTGAGGTGTTTCAGTAACGTTCAATCCATCAAATTAAGTGTTTTAATAGAACCTTATAGAAGTTAATGTAATCAAAGTTGCTTTACAATGGAAAACATGGGCAATGCATCAAACTGGGTGAGGAAAAATTTGATGTTAACATCACGAGTAATGGGAGCGTCATGAATTACGGAGCGATGAAACGTGTGAACAGCTACAGACGTTTTAGCTTAGGCTTTATCTCTTCCTTCGGCACGGTTGCCATAGATGCCAGAACTGTGTTCCTGTTTGGTCTCCGGTTCTGTCTTTACTGCTTCTATTTTGGTCTCCCTCTCAGTCCAAAGTGTCAGGCGGCGCAGGAGGGGAGTGGCAAGCCAGCCTTTCACCACAGGGACAGGAGCAGAGTGTTAGGTTGTCTAGCCAGAACCCCATAGAGACATCAGCCCCACAGGTACATGCTAATGAAGACAGTGGAATCAATATTCCTGCCATCCCTCCCTGCAGCGACATACACACACACACACACATGCACACACACACACGTTTGTATTTCTGTACTTGTGAGGACCGTCCATGCATTGAATACATTTAGTCCTGAGTCCTGCACCTGAAAGCTAAAGTACAACCTTGATGATGCTGTACTGTTAAATATCATTCATTCATTGTGTTCAGTACTTTTTGGAGAACCCACTTTGCTTCAAACTGCCTTCCATACTTCAGTAAGTTACTTCTCCATATTTCTCAAAATGCATTTTGTAAACCATTATGCATTCTAAGAGACCAGTAATGTTAAAAGAATAAACCCAGTGTTGCCAACTCTTTTCTAATAAAGTAGCTATAGCAGCACTAACTCCAAAAGTCCCGAAATCTAGCGAGAAAGTCGCCAAGTTGGCAACACTTACCCCTCCTGGTCCCTTCAGGCCTCTCGTCAAAGCCATTTCCCCAAAATCATCATTACGAATGTAAACAACGAACATGGCTATTGTTAGAAGTCACAGCTGTTAAGCTATAGCAGCTTGTGGAAAACTCCGGTGACGTGCAATGAGTGCACGGGGAGAGTGCGCGCAGGCAGGTTGACAGGTAGTTAATCCAATCGTTACATTCAGGCCAAATTAAATTATTGGATGGGTTTATTACAGTCCTGCGACAGCCACAGATAACAGATTGTTTTTTCCTTTTTTTTTTGTCAGAGCATTTGATTTTTAATGATTGCTTTCGGGATGTATTTGAGAATTTCGCCTAATACAATAAAAAAAAAAATCTAAAATCTTTACCAACCTTACCTTTAAGGCCTTTACATGCCGGGGGCATTTTTTTGTATGCAATTAATTTGTACGTCAATATACTCTGCTTTTTGTCATGAATACTTTCACAGAGAACGCGAATATTACGCGGCGAAAAAGCGACGTACATTTTTTTTCAGAACGAGGTTGATTTTCTGAGCTTTTTCCGCGAATAGAGGCATCAGCCAATCACGTTGTGGGGAACGGGTGAGTTGCGTCTGTAATTCAATAGTCCGAACAAGGACAGCAAACTTTAATACTCCTTTCAACCTTAACAAAGGCAACAAAGACCAGATCCACTCTTTCCGTTCTTGCCTTTCACAATAATAGCCCTAGACATACAATATTCGCAGGCGAGTATTTCGGATTTTTCGTTTATTCGTCATGCTGTCAATTTTATGTAATTGTATTTATACTGTTTTAATGTAGTTTGATTGTCTTTCATGGTTATTGCTTTTACTGTTTCTGTTGTTACCATGTAAAGTGCCTTTGAGTACCTAAAATGCTATATTAAATAAAGCTCGCTAATTAACATGTTGTATCTCGTAAAACTCCCCATAAAGCCACAAGTTTTTTTCTTCTTTGGTTTTTGCATGGATTAAACAAACCAGATATATAACGTGTTATATGCCAAACTAAGCTAACGTCTCCCAGCACATAATCTAAATCTCCTCCCCGAAACAAACCTGTATAATAGCCTACGTTATTAAACCCGCTCTCACTTTGGAGGATTTTTCTCATTCCTCGCTGTCTCTGTGAGGACATTTGGTCCTCATAAGGATAGACATGTAAGAAACCACTCTCACACACATATCTTCATTATGCCACATGTGAGTCGGGGGTCCCCTGTGACTCACTGTATGAGGGGATGTCACAGAAGATTAATACAGGAAAGATAAGGGAAAGTGAGGTGTGTGCGTGCGAGCAGCAAGGATAAAGGTAAGAATGGATAAAAGCTGATCTCAGAATAAAAGTCGCACAGAGCAGAGGGAGAAAAAAAGAAAGAAGAAATAATAAAAAAGGGTGAAGTGGAAACGGAATAGATCCCATAGGCACTCCTCTCTTTTTTGCCTCATGCTGTGAGCTGCTGTTCACTGGTAATAGCAGGCTGATTAACTTGGAAGACTGGATTCCCACCATCCTAGCAGCAAGTCAGCCAGAATATCAAATAAGGCTTCCTTTGAAAACTTTCAAAATAAAACATTAGCCGTGAGTGCTTTTTACAAACATTTCAGACTTCTACGGCAAAAAGAAATCATTTGAAATCATCCATCCATCCATCCATTATCTGTAACCGCTTATCTCATTCGGGCTCGCGGCATTGGGCGAAGGCTAGGTACACCCTAGACAGGTCACCAAACTATCACAGGGCTGACACATAGAGACGGACAACCATTCAAACTCACATTCACACCTATGGGCAATTTAGAGTCAACAATGAACCTAACCGGCATGTCTTTGGCCTGTGGGAGGAAACCTGAGAACCTGGAGTAAACCCATGTTAACATGGGGAGAACATGCAAACTCCACACAGAAGGACCCCAAGCCGGATTCGAACCTGTGACCCTCTTGCTGTGAGGCGACAATGCTAACCACTGCAACCCCGCCTGAAATCAGTCATATAAAAATATATATATTTCACGTTTTCATCGGATACACTAGTTGTAAAGTAGTCGCTGCTGTCTATATATATTGGCGTGGAATCAATTCCTGCTTAGGAACGATGTGATCAGGGTTTTGAGTGATATGTGAGCCAGGTATCGACCCGTTCTTAAAACCCAGATAAGCTTATCTCGAAGTCAACGTTGGCCACCGCTGATGTAATGATTCATTTGTTTCAACAGACATTGATTGGAGGATTGATTGAACGCTGGTTGTATATGAGAAGCCTTTCAGCTGATGCTAATGTGACATTCTGATCTGATTCCACACACACAATTATGAGTGTGTTCGCCGTCATTGTCGCGTCTTCTTCGTTGTCTCCTTGTGCTTCTCATTATTCTAAATGTGGGGTTGTCACAAGAGGCTTAGTGCCCTATGCATAGTGAATGAATTTTTTTCTTCTTTTTTACATGAAAATGGCCATACTAGAGTCAGTGTGTTGGTGATTTGTCCCACTTTGGTCAAATATCCTACTGTACGGAGGACCAATACTGACTTATTTGAAAATGAATGAATTTATGAATAAATGATGGATAGATGGATGGATGGATGGATGGTCAAATACGTTAGTCAATAAATAACTTGACACATGATAAATGGATAATGTAACTAAAACAGATCAAATCCGGAAATGGATCAAAATGACCAGAGAAATAAAAACTAAATAAATAAATTGACCCACCATGTGATCCGAGCTGATAGCAAAATGCTGGGAACCACTTTGGTATAAGACATATTGACAAAAAGACCCAAGACAAACAGCCATAGAAAGAGGCCTGATTGGACTACAAGCCAATGAAGCCCTCCGGGTCCCAGATGATTACCTTCATATCTTTATCTCTTGCCAGTCTTTTCCATTACTCACCAGTAGTCTTTACTCTTTCCCAGCCGTTATCCAGCACCTTCAACTGTGCAATCGGACTCCCTCTACGCCCTATACTGACCTTCATCTGTTAATATCTCCATGGTCTCTCCAGTAATCTACTATTAATGACTTCTTTAACTGATCCAAAATACACATTTAGGTGTTTATTTTACTACACTTTGTATATTTTTGTCTGTAGATTCGTCAAAAGTTAGCATTATGAGGCCTCATTTGCATTTAAACATAACATTTCAGAAAACTTGTAATACAAAAGATAATCATCTTAATGTAAATGTAAACCAACTGGGGAATGTTCTTGGTGCTATCAATTCGTTAAAGATTTTTTTTACCCTATTCCCCTGTAGTGTCTTGCAAAATTACATATCTTCAAAGGCCGTTTTCTCAAAATGAGTTTTTTTCTCAGACTCTGAGATAGAAATCTCCACTTCAGTAGCACTTACATACACCAAACGTTCCAGTTTCATTCCTATCTATATTCTGAAGGTTTTCACAGAAGGGTTTGCTCATATATCATTCATAACCTGATTTATCGAACATTTTATTTCCCAAAATAAAATTGAGAAAGTGTGCTCTTGCTGGTGGGCAGTGCTTGGTATTTCTTCAAACTGATCTCAACATGGCTGCCGGGTCACAAACTTTCTCATTTTACAGCTAAACAGTACACTAGAAGATGTTTCTGAAAACATTTCATGCAAGAAATATGCATTACAGTAATAGAGTATTGATTCATATTAGATCAGCTCTGCCTAGTTTGACCGTTTGATCGGAGTTTGCGAGTGATTGACAGCTGCTCAGAGATGGCGGATGTCAATCAGCTGTCTCATGCTCTACTCTCAGGATATAGTGACCGTTCTAAATTTTATCTAATTGTATTTATACTGTTTTAATATAATTTGATTGTCTTTCATGGTTATTGCTTTTACTGTGTCTGTTTTTACCATGTAAAGTGCCTTTGAGTACCTAAAACGCTATATGAAATAAAGCTCACTAGTTAACATGTTGTATCTCGTAAAACTCCCCATAAAGCCACAAGTTTTTTTCTTCTTTGGTTTTTGCATGGATTAAACAAACCAGATATATAACGTGTTAATTGCCAAACTAAGCTAACGTCTCCCAGCACATAATCTAAATCCCTTCCCTGAAACAAACCTGTATAATAGCCTACGTTATTAAACCCGCTCTCACTTTGGAGGATTTTTCTCATTCCTCGCTGTCTCTGTGAGGACATTTGGTCCTCATAAGGATAGACAGGTGAGAAAAAACTCTCACACACATATCTTCATTATGCCACATGTGAGTCGGGTGTCCCCTGTGACTCACTGTGTGAGGGGATGTCACAGAAGATTAATACAGGAAAGATAAGGGAAAGTGTGGTGTGTGTGTGTGAGCAGAAAGGATAAAGGTAAGAGCGGATAAAAGCTGATCTCGGAATAACTATTTTTAGTCAAATTTACTCCAACCTGCCTACTTCAGCTTTAAGCATTTTTCTTTTTAATTATATACTACATATCATATAAAAAAGAAAGAAAGTCCTGGTGAAAGAAAACTCCTGAGCAAAAATAAATCCTTATAGAAGACATATTCCTATTTGTGAATTGTATCTATCTTTTATTTTCTCAATGTATTTTAACATATTCATTCATTACTTCAGTTCATTCATTCCTCCGTATGACAGCAGCAGGACACGCCTGACTTGCATCCACAATTAAGGTGTCCTGCAGGTTTTGTCTGTGTGATCCTCTATGCCAACATTTGCAGTGCACACAAGTGACGTCAGCCACCTTGTCTTATCGTCATTGAATGTTTTCATCTGTATTAAAGCAGCAGTGGGTAGAATTAGAGCAAATATGATTAAAAAAGGGATTTGTATAAAATGGTCACTATATCCTGACAGTAGTACATGAGACAGGTAATCTAGTAAAAAACATGTGCGTCTGTGTCCTCCGGTGTCCTCTGGTGTCCTCCGGTGCTCCTAATGGCATCTGCAAGATTTCACAGACGGGAACTCCAATGAAACGGTCAAACTAGGCAGCGCCAGTCAAATATGAATCAATATTATGTTACTGTAAACCTGTTTCTCTGCTCAAATGTTTTCAGAAACATTTTGTAGTGTACTGTTTAGCTGTAAAATGAAAAAGTTTGTGATCCGGCAGCAATGTTGAGATCAGTTGAGGAAATACCAAGCACCGCCTACCAGCCGGAACACAGCCAATAGGAACGCTCTCTCTCTGAAATCACGTGTGAGTGGTCAAAGTCTCCCGTCACGGGCTAGATTTGTTAAAGGTCCCATATTATAAAAAAGTGAGATTTTTCATGTTTTTTTATTATAAAGCAGGCTTAAGTTCTATATAAATACTGTGAAAGTATCAAAACACTCAATCCACAGGGAAATAGACACAGCACGTATTCAGAAACTCTGCATTTGAAACAAGCCGTCAGGATTTCTGCCCATTCGTGATGTCACAAATATACAATATTTAGACCCTTGACACAATTTTAAACGTAAACATTCTAAATGTGTCCCAGTTTATTTCCTGGTTGCAGTGTATGTGAATGTCATCAGCTGACTGGAAGTACACATGGACCCAAGCTGTTGCCTATAGCAACGCAATTCTGTTGCAATTCCGTCAAAATGCGCTAAAACGGAGCGTTTCAGAAAGAGGTTAAACACATGCATATTCAGGCTGACAGTATTAGGAAAATAAAGTTGTTTTTTTTAACATTACAGCATGTAGACATGTTCTAGTAGAAACACAAAATACAAGTATGATGCTGAAAATGAGCATGATATTGGACCTTTAAAGCCTGAAAACAGAGCTATGAGGAGGTGCAGAAGTCTAGTTTTCTCTCAGAACACTTGAATTACAATATGCTGAAAGGTTATTATGGAATTTTTTGCCCAATGATGCCAAAAACCTTCTGCCTACTGCAGATTTAAGGGGTTTATATTTTCTGTTTCATGCTTTTACTTTGAAGGCAGAAGCACCTCAGCCCGGCTGTGGCTGCAGCTGCTGTCTTGACGCACATCTCTCTCTCTCTCTCTCCTCTTCCTCCCTCTCTCTCTCTTCCTCTCCGTCATCCAGCGCTGTGCTGAAGCCTCGTTAAACCTGGATGCCGCCGCCAGGAAGGATGAGCTGCCCGGTTACCGGAGACAAAACCAGATAAAACAACAAAAAAACAAAAAAATTAAAGGAAAGAACGGATTTTTATTATAAATTTTTTTTTCTTTTAAATGAAGGTAGTTTTTCATGGAAGCCAGATCTGAAGGAGAGCAACTCAGTGAGAGGATTGTGTCACCCAGCAGGTGTGTGAGTGTGTGTCAGCCTCGGACTCCCCGCTCAGTGATGTAAAAACGTGAAGGTGGATTTTGGCATGTGGAGGAGCAGGTAGAAGGTAAGACTCATGATGACACTTCACTGACTCCAGTTTTTTTGGAGCTCCAAGCTGTTGCCCATATAGATGAATGGAAATCTTTTCATTGCACGACTCCAATATTAACTGTCTGTGTTAAAAAAAAATAAAAAATGAATGAATGAAGATATTGACACTTGGTTTCATCAGCAGACTATTAGGCGTAGTCCCTATCTGTGAGGATTTTTTGGGAAAGGATGCAAGTCAATAAATAAATAAATAAATAAAGGTTGAGCTGATGAAGTCCCCATGGTGCTTTGTGATGAATGAGAATGGAGATAAAAAAAAAAGCTCAGTTTTTGGGAGTGATGTAGGTGTTGAAGGGGAAGAAAAATGTGGTGCATTCACTGTGTGTGAGTTTTGGGTGGATGACGACACTTCCATCCTCCCCTAAGCATTGTGGGATGAAAAAAAGGGAATTAAGTGATGTTAAATTATAATAAAATTTGCCCCTGTGTGAATGGTTTCGGTGACGCCTGTGGATTTTTTTTTTGATGCAGCAAAGAGACTGCATCTGTACCCTCATGGACGACATGATGACACCAACACACACTTCACAAGGTGGATATAAAAACCCTCCCCGAGCTGCACAGCGGGGGGATGACACATGCACTGTATGAAGTTGGCGACTGGTGCTCTTGCTGTGTGAGTCAAAGTGGCCCTGCAGCAGAGGAACACAGTCCTTCTTTCTTTTTTTTATTTCTTTTGTACACCCCCCAGAGTGGACCAGGATCTCTAAAAAGCCTGCGGGGGTGAGATATATAGTGTAGATATATCCTTTCATGCGGATGAGTGCTTGCAAAGAAAAAAAAATCACTTTACACACTTCTATCCTGACCTTAAGTATGAGAAATAAGACTGAATTATAAATGAGTTATGCTCCAGCCAAAAGGAACTCAGCTACTGTCTCTCGTCTGACTTTGGTTGGGCATTAATTGAGTATGGCATGGCTAACGGTAATTGTGTGCAAATTAAATCTTGCTTGTTCCTTATCTTTATATAATGGAGAGCAAAGTTCGGGGGGGGCGGGGAGGATTGCCAGGAATGCATTTGTGTAAGCCATATCTAAAAATAAAGACAGTTTGGAGAGAAATAATTTATCAGAAAAATTCTTACATCTTGTGCGCCCACACAAATCCAGAATACCAAAGTTTTTTTTTCTTGTGACAAATGGATTCAAGCGACTTGGACGTCAGGTTTTTTTTTTTCGACAAACTGCCGCCCCTGCTGTCTCCAAGCAAGAGGGATGCTAATGGAGGAGAGAGAGGATACAGGCGTTACCGCTGCAAGAGAGAGAGAGATGGAGAGAGGGAGTGTGTGTCTGCGAGAGAGAGAGAGAGAGAGTGTGTGTGAGGCGTTTCTATGGCAACCTGTCAGGGGTGTGTTTGGTCCCCGGAGACGGTGAGGAAAGGAGGGGAGGAGAGAGAGATGAGAGGCGAGGAGAAAACTATCCCTCGTTAAGGGTGAGAGGGGGATGGGAGAGGAGATAATGGAGGGAAGAGGAGGAAGGTGGGATTGTCTCCCTCACCACCACCACCACCTCCTATTGTTTGTTCTTCCCGTGCTGTGTTCTCCTCGCGGGCTTTCCTTTTACCTCTCCTCACGCCACCTCCTCTTCTCATCTGGAAGTAACTGGCAGGTCACATTGTGTGTTTGTGTCACATTGGGGGGAAGGGTTTCACGGCTGTCATCAAGTGCGTGAAACTTGACTTTTGCACTTTAACACTTCCTTGATGCGTCTTTAGTTCATATACTAACCGTGACCAAAGATCTTGGTCTCACTGGCCAAAGTTCAAACCCCTTGCATTTATCGCTCTCCTCCTGATGAGCTAACTAACGAGTTAACGTCCCACCCATGTGGCCGCAGCACCAACCAGCTGGTTGCTTCTTGGCACTTTTATTTCCCTCAGATGGTGGCGATAATGCGATTAAGCAACCAGCCAGTGTTTGGGCTTTATCTGCTGGGCGTTTAGTTCTGTTTACTTCTGCTGATTAGCTTTATTGGTATATTGTAAGGACCTCCATGTTCTGTTGGCTATTTGCTTCAACTGAACACCCACATTACAGCTGGCCACATCCATATGACACACCCACCAGGCAATCTATAAAGAGCCCAACATCTCTGTTACATCCAAAATTCCAAGGATATCCACTTAAGCCAAATGTAAGAATTTATAGGCAAGAACATGAAAGCTCTTGAATTGATGATGTAAAATATATCCTTAATATTTATTGTCATGGTAGAGGAACATTAGCCACATGTTGCTGCAACAGGTGTCACCTAAAGATCCAGATTTTTCAAAAATGATCTGCTACTTTCACAGATGTTGAGCATATTATACCTTAGTGAATTAAAATAGTTTAGTCTCATTAATTTTATGCATGAGAAAAAAAAATTGGAATTTGATATATGGTATACTGTATAACATATGGTATTAACTTGTACCTGTCTTTCTCTAATGGTGTGAATGCAGGATAAGGTAACTTAAAGAAATGCAAGGTGTGCTGACATATTGGTGAGGCCTATAGTCTACTGTGTGTAAGTGCAGCTCCTACCAGATCATTTTAGTAATAGTTAATGATCAGCTGTCAGTCAACCGGTGTCTGTTTTATTGTGCTTGCTAAAGTAGGCTAAGAATGGAAATTAATAAGCCAAATTAGAGAGTAAAATTATTTATATTCAGACAAATTAGAGCTGTGTGTATGTCCTTATTCTATTAGTGCACACACTTAAAGTCATTGTTCTGCAATCAACTATTATACCCACAATAAAAGAACAGCTGGCTGCCGAACAGCACCATTATTAATGCAAGGACTTGGCAAAAATTCACACGCACAACTTTAATTGCTTTAATAATTACCTTTTGAGTTTTAATTTTTCTACAGCATAACTAATGAATAAAACTCTGTTTCGGCCAAAACTATGTCACGCTTTTTAATTGTTTTACTGTGTACGGGGCTCGGCAATATGGCCAAAAATGTAGTCAGGATTTGTTTTTTTCATGATCGATGTCAACAATTATCACAATTATTATTAAATGTTTTTTGTTAGTATTATTATTATTATTATTAATAGTACTCATAATAATAATAATAATAATAATACATTCATTATGGAGTAGACATTACATATGACAATCAAGTTACTGGAATATTGCATAACACATCTACATCTGTTCACTAAGATAATGACATATGCATTATGCATGTACATAAATTTACATACACATAGTGACATGGGATGAAACATAAAAAGAACTACAACAAACACTGGGTTTTCATCCAGGAGACCGCTATGCGTCTCATGTGTGTCAACAACGTTTCATTTTCACTTCATAAACTTAGTCATTTAAGCCCAACCATGATGTTTTTTCCTTAACCTTAAGCACAGCGCCTCATAGTTTGACGCGCTGGGCTACGCAGTGCGTTAGAAAGTGACGCCAAGGGGTCCTGACAAAGTGTCAGTATGTGACGAATAATTAATTTATGTGGCTCTTCTAGACTTTCCAAATGTTATCAGACCGAATTGATTAAATCCTGATAGTGAAACGAGTCATTTCATGGGGGTTGTGACACTCCGGAACAATTTATCCACCGTTTTACAGCCACAACAATAACGATGGAGTAAGCTACGGTGGAGCCTACGACGTATTGAATGTTCATCTAGTGTTTTTGTAAGTATAGGAAAACAGATTCTAAAATAACTATCAAAAATATATCTCATAAATAAACCATCGTTATCGTGGAAGATTTTATCGTGAACATTTTCAACATCGTTTTATCGCCCAGCCCTATTAGCCTACTATGTAATGATAATGTAAAATGTAATGGATTACCAAGTCCAATCCAGTTTCAAGACTTTTCAATTTTATTTTAATAGTGTACTGAGATTATCTGAAAAAAGTGGATGCTTGGATGATAGTTAAACATTAAACCGCCTGCAAAACACTCATGTGCGCAAAAATGCAGTAATGTAAAGATTACCTTTGCAACAACACCAGTGTAGTCTTGACAGACAAACAAGAGAAAAGCGATTTTCACTGGAAAACAACTATTGTAGTGCTTTGCAGTGTATTGTATTAATATTCAGTAACATTCCTTGAGAGTATATCATTAATTCAGGTCCTTTCTTGTAGGTTCTTGTGTAGATTGTGGTAACTAGGCCTTGGGGTCATCAGGTCTTAAAGCAGCAAAGGATCCACCACGTCATCATGTGTATGAGTCAGCGCAGAAAACCTTTCTCTCTTTTAATGTTAAAGGGGACCTCTTACACTTTTGCGCTTTTTCCCTTTCCTTTAGTGTGGTACATAGTTTTTTTGTCCAAGTCCACGCCACAGGGGGTTACACTCCCTCACAGAAACTCTGCTCCTGAACTGCCAGGGAAAACGCCTTACTTGAAGTCCCGCCTTTTCTTCCGTAACGTGGTGATGTCACCAAGTAACACATTTCCATAATACCTGCCTAGCGGCTAGTTTGGCACGCCCTCACATAAAACTTGTTAGAGCGGAGCTGGAGCGGAGTCCGAAGAGTTTGGTTCGGTTGACCAATCACAACAGAGTGGGCAAGCTGACCAATCAGAGCAGACTGGGCAGGAGCTCAAAGAGCATATCAGACAGAGGGTGAAAAGAGATGCTGCTGCACAGCCGGTATGAGGAAAAGTAAAGTGCTTTTTGAACATTAAAGCATGCAAACATGTTCTAGTAGAAGCATTAGACAAAAAGCTTCACTTTCATTTCAAAGGATGTTCTCTGCAAAAACATGTAATCACACCTGAAGAGTGATATACACAAAGCTGTTGAGTACTATTTGGCCCCAGGGGTGACATTCAAAAAATAGAAATGTGACGTATTCTAAGGATTTTCTCTAACAAGATTAAATCATAGTAAAAATATAAAAGCTATCCAGGTTGCATAGATGTCAGTGAGGTGCATTCAGTTCAGGGTTCTACACGCATACAGATATTTTTAAAAACTGATTATTTTCCCCTCTGTTTAAAAAAAGAAATCTGTCCACACGACCTTCGTTTTACAAAATATATCTTCAATCACCATTCGGTCTCGACATGTTTAATGTGTTGCCTGCTTTGGCCTCCTGTGACTGTCACTTTTTTCAAATGTAAAGTAGTAATTAGTCCGTGCGGTACTAATAAAATGTAGAAAAGCTGTTAGTCCGCCATCTTTGTTATTGTTTCTGGCACATGCTCATTACACAACGCAATAATGAACACGCACAAAATGAAGAGAGGACTTCATTGTTTCCCAAACATTCCGTTTTACATGTCCACATTGATACAATATAACCGAAGTTTGAAAAAATCTGCACCTTTTCTATCTGCACATTTTCAAAAATATCCGTTTATGTGACCCAAAACTCTGTTTGCATGTGGACGAGAGGCCAAAATGTGGAGGAAAATATTCATTCTTAAAAATATCTGTATATGTGTAGACAGGTCTTAAGTATAGAAAGGGGTGACTGCAACAAGTGATGACATGAAAAGTCATTCGGATGCTAAGTGCTTCAAATTGCAGGGATGGAACAACTCCTAAACTGGAACTGCTTTTTAGGTGATGTTAAGAGCTCTCTGAGAGTATTCTCAAAATAGTCTCAAAAACAGGGTGCATCTCAGTTTACTGATCGGCGCTCTGCCAAAATGGCTAAAACGCTAAAAGACAACTTCATAAAAAAAAGATTCTGCAAATCTTGGATTGTTGAGGTTTAACTTAACCGTTATGTAAAGGAAGTGGCAGATAAATGGTTTCACAGATGTTTGAATTAAACATTGAGAACATGGATTGCGCTCAACTAACATCACAGAGCAAGCAAAAATAGAAAATAACATACATACATGCATCATCGTGGGATAAAAATGATACAGTCAGTGTAGCAGACAGTGTGCTGACACTTCTCCGTGCGCTTGTTCTGAATACAGATTTAGCCAAAGTAACAGGA